>NC_090281.1:89464085-90089918 GCF_037392515.1 Haliotis asinina
GAGCAGAACTCAAAAAACTGTTCAATATGATTCTGCAAAACTTGGTAGATATATCAATCAGATCCTGAAGTGGTGCCTTTTGCTATTTACAGGTTTTTGTGATTTATTATTTTCTTGGGTTCCATGGAAACGTCTCGGACTTAGTCTCAAAATGGAGGGATGAGCTTCGTTTCCGGAGCAGAACTCAAAAAACTGTTCAATATTTTTCTGCAAAACTTGGCAGATATTTGAGGCAGACTACAAAGTCATTCCGTTTGCTATTTATAAAGTTTTAGCATTTTTTATTTTTCCTGGTTTCCGTGGAAACAATTCGGACTTAGTCTCAAAATGGACGGATGGGCTTCGTTTCTAAAAAGACATTAAGTAACTGTCAGATGATTTATCCTTTCAAATATGTGGGGGATATGTCATCTTCTGATGACTCTTGTTTCAAAATGACTTCATTTGTCCTTTGCAGAAATCAAGAAACCAATATTCACGTCATACTTCATGTAGATCATGCTACAAAAAGTCATAATGAAAAGATTACGTTACGTACAGTAGCTGCAGATGTTGTAGTCCTCACAATAACGTTTAAAATGTCATTCCATCAACGCATGCAGCTGTTATACAGACACGATATATATGTGGATTATAAACTCAGGATACAGGAGCAGTGTTCATGGTAGGTTTTGTAAGAGTGCGTGCAGAAATTATAAATATGTAGTTCTAATCTTTTGCACGTTAAACTTTCATTACAATCAGGAATCATTTCAAAATCTCTTTTCAGAGTTTTTTTTATATACATTGCTGTTTTAATGTACTTTTTTAAATTAGGTACATCAGAATCTATGCCTCCAAAACACGTATGCAAAGTATTTTGTTTTCGTGTTTGTGCATTTGCGTGAAAATGCATTTTTCTGCGTTAACGTGAACACTGAAAGAAGGAAAGCAACATGAAGTTAAAAACGGGTTCAAGATTCCGCACTGGAGATTTGAATTCCGAATCTGAATATATTTTTCAGATTCGGGATTCAAATCTTGAATTTGAATTTCTGTTCGCATTCTGGATTTTTCAGCATTGCTGTATGTATGTATGTATGTATGTATGTATGTATGTATGTATGTATGTATGTATGTATGTATGTATGTATGTATGTATGTATGTATGTATGTATGTATGCATGCATGTATGAAAATCCGGAATGTGAACAGAAATTCAAATTCAGGACTTGAATCCCGAATCGGAACAAAAATACCCTGTTTACACTGGTCTTCTAGAATCCACGTTTGATCATGCCACTAATGGGCTCGGGCATTTTCGCTGACATTCTTCAAGCACTTCCTCTTACAGCGAATAAGCATATTTCCGCATGTTGCGTGTGCCATTCTACTGTGGGCTTGCCATGGGCATTTGTGTGAAGGGTCGTCTGTGTGTGGGAGGCAGATGCCAAATGTTTCTATCCATGACGATTCGTGTTAGACACAAGGATCGAGTGGTCAGGTTCGCTGACTTGACTGACATATGACACTGTATACCAACTGCGTAGATCCATGCTCATCCTGTCGATCACTTGATCGTCTGTACAGAGAAGATTAATTATAAAAAAAAACCCATGTAACAGGAGGGAAAAGGAATATTGCTGTTTGTTAACTTAACAACATACAAACCTTCTGTGAACGAGCAAAATGAAATATGGTTGAGCGCCTCCATATCTGAAAATGCTCACCGTGCATCAGTCAATAAATCGGCTATGTTTTATGCTTGTATAATTAAATGAACCGTTTGTCTGTTTAATCGCGCCAAAATAATAGTATTCGGGTTCTTCCATGGCCACGGTACTCCCTTTATCTACACTTTCAGACATCTCTGCTTTGATCACTGTACCCTCTTCCATTATCCCCACGCTTCTTCCATGGCCACGGTTATCCCTTTATCAACATTTCCCCAAATCTCTCCTTTGATCATTGTACCTACCATCTTTCAGTAATCCCACACTTCTTCCATGGCCACGGTTTTCCCTATATCAACATTTTCCAAAATCTCTACTTTGATCATTGTACCTACCCTCTTTCAGTATCCGCACACTTCTTCCTTGGCAACAGTACTCCCTGTTTCTACTCTTCCCCATACATTCTATTCTGATAAAAAAATTGTACCCATTTTCAGTATCCCAACACTTCTTCCTTACCCAAAGTTCTTCCTGTTCCAACGTCCCACGCTATCCAAACACTGCTTCATGTCCCCACTCCCATTTCTTTACTGGGTTTTCCCCCTATCCCCACAGATCTCCCTGTCCTTATGTTTCTCCTATCCCCACCACTCTCCCCAACCCAGAGGTTGTCCCGACGTTCCTCCTTATACTCACACTCTACTTCTCGTTGTCCCCGCCTTTATCCTCCGCACGCACCTTCTTCTCCGCTCTCTACTTCATGTGGTCCTCACGTTCCTCTTTATACCCACCTTGCTTTTCCCATCACCCTCTTTCTCCTCCTTGTCTCCTTATACTTACGTTCCTTCTCGTCCCAGGAAGTGTAGTTTCCGATGTCTCATTTCCATATTTATTGGGTAGTGAAACCGGCAGATTGGTTTATCGCCCTAACAACACTGTCAATTATATGATCAATATCGGTAACTGCAGTGTAATACACAATTAACTCTCTTATCAACAACCCCTTTTGACTATCCTAAAACGGGGCAAAGCTGATGTAGCCTTCCGTGGGTCCTATCATTCGCACCGTGATTTTGGTTCGTCTCACCAGCTGCGCAAAATCCACGGAAATTTGATACAGTTTGATACAGTTTTCAACCCATCTGTATTGCTTTCCGGATTTTTCTTCAACAATTAGCTTCCAACAATGAAGATGTGATAATGGTAAGGTAATATCATTTGGTTTCCTAGTACACTTAACTCTGGGACTCTGAGTCTTATTGTGTCAGGTTTTATTCAAAGCAGTATGGAATCACGGTATATATAACCCTCTGAGTAAGTTTAAAGGGAAAGGTGGAATAATAGCTAGTCTGTCTATACTATCTAGACATCAACAATGTCTCGAGACACGTATTCTTAACGAAGTGGCATTTGCAGATGTAAATGATATAATAATATCTGTTCAATAATGGGCGATATAATTTAGTGAGCATCTATCCAGGGATGGTAACCTAACTTGATTTACTTTATAGCCGCTGTATTCTGCAGCATTAGAGGGACATGTTTACATCATTATGTGCAGCTTACATATACATATATCACATACATGTCTTACACAACATGATAATGTATACACATACCTGGATGCAAAAGTAAACTATGTTTGTACATTCATTTGAATAGTTAAATGAACAGTGCTTCTCTGGTCTCTCTGTAAAACTCCTTTACAGATGTCATTATGCAGATTATTTTCATGATCATTCAGAAACGTTATCGGTATCAGTGATACATTTTCATCTTGTCAAACGCCAGACGTACATGGGAAAACACAACTTCTCTCCATTACACAAGATTTGTTATTTTGATACATGTCACGAATAATTTTAAAACATTTTCCTGTTGTGTTGTCTCGAACGCACGATATATTCTTCAAATTTTTTGGAGTCGTAAATGGGGTCAATGCCAAAGCAGCATTTCCTGGTCCTTAATTTGCCAGTTTTGAAAAAGATCAGTAATTGTTTGTCCAGAAGCTTTAACGCTGGGTTAACCTACTATCCGTTTAGTGACAGTAGGGTAGCATAGTGGTTAAGCGTTTGCACATCGTCACGCCGAGAACCGGGAGTCGATTTCCCTGATGTTTCACACCTGATGGTGTTCCCCCGCCGTGGTCTTGCTAGGACAATATTGGTAAAGTGGCGTAAAATTAAATCCAGTCCCTGGCCAAAAAATACTGGTCGCCTGATAACCTGTTCATTGTAATAATGCATGTAAGTATCGATTCCGGCAGTAATGTTCAATTAGTCGATGGTTTTAACAGGGCATACTCTATCTCCAAAATCTCGCCAGCAAGACAAACCATATATGTCTGATTTGATATCAGTTTGGATCAACCACGCTCTATGGTGACTTATTCAAGTATATCAAATTTGTATTGCTTTTCAGATTTTGTTAATCAGAATTGCAGCAGACATCAAGAAAATAGTGTCCTCATCACTGCATAGATCAGGGTGAAAGACCCAGACTGTTCCCTGTTCCCAGATTTTTCCGTCCCCACTCCAACATTCTTCATAGCCCCAAATCCTTCCCTTTCCCCAGAGTGTTCCCTGTTTCTCAGATTGTTTCCTGTTCCCAATTTCTCCTAACTCTCTTCATTGTTCCAAAACTCTTCCCTGTTCCTATATTTTTCCCTGTTTCCAGAATGATCCCTGTCCCAGCTCCGTCACCAAAATATTCATTGTCCCTGCACTCTTTATTGTCCCACTGCTCTTCCATTGTCCCCCAGAATGTTCCCTGTTTCGGCACTCTTCATTGTCCCAATACTCTTCCCTGTTCCCAGATTTTTCCCTGGGCTGTACCTTGTTCCCAGTTTGTTTCCTGTCCCCACTCTGTCCCAACACGCTTCATTGTCACAACACTCTTCCTTGTCCAAACAGTTGTCCCTGTTCATTCGCTTATCCAACATGACTGTGTCTTTTGGTTGGAATAGGCATAAACCCCTTTGAATTCTAATTCTAAGTCACGAAAGGATCAGTTGATCTGGTCGGGTACAAGTTTACTTGTCTTGCTTATGTAATGCCATTGCAGAATGCACGAACTTAGCATATGAAAACATCGTATATTTGTTCCAGCCTGGCTACGTCTTCAGAAGAGAGCACACGACACCTGCGGTCTAATTTTCCTGACAACCCGTTGACTACTTTACAGAACAGTGATGACTTGTACAAGTCAGCAGAGACACGTCTTCACTATTGCATTGTTGTTATGCGTATGCCTGTACATCTATATCAGTGCATGGGCCATCAAGTATCCGTCTACCTGGAAACGAGACACAGTGTGTAGAGTCACCGTTAATCATGGGGTGGTCAATGATGGAGGAAACGCCGTTCATCCGTCTGGAGATATTTCGTCTCGTGGAGTTGAGAAAGATGACATTTTAAACACTAGAACCGCAGGGAAAAAATTGAAGGACAAGTGGAGTACCATCATAACATCCTCTACAGGAGCAACAACATCACCAAAAACAAAAACAAGAATGACATCATTCCCTCCTACCCTAGTACGAGGTAAAGACATAACTCCACTTATATCGGAATTCTTTCAGTTAAAGACGAATGAAACGAAAGACGATTTTGTCAATCTTCACAAGTATAGGTTCTCCATCGACTCAAAGCGATGTAGATCTGGTTCCACTTTCTTGGCTATTATCGTTCATTCAGCTCCTGGGAATACTCAAAAGAGGAATCTGATACGAGAAACCTTTGGATCCACTGGATCTTACAAAAACAGAAACACAACTGTTGTGTTCATGGTAGCAGCAGTGAAGCAGCAACGAGCACAGGATTCTTTACAATACGAGTCTCAGAGGTATGGTGATGTTGTGCAAGGAAATTTCCCGGATTCCTACAAGAATCTTGTGAGGAAACACATTATGGCAATGCACTGGTTCAAGTACAGGTGCAAAGCTAAATACATTCTGAAGTTGGATGACGACACATTTGTGAATCCATACAGAATTATCGACCATATTTTGAAAGCTGAACCTCAGGGGCTCACAATAGAATGTAAATTGGTACAAGGTGAAGGTCCCATTAGAAACAAAAGGTCAAAATGGCATACTCCCGAATCAGAGTATCCCTTTTCCGTTCTGCCACCATTTTGTATAGGCTTTGCCTATCTGACAACTCCAGAAAGTTGGGCTGCCATGTACAAAGTTTCTGAAACCAACAGGCCAATGAGCATGGATGACTTGTATGTCAGTGTTGTGTTGGCAATGAAAGCTGGAGTACAAAGAAGAGACTTCAGCAACATTCTCGTACACTGTCCGAGGAATAAGACACTTGATTACACGGAACTAAACAAGAAAGCTATAGTCATAGACCGGGGAGCATACTGTGGATCCATTCCCTTCAAACACTGGAGACAAATACAGTATGACAATGAACACTGGTGATTAATGGACAGCATAATCTCAAAACAAGGTATCTTCCTACAAGTGTATGAGGCTGTTTCAAAGAGCTTCATTACCAAACCTATAATGTACCGCAACATATGTCATGTTTGGGATTTCACTTTCGGAAATGCTCTAAATTTGTAATGCACTCGTGCATATAACAAAGTGTTCTGTGTTTTCGTTTTCCTTTCCTCTCACTGGAAATGTCAGTCATGACAGTCTGTGGCTATGACGTACTATTGAACTTATTGGACCCTTTGGGTTCCTTCTGTCGTCTACTTAGGTATACCTCAGTGTGAACCAATAAGATGAACGCATTGTCGTTGTCCAAATACTCATAACACAATAATTCCTCAGTTCTAACACAGACAACTACTTTCTATTAAGGAGTATTAGTCATAATGTATTGTCTTATCACGTACATATTCTACCAGATCTCTATCACAATGACAAGTTTATGACAATGTTAGTGTTACAGATACATACTGGTTGTTAAACACAGAGCAAACAAATGTCAAAAGTCTTTTTAGATTTGAAACCATATTTGACACTGTCTTTACAAAGAATGCACCGTTGGGAGATTTCACGTTGATAGAAAGGTTGATATGGAGGTCATTGCAGTCTGTGATGATATTTCAGGTGCGCTCTTTCACATATCCTTACTGTTTGAAGCTGAAGTATTGGTTCTGAAATTGTCTAACTCGTCACATCAGTAGATGTGTTATTGATGTTCTATATACTCGCAGCTGATGAAGGAATGAATTTGTGGTGATGATCAAGCATACTCCGAAGTCTTCAACACGTGCACATCAACTACATGTACCTATGGACACAAACTACCACCCGCGAAGATCCTTGGTTTGGGTGGTGCTTGTCGTAAGAGGCGATTGATGGGATCCTGTTTATGTATGAGATCGTATACCAACTTGATTGTCTGCATGCCGCCATCAAACAATTGGGACTTAGAGTGCGACGTTAAACAACACGCATACATATTCTTCCGAAAGTTTGGTTTTCAGTTTGCTGAAATAACAAGTCCATACTTATCATACTATACTACTACACTCCCAACACGTGGATACCTAGAGTGGCACTTGTTAACAAACAGTGTATAATTTGAGTTACGAATATGTTCATTCATAGCGCACAGGCTAACGACTGAGCTTCTCCAGCTCCGTCCACTGATAGGGTTTTGACGATCTGATCCAAACGGTAGATCGTTAGATGAAGTAGAACCCAGTTCTGCTGTCACCAGCAATGATATTAGAACTGTTGCTGAAAGATGTGTAACGCCGTACTCATTCAAACAGTATCAGTTACGATATATGGTGGTGTCTTACATATCACACACAGTTAACTAAACTGAAGTACAAAAGAAAGTACACACCTGGTTCGCGGGGCTTTTTCCCCAACAAACAAAGTGTTCTGTGTTTTCTTTGAAACGTATTTTGTTTGTGAGTTACAAGTTACAAACATTGTGTGTGTTGTGCCACAGCAATACATATATCCTTCAAGTTTGGGGTATGGGGCACCACGAAAAGCATGATTTAACAAAATCACAACTGCACATTACGCATCAACAGTGTGAGAGCATGGGTAGTTAGAAGAATATCATTAAAAGGAAATTCAGCGAAAGGCAAGAATACTAGCAGCTGAACGAGAAAGAGCTATTAGAATGTCAGAGATGGATTTTCAAAACAGGCGTATTGACAGAACGGTCAGGTGGACAAAGACAACCACTCTCAGAATAATTAGCCGCGTAAACCAGACTCTCCCGATATCTCATAGCCACAGAACTGAAAGACCGAGTATGACCGTCCCGCGAAATGACCACCATCTGCGCATTTTTCAACTTCGCAACCGGCTGCTCACAGTGACGTCAACAGCATCGTTTGGTCACCTCACCGGCAGGAACACAGTCATGAGTGAGAGACTGCGTACTGTCGACATCCGGTTCCAGCGGCCATTGGGTACGTCATGAACCCGTCACCACTGGCTGGATTCTTGGGCGAGAAACGTGAGTCACAACCTCGTATGACCCCCAACGAATACCGAAAATATCCGTTGGCTTCATCATACCCAGAACACTATTCATTGTATGATAAAAGACATTACGCACTGATCAAAAATGTGTATTGGCATCCTACAAAAAAACAAAAAAAAAACCTACACACCGCTGACATATCTTTTTAATGCTTAATCAAACAGGAGTTGCCAAACATGTTAGGTTAGACATGTTGGGGAAATTTCCAAATTTGATGCATGAGTGACAAAAATGTCCAATGCAAGTCCCTATTTTAACTTACGGCGTACGTTCCAAAATATATCTGGTGAACAAATGACAAGACATAGCATATGTTTATGGCACAATCTTTCAGATGACTATGGCATTCCCAAACTATCAGAAAAAATGGCAAAACCCCTTGTAATGGAGCTTACACAAAATGAAGTTTTTTCATCTGTTAAATCCCTTAAAACTGAAAAATGCCCTGGATCTGATGTATTCACAGCAGAATTCATAAAATTCTTTTGGTAGATTTGGGCAAATATCTTTAAAGTTGTTTGAATGAATCATATAGGCAAGACATGCGACCGGTATCACTAAGAAGAGGTTTGGTTACATGAACACGAATTAATCGTTCTTGTCACGATATGGCTGCACTATTGCCGATGTGACGTTAAACATTAACTCTCTCACTCACATGTACACCAAAAGGATATAAATCTAAAAATATATATATCAGAATATGGTGACCAATATCGATGCCTCCAATTTTCTAGAAAATTGGTTCCTTGGCAATCTTCAAAATAACAAAAAAACGTTCTCGCCACCATCATAAACGAAGATCAAAACGGATTTAAGACAGGAAGACATATAAGTGAAATTACAAGACTTGCCTGTGACCTAACAGAATATACAGATAGTTATCAGATACAAGGACTATTATTACTTACAGATTTTGGAAAGGCTCTCGATACTGTAGACTGGAAAGTTTTAGACAGAACACTTTATTCGACAATTAGGTTAAAACCTTTTATAATGCCATTGAAACTCGCATACTGGTAAACGGATCTGGCATTGATTTCTTCAAAATTTCAAAGGGGTTGTCGACAGGGAGACGCTCTTTCCCCATACCTGTTCATGTTGTGTGTGGAGATTCTGGGTAATATTATCAGAAACAATTCAAACATCCGGGTCGTAATATCGAATATATCTTTGCACAATTTGCTGATGATACCAAGTGTAAGTTTAATGGCACTGAGCGCTGTCTTTGTGTTGTAATGCAAACATTAGAACAATCTAGACTGAAAGTAAATATTGATAAAACTATAATTTTGTGCTTGGGATCAAAGAAACGATCCAGAATTAAATTGTGTCCCAAGTGAAAACTAAATTGGGATCAAGATTCCTTCACACTGTTAGGTATTAATTTTAGTTTAAAATGCCAAACCTTGATGAATTTATGGTCCACCAGAAATCTGAAATATGTGCTGCTGAAATGAAGTATTAGTACTAAACAGCACAGTTAGTGCCACATCCGGTAACCGGTATTGTGTGTCTCCTTTAACTTTAATAAATAACTTGGACAGAAAAAGTAGTTTATGACGGGTGTCGCCAGTGGGACAGAATACGTTCACCTTTTACACACCTGGTATCATCACTATTACATAGTGATTCATACACACGTGCTCTGTCATCGTATCACAAGGTGAGTATCACTGGATTATATGGCCCGGACCCGATGTGTATACAAACAACAATGTGCAGCTGTAATACGACTGAAAAACACATCTGCTCATGATAAGCAATTGTACATCCACTCTGCTTTTGTCACAGGTTTCCTATGAATGTAATAGGTAATGAACTTCTTTACACAATTTTCTAGGGTTCGATAAATGAATATTTCCTAAGGTGAGAAAAGACTTGTAAATTATGAAATTTTCAAACGTTTTGATGACTGAAAAACGTTTGCATTTTTTCCGGATATCAAGGGTATGTATTTGAACACTTCTTTTGTGGTCATGTTTCCAGTACTGAAACAAAATGGTTACAGAAAATCAGGGTTCACATCGTGTTACTGTGAGAAGACAATGAAATTATCCTGCATAGATAGTGTCAGCCCATGCAGATGCAACAAGGAACAAACAAACAAACAAACAAACAAAATCCAAACAAGTACTATTTAAAGGCTACACAACCTGCTAGTTGAATAGTAGATCTAACAACAGGTGTGGGAGAAATTCAGAAATATGGGTCTCTGTAAATAGGGCATTTTGATATAGAAAATTAACTCCATTGTTACTGAATTAGCCCCAGTGATCTCGGTAATTCAGAAACACAGGAAGTCTAGACTGGCTTCATTTTGGACTTGGCATTGCAGAAAAGTTTGGATGGAAGCTTTGGAGTATGAGACTCCAGGTTTACCACAGGTCTCTCTTTCGAGGCAGTAAACGCATTCTTCAAAAATATCTAATTTCCAAGTAATATTAACATTCACATTTTGGAAAAAATATAGATCTAGGCAAGCAGAGGGGTTGCTTCATTTATAGCACGGTCTGCTGATCAAAGCTGGTGGCTTCATAATGTCTGTTGGGACAATGCAGTTGGCTACAACCGACTTGGTGTTCATCTGGTTGAGGTCTGTCAATATTTAAATTGTTGTATTGTTGACGTTCATCGGCTGATGAAAAAGATGATTCACGTGAGAGAATAATTACAATAACTTTCTGCTTGAAGGACAACGTAGTCATGCGACATACTGAAATCGGGAAATGAACGATAATTGGTCATTTAGTATCCATCTGGGCAAAGTCACCATCCTCTGTTGTCAGTATGTATATACGAGTTCAAGGTTTTCCGTGCAAAATATAATTCTCTTGCCAACGTCTTTACCACCTTAAGTACGTGTGCTAAAAAGCGATAGTGAAAGCGATAAATGTAACTTACTGACAATTTCCTGGCTCAGGCACGACTTGACCGGTTGATGTTATTAATAACAATTGCTCAGAGTCGGTCATTTGTGGAGAAGCTCTCTGAAAAGCCATCATGTGTATCGTGTACATACAGTGTGTACATACAGTGTGTGGAACAGAATACCAACTCCACTGACGCCTTCGCCTGGATGAAGCTGCTCAAAATTGTGAAACCAAAGGTTTCCTTCTAGCTGCTCAGGACCAGTCACTTCCCCCTCGCCATCGCTCAAATGTGATTCTGAAAGAAAATATTTGCATGAAATGTCGATTATGCAATGAATTTACAGAGACTGTCCAACACCATGATAGTGGATGAACTTCGTTAGCACAAAAAGCATATCTTGTATGACATGATGGCATATCTCAATGTTTCTATTATCGTCTACACCGAGCCTGGTACCATCCTTGGTACGACCCTGAACCGGGGTGTCATGGAAAATGACTTTTTCAAACTTATAATGAATATTTACATATACAGCCTCAGACGAATTCTAGCCAACAAAGCTTATCATGTCCTTTTTGATAAAGCCAATGAATGCATGGGTATCATTGCATTTTCTGTCCATTTTGATAGCAGTGTGATTGGCAAGATTCAGGGGGAAATAAGCATGCGAACCTCGCTTGCGTCTCACTGTCGTCAGACTCCCCATTGTTCTCGGTGCACTTTGTTTGGTACCCCTTGATCTCTTGACGTAGATCAGAAGAGTGCAAGGGTTCTCTACCGGAACCCTACTAGGTGTGTAAAACCTAGTTTCCTCACCATTGCATCCGTACCAATAAGTATAGCTTCCGATCTATCCTGATTCAACCTTAATTTGTTTGTTGGCATCCAGGATGTGATCTGGACGGTGGCCGATTCTAATTTAGATAGTGGTTGTCGAACATCAAGCTCGACACTGTCTGACATCTGAGAGTGGTCAGCATACATGTCATGAACGACAAAATTATTATCAATCCCATGGCCTATTTCGGTAGTGTACACAGTAAACAGAACCGGACCAGGAACTGAACCTTATGGTACACTATAATACATGCTGTGACATATGGATTGTGACTGTCCGATCACAACTAACTGCAACCTGTCCGATAAATATGATTTCATCCACGACAATCTGGAGCCTTCAAGACCAAACCCCTTCTGAAGACGATGGATGAGTCTGGGGTGATTCACGTCAAAGGCCGCCAGTAGACTCGAAAGAACTAGAACTGATCGATGGCCGCAATCAGAGCGCACTGTGTACCAGACTAGGTCATGTGATGTGCCCTATGGGCTGACTGGAATTGTTAGAACAGTAGTTCACTGCGATCAAGATGTTCCTTTTTGCATTGTGTTTCCTGAAATAACGATTACATAGGCGGAGCCAGAGGGGGAGTGGGGTGGAGGTGGGGTGGCGGGGGTGGTAGATTTTGTGCAGTGATCCCCTCCCCTTTTGCCGTGGATGTATCTTAGGCGACCATTGAAACTCTCGTGACAACGAGCGAACATGAACTGTGCACCCGGCACACCCTACTATCCCCACCTCCATAAGCTGTATCCATCCCTAATTTGGATCCATATTATGGCACTGCATATAAACATAACATGACCATCCTGATTGGTCGAGAACAAATTTATTCAACATTTGTTATGCAGAATCATTACAACCATGCGCAAAGTACACGTGTTATACCGTTATATATTTGTTTAAACACTAGGGCAGGCAACAGCTGCTGTCCGGAAGTAGCCCTGTTTCTGTGACAAGCCGTTGAGTACATTACTGATCAGTGATGGCTTGTATATCTCGGCAGAGACAAGTCTACATCTGTCTGGTGTTACTGTGCATATCCGTTTTCATTTATGTCAGTGCATGGGCCTTAATGTATCGGTCTATGAGGAAAAAAGACACACTGCGTAGAGTCACTGTTCATAATGGAGTTGTCAATGATCCAGCGAACGTCGTGTCTCATCTCTCTGGAGGACTTTCGTCACATAGAGTTGAAAAGGGTGACACTTCAAACCCAAGAACTACGGAGAAGAGTCTCCTATATAAATGGAGTACAATCATGTCTTCCTCTATTGCAACAGCATCATCACCAAAAACAAACTCAACGACGGCATCATTCCCTCCTACCTTTGTGCGAGGTAAAGACATAACTCCACTTATATCGGAATTCTTTCAGTTAAAGGCTAATGAGACGAAAGACGATTTTGTCAATCTTCACAGGTACAAGTTCTCCATCGACTCCAAGCAGTGCAGATCTGGTTCCACCTTCTTGGTTGTTATCGTTCATTCAGCTCCTGGGAATACTCAAAAGAGGAATCTGATACGAGAAACCTTTGGATCCACTGGATCTTACAAAAACAGAAACACAACTGTTGTGTTCATGTTAGCAGCAGTGAAGCAGCAACGAGCACAGGATTCTTTACAATACGAGTCTCAGAGGTATGGAGATATTGTGCAAGGAAATTTCCCAGACACCTATGAGGATCTTGTGAGGAAACACATTATGGCAATGCATTGGTTCAAGTACAGGTGCAAAGCTAAATACATTCTAAAGTTGGATGACGACACGTTTGTGAATCCATACAGAATTATCGACCATATTCTGAAAACTAGACCCCAAGGCCTAACTATGGAATGCAAAGTGTCACCACATCAGAGTCCTCAAAGAGATAAAAAGTCAAAATGGCACACTACAGAATCGGAGTATCCCTTCTCTGTTCTACCACCATACTGTTTAGGGTTCGCCTATCTGACAACTCCAGAAAGTTGGGCTGCCATGTACAAAGTTTCTGAAACGAACCGGAGAATGAACATGGATGACTTGTATGTTAGTATTGTGTTGGCTATGAAAGCTGGAGTACAAAGGACAGACTTCAGCAACATTTTGGTCGAATGTCCGAGGAATAAGACCTTTCATTATATCGAACTAAACCGGAAAGCGATAGTCATCGACCGGAGAGGACATTGTGGATCCATTCCCTTCAGACACTGGAGACAAATACAGCATGACAATGAACGCTTTTGAGTTATGAGCACCATAGTCTTGAAGCAAGTTCTTTTCTAACTACTGTATCATAATGATTAGGAAAACTGCACTACTCTCCCTATGGCGCATGCTATGAGCTTCAGTCGGTTCTTTCACCCCTTAACCCATCTTTACACGATAAACAGGCAACAGTCAGAGCTGCACTTAATTCACATTATAGCTAAATCAACGATGACACCTTTTATGTGGACATCATTTGACAATACATTTGATTAAATGCTCATAATGCAAAAGTGGGCCTTGTTATTGGTCATAAATTACTTGTTTCAATGTATTTCACAGAACGTCCAGATGACCATTTATTATTCATTGATTCTGGTGCTTTAACTGCAGCGTGTGACTGGAGCGATGTTCAAAATGGTATCCGACAGTGGCATATTTCATAATTCATATAATAATTAATGTTGTTACCAGTAAGGAGATTCTAATCAGAAGGCGATTATGGATGCACAATTCATAATAAAAACGAAAGATTGTGGTGAATATTATCTCCGAGAACTCATTGGACATCGATTTCATAAATGATTCTGAATGTCAAGGGAACAGTTCAACCAAATGTTTCTTTCTGTGTGCGTAGAACAAAGTAAAAACAAACACACATATGAGAGAGAATCATTGTATATATTCTCCCTAGTGGCTGGTAGGAACGTGGTTTATTAACACATTACATCATTAATGATAAGCCGTCCTGTATTTTGGGAATAACTACACTATGTTTGACAAACTGGGGACGTATACCGGTGGTTATATAGGGGCAATGTAATATCGGCGTCGCGAAAGCGGGTTACATCACGCTCCATTATAACGTCATTGACTACAGTGTGATGGTCGTTTATAATGTCACTGGTGGAGTGTTGGATGAATACTGTGAACTACCTCCACCAAGAAAGGAATGAAATGAAAAGTCGAAAGGTTTCTGTCGCATTGTTCGTAAGCCTTGTCATTGTCATCACTCCATGTAGTGGAGCGGCTAAGCAAATGTACTGTGCATTTAGTGACAAATTCACGAAACTTTGCACATTTATGGACTGAAACATAATGAACATGTTAGGATATGGAGGCACTCAAAAATAATTTCCTTTGCGCATGCGCAGTAGATAAATGATAATTTGCCTTTTTCTGGCTACTTTTGTAGCTATGGGCATGCCATCAGTACCCCACTGAGGCGATTTATTTTTTAAAAGACCGATTAAACATCTTGAAAACATAGCTGAGCCAATTTTATGAATACTGGAAGTGCATTGAAGTGCATGAGTGGTTACACCCATTCGTAAGCACATGAAACCTACTCCTGACGTACTCCTGGTGTAGAGTCGGCAGTAGAGAACGTACTGGTCACTTTCTTTCTGTATCCAGCCCCACTAGGATGGAGAGTTCAGGCTGTGGAAGAATGACAGACCCCATATATATGGCCCGCCTGCATGTAAACTGCACTTTCGACAATGATGTACAACAGCTGCATGTGTTGATGGGATTGCATGAATTGAGTTTGTCATCGCAAATAATATCAAATGACTGGAAATATTCCTAAGGCATCCTTCCATGATTTTAGTGAAGGAGCAAATGCCATATAGCGCTCGTAATTCATGTGGGTTGGAAGCTAAGGGAGATTCTAAGCCTTCTAAGCCAACATTTCTGTATGCTCGAAGTGATATCAGTTAGAAGGATATAGTTGTTTTGGATACGTCTGCTGTGATATCTCTCATGAGCTGGATGACTAGTAGGTCATTGCCAAGTAGTAAAGATCATGGTGGGATGTGAAACAGGTCTGGCTGATTTTTTACAATAAATGCAAAAGGGAGGCTAAGATGCACTGATGCATTGGGATCGTTTATCACATCCGGTGAGACTTGGGTCTATAGAAAGGATGTAATCATTGTTGAATTTCTCCATATTAGTCTGGACTTTTCTGTTAATTGGTCTTGGGAGCCAAGAAAATTGGGGAGCAGAACCCTGGATCAAGTCCCTTTAAGGGATAAGTGTTTCTTTGGGTAGAAGTGACTATCGCATATATGAGCTGTGGTTGTAGGTTTTCTGCGTACTGTATCTGTGGAACTGGGACTGGAGCAATGGCGTCTTGTTTACCGGAATGCTATATCTATTCCTCATGACTTTTGTGATGAAAGGGTTCTTCCATGATGATGAAAGCTGAGCAAGCTCGGAAGACCCTGCATTCAGGTAGCTTTGGTTCTTGATGACTTAGAATTGCCCGAGTTGGTGGTATAATGCAAGAGGACGATCCTTCGATGGGGAAGCTATGGCTAGCCCGTCTGTAAACCAAGTTAGCAGTTAACTGATACTGGCCCTTCATGATGTGAGTCTAACCCTGTTGACGCTAATATGAGAGACTGAAGAGTCTCACAGGCCTGGTATCGTGCATCCGCTGCAGATGCGCTTCTTGGAGTTCTTTGGGGTAACTGTGTTTTGTGTACTGAAGGAGAACGCAGACACTTAATTTTCCACTACTATTTAGAAATAAAATGAGATAAGCAATTAGTATGAGTACGAAAGCCTAATGCTGCCACTTTGGTAGCATAAAATATTTTTTTCAAAGACAATTCTCGTTACTTCGATTATTTACTCGTTGCTTCGAGTATTATCTCGTTATTTCAACAATTTTCTCGTAACTTCGAGTATTTTCTCGTTACTTCAAGTTTCCTTCAAAAACTTGAAATTTCGAATATTTATTCGTTACTTCAATGGATGATTGGTTTTTAGGGGGGAGTGCGTGTGTGTGTGCGTGTGTGTGCGTTTGTGTGTGTTTGCATCCACACTGGAAAAGAGTCATTTTGTATGTATTTGACTCACACAGTCATTCTGCAATCAGTCATCAGTCAAGAATGCAATAATGTCTCCTGTGTGTCTCCTGTGTGTTGTTCAAAGGAAGACACTTCTTCGCGTGTGTCATATTTCAAAATGTATATTATCCTGTCAGCTTCACATTGAACCATCTACTGTGTTGGCCATGTTATAACGTTGTTTTTCAAGTGTAGTAGATTAATGACCGAAGGCCATTCAAACGGGGAGAACAATTAAGTTCTTCCAAGGCAGTCGTCTGGCCCACTCTCCACACCGATCATCTGGCCACACATTTGCTGTTAACTTGTAACGAACGCTGTGTTACGAGTTTAGGCCTGAACATCATTCCGAAGGCTAGTCGACCAGCACTACAAACCTCTCCATTTCCACCCGATGTTCCCCATCTACAGGTTGCGAAAGTATCAGGGTACCTCTACAGTTACCATTCGGGCACTATTCATTCGATACTCAAGCCAAGTGCAATGGAGTGCGATACGACAAGACCCGGTGCCAAAGGCCTTGAGTTTGTTGTGGCCTTGTACACAGTGAACAACGTTCAGGGCAAAATTGACTTTTCATGACTTTCCCAGTAGACTAGGGCCAATATATTCAATTGTTCCAGACATGTGTGGATTTTCTGTGAATGGTGGAGCCATATTTGGCACGAGCAGATTATTCTTTGGTGTATTAGTTTGTTACTACCAAAGTTTGGAAACATTTCGTGTGCGGAATTTGCCATCCTATTTTGCTGCAATTGTTTATTTTGTGTAGTAACTTTTAACAAACAATAAATAATTTAAACTTTCCATTTCGTTAGGATATGATGTTACAGGCCAACCGATACCAATTTTAATCAGCTGGGACAGACGCTTGATTTGGGCGATGAACGGTGCCCATTTACATCAGATACAGTTAACTGACGTATACGTACAATAGGTGGGTGGTGTTTGGGGCGTACTTCCCAACAAACAAAGTAGGTATTTTGAAAGGTGTTTCGTTGCAAACATTGTGTACGTTTTCCAAAGTAAGACAAATGTCCTTTACAGTTTGGGGTATGAGACATCATGACAATCATGATTTTACTGAATAGCAACTGTAGGTTACGCATCAACAATGTGAAAGCGGGGGTGTGTGGGGGTGGGGGGTGGGGTTGTTTAGAAGTATACCATTATAACGGAATACATGGAAATTGCAAGATTTCTAGCAGTGGAACACGAAAGACCAGCTGGAATATCACAGTTGGGTGCTAACGACAGGCATGCTGACAGAACGTTCAGACGGACAAAGACAACTATCATGAGCGTATAAACCAAATTCTCCACATATCCGAAAGCCCAAGAACAGAAAGACCGAGTGACCACCCCGTGAAATTGTAACTGGGCTGTGATGGGTACACTAATTAGTATACACAGACTACGGGTGTGAGGCTTTATTCAGATGGGTAGTAAGAGACGTAACGACACCTCTGAGGGTGCCACGGGGGTGTAATTATCCTAAGGTAGCCGTACAGAGACAGTTAAACAATGAATATAATCTGTTCCAGTTTGTCAGATCAAGATGGATCGAAACGTGCACAGTTTAGACAGACAAGTGGAAACAAGGCTTGCGTTAAAACAAAAGAAAAGACAATGATTTAAACATGGACTAAACTGAAACCCCTTTACCTTTCTATACAGTTCCAAAAGCATAAAATGGAGAAGTCGAAAAACTACTGTCCAAACAACTTTAAAATACCAGAACATAAAAAGCACCCGAATAACTGCTAGTCACATATTAGATGATCCTGCTCACTAAACGCATTTCTGACAAGAGAGGCGGTACAACGAATTGGGCGAGTACACTTGGCTGATACAGGTAGCTTGACGATTATGCACGTGCAATACATGCTAACCGTGACATGAAATCAACACCGCTACTGATTAAAACCTGTCTCGCTACTGTGTAACACCTGTCTCGGTAGTGTTTTACACCTGTCTCAATACTGTTACACAGATTGCACTTGTAGTAAAAAATGTCCAAGTTAGGAAAACATGGGCAAATAGTTCATTCTCAGGCAAGGGAGATAGCATACAATGTTATCATGTATATGGACAAAAATTGTGCAACCAAAGCAGATTCTCTTTTACAAAGTAGCCTTGCTACTGGACTTTCAACGTCAACTTTAAAGCGCATTAAGGCAGAAGGTGGTAGGAGTGCGAGTGGACCTACATTTATCAGTCCCACCAAGTTGCGCAAACCCAAAACTTGCAGTTACAAACTTGATGATTTCGACCGGTGTGCAGTCCGTCAATTTGTACAAAGTTTATATGGAGTAAAAAGACAACTACCCACTCTGGATACGATGTATGATATGGCAAAGTGCCAGTTGAACTACAAGGGTTCTAAGGAAAGGTTTCGAAAAAATCTCAAAGACATGGGGTTTAGGTGGCGAAAAACGCAGTCAAACCGGAAACTTTTAATGGAACGTAAAGACATTGTTTCCAAGCGTTTGCAATACTTACGTGCAATATAGAAATACAGAGAAGAAAATCGAACACTCATCTTTATCGATGAAACATGGTTGCATGTACACCACATTGTCCCAAAGTGTTGGCAACTTGAGGGTGAAGTCGTAATAAATGGGGTTCAATCTCCGCCTGGCACCGGATCTCGGCTTATTGTGGCTCATGCAGGGGGTGAAAACGGTTTTGTTCCAAATGCTTTGCTTGTTTTTGATTCCAGACTCAAATGAGCATACTATCATGACGAGATGAACTTTAATAATTTTTCCGAATGGCTCCAGGAAAAGTTGATCCCAAACCTTCCACTGCACTCTGTCATCGTTATGGTTAATGCACCATATCATAGCAAGCAAGTGAACAAATGTCCGACAACCGCCAACAGAAAAGATGACATAAAAACGTGGCTACAAAGGCACCATATCTCATTTGATGAGAAAATGCTTAAAGCCGAACTATTGTTTCTTGCAAAATCCAACAAATCGGGCCCTGTCTACAGAGTTGAAGCAACATGGTCATGATGTACTACGTCTCCCTCCATACCAGCAGAACTAAACCCGATTGAGTTAATTTGGGCAAATGTGACAAATTATGTCGCTTCACAAAACTTGCAGTTCACAAAAAGTTCCTTAAGAGTTGCCATAAATGAAAGGATGTCTGCAGTCGGTGCAAAAGAATGGTCGGAATGTTGTAAACATGTTAAAACAATTGAAGATGGTTACTGGCAACGCGAAATCGCAGTAGCAAGGGAAATTGACAGACTAGTGATTGACTTAGGACTTGCGAGTGATTCAGACACCGAGACTGATTCAGAGAGTGATAATTAAAGCATAAATCAGTAATTCCGCCTAATTGTCCAGCATTGTTGTGTCTTGTATAATAATTGACACATACTATATCAGGTTTTTACTGTTCCCATACTTTGTCATAAAAAAGAGTAATCTTTGGTGAGTTGTCTGTATTTTATATTTTTTAGTCACTAATAAATCTACTCAGTCTGGTACTGAGTAATCCCCAAACCGACAAATTTGTGTACAAAGATATTTCTCACTGACTTATTAATGTCAAAAGGTATTTTCAGTTTTCTGTACACAATTTTGGTGACCATAATAAAATTATGACAGAAATTTGGAAATATTGTTTGAATACTAACCATTTCTCTGGAACCGGTTATATAAATTTCCAAGACATGTATTCCCGGTCGATCACCAGCGGAATTATGGACGAAAATCAGCCCGTACAGAGAAATAGGAATAAAATTATGGGATAAAAATATTTCCCCCTTGCTACTCTGATTTAGCCACCACCATTCAGTAACAGATAACTTTTAACATATTAAAAAGTTAAATGAAACACAATTAACTTCATGTAGTTATTATCTATTTAATATTTAGCAGACCAAAAGTCAACTTTACCCATTAAAACAACACCGATTCACAGATTCCTTCGAATGATAAAACTGCAATTTCAGGCATAAGATACTGATATTCCATGCTAGCCATTACTTAAGACGAAGACAAATAGATTATTGGGGCATTGACAAGCAGTTTAGATATTCAACAATTTTGTTTAAAAAATCCCAGGAAAATGTCATTTGCTTCGTGAAATGGATCGGTGGTCCTAAACATATTTGCTCAGTATATTGTGTTGATTCAATTCGTTGGGATTGTACCTGTTCCCAAATCAAGTGTGCTATAACAATTCATGCGTGAAACACACGGTGAAAATGAACTTCTCGATATTTATCAGACAACCTGTCTCCCTCTTGTTTCAAGTGGATCGTTCTTTGGGGCGTTCCCAAGTATGCAAATTGGGGTCATTTGTCAGGTCGTGGATCATCTTATATGTGTTTACCAGTAAATAAAACTGTTCACAACAAAGTAGGTGATAAGGACTGCCACAAATGGCCTCTGCCTGCGCATTCAACATCTGAGAACCGGTTGCTTTCAGTGGCATCATCAGTAGCGTTGGGTCACCTCAACAACAGGAACAGTCACAATTGAGAGACTGCGTGCTGTCGGCATTTGCTTCAAGTGGCAATTTGGTGCATATCATGCACCTGTCATCAGTGGGTGGATTGTCTGCATTGAGACTCTGGCAACATCAAAACTAGGTGCACTCTTCCCTTTCCCAACACTGCTCCCTATCTTTATATTCCTCGCTGCTGTCCCTATCTCAGTACCCTGTCCTGACCTAACACCCTGCCTTGTCCCAAGGGGTTTCGTATTCCGACACCTTCCCTTTACTGACCCTGTCGTAACATTGCTGCCATCAGACTGTTCCCTGCCTTAACACTGTTCCCTAGCCTAACGTTCTTCCTGTCTGTTCCCTGTCGCAATACGTACCCTTACCTGCTCTTAGACTGTTCCCTGTCCGAAAATACTCTTATGTGTCCCCGGTCTCTTCCCGATGGTAACATCCTTCCCTGCACTCAGATTGCTTCCTTTCCTCATACTCTTTTCTCTCCCCGCACTGTTCCCTATGCTACCACACTTCCTTGTCCACACTCTCTTCACACTGTTTCCCATCAAAACACTCTTCCCTTTCCCTACATTATCCCCCGTCCTCGTACTGTTCTCTATCCTGTATGTGAATTTTAGGTGACTTCAGGATCATTCTCCACTAAAGCTTCACATTGTGAATTAGTAACTCACCAAACTAAAACTTCTCAATCTCTTCTATATTTTTAGTGTGATTTATCTTACTTTCATTGGTAATCTAACCAAGTTTGGATATGTCCAACCATACAACAATGTAAAACCAACCCGTCAGTTTTCGATAAAATCAAATACGTTATTGGATGTAACATTAGAACTTTGCATTGACCGACTAGTTAGAACATCAATCCATTTGATATGATGTTTGCAGTCTCAAAATGTAAACTGCTGTACAAACGAACAACCACAATGACCGCTGTTCTGTTAGCAGTGGTGTGACTGGTTCTAGTTTTCTCAGTGAATTGAATAAAGTGACTTCAAATACCTTTTTTACTTATCCTTGAATATAGTTACAAATCATGTTAATAATTAAACCAACAAATCCTGGGCAAAGTGTCTGAAGAAACAACAATAGGGACAAACATTAAGGTAACGTATCATTCATTCACAAGTGACTTTCAAACAGTCAGGGATAAATATGGTACAAACAATAGCATTTAACTATACTATACTGAACCGCAAAAGAAACGTCACCCTACCAGAAATTTTGCCACATATGTTTCATCATAACTTTAATTAATTATTTCACTTTTTATATGTTAGCTAGGCCTGGTTCGTAGGCAATGTTCATGAAAATTTGGTTTCAGAGTCTGTATTTGATACAAAAACCATGTCGTCAAAACGCAGTCGCTAAGTAATGATGGGACATGGTTTTTTTTTGTTGGTTTGGTTTGGGTCTTTTTTTCGTATTTCATGAAAATGAGAATCTACGTGCATCCCGAGGTGTCATCCCTATAAGAGATACCGAACATGCACCCAATCATTCATTGTTCGACAGTATCAACATACCATGATTATCAAGGAGATCGAGCTTTAGGAAGTCTGAATGTTGGCTGTCATTTTTGTGTTCATGCTCGAACAATACACTGCCTGCAGCAACGATCCCAAGCCACTGGAGGCACATCCGCCCGTCCTAAATGTGGACGACCGCCTGTGACTACGCTGAGGCAACATTGTGCGTCATTTCCTGCAAAATCGCTTCGCTAAAGCTACGGAAACTGTAGAGACAACCTTTGGCAATCACCAGAGACAAATCAGCGCCGACACTGTACGCAGACGTTTGAGGCAGAGAAACGTCAGGTGTCGCAGGCTTTACCGGAGTCCGATCGTCACTTTTCAGCATCGTCGTGCTCGTCTCAGGTGGGCCACACTTCATCGGAATTAAAGCCACCGTGAGTGGGAACTGTAGTGCTCTCCGACGTCTATTGCGTCTAGACGGCCGATAGCAGAGTGAGAATGTGGCGACGACGCAAGGAGCGTTTTGCAGATGATTGTGTCCTGGAAAGGGACTCGTGGGGAAGTCCGAGCATATGGCTGTTGGAGTCTATTGCCCTCAGTCACAAACTAGGCCCTATGGTGTTCCAGATTATTGGTCCTGGTAGAGGAAACGGTGTAACATCTACCCGCTACATTGATCAAGTGCTGAGACCCTTCATCGTGCTACATTTGGTAGTCATGGAAACCACGTCTTCCAGCAGGACACGTGCGTGCCCATACTGCCAGAGCAAATACAGACATTTCTCTGTCAACAGTGCATACAAACTGTTCAATGGCCTGCCCTCAGTCCAGACGTAAACCCGATATTGGGACGAGATTCAGAGGCTCAGTAATGTGCGGCCAAGGCCAACTGAACTCTCTCCGGTGTATCACCGAGTCTGGGCGCAGGTTGCTATGGCCGTCATCAACCGCCTCATCCACTCCATATACAGACGATGCAACGCTGTTGTCAACGCTCAAGGAGGCCATATACGTTATTGACTTTGATATCGCACTATCGCGCCACCTGTCGTCATTTTGAGTTCTAATTATCTGAACTTCGTCTTAAAGTATTGATGTTCAAACATGTCAGTTCTTTTAAATCTTTCCTGCAGGTATTATCCATGAGTTTGAATTTAACGCATTACCAATTGCAAAAAGAGAGTGGCGTTTGGGGGTTTTTTTTGCGGTTCAGTGTATTTTCTTTAGATTTCTTTAGCTTCAAGCCCATTGAATCACGGTGCAGAAATAGGAGTGCACAAGACACAATTATCGATATCTGTTTGGTGGAGGATATATTTTCTCAGTCTTGGTTATGCAAAATCATTACAAACATGCGCAATAAGAACGTATGAAATCGTCATATATTTGTTCCAGGTTACGTATAGCCACATGGGCAAACAACAGCTGCTGTCCGTAAATAGTCTTGTTTTCGTTACAACCGATCTTTACAGATCAGTGATGGCTTGTATATCTCAGCAGAGACAAGTCTACATCTGACTTGTGTTATTGTGCATATCCGTTTTCATTTATGTCAATGCATGGGCCTTAACGTATCGGTCTATGAGGACAAAAGACACACTGCGTAGAGTCACTGTTCACAATGGAGTTGTCAATGATCCAGCGAACGTCGTGTCTCATCTCTCTGGAGGACTTTCGTCACATAGAGTTGAAAAGGGTGACACTTCAAACCCAAGAACTACGAAGAGGAGTCTCCTAAATAAATGGAGTACAATCATGTCTTCCTCTATTGCAACAACATCATCACCAAAGGAAACTCAACGACGGCATCATTCCCACCTACCTTTGTGCGAGGTAAAGACATAACTCCACTTATATCGGAATTCTTTCAGTTAAAGGCTAATGAGACGAAAGACGATTTTGTCAATCTTCACAGGTACAAGTTCTCCATCGACTCCAAGCAGTGCAGATCTGGTTCCACCTTCTTGGTTGTTATCGTTCATTCAGCTCCTGGGAATACTCAAAAGAGGAATCTGATACGAGAAACCTTTGGATCCACTGGATCTTACAAAAACAGAAAAATAACTGTTGTGTTCATGGTAGCAGCAGTGAAGCAGCAACGAGCACAGGATTCTTTACAATACGAGTCTCAGAGGTATGGTGATATTGTGCAAGGAAATTTCCCAGACCCCTATGAAGATCTTGTGAGGAAACACATTATGGCAATGCACTGGTTCAGGTTCAGGTGTAAAGCTAAATACATTCTGAAGTTGAACGACGACACATTTGTGAATCCATACAGAATTATCGATTATATTCTGAAAGCTGAACCTCAGGGGCCAAAGGTCAAAATGGCATACTCCCGAATCAGAGTATCCCTTTGCTGTTCTACCACCATTTTGTATAGGCTTTGCCTATCTGACAACTGCAGAAAGTTGGGCTGCCATGTACAAAGTTTCTGAAATCAACAAGCCAATGTTCATGGATGACTTGTATGTCATTGTTGTGATGGCAATGAAAGCTGGAGTACAAAGGACAGACCTCAGCAACATTCTCGTACACTGTCCGAGGAATAAGACACTTGATTACACAGAACTAAACAAGAAAGCTATAGTCATAGACCGGGAAGCATATTGTGGATCCATTCCCTTCAAACACTGGAGACAAATACAGTATGACAATGAACACTGGTGATTAATGGACAGCATAATCTCAAAACAAGGTATCTTCCGACATGTGTATCAGGCTGTTTCACAGAGTTTCATTACTAAACCTATGGTGACTGCAATATATGTCATGTTTGGGAAAAGTAAAGTACAAATTCTAGTACTTCCGGGGGTTTATTTGGTTGGGTCCCATCCGGGATTCGAACCCGCACCCTTAGAGTCAGGCACCTAATCGCCAGCACGTAAAGTCAGCCGCCAAGCCCGCTCAGCCACCGCGACTTCCTCCAAAATGGAAGTCGCACAACTGGTAGTCTAAACTGCGTACTTTGAATACCCCTCTGATAAGTGTAAATTGGCATGGCTGTCACGGCCGAAAGCTATGATTACATAGTGCCATTTAGAAAGTGGTCAAATGCAACATTTCTCATGTTTAGGACCTTCTTAGTAAAGTACAAATTCTAGTAACTTTTTTTGGTTGAGTCCTTATGGTGTATTTTAGGAGGTTTAGTCGGTTCTTTACACTCAGTAAATCGCCATCCAGTTCACACAGGGATCGACATTTTTTTATAAATATATATTTCAAGGAATATATTTATCGTACAAAGGCAGGCATTCCTACTAATCATGAAATAATTCTGGTGGTTTAGGTACAATATGATGTACAACCAAACCGTATCCTCGAGTTTACCGTCAGCAAATCCAATGTATATTTTTTTCATGATGTTAAAACCTCGAAGTCAAAATATATAGAGAAAGGAATCATGATTCGCATTGGATTCAGGAAGTTCGGAAACGCTCTTAATTTGTAATGCACTCGTGCATATAACAAAGTCTTCTGTGTTTTCATTTTCCTTTCCTCTCACTGGAAATGTTAGTCATGACAGTCTGTGGCTATGACGTACTATTGAACTTATTGGACCCTTTGGGTTCCTTCTGTCGTCTACTTAGGTATGACTCATTGAGAACCAATAAGGTGAACGCATTGTCGTTGTCCAAATACTCATAACACAATAATTCATCAGTTCTAACACAGATAACTACTTTCTATTAAGGAGTATTAGTCATAATTTATTGTCACGTCACGAATATTTATCACGTACATATTCTATCAGATCTCTATCACGATGACAAATTTATGACAATGTTAGTGTTACAGATACATATTGGCTGTTAAACACAGAGCAAACAAATGTCAAAAGTCGTTTTAGATTTGAAACCATTTTTGACACTGTCTTTACAAAGGCTTTTCCCCCCAACAAACAACGTAGCTACTGTTTTTTGCTTGTGATTTACACAGTTACAAACATTGTGTGTGTTGTGTCAAAGCGATACATATATCCTTCAAAGTTTGGGGTGTGGGGCACCACGAAAAGCATGATTTTACTGAATCACATCTGCACGTTATGCATCAACAGCGTGAGAGCATCGGTGGTTAGAAGATAATTATTAAAAGGGAATACATCGAAAGGCAAGAATACTATGTCAGAGACGGATTCTTAAAACAGGCGTATTGACAGAGTGGCCAGGTGGACAAAGACAACCACCATCGGAATAATTAGCAGCGTAAACCAGACTCTTCCGATATCTCATAGCCCCAGAACTGAAAGACCGAGAGTGACCGCCCCCCGAAATGACCACCATCTGCGCATTTTTCAACTTCGCAACCGGCTGCTCACAGTGACGTCAGCAGGATCGTTGGGTCACCTTACTCTCATGAGTGAGAGGCACCCGTGGCGAGCCACCTCCTCGTGGTGGGTGCTGGGTAACGCCAGGAGCTCGCCAACACCCCCGTAGTGGACCCGGGGGGATATTTGGTCCCCCAACCCGTTTGCCGTGGGTTGCGGCCCTGTGTCGGCGGAGGAGTGGATCCTGGTGGTTCAGAGCAATAGGGGCAACACATACTTAATTTCTTTTTCTCAACCCCAACACCCAAAGTACATAAAAGCTGGATATTGTAACATCGAAGTGGAACAATATATTCCAAACCCACTTCGTTGTTACAAGTTTCAAAAGTTTGGTCACGGTGCCCAATCCTGCAGAAATCGTGCAACATGCTATAGATGTGGTAAAGATGATCATGAAGGTTCTGACTGTTTGTCTTCTCCAAAATGTGCCATATGTCTTCGTCAAAGTCATGCCATGTCTGGAAACGTGAAAATGAAATTGTCAAAATCAAAATCCAAAAGAATGTCACATATCATGAGGCAAAACGTTTAGTTAATGTAGCCTCAGCCTACAGTTGTTGCTCGCCCCAATACTAAGTCTGTTCTGTCAGTTGCATGTCAGACAGATATCACCTGGGTTGAAGCTGACAAACACACTTTAATTGCATCAGATTCTACTGTTGATAAACACCATGCAACATCAGCTTGCCAGACTGAATCACAAACAATATCTCCTGTTGTGAAAAATCCTTGTCAAAAATTAGATTGCAGACAAAAAACTGATCGAGTACAAAAGGGACCACGTGATCCTGTACAAATCTATAACAAGTTTCAACTTTTAGAAGACATGGACGTCTCTCCTCATCCCCGTGCGCGAAATAGAAGCAGTTCGCCTCGGAAGGGGAAAAGTCGGTTCCCAGTACTACCACCTGCTATAAAATGAACAATAACTCCTTAATCCAATGGAATTGGAGGGGACTTAGGACCAATTTAATGAAGTACAGTTACTAGCACAGGATTTTAAACCATCAGCATTTAGTTTTCAAGAAACGTACCTGAAACAAAATGATAAGTTCGAATTGCGTAAATACCATTCTTATCATTCTTTTTCACCCCCTGGTGACAAAGCCACTGGTGGATCTTCCATATTGGTGAGACATGGTATAATTCATAGCCCTGTTCCTCTTAAAACCAATCTTCAGGCTGTTGCTGTTCGTCTTACTTTACATATAACCCTTACTCTTTGTTCCTTGTATATCTCCCCTTCTTCCATTCTCCATGAGAATGATCTTCAAGATTTGTATGACCAATTACCAAAACCCTGTATCATAATGGGTGATCTCAATGGTCATAACCCATTATGGGGAAGTCCTGATACCAACAGTAAAGGGAAAGTTCTTGAAGAGTTTATATCTGATAATAATTTATGTATACTCAATGATGGCTCTGACACATATTTACATCCTGCAACGGGAACATATTCTTCCTTAGACCTGTCACTCACTGATTCAAACGTTTATAATGAGTTTGAATGGTCAGTCCATAATGATGTTTGTGGTAGTGACCATTTTCCAACAGTACTTACAGCAATTAACCCCTCCGATGATCCGCCTGTAACAAGATGGAATTTTTCAAAGACCAATTGGCCATTATTTCAGGCCACCTGCCTTAAGGAACTTAAACCAGACCTGGGTGTACCTGATCCAATTAAAATGTTCAAGGACAAACTGAAACAAATAGCTGATGAAACTAAGTCCTCTGTAAATCCAGACATCCGTAAACCATGGTTTAATGATGAATGCAAACAGGCTAGGAAAAAGAGGAAGAAAGCAGAGAAATATTTTCGTCTTCATCCCACTGTTCATAACTTAAATAATGTAAAAATCAGTTACGCTAAAGCTCGACGAACGTTTAAACACATCAAACGTCATACTTGGAAAAATTACGTTTCCAAAATAAATTCCCGTACTCTTATGTCAAGGGTATGGAATATGATCCAAAAAATTAAATGCAAGGGTTCCAAATCCAGTAGCATTCAGCATCACAAAAATGATAGTAACATACTAACTGAAAAATCTGATATTGCAAACAGGTTGGGTGAAACTTTGGCTACACATTCGTCCTCCTCAAATTATCATCCAAAATTCCAGACTTATTAAACATACCAAGAGAAGAAACCAGTGAATTTTAAATCTGATAATGGTGAAGATTATAATGAGGTATTTTCATTACATGAACGTCATACTACGCTATCACATGCTCACGATATTGCAACAGGACCTGATGATATCCATTACCAGCTCTTAAAACACTTGCCTGAATCATGTCTCGAAACGTTACTTGCCATTGTTGACCATATTTGGACAACACAACATTTTCCCCCTTCACAGTTGTTCCTATTCGTTTGCAAATGGTAAATAATCGCTTAGTTTGGTTTTTGGAAACCAGCAATCTGATTACTGATGTACAATGTGGTTTTCGTTAAAACCGAAGCACAATTGACCACATGGTTCGTTTGGAATCATTTGTTAAAAATTCTTTCATTAAAAAATAACATGCAGTATCCATCTTTTTTTATCTTGAAAAAGCATATGATACTACTTGGAAGCATGGTATTTTCACAGATTTACATTCTTTTGGGAGGTCATTTTTTAAATGACAGACAGTTTCAAGTACGTGTGGGATCAACCCTCTCAGACTACTTTCATCAAGATCAGGGTTTTCCACAAGGCAGTGTTTTGTCTGTGACTTTATTTAGTATTAAACTCAATAGTCTTTCTAAGGTTTTAAGTGATTCAGTAGATGGATCACTATTTGTGGATGATTTTAATGTTTCTTGTAGAGGTAGAAATATGCATACAATAGAGAGGCAATTACAAATTTGCCTCAACAAAATTGAAAAATGGTCTCTTGAAAACGGGTTTAAGTTTTCTATAACAGAAATAAATTGCTTGCATTTCTGCAGAAAGTATAAACCGCATAAAGATCCAGAACTATGGCACCCTTATCAAAGTAGTAAAGGAGGCCAAGTTCTTGGGTCTTATTTTCGACTCACATCTAACTTTTCTATCCCACATTAAATCCCTTAAAACTAAATGCCTGAAGGCACTTGATCTGTTAAAAGTTGTTTCCAATTCAAAGTGGGGAGGAGACCAAACTACCCTACTCCATTTATACAAATGTCTCATCCGTTCGAAACTTGATTACGGCTCCATCGTGTATGGTGGAGCCTGTAAAAGCAACCTCAAAATACTTGATTCTATCCACCATCAAGGTCTAAGACTATGTCATTTAGAACTTCTCCTATTGACAGTCTTTACGTCGAGGCCGATGAGCCATCTCTTACTCAACGACGTACAAAACTCTCCTTACAGTATATAACAAAACTATATCCTAATGAGGCCAACCCTGTATTTATCTGTGTTTTTAATCCTCTTTATGTGGATCTATACAATAAAAAGTCTTCTCTTGTTCCGCCTCTTGGACATAGAGTGAAACCTTTTCTGTCTGCTTGCGGCATTGAGCTAGCCAATATATCTCCTTCCCGTCTACGTTCGTCTCCACCTTGGCAGTGAGTTAGACCCGAAGTTGACCTAACACAGACGAAGTTTACAAAATCAGAAACAAATGAATTACAATATATACAAGAATATAATCAATTAAAAAATACCTATAATACATACAAATCTTTATTTACAGATGGGTCCAAGGATGGTGGCGCTGCGGCTTGTGCCACTCTCATTGGATCCAGAACAACATCTTTCAGATTACCGGATAATAGTTCTATTTTCACAGCAGAAGCAAACGCTATATTAACGGCTCTTAAATATATTGAAAGACATCCTAGATATAATCAGTATATTATCTATTCCGATTCTCTTTCTTGCCTCCAGACAATTAAAAACCTGTCACGTAAACATCCACATAGAATAGAAATAATTGAATTATTTAACAATCTTGCTACTGGCCAATACGACATCGTCTTTTGTTGATTACCTAGCCATGTAGGCATTTCTGGCAATACAATGGCCGATTTTGCTGCCAAGGCAGCACTCAAGAAATCCCTAACTCCACTTCTTATCCCATACTCTGATTATAAAGCTACAATTAGATCGTATATCCGAGATCTGATGCAAAAGAGGTGGGACAACCAAGTGGGTGTAAATAAATTACATGCAATAAAACCTTATATTGGTTATACCCACTTGGGTTGTCAGTCCAGATTTGAGGAGGTCATTATGAGGCGATGTCGTATTGGCCATACGAGATATACTCATGAATACCTTTTGAAAGGTGAGGATCCTCCGTTCTGCATCCCTTGTGATAAAAGAATCACAGTCAATTGGGTACGTCATGAACCCGTCACCATTGGCTGGATTGTTGGGCGAGAAACGTGAGTCATACCCTCGTATGACCCTCCAACGAATACCAAAAATATCCACTGGCATCATCGTGCCCAGAACACTATTCATTGTATGATAAAAGACATTACACACTGATCAAAAAAAGTGAACTGGCATCCAACTAAAAACACTACACACCGCTGATATATCTCTTTAATACAGGAAGACATATAAGTGAAATTACAAGACTTGCCTGTGACCTAACAGAATATACAGATAGGTATCAGATACAAGGACTATTGTTACTCACAGATTTTGGAAAGGCTCTCGATACTGTAGAGTGGAAAGTTTTAGACAGAACACTTCAATTCTTTAATTTGGGAAATTATATTCGAAATTGAGTTAAAACCTTTCATAATGCCGTTGAAACTGGCATACTGGTAAACGGATCTGGCATTGATTTCTTCAAAATTTCAAAGGGGTTGTCGACAGGGAGACCTTCTTTCCCCATACCTGTTCATATTGTGTGTGGAGATTCTGGGTAATGTTATCAGAAGCAATTCAAACATCCGGGTCACAATATCGAATATCTCTTTGCACAATCTGCTGATGATACCAAGTGTAAGTCTAATGGCACTGAGCGCATTGTGTTGTAATGCAAACATTAGGACAATCTGCACGATTTCCTAGACTGAAAGTAAATATTGATAAAACTATAATTTTGTGCTCAAATAAAAAAAACGATCCAGAATTAAATTGTGTCCCATGTGAAAACTAAATTGGGATCCAAATTCCTTCACACTGTTAGGTATTAGTTTTACTTTAAAATGCCAAACCTTGATGAATTTCTGGTCCGCCAGAAATCTGAAATATGTGCTGCTGAAATGAAGTATTAGTACTAAACAGCATAGTTAGTGCCACACCCGGTAACCGGTATTTTGTGTCTCCATTAACTTTAATAATATCTTGGACAGAAAAAGTAGTTTATGGCGGGTGTCACCAGTGGGACAGAATACGTTCACCTTTTACACACCTGGTATCATCACTATTACATAGTGATTCATACACACGAGCTCTGTCATCGTATCACAAGGTGACTATCAGTGGATTATATGGCCTAGACCCGATGTGTATACAAACGACATTGTACAGCTGTAATACGACTGAAACACACATCTGCTCAAATGATAAGCAATTGTACATCCACTCTGCTTTTGGCAGAGGTTTCCAATGAATGTAATAGGTAATGCACTTCCCGATTCTTTACACAATTTTCTAGGGTTCGATAAATGAATATTTCCTTACGCGAGAAGAGACTTGTAAATTATGAAATTTTCAAACGTTTTGATGACTGAAGAACTTTCGTATTTTTCCAGATATCAAGGGTATGTATTTGAACACTTCTTTTGTGGTCATGTTTCCAATACTGAAACAAAATGGCTACAGAAAAACTGGGTTCACATAGTGTTACTGTGAGAAGACAATGAAATTATCATGCATAGATGGATTTCATCTTGAATAGCCCCAGCCCATGCAGATGCAACATGAAACAAACAAAATCCAAACAAGTACTATTTAAAGGCTACACAACCTGCTAGTTGAATAGTAGATCTAACAACAGTTGTGGGAGAAATTCAGAAATATGGGTCTCTGTAAATAGGGCATTTTCATATAGAAAATTAACTCCATTGTTACTGAATTAGTCCCAGTGATCTCGGTAATTCAGAAACACAGGAAGTTTAAACTGGCTTCATTTTGGACTTGGCATTGCAGAAAAGTTTGGATGGAAGCTTTGGAGTATGAGACTCCTGGTTTATCACAGGTCTCTCATTCGAGGCAGTAAACGCATTCTTCAAAACTATCTAATTTCCAAGTAATATTAACATTCACATTTTGGAAAAAATATAGATCTAGGCAAGCAGAGGGGTTGCTTCATTTATAGCACGGTCTGCTGATCAAAGCTGGTGGCTTCATAATGTCTGTTGGGACAATGCAGTTGGCTACAGCCGACGTGGTGTTCATCTGGTTGAGGTCTGTCAATATTTAAATTGTTGTATTGTTGACGTTCATCGGCTGATGAAAAAAGATGATTCACGCGAGAGCATAATTACAATAACTTTCTGCTTGAAGAACAACGTAGTCATGCGACATACTGAAATCGGGAAATGAACGATAATTGGTCATTTAGTATCCATCTGGGTGAAGTGAAGTCACCATCCTCTATTGTCAGTATGTATATACGAGTTCTAGTTTTTCCGTGCAAAATATAAGTCTCTTGCCAACGTCTTTACCAACTTAAGTACGTGTGCTAAAAAGCGATAGTGACTAAATGAAACTTACTGACAATTCCCTGGCTGAGGCACGACTTGACCGGTTGATATTATTATTGCTCAGAGTCGGTCATTTGTGGAGACGCTTTCTGAAAAGTCATTGCATCGTGTGTACATACAGTGTGTGGAACAGAATACCAACTCCACTGACACCTTCGCCTGGATGAAGTGGGCTTGTAAAAAAATGTGAGAAACCGAAGGCTTCCTTTTAGTTGCTCAGGACAGTCACTTCCCACTCGCAATCGCTCAAATGTGATTCTGAAAGAAGATATTTGCATGAAATGTCGATTATGCAATGAATTTACAGAGACTGTCCAACACTTTGGCGACCATTGAAACTCTCGTGACAACGAGCGAACATGAAATGTGCATCCGGCACACCCTACTATACACCCCCTCCATAAGCTGTATCCGTCCCTAATTTGGATCCATATTATACCACTGCATATAAACATAACATAACCATCCTGATTGGTCGAGAACAAATTTACTCAACATTGGTTATGCAAAATCATTACAACGAGGTGTTATACCGTTATATATTTATTCCAGGTTGTGCTTAAACACTAGGGCAGGCAACAGCTGCTGTCCGGAAGTAGCCCTGTTTCTGTGACAAGCCGTTGAGTACATTACTGATCAGTGATGGCTTGTATATCTCGGCAGAGACAATTATACATCCGTCTGGTGTTACTGTGCATATCCGTTTTCATTTATGTCAGTGCATGGGCCTTAATGTATCGGTCTGTGAGGAAAAAAGACACACTGCGTAGAGTCACTGTCAATGGTCCAGCGAACGTTGTGTCTCATAGAGTTGAAACGGGTGACACTTCAAACCCAAGAACTACGAAGGGGAGTCTCCTAAATAAATGGAGTACAATCATGTCTTCCTCTATTGCAGCAACAACATCACAAAAAACAAACTCAACGACGGCATCATTCCCACCTACCTTTGTGCGAGGTAAAGACATAACTCCACTTATATCGGAATTCTTTCAGTTAAAGACTAATGAGACGAAAGACGATTTTGTCAATCTTCACAGGTACAAGTTCTCCCTTGACTCCAAGCGATGTAGATCTGGTTCCACCTTCTTGGTTATTATCGTTCATTCAGCTCCTGGGAATACTCAAAAGAGGAATCTGATACGAAAAACCTTTGGATCCACTGGATCTTACAAAAACAGAAACATAACTGTGGTGTTCATGATAGCAGCAGTGAAGCAGCAACAAACACAGACTGTTTTACAATACGAATCTCAGAGGTATGGTGATATTGTGCAAGGAAATTTCCCAGACACCTATGAGGATCTTGTGAGGAAACACATTATGGCAATGCATTGGTTCAAGTACAGGTGTAAAGCTAAATACATTCTAAAGTTGGATGACGACACGTTTGTGAATCCATACAGAATTATCGACCATATTCTGAAAACTAGACCCCAAGGCCTAACTATGGAATGCAAAGTGTCACCACATCAGCGACCTCAAAGAGATAAAAAGTCAAAATGGCACACTACAGAATCGGAGTATCCCTTCTCTGTTCTACCACCATACTGTTTAGGGTTCGCCTATCTGACAACTCCAGAAAGTTGGGCTGCCATGTACAAAGTTTCTGAAACGAACCGGAGAATGAACATGGAGGACTTGTATGTTAGTATTGTGTTGGCTATGAAAGCTGGAGTACAAAGGACAGACTTCAGCAACATTTTGGTCGAATGTCCGAGGAATAAGACCTTTTATTATACAGAACTAAACCGGAAAGCGATAGTCATCGACCAGAGAGGGCATTGTGGATCAATTCCCTTCAGACACTGGAGACAAATACAGCATGACAATGAACGCTTTTGAATTATGAGAACCAGTCTTGAAGCAAGTTTATTTCTAACTACTGTATCATATTGATTAGGAAAGCTGCACTACTCTCCCTATGGCGCATGTTATGAGCTTCAGTCGGTTCTTTACACCCCTTAACCCATCTTTACACGGTAAACAGGCAACAGTCAGAGCTGCACCTAATTCACATTATAGCTAAATCAACGTTGTCAACTTTAATTTGGACATCATTTGACAATACATTTGATTAAATGCTCATAATGCAAAAGTGAGCTTTGTTATTGGTCATAGATTACTTGTTTCAATGTATTTCACAGAGCGTCCAGATGACCATTTATTATTCATTGATTCCGGTGGTTTAACTGCAGCGTGTGACTGGAGCGATGTTCAAAATGGTATCCGACAGTGGCATATTTCATAATTTATAAAATAATTAATGTTGTACCAGAAAGGAGATTCTAATCAGAAGGCGATTATGGATGCACAATTCATAACAAAAACGAAAGATTGTGGTGAATATTATCTCCGAGAACTCATTGGACATCGATTTCATAAATGATTCTGAATGTCAAGGGAACCAAATGTTTCTTTCTGTGCGAGAACAAAGTGAAACCAAACACACATATGAGAGAGAATCATTGTATATATTCTCCCTAGTGGCTGGTAGGAACGCGGTTTATTAACACGTTACATCATTAATGATAAGGCGTCCTGTATTTAATAACTACACTATGTTTGACAAACTGGGGACGTAACCGATGGTTATATAGGGGCAAAGTTATATCGGCGTCGCGAAAGCGGGTTACATCACGCTCCATTATAATGTCATTAACTACAGTGTGATGGTCGTTTATAATGTCACTGGTAGAGTGTTGGATGAATACTGTGAACTACCTCCACCAAGAAAGGAGTGAATCGAAAAGTAGAAAGGTTTCTGTCGCATCGTTCGTAAGCCTTGTCATTGCCATCGCTCCATGTAGTGGAGCGGCTAAGCAAATGTAATGTGCATTTAGTGACAAATGCACGAAACTTTGCACATTTATGGACTGAAACATAATGAACATGTTCGGATATATATGGAGGCCCTCAAAAATAATTTCCTTTGCGCATGCGCAGTAGATAAATGATAATTTGCCTTTTTCTGGCTACTGTTATAGCAATGGGCATGCCATCAGTACCCTACTGAGACGATTTTTTTAAAAGACCGATTAAACATCTTGAAAACATAACTGAGCCAATTTTATGAATACTGGAAGTGCATGGAAGTGCATGAGTGGTTACACCCATTCGCACGCACATGGTGCCTTCTCCTGACATGATGTTGGTGCTTGGTGTAGAGTCTGCAATAGAGAACCTATTGGTCACTTTCTTTCTGTATCCAGCCCCACTAGGATGGAGATGGGAGTTCAGCCAACATTTCTGTATGCTCGAAGTGATATCAGTCAGAAGGATATAGTTGTTTTGGATACGTCTGTTGTGACATCTCTCATGAGCTGGATGACTAGTAGATCATTGCCAAGTATTAAAGATCATGGTGGGATGTGACAATAAATACCAAACGGAGACTAAGATGCACTGATGCATTGGGATCGTTTATCACATCCGGTGAGGCTGAGGTCTAGAGAAAGGATGTAATCATTGTTGAATTTCTCCATATTAGTCATTTTGTTAATTGGTCTTGGGAGCCAAGAAAATTGGGGAGCAGAACCCTGGATCAAGTCCCTTTAAGGGATAAGTGTTTCTTTGGGTAGAAGTGACTATCGCATATATGAGCTGTGGTTGTAGGTTTTCTGCGTACTGTATCTGTGGAACTGGGACTGGAGCAATGGCGTCTTGTTCACCGGAATGCTATATCTATTCCTCATGACTTTTGTGATGAAAGGGTTCTTCCATGATGATGAAAGCTGAGCAAGCTCGGAAGACCCTGCATTCAGGTAGCTTTGGTTCTTGATGACTTAGAATTGCCCGAGTTGGTGGTATAATGCAAGAGGACGATCCTTCGATGGGGAAGCTATGGCTAGCCCGTCTGCAAACCAAGTTAGCAGTTGACTGATACTGGCCCTTCATGATGTGAGTCTAACCCTGTTGACGCTAATATGAGAGACTGAAGAGTCTCACAGGCCTGGTATCGTGCATCCACTGCAGATGCGCTTCTTGGAGTTCTTTGGGATAACTGTGTTTTTGTGTATTGAAGGAGAACACAGACACTTGATTTTCCACTACTGTTTAGAAATAAGATGAGATAAGCAATTAGTATGAGTCAGGATAAGGTGCAGTTTGCATGTTTGCACTAATTTACTGATATTTCGTGGATAACCATTCTGCAACCCAAGTTGCAATGCAGTTGACTGATTGATGTTTGCCCTTCATGATGAGAGACTGGAGAGTCACAGGCTTGGTCATATTCATCCATTGCACATGCGCAGGTTGGAACGTGTTGGGGTGAGATAAGTGCTTTTTTCTGTTGGAGGGAAACACAAGCCCTCGATTTTCCACAACTAATCTAAAATGTGATGAGATAAGGAATGGATTTTGATTTTTTAATGAACTTTTATACATTGTTTTGCATTAACATGGTTCTCCATGCGTGCCCTTTCGCCTTTTAGGTCAGGTGGTGTACTGGTGCCTTTTGTAGTTCTGGAATTCTGAACAAACATTTTTCGCGTTTCCATGGCAACAAATTTGACTTTGATTGAATTTGAAGGTGGTGATCCTTTTTGGGGCAGAATTTTAACCTTTCAATACTCTCCGCCCACTTTGCTGTGTACACGCAAAAATATTTGACATAATTATAACTTATAGTACCCATATTCATGAACGGTGTTTTCCCTTTGAAGGAGAAAGGGCTGACTTTGTCTTTTTTATTGTTCTGTATTTCCTTTGCCACTTATTATGTTCAGTCAAGTTTAATCAGAAAAATCAAAAGCATACACACATTTTTGTCAAAGACTTCAATGGTGCAGAAAGCAATCTGCTAGCCGACATTTTGGAAAGACGGAGTGATCACTGTTTCAAAATCGTTTGTATTATTCTAACATCATACCTATCATGTCTCTTCATGAACCTGCATATCTCACTATTTATGAAACCTATAGGTGGGTAAAGAATGGCAGTACTAACGATTGAAGGGAAACACTGAAAATAGTATTCCAACGTTTATGTGCTGCGCAGGCGCACAAGATACAAAATCTGAGGTGCCTCTATATCTGATATTATTTGAAACATGTTCTTTTATATGATGACCAGCTTTGGTGCGTTTATAATCAAACGCACACTTTCATGAAAACTTGATCTCAGCCGATCCACTCATGATGTTATGTTAGTATGTACATTTCTTGGAAAAGACAAGGCCTTTTCCTCTGCTGCTCTGGGTCACCGGACGACAACTGATGCAAATGACAATTATCTTACCTTGATTTGTGACGCCAGGCAACATTTAAGCATTTTAACAACTGTAAGCTTATCCGCTTTCAAACACCAGGTGTTTAGTCGGTACATACACGCAGTACAGTCGATACAGCTCTATTTCTGCATTACGTTGATATTTAGTTTTAACGTTATGGCGCCTTGTATTGTTTTCTGGGACACAGACGGGAACACATTTGTGGCCCACTCATGTTAATCGTAGGTAAACCGTCAGCCAAAGGAGGGATTTCATGTCATATTTCAGAACTTCTTCAAGCAGGGATTACAATTCAGTTTCTGTTTAATTCCAAAAGTAATGAAAATGCTGAAACACTCGAAAATGGTGTTGTTGTTTTAACCCGTTTTAAAGAACGATGATGACTTTATCTGATGTAATTATTACTGTAGCGGCCATAAAATGTCCTGGTCAAGTGCTGGGATCCGATTCACCGACCTACTTATCCGAAGTCGGACGCCTTGTCCACAAGACGAATGGGGTTAATCCCGTCAGCAACTTGACCAGGTGAGGGTGTCATCAGTGGAATGATTCCAAGTCCTGCTACACGACCAGTTGTCAGTATTTAGGGTCAGACCTGATCGGTTTAAACTCATAACTAGTCACAATGACATTACCTAAAACTGTTATGCAGCGCATGTAAAATCTCTTAACACAACCCCGCAAGATCCTCCTCACTCAGCGGAAAATTGGACGGCCGTTATGTAAAAAAATACACAACCGTGCATTTGAATCACCGTTCATAGCCCTTTCCGAATTAAAAACAAAAAGTCAGGCAAAACAGTTCTGTTGTCAAGGTGATAATGTATATTTTTGTGGCTTTATAAATATCACATAATACCTGACAGATTTAAGTTATCGGGAATGTTTCCGTTAAACAGTCTCAGCGTTTCGATCACTCTGATTAGTTGTATTTTATCACATAACATTGCTTATGGGAGACATAAAACAGACAATATTTACCTTTTTTTACGTATTCAAATGTCTTGTTGAAAATGTTAAAAGTTCTAAATACCAGTCAAACTTAATGAACAGAAGAGTATTAAATTCATTGTGAAACATTTCGTGAATATATCCCTAAAGTTATTTTTTTTCAATATATACATATACATATACATAGACACACACACACACACACACATATGTGTATATATATATGTATATATATATATGTGTGTGTGTGTGTGTGTGTGTGTGTGTGTGTATGTATGTGTGTGTGTGTGCCTTACCTACCTCATGTCAGTTCATGTAAACATAATGTTACGTTTTACATAACACAGATGAACACATTATTGCAAAGGACCACAAGATATACCTGTGTCACATGTTGTTGATTAATAAGACAGTGTATTTCACATTTTCTGTAAGAATGTATGTTACAGCGAATATGTCAAAACAGGGATTTCACGTTACACGTAATCCATAAAAGAGTCAGAGATTTTATGAAATCACTGTGACCCCCATGGATTTAATGTATTCCCTAAAATTTCCAGGGATTTCATGAAATCCTGTTGAACCTTTACTGAAACAGAGAACACAAAATATAAATTGAATATATGAATCGGTGATTTATATTTTATTTTATGATTTCATATATTCCCTAAACTTTCCAGGGATTCCATGAAATCCCATCAAGCCTTTACTGAAACAGAGATCACTAAGTTTATATTGGGTTTATAGGGTATATTCTGATAAAATTGTAAACGAATTGTGCTGTGAGAAATAATTCAAGGAAACATTCAGTGTTTTTTACGTTTGCAGGGCCTTTTGGTTATAATTTCGAAAATCAGTTATATTTTTACGTTAATATGAATTATTTCAACCTGTATATTAACCTGTCAGCTTCACATTGAACCATCTACTGTGTTGCCCATGTTTTCAAGTGTAGTAGATTAATGGCCGAAGGCCATTCAAACGGGAGAACTATTAAGCTCTTCCCAAGCAGTCCTCTGGCCCACTCCCAACATCGATCATCTGTAACATCATATCCTAACGAAATGGAAAGTTTATTGTTTGTTAAAAGTTACTACACAAGATAAACAATTGCAGCAAAATAGGATGGAAAATTCCGCACACGAAATGTTTCCAAGCTTTGGTAGTAATAGACTAATATACCAAAGAATAATCTGCTATTGCCAAATATGGCTCCACCATTCACAGAAAATCCACATATGTCTGGAACAATTGAATATATTGGCTCTCATCTACTGGGAAAGCCATGAAAAGTCAGTTTTGCCCTGCACGTTGTTCACTGTGTACAAGGCCACAACAAACTCACGGCCTTTGGCACCGGGTCTTGTCGTATCGCACTCCATTGCACTTGACTTGAATATCGAAGTGAATAGTGCCCGAATGGTAACTGTAGAGGTACCCAGATACTTTCGCAACCTGTAGATGGGGAACATCGGGTGGAAATGGAGAGGTTTGTAGTGCTGGTCGACTAGCCTTCGGAATGATGTTGAGGCCTAAACTCGTAATACAGCGTTCGTTACAAGTTTACAGCAAATGTGTGGCCAGATGATCGATGTTGGGAGTGGGCCAGAGGACTGCTTGGGAAGAGCTTAATAGTTCTCCCGTTTGAATGGCCATTCATCTGTAACATCATATCCTAACGAAATGGAAAGTTTATTGTTTGTTAAAAGTTACTACACAAGATAAACAATTGCAGCAAAATAGGATGGAAAATTCCGCACACGAAATGTTTCCAAGCTTTGGTAGTAATAGACTAATATACCAAAGAATAATCTGCTATTGCCAAATATGGCTCCACCATTCACAGAAAATCCACATATGTCTGGAACAATTGAATATATTGGCTCTCATCTACTGGGAAAGCCATGAAAAGTCAGTTTTGCCCTGCACGTTGTTCACTGTGTACAAGGCCACAACAAACTCACGGCCTTTGGCACCGGGTCTTGTCGTATCGCACTCCATTGCACTTGACTTGAATATCGAAGTGAATAGTGCCCGAATGGTAACTGTAGAGGTACCCAGATACTTTCGCAACCTGTAGATGGGGAACATCGGGTGGAAATGGAGAGGTTTGTAGTGCTGGTCGACTAGCCTTCGGAATGATGTTGAGGCCTAAACTCGTAATACAGCGTTCGTTACAAGTTTACAGCAAATGTGTGGCCAGATGATCGATGTTGGGAGTGGGCCAGAGGACTGCTTGGGAAGAGCTTAATAGTTCTCCCGTTTGAATGGCCATTCATATTTGCTGTAAACTTGTAACGAACGCTGTATTACGAGTTTAGGCCTCAACATCATTCCGAAGGCTAGTCGACCAGCACTACAAACCTCTCCATTTCCACCCGATGTTCCCCATCTACAGGTTGCGAAAGTATCTGGGTACCTCTACAGTTACCATTCGGGCACTATTCACTTCGATATTCAAGTCAAGTGCAATGGAGTGCGATACGACAAGACCCGGTGCCAAAGGCCGTGAGTTTGTTGTGGCCTTGTACACAGTGAACAACGTGCAGGGCAAAACTGACTTTTCATGGCTTTCCCAGTAGATGAGAGCCAATATATTCAATTGTTCCAGACATATGTGGATTTTCTGTGAATGGTGGAGCCATATTTGGCAATAGCAGATTATTCTTTGGTATATTAGTCTATTACTACCAAAGCTTGGAAACATTTCGTGTGCGGAATTTTCCATCCTATTTTGCTGCAATTGTTTATCTTGTGTAGTAACTTTTAACAAACAATAAACTTTCCATTTCGTTAGGATATGATGTTACAGGCCAACCGATACCCATTTTAATCAGCTGGGACAGACGCTTGATTTGGGCGATGTACGCTGCCCGTTTACATCAGTTACAGTTAACTGACGTACAATAGGTGGGTGGTGTTTGGGGCTTACTTCCCAACAAACAAACTAGGTATTTTGAAAGGTGTTTCGTTGCAAACATTGTGTACGTTTTCCAAAGTAAGACAAATGTCCTTTACAGTTTGGGGTATGAGACATCATGACAATCATGATTTTACTGAATAGCAACTGTAAGTTACGCATCAACAATGTGATTTTGTGGTTGTTAGAAGTATACCATTATAGCGGAATACATGGAAATTGCAAGATTTCTAGCAGTGGAACACGAAAGACCAGCTGGAATATCACAGTTGGGTGCTAAAGACGGGCATGCTGGCAGACGGACAAAGACAACTATCATGAGCGTATAAACCAAATTCTCCACATATCCGAAAGCCCAAGAACAGAAAGACCGAGTGACCACCCCGTAAAATTGTAACTAGGCTGTGATGGGTACACTAATTAGTAAACACAGACTACGGGTGTGAGGCTTTATTCAGATGGGTAGTAAAAGACGTAACGACACCTCTGAGGGTGCCACGGGGGTGTAATTATCCTGAGGTAGCCGTACAGAGACAGTTAAACAATGAATATAATCTGTTCCAGTTTGTCACTTCAAGATGGATCGAAACGTGCACAGTTTAGACAGACAAGTGGAAACAAGGCTTAGATTAAAACAAAAAAAAAGACAATGATTTTGAACATGGACTAAACTGAAACCCCTTTACCTTTATATACAGTTCCAAAAGCACAAAAAGGAGAAGTCGAAAAACTACTGTCCAAACAACTTTAAAATACCAGAACATAGAAAGCACCCGAATTAGATAAAACTGTTCACAACAAAGTAGGTGATAAGGACTGGTGTATGCCACAAATGGCCTCTGCCTGCGTATTCAACGTCTGAGAACCGGTTGCTTTCAGTGGCATCATCAGTAGCGTTGGGTCACCTCAACAACAGGAACAGTCACAATTGAGAGACTGCGTGCTGTCGGCATTTGCTTCAAGTGGCCATTTGGTACACGTCATGCACCTGTTATCAGTGGGTGGATTGTCTGCATTGAGACTCTGCTCTTAGACTGTTCCCTGTCCGAAAATACTCTTATGTGTTCCCGGTCTCTTCCCGATGGTAACATCCTTCCCTGCACTCAGATTGCCCCCTTTCCTCATACTCTTTTCTCTCCCCACACTGTTCCCTATGCTACCACACTTCCTTGTCCACACTCTCTTCACAGTGTTTCCCATCAAAACACTCTTCCCTTTCCCTACATTATACCCCGTCCTCGTACTGTTCTCTATCCTGTATGTGAATTTTAGGTGACTTCAGGATCATTCACCACTAAAGCTTCACATTCTGAATTAGTAACTCACCAAACTAAAACTTCTCAATCTCATCTATATTTTCAGTGTGATTTATCTTACTTTCATTGGTAATCTAACCAAGTTTGGATATGTCCAACCATACAACAATGTAAAACCAGCCCGTCAGTTTTCGATAAAATCAAATACGTTATTGGATGTAACATTAGAACTTTGCATTGACCGACTATTTAGAACATCAATCCATTTGATATGATGTTTGCAGTCTCAAAATGTAAACTGCTGTACAAACCATAATGACCGCTGTTCTGTTAGCAGTGGGACTGGTTCTAGTTTTCTCAGTGAATTGAATAAAGTGACTTCAAATACCGTTTTTACTTATCCTTGAATATAGTTACAAATCATGTTAATAATTAAATCAACAAATCCTGGGCAAAGTGTCTGAAGAAACAACAATGGGGACAAACAGTAAGGTAACGTATCCGGGCTCTTTCATTCACAAGTGACTTTCAAACAGTCAGGCATAAACATCGTACAAACAATAGCATTTAAATCTTAACTATACTGAACGTCAAAAGAAACGTCACCCTACCAGAAATTTTGCCACATATGTTTCATCATAATTTTAATTAATTATTTCACTTTTTATATGTTACGAGTAGCTAGGCCTGGTTCGTAGGCAATGTTCATGAAAATTTGGTTTCAGAGTCTGTATTTGATACAAAACCCATGTCGTCAAAACGCAGTCACTAAGTAATGATGGGACATGGGGTTTTTGTTGGTTTGGTTTGGGCTTTTTTTTTCGTATTTCATGAAAATGAGAATCTACGTGCATCCCGAGGTGTCATCCCTATAAGAGATACCGAACATGCACCCAATCATTCATTGTTCGACAGTATCAACATACCACGATTATCAAGGAGATCGAGCTTTAGGAAGTCTGACTGCTGGCTAGACTGCAAGACATGTTGCAGGTCATTTTTGTGTTCATGCTCGAACAATACACTGCCTGCAGCAACGATCCCAAGCCACTGGAGGCACATCCGCCCGTCCTAAATGTGGACGACCGCCTGTGACTACGCTGAGGCAACATTGTGCGTCATTTCCTGCAAAATCGGTTCGCTGTAGCTACGGAAACTGTACAGACAACCATTGGTAATCACCAGAGACAAATCAGCGCCGACACTGTACGCAGACGTTTGAGGCAGAGAAACGTCAGGTGTCGCAGGCTTTACCGGAGTCCGATCGTCACTTTTCAGCATCGTCGTGCTCGTCTCAGGTAGGCCACACTTCATCGGAATTAACGCCACCGTGAGTGGGAACTGTAGTCCTCTCCAACGAAAGCCGGTATTGCGTCTAGACGGCCGATAGCAGAGTGAGATTGTGGCGACGACGCGAGGAGCGTTTTGCAGATGATTGTGTCCTGGAAAGGGACTCGTGGGGACGTCCGAGCATGTGGCTGTTGGAGTCTATTGTCACAAACTAGGCCCTATGGTGTTCCAGATTATTGGTCCTCGTAGAGGAAACGGTGTAACATCTACCCGCTACATTGATCAAGTGCTGAGACCCTTCATCGTGCCACATTTGGTAGTCATGGAAACCACGTCTTCCAGCAGGACACGTGCGTGCCCATACTGCCAGAGCAAATACAGACATTTCTCCGTCAACAGTGCATACAAACTGTTCAATGGCCTGCCCTCAGTCCAGACGTAAACCCGATATTGGGACGAGATTCAGAGGCTCAGTAATGTGCGGCCAAGGCCAACTGAACTCTCTCCGGTGTATCACCGAGTCTGGGCGCAAGTTGCTATGGCCGTCATCAACCGCCTCATCCACTCCATATACAGACGATGCAACGCTGTTGTCAACGCTCAAGGAGGCCATATACGTTATTGACTTTGATATCGCACTATCGCGCCACCTGTCGTCATTTTGAGTTCTAATTATCTGAAATTCGTCTTAAAGTATTGATGTTCAAACATGTCAGTTCTTTTAAATCTTTCCTGCAGGTATTATCCATGAGTTTGAATTTAACGCATTACCAATTGCAAAAGAGAGTGACGGTTTTTTTTGTTTGTTTTTTGTTTTTGTTTTTTCTTTGTTTGTTTGGTTGGTTGGTTGGGGGTTTTTTGGGGTTTTTTTTGGGGGGGTGGGTTGCGGTTCAGTGTATTTTCTTTAGATTTCTTTAGCTTCAAGCCCATTGAATCACGGTGCAGAAATAGGCGTGCACAAGACACAATTATCGATATCTGTTTGGTGGAGGATATATTTACTCAGTCTTGGTTATGCAAAATCATTACAAACATGCGCAATAAGAACGTATGAAATCGTCATATATTTGTTCCAGGTTGCGTTTAGCCACATGGGCAAACAACAGCTGCTGTCCGTAAATAGCCTTGTTTTCGTTACAACCGATCTTTACAGATCAGTGATGGCTTGTATATCTCAACAGAGACAAGTCTACATCTGTCTGGTGTTATTGTGCATATCCGTGTTCATTTATTTCAGTGCAGACGTATATCTATTCCTCATGATTTTTTGCGATGAAAGGGTTCTTCCATGATGATGAAAGCTGAGCAAGCTCGGAAGACCCTGCATTCAGGTAGCTTTGGTTCTTGATGGCTTAGAATTGCCCGAGTTGGTGGTATAATGCAAGAGGACGATCCTTCGATGGGGAAGCCATGGTTAGCCCGTCTGCAAACCAGGTTAGCATTTGACTGATACTGGCCCTTCATGATGTGAGTCTAACCCTGTTGACGCTGATATGAGAGACTGAAAGTCTCACAGGCCTGGTATCGTGCATCCGCTGCAGATGCGCTTCTTGGAATGCTTTGGGATAACTGTGTTTTTGTGTACTGAAGGAGAACACAGACACTTAATTTTCCACAACTATTTAGAAATAAGATGAGATAAGCAACTAGTATGAGTACGAAAGCCTAATGCTGCCACTTTGGTGGCATAAAATATTTTTTCAAAGACAATTCTCGTTACTTCAATTATTTACTCGTTGCTTCGAGTATTATCTCGTTATTTCAACAATTTTCTCGTAACTTCGAGTATTTTCTCGTTACTTCAAGTTTCCTTCAAAAACTTGAAATTTCGAATATTTATTCGTTACTTCAATGGATGATTGGTTTTTAGGGGGGAGTGCGTGTGTGTGTGCGTGTGTGTGCGTTTGTGTGTGTTTGCATCCACACTGGAAAAGAGTCATTTTGTATGTATTTGACTCACACAGTCATTCTGCAATCAGTCATCAGTCAAGAATGCAATAATGTCTCCTGTGTGTCTCCTGTGTGTTGTTCAAAGGAAGACACTTCTTCGCGTGTGTCATATTTCAAAATGTATATTATCCTGTCAGCTTCACATTGAACCATCTACTGTGTTGGCCATGTTATAACACTGTTTTTCAAGTATAGTGGATTAATGGCCGAAGGCCATTCAAACGGGGAGAACAACTAAGCTCTTCCCAGGCAGTCGTCTGGCCCACTCCCCACATCGATCATCTGGCCACACATTTGCTGTAAACTTGTAACGAACGCTGTGTTACGAGTTTAGGCCTCAACATCATTCCGAAGGCTAGTCGACCAGCACCACAAACCTCTCCATTTCCACCCGATGTTCCCCCATCTACAGGTTGCGAAAGTATCAGGGTACCTCTACAGTTACCATTCGGGCACTATTCATTCGATACTCAAGCGAAGTGCAATGGAGTGCGATACGACAAGACCCGGAGGTTCAAGGCCGTGAGTTTGTTGTGGCCTTGTACACAGTGAAAAGCGTTCAGGGCAAAATTGACTTTTCGTGGTTTTCCCAGTAGACGAGAGCCAATATATTCAATTGTTCCAGACATATGTGGATTTTCTGTGAATGGTGGAGCCATATTTGGCAATAGCAGATTATTCTTTGGTATATTAGTCTATTACTACCAAAGCTTGGACACATATTTCGTGTGGAATTTGCCATCCTATTTTGCTGCAATTGTTTATCTTGTGTAATAACTTTTGAAAAACAATAAACTTTCCATTTCGTTAGCATATGATGTTTCAGGCCAACCGATACTCATTTTAATCAGATACAGTTAACTGACGTACAATAGGTGGGTGGTGTTTGGGGCTTACTTCCCAACAAACAAAGTAGGTATTTTGAAAGGTAGTTCGCTGCAAACAATGTGTACGTTTTACCAAAGTAAGACAAATGTCCTTTACAGTTTGGGTTATGAGACACCGTGACAATCATGATTTTACTGAACAGCAACTGTAAGTTACGCATCAACAATGTGAAAGCGGGGGGGTGTGTTAGAAGTATACCATTATAACGGAATACATGGAAATGGCAGGATTTCTAGCAGTGGAACACGAAAGACCAGCTGGAATATCACATTTGGGGACGACGGGCATGCTGACAGAACGTTCAGACGGACAAAGACAACTATCATGGGCGTAATGAGGCGCATAAACCAAATTCTCCAAATATCCGAAAGCCCAAGAACAGAAAGACCGAGTGACCACCCCGTGAAATTAATTAGTAAACACAGACTACGGGTGTGAGGCTTTATTCAGATGGGTAGTAATAGAGGTAACAACACCTCTGAGGGTGCCACGGGGGTGTAATTATCCTGGGGTAGCCGTACAGAGACAGTTAAACAATGAATATAATCTGTTCCAGTTAATCAGATCAAGATGGGTCGAAACGTACACAGTTTAGACAGCCAAGTGGCTTAGGAACAAGGCTTAGGTTAAAACAAAGAAAAGACAATGATTTAAACATGGACTAAACTGAAACACCTTTACCTTTATATACAGTTCCAAAAGCATGAAAAGGAGAAGTCGAAAAACTACTGTCCAAACAACTTTAAAATACCAGAACATAGAAAGCACCCGAATTAGATAAAACTGTTCACAACTGTTCGACAGTATCAACATACCACGATTATCAAGGAGATCGAGCTTCAGGAAGTCTGAATGCTGGCTAGACTGCAAGACATGTTGCAGGTCATTTTTGTGTTCATGCTCGAACAATACACTGCCTGCAGCAACGATCTCAAGCCACTGGAGGCACAGCCACCCGTCCTAAATGTGGCCGACCACCTGTGACTACGTTGAGGCAACAGCTACGGCAATCACCAGAGACAAATCAGCGCCGACACTGTACGCAGACATTTGAGGCAGAGAAACGTCAGGTGTCGCAAGCTTTACCGGAGTCCGATCGTCACTGTTCAGCATCGTCGTGCTCGTCTCAGGTAGGCCACACTTCATCGGAATTAACGCCACCGTGAGTGGGAACTGTAGTCCTCTCCAACGAAAGCCGGTATTGCGTCTAGACGGCCGATAGCAGAGTGAGAATGTGGCCACGACGAGAGGAGCGTTTTGCAGATGATTGTGTCCTGGAACTCCTGGACTCGTGGAGAAGTTCGAGCATAAGGGTGCTGGATTCTATTGCTCTCAGTCACAAACTAGGCCCTATGGTGTTCCAGATTATTGGTCCTGGTAGAGGAAACGGTGTAACATCTACCCGCTACATTGATCAAGTGCTGAGACCCTTCATCGTGCTACATTTGGTAGTCATGGAAACCACGTCTTCCAGCAGGACAAATACAGCAAATACAGACATTTCTCCGTCAACAGTGCATACAAACTGTTCAATGGCCTGCCCTCACTCCAGACTTAAACCCGATAGAACACTTCTGGGAAAAGATTCAGAGGCTCAGTAATGTGCGGCCAAGGCCAACTGAACTCTCTACGGTGTATCGCCGAGTCTGGGCAACATGGGCAAACAACAGCTGCTGTCCGTAAGTAGCCTTATTTTCGTTACAACCGATCTGTACAGATCAGTGATGGCTTGTATATCTCAGCAGAGACAAGTCTACATCTGTCTGGTGTTATTGTGCATATCCGTGTAAATTTATGTCAGTGCATGGGCCTTAATGTATCGGTCTATGAGGAAAAAAGACACACTGCGTAGAGTCACTGTTCATAATGGAGTTGTCAATGGTCCGGCTAACGTCGTGTCTCATCTGTCTGGAGGACTTTCGTCACATAGAGTTGAAAAGGGTGACACTTCAAACCCAAAAACTACGAAGAGGAGTCTCCTAAATAAGTGGAGTACAATCATGTCTTCCTCTACCGCAGCAACAACATCACCAAAAACAAACTCAACGACGGCATCATTCCCTCCTACCTTTGTGCGAGGTAAAGACATAACTCCACTTATATCGGAATTCTTTCAGTTAAAGACGAATGAAACGAAAGACGATTTTGTCAATCTTCACAGGTACAAGTTCTCCCTTGACTCCAAGCGATGTAGATCTGGTTCCACCTTCTTGGTTATTATCGTTCATTCCGCTCCTGGGAATACTCAAAAGAGGAATCTGATACGAGAAACCTTTGGGTCCACTGGATCTTACAAAAACAGAAACATAACTGTTGTGTTTGGCTATTATCGTTCATTCAGCTCCTGGGAATACTCAAAAGAGGAATCTGATACGAGAAACCTTTGGATCCACTGGATCTTACAAAAACAGAAACATAACTGTTGTGTTCATGATAGCAGCAGTGAAGCAGCAACGAGCACAGGATTCTTTACAATACGAATCTCAGAGGTATGGTGATATTGTGCAAGGAAATTTCCCAGACACCTATGAGGATCTTGTGAGGAAACACATTATGGCAGTGCACTGGTTTAAGTACAGGTGTAAAGCTAAATACATTCTGAAGTTGGATGACGACACGTTTGTGAATCCATACAGAATTATCGACCATATTTTGAAAGCTGAACCTCAGGGGCTCACAATCGAATGTAAACTGGTACAAGGTGAAGGTCCCATTAGAAACAAAAGGTCAAAATGGCATACTCCCGAGTATCCCTTTTCTGTTCTACCACCATTGTGTATAGGCTTTGCCTATCTGACAACTCCAGAAAGTTGGGTTGCCATGTACAAAGTTTCTGAAACCAACAGGCCAATGAGCATGGATGACTTGTATGTCAGTGTTGTGTTGGCTATGAAAACTGCAGTACAAAGTACAGACTTCAGCAACATTCTCGTACACTGTCTGAGGAATAAGACATTTGATTACACAGAACTAAACCAGAAAGCTATAGTCATAGACCGGGGAGCATATTGTGGATCCATTCCCTTCAAACACTGGAGACAAATACAGTATGACAATGAACACTGGTGATTAATGGACAGCATAATCTCAAAACAAGGTATCTTCCGACATGTATTATCAGGCTGTGTCACAGAGCTTCATTACCAAACCTATGGTGTACTGCAATATATGCCATGTTTGGGATTTCCCTTTCTTAGTAAAGTACAAATATTCTGTTACTTTCGGGGGGTTTATTTGGTTGAGTCCCATCCGGGATTCGAACCCGCACCCTTAGAGCCAGGCACCTAATCGACAGCACACAAAGTCAGCCGCCAAGCCCGCTCAGCAAAATGGAAGTCGGACAACTGATAGTCTAAACTGCGTACTTTGTATACCCCTCTGATAAGTGTAAATTGGCATGGCTGTCACGGCCGAAAGCTATGATTACACAATGCCATTTAGAAAGTGGTCAAATGCAACATTTCTCATGTTTGGGACCTTCTCAGTAAAGTACAAATTCTAGTAACTTTTTTGGTTGAGTCCTTATGGTGTATTTTATGAGGTTTACTCGGTTCTTTACACTCAGTAAATCGCCATCCAGTTCACACAGGGATCGACATTTTTTTATAAATACATATTTGAAGGAACATACTTATCATACAAAGGCAGGCATTCCTACTAATCATGAAATAATTCTGGTGGTTTGGTACAATATGATGTACAACAAAACCTAATCCTCGAGTTTACCGTCAGCAAATCGAATGTATATTTTTTTCATGATGTTAAAACCTCGACGTCAAAATATATAGAGAAAGGAATCATGATTCGCATTGGATTCAGGAAGTTCGGAAATGTTCTAAATTTGTAATGCACTCGTGAATATAACAAAGTGTTCTGTGTTTTCTTTTTTCTTTCCTCTCACTGGAAATGTCAGTCATGACAGTCTGTGGCTATGACGTATTATTGAACTTCCTGGACCTTTTGGGTTCCTTCTGTCGTCTACTTAGGTATAACTCAGTGTGAACCAATAACGTGAACGCATGGTTGTTGTCCAAATACTCATAACACAATAATACATCAATTCTAACACAGGTAACTACTTTCTATTAAGGAGTATTAGTCATAATTTATTGTCTTATCACGTACATATTCTACCAGATCTCCATCACGATGACAAGTGTATGACAATGTTAGTGTTACAGATACATACTGGCTGTTAAACACAGAGCAAACAAATGTCAATAGTCTTTTTAGATTTGAAACCATATTTGACACTGTCTTTACAAAGGCTTTTCCCCCCAACAAACAACGTAGCTACTGTTTTTTGCTTGTGATTTACACAGTTACAAACATTGTGTGTGTTGTGTCAAAGCAATACATATATCCTTCAAAGTTTGGGGTGTGGGGCACCACGAAAAGTATGATTTTACTGAATCACAACTGCACGTTATGCATCAACAGCGTGAGAGCATCGGTGGTTAGAAGATAATTATTAAAAGGGAATACATCGGAAGGCAAGAATACTATGTCAGAGACGGATTCTTAAAACATGCGTATTGACAGAGTGGCCAGGTGGACAAAGACAACCACCATCGGAATAATTAGCAGCGTAAACCAGACTCTCCCGATATCTCATATCCCCAGAACTGAAAGACCGAGAGTGACCGCCCCGCGAAATGACCACCATCTGCGCATTTTTCAACTTCGCAACCGGCTGCTCACAGTGACGTCAGCAGGAGCGTTGGGTCACCTTACTCTCATGAGTGAGAGGCACCCGTGGTGGGTGCTGGGTAACGCCAAGAGCTCGACAACACCCCTGTAGTGGACCCGGGGGGATATTTGGTCCACCAACCCGTTTGCCGTGGGTTGCGGCCCTGTGTCGGCGGAGAAGTGGATCCTGGTGGTTCAGAACAATAGGGGCCTGTAATCGTGTTCCTGTTGCTCAATACACCACTTTGGCCCTGACTGGTCGAATAGGCCCGGTTCAACCAATCGGCCCGGTTCGACCAATCGGCTGGTCATGCCAAGCCCTGTGCGTGGATTATGTAATTGCACAAATTTGATATTTGATATATATTGTTTCAATTTTGGTCTTGGCTTTTTCACTCATGTAACATTTGTAAATTTGAAAAGTGATGTTATTAACTTTTCCCAGAGTCTTATGCCCAGAAGACGGTGGCTCATGGGCCAATCTGGTAGATCGATTAATTTTCTATTAATCTTCTGCTGGAGTATACCATTTCAGTATCCTTGGTGCTGCCAGTCGGAGACCCACTGGTGTATAGCATTGTCCATGTGATACTCGGTGGAAGGTGGGGAGCTGAGATGGTGAATTTTCTATTATTAACCATGGCTCAACCCAAAAAACATAAACGAGCACTAGATGAGTGTTTGTCTTCTGATGAGGAAAATATCACAAACAGATATCCAGATACATGGAGTAGATTCTTGGTTGTGTCTTCGACTGATGGTGAACCACTCAAACTAAATCCGTTTGCCTCATCAAAAGCAATTTATGGACTTGTTGGTGATGTCCAAGCTGTTAAAAAATATAGATCAGGGTTTCTCCTCATAGAGTGTAAAACAGCAAACCAATCAGCTACCCTCATAGCCACAAAACAGCTTGCAAATACTGAAGTTTCAGTTTCTCCTCACAAGTCTTTGAACAGTAGCAAAGGCATCTTGAGGGACAGAGACCGCTGGCTTGCCCACATGAGTGAAAAGGAAATAGTTACTGAACTGCAAAACCAAGGCGTCACTCATGGTAAAAGATTCACGTTTAAGAAAAATGGAGAAACTTTGAATACCAACACATACTTAATTTCTTTTTCTCAACCCCAACACCCAAAGTACATAAAAGCTGGACATTGTAACATCGAAGTGGAACAGTATATTCCAAACCCACTTCGTTGTTACAAGTGTCAAAAGTTTGGTCACGGTGCCCAATCCTGTAGAAATCGTGCAACATGTTATAGATGTGGTGAAGATGATCATGAAGGTTCTGACTGTTTGTCTTCTCCAAAATGTGTCAATTGTCTTGGAGATCATATGTCTTCGTCAAAGTCATGCCATGTCTGGAAACGTGAATATGAAATTGTCAAAATCAAAATCCAAAAGAATGTCACATATCATGAGGCAAGACGTTTAGTTAATGTAGCCTTGTCAAAAAGTAGATTACAGACAAAAAACTGATAGAGTACGAAAGGGATCACGTGATCCTGTACCAAATCTATAACAAGTTTCAACGTTTAGAAGACATGGACGTCTCTCCTCATCCCCGTGCGCGAAATAGAAGCAGTTCGCCTCGGAAGGGGAAAAGTCGGTCCTCAGCACTACCACCTGCTATAAAATGAACAATAACTCCTTAATCCAATGGAATTGCAGAGGACTTAGGACCAATTTTAATGAAGTACAGTTACTGGCACAGGATTTTAAACCATCAGCATTTAGTTTTCAAGAAACGTACCTGAAACAAAATGATAAGTTCGAATTGCGTAAATACCATTCTTATCATTCTTATTCACCCTCTGGTGACAAAGCCACTGGTGGATCTTTCATATTGGTGAGACATGGTATAATTCATAGCCCTGTTCCTCTTAAAACCAATCTTCAGGTTGTTGCTGTTCGTCTTACTTTACATATAACCCTTACTCTTTGTTCCTTGTATATCTCCCCTTCTTCCATTCTCCATGAGAATGATCTTCAAGATTTGCATGACCAATTACCAAAACCCTGTATCATAATGGGTGATCTCAATGGTCATAACCCATTATGGGGAAGTCCTGATACCAACAGTAAAGGGAAAGTTCTTGAAGAGTTTATATCTGATAATAATTCATGTATATTCAATGATGGCTCTGACATATCTTTACATCCTGCAACGGGAACATATTCTTCCTTAGACCTGTCACTCACTGATTCAAACGTTTATAATGAGTTTGAATGGTCAGTCCATAATAATGATCTTTGTGGTAGTGACCATTTTCCAACAGTACTTACAGCAATTAAACCTTCCGATGATCCGCCTGTAACAAGATGGATTTTTTTCAAAGGCCAATTGGCCATTATTTCAGGGTACCTGCCTTAAGGAACTTAAACCAGACCTTTTCATGGATGTACCTGATCCAATTAAAATGTTCTCGGACAAACTGAAACATATAGCTGATGAAACTATTCCTAAGTCCTCTGTAAATCCGCACATCCGTAAACCATGGTTTAATGATGAATGCAAACAGGCTTGGAAAAAGAGGAAGAAAGCAGAGAAATATTTTCGTCTTCATCCCACTGTTCATAACTTAAATAATGTAAAAGTCAGTTACGCTAAAGCTCGACGAACGTTTAAACACATTAAACGTCATACTTGGAAAAATTACGTTTCCAAAATAAATTCCCGTACTCCTATGTCAAGGGTATGGAATATGATCCAAAAAATTAAATGCAAGGGTTCCAAATCCAGTAGTAATCAGCATCTCAAAAATGATAATAACATACTAACTGAAAAATCTGATATTGCAAACAAGTTGGGTGAAACTTTGGCTAAACATTCGTCCTCCTCAAACTATCATCCAAAATTCAATACTTATCAAACACACCAAGAGAAGAAACCAATGGATTTTAAATTTGATAATGGTAAAGATTATAATGAGGTATTTTCATTACATGAACTTCAAACTGCGCTATCACAGGCTCACGATACTGCAACAGGACCTGATGATATCCATTACCAGCTCTTAAAACACTTGCCTGAATCATGTCTCGAAACGTTACTTGGCATTTTTGACCATATTTGGACAACACAACATTTTCCCCCTTCATGGCGAAAAGCCACAGTTGTTCCTATTCCAAAGCCTGGGAGGGATCATGCAAATCCATCAAATTACCGACCTATTTCCTTAACTAGCTGCGTTTCAAAACTATGGAGCGAATGGTAAATAATCGCTTAGTTTGGTTTTTGGAAACCAACAATCTGATTACTGATATACAATGTGGTTTTCGTAAAAACCGAAGCACAATTGACCACTTGGTTCATTTGGAATCATTTGTTAAAAATTCTTTCATTAAAAAACAACATGCAATCTTTTTGATCTTGAAAAAGCATATGATACTACTTGGAAGCATGGTATTTTGAAAGATTTACATTCTTTGGGTTGAGAGGTCATTTTTTTGAATGACAGACAGTTTCAAGTACGTGTGGGATCAACCCTCTCAGACTACTTTCATCAAGATCAGGGTGTTCCACAAGGCAGTATTTTGTCTGTGACTTTATTTAGTATTAAAATCAATAGTCTTTCTAAGGTTTTAAGTGATTCAGTAGATGGATCACTATTTGTGGATGATTTTAATGTTTCTTGTAGAGGTAGAAATATGCATACAATAGAGAGGCAATTACAAATTTGTCTCAACAAAATTGAAAAATGGTCACTTGAAAACGGGTTTAAATTTTCTATAACAAAAATAAATTGCTTGCATTTCTGCAGAAAGTATAAACCGCATAAAGATCCAGAACTATTTTTAAATGGCACCCCCATCAAAGTAGGAAAGGAGGCCAAGTTCTTGGGTCTTATTTTCGACTCACATCTAACTTTTCTACCCCACATTAAATCCCTTAAAACTAAATGCCTGAAGGCACTTGATCTGTTAAAAGTTGTTTCCAATTCAAAGTGGGGAGGAGACCAAACTACCCTACTCCATTTATACAGATCTCTCATCCGTTCGAAACTTGATAACGGCTCCATCGTGTATGGTGGAGCCTGTAAAAGCAACCTCAAAATACTTGATTCTATCCACCATCAAGGTCTAAGACTATGTCTTGGGTCATTTAGAACTTCTCTTATTGACAGTCTTTACGTCGAGGCCGATGAGCCATCTCTTAGTCAACGACGTATAAAACTCTCCTTACAGTATATAACAAATCTATATTCTAATGATAACTGTGTTTTAATCCTCTTTATGTGGATCTATACAATGAAAAGTCTTCTCTTGTTCCGCCTCTTGGACTTAGAGTGAAACCTTTTCTGTCTGCTTGCGGCATTGAGCTAGCCAATATATCTCCTTCCCGTCTACTTTTGTCTCCACCTTGGCAGTTAGTCCCGAAATTGACCTAACACTGACGAGGTTTAAAAAATCAGAAACAAATGAATTACAATATAAACAAGAATATAATCAATTAAAAAGTACCTATAATACATACAAATCTTTATTTACAGATGGGTCCAAGGATGGTGGCGCCGTGGCTTATGCCACTGTCATTGGATCCAGAACAATATCTTTCAGATTACCGGATAATAGTTCTATTTTCACAGCAGAAGCAAACGCTATATTAACGGCTCTTAAATATATTGAAAGACATCCTAGACATAAACATTATATTATCTATTCCGATTCTCTTTCTTGCCTCCAGGCAATTAAAAACCTGTCATGTAAACATCCACTTTTAATAGAAATAATTGAATTATTTAATAATCTTGCTACTGGCCAATACGACATCGTCTTTTGTTGGTTACCTAGCCATGTAGGCATTTCTGGCAATACAATGGCCGACCTTGCTGCCAAGGCAGCACTCAAGAAATCCCTAACTCCACTTCTTATCCCATACTCTGATTATAAAGCTACAATTAGACCGTATATCCGAGATCTGATGCAAAAGAGGTGGGACACCCAAGTGGGTGTAAATAAATTACATGCAATAAAACCTTATATTGGTTATACCAAATTGGGTTGTCAGTCCAGATTTGAGGAGGTCATTATGAGGCGATGTCGTATTGGCCATACGAGATATACTCATGAATACCTTTTGAAAGGTGAGGATCCTCCGTTCTGCATCCCTTGTGATGAAAGAATCACAGTCAAGCATATCTTGCTTGACTGTGTTGAGTATTCCATCACAAGGGATCAGTATTTTAATTCACAAACTATGAAGGATCTTTTTAGCAATATTAGCCCTCATTTAATTATTGCATTTTTAAAGGAATTAGATTTCTTAATTGAACTGTAAATAGATAAATATTCTAAAATTGGACGATTAAATTAGTATCTCAAATCGTTAGTGGCTGTACCCTCAAAGGGGGTTGAAGTACCGTAAAATAATTGTCCTCCAGAGAAGGTACATAAGTCAAAAAACATTTGAAGTAAATTTCAGTTTTCCAGGTTTTTAATCGCAGAACAAGTGTGTTTTTACTTAATGGGTAGATTTGTCTAAATTGCTAACAGCTGAGGGAATCCAACTAGGGTCCATGCAGGAAGCAAATGTACTGTAAGTCCCCATGGTCCTTAGTATGGTGATCTACCTTCAGTTCTTGGCAACCTATAGCTCATTTTTATATTGTACTGTCCTCTATAGATACATTGTTTTAGGTCTATTCACTAGTTTTACATTCTACTCTGTGATATCCTAGTTAGTTGTACTGTCCTTCGTCGACAGGGTTCTACAATGTATGTGCTATTAATTCATTTGTATCATAATTTCTCGTCACGATATGGCTGCAATATTGCCGATGTGACGTTAAATATTAACTCACTCACTCACTCATGAGTGAGTGAGTGAGAGACTACGTACCGTCGACATCCGGTTCCAGCGGCCATTGGGTACGTCATGAACCCGTCACCACTGGCTGGATTGTTGGGCGAGAAACGTGAGTCACAACCTCGTATGACCCCCAACGAATACCGAAAATATCCGTTGGCATCATCATGCCCAGAACACTATTCATTGTATGATAAAAGACATTACGCACTGATCAAAAAGTGTACTGGCATCCTACCAAAAAAAACTACTCCCCGCTGATATATCTCTTTAATACTTAATCATACAGTAGTTCAAAACCATGTTAGGTTAGACATTTTGAGAAAATTTCCAAATTTGATGAATGAGTGACAACAATTTCCGATGCAAGTCCCTATTTTAACTTACGCCGTACGTTCCAAAATACTTCAGGTGAACAAATGACAAGACCAAGACTTAGCATATGTTTATGACGGGCACAATCATTCAGATGACTATGACATTCCCAAACTATCAGACAAAATGGCAAAAACCCTTGAACGGGAGCTTACACAATTTTGTTTTCATCTGTTAAATCCCTTAAAACTAAAAAATGCCCTGGATCTGATGTATTCAGAGCAGAATTCATAAAATTCTTTTGGTAGATTTGGGCAAATGTCTTTTAAGTTGTTTGAATGAATCATATAGGCAAGGCATGCGACCGGTATCAGTAAGAAGAGGTTTGATTACATGCACACCAAGAGGATATAAATCTAGACAATATATCAAAACCTGGAGACCAATATCGTTCCGTTCCATTTTCTAGAAAATTGGTTCCTTGGCAATCTTCAAAAGAATAAAGAAAACGTTCTCGCCACCATCATAAACGAAGATCAAAACGATTTAAGACAGGAAGACATATAAGTGAAATTACAAGACTTGCCTGTGACCTAACAGAATATACAGATAGGTATCAGATACAAGGACTATTGTTACTCACAGATTTTGGAAAGGCTCTCAATACTGTAGACTGGAAAGTTTTAGACAGAACACTTGAATTCTTTAATTTCGGAAGTTTTATTCGAAATTAGGTTAAAACCTTTTCTAATGCCATTGAAACTCGCATACTGGTAAACGGATTTGGCATTGATTTCTTCAAAATTTCAAAGGGGTTGTCGACAGGGAGACCCTCTTTCCCCATACCTGTTCATATTGTGCGTGGAGATTCTGGGTAATATGATCAGAAACAATTTAAACATCCGGGTCATAATATCGAATATCTCTTTGCACAATCTGCTGATGATACCGATCTTTGTGTTGTAATGCAAACATTAGAACAATCTGCACGCTTTTCTAGACTGAAAGTAAATATTAATAAAACTATAATTTTGTGCTTGGGATCAAAGAAACGATCCAGAATTAAATTGTGTCCCATGCGAAAACTAAATTGGGATCCAAATTCCTTCACACTGTTAGGTATTAATTTTAGTTTAAAATGCCAAACCTTGATGAATTTCTGGTCCGCCAGAAATCTGAAATATGTGCTGCTGAAATGAAGTATTAGTACTAAACAGCATAGTTAGTGCCACACCCGGTAACTGGTATTTTGTGTCTCCATTAACTTTCATAATACCTTGGACAGAAAAAGTAGTTTATGACGGGTGTCGCCAGTAGCGCAGAATACGTTCACTTTTTACACACCTGGTATCATCACTATTTCATAGTGATTCATACACACGTGCTCTGTCATCGTATCACAAGGTGACTATCACTGGATTATATGGCCCAGACCCGATGTGTATACAAACAACATTGTACAGCTGTAATACGACTGAAACACACATCTGCTCAAATGATAAGCTATTGTACATCCACTCTGCTTTTGGCATAGGTTTCCTATGAATGTAATAGGTAATGCACTTCCCGATTCTTTACACACTTTTCTAGGGTTCGATAAATGAATATTTCCTTAGGTGAGAAAAGACTTGTAAATTATGAAATTTTCAAACGTTTTGATGACTGAAGAACTTTTGCATTTTTCCGGATATCAAGGGTATGTATTTGAACACTTCTTTTGTGGTCATGTTTCCAATACTGAAACAAAATGGCTACAGAAAAACTGGGTTCACATAGTGTTACTGTGAGAAGACAATGAAATTATCATGCATAGATGGATTTCATCTTGAATAGCCCCAGCCCATGCAGATGCAACATGAAACAAACAAACAAAATCCACACAAGCACTATTTAAAGGCTACACAACCTGCTAGTTGGATATTAGATCTAACAACAGTTGTGGGAGAAATTCAGAAATATGGGTCTCTGTAAATAGGGCATTTTGATATAGAAAATTAACTCCATTGTTACTGAATTAGTCCCAGTGATCTCGGTAATTCAGAAACACAGGAAGTCTAGACTGGCTTCATTTTGGTCTTTGCATTGCAGAAAAGTTTGAATGGAAGCTTTGGAGTATGAGACTCCTGGTTTACCACAGGTCTCTCATTCGAGGCAGCAAACGCATTCTTCAAAAATATCTAATTTCCAAGTAATATTAACATTCACATTTTGGAAAAATATAGATCTAGGCAAGCAGAGGGGTTGCTTCATTTATAGCACGGTCTGCTGATCAAAGCTGGTGGCTTCATAATGTCTGTTGGGACAATGCAGTTGACTACAGCCGACGTGGTGTTCATCTGGTTGAGGTCTGTCAATATTTAAATTGTTGTATTGTTGACGTTCATCGACAGATGAAAAAAGATGATTCACGTGAGAGCAATAACTCTGTGCTTGAAGGACAACGTAGTCATGCGACATACTGAAATCGGGAAATGAACGATAATTAGTCATTTAGTATCCATCTGGGCAAAGTCACCATCCTCTTTTGTCAGTATGTATATACGAGTTCAAGGTTTTCCGTGCAAAATATAATTCTCTTGCCAACGTCTTAACCAACTTAAGTACGTGTGCTAAAACGCGATAGTGACTAAATGTAACTTACTGACAATTCCCTGGCTGAGGCACGACTTGACCGGTTGATATTATTAATAACAATTGCTCAGAGTCGGTCATTTGTGGAGAAGCTCTCTGAAAAGCCATCATGTGTATCCTGTACATACAGTGTGTACATACAGTGTGTGGAACAGAATACCAACTCCACTGACGCCTTCGCCAGGATGAAGTGGGCTTGTAAAAAAAGTGAGAAACCGAAGGCTTCCTTTTGGCTGCTCAGGACCAGTCACTTCCCACTCGCAATCGCTCAAATATGATTCTGAAAGAAAATATTTGCATGAAATGTCGATTATGCAATGAATTTACAGAGACTGTCCAACACCATGTTAGTGGATGAACTTCGTTGGCACAAAAAGCATATCTTGTATGACATGATGGCATAACTCCATGTTTTCATTATCGTCTACGCCGATCCTGGTACCATCCATGGTACGACCCTGAACCGGGGTGTCAAGGAAAATGACTCTTTCAAACTTATAATGAATATTTACATATACAGCCTCAGACGAACTCCAGCCAACAAAGCTTATCATGTCCTTTTTGATAAAACCAATGAATGTATGGATATCATTGCATTTTCTGTACCTTTTGATAGCAATGCGATTGGCAAGATTCAGGGTAAAATAAGCATGCGAACCTCGCTTGCGTCTCACTGTCGTCAGACTCCCCATTGTTCTCGGTGCACTTGGTTTGGTACCTCTTGATCTCTTGACGTAGATCAGAAGAGTGCAAGGGTTCTCTACCGAAACCCTACTAGGTGCGTAACACCTAGTTTCCTCACCATTGCATCCGTACCAATAAGTATAGCTTCCGCTCTATCTTGATTCAACTTTAATTTGTTTGTTGGCATCCAGGATATGATCTAGACGGTGGCCGATTCTAATTTAGATTGTGGTTGTCAAACGTCAAGATTGACACAGTCTGACATCTGAGAGTGGTCAGCATACATGTCATGAACGACAAAATTATTATCAAACCCATGGCTTATTTCGGTAGTGTACACAGTAAACAGAACCGGTCCAGGAACTGAACCTTATGGTACACTATAATACATGCTGTGACATATGGATTGTGACTGTCCGATCACAACTAATTTCATCCACGACAATCTGGAGCCTTCAAGACCAAACCCCTTCTGAAGACGATGGATGAGTCTGGGGCCGCCAATAGACTCGAAACAACTAGAACTGATCGATGGCCGCAATCAGAGCGTAATGTGTACCAGGGTAGACTCGGTGATGCGATGTGCCCTATGGGCTGACTGGAATTGGTAGAACAGTAGTTTACTGCGAAAGGGGTGGAGGTGGGGTGGCGGGGGTGGTAGGTTTTGTGCAGGGATCCCCTCCCCTTTTCCCGTGGATGTATCTTAGGCGACCATTGAAACTCTCGTGACGACGAGCGAACATGAACTGTGCATCCGGCACACCCTACTATACCCCCCTCCCCTCCCTCCATAAGTTGTATCCGTCCCTAATTTGGATCCATATTATGCCACTGCATATAAACATAACATGACCATCCTGATTGGTCGAGAATAAATATATTCAACATTGGTTATGCAAAATCATTACAACCATGCGCAATGTACAGGTGTTATACAGTTATATATTTATTCCAGGTTGTGCTTAGACACTAGGGCAGGCAACAGCTGCTGCACGGAAGTAGCCCTGTTTCTGTGACAAGCCGTTGAGTACATTACTGATCAGTGATGGCTTGTATATCTCGGCAGAGACAAGTCTACATCTGTCTGGTGTTATTGTGCATATCCGTGTTCATTTATGTCAGTGCATGGGCCTTAATGTATCGGTCTATGAGGAAAAAAGACACACTGCGTAGAGTCACTGTTCATAATGGAGTTGTCAATGGTCCGGCTAACGTCGTGTCTCATCTGTCTGGAGGACTTTCGTCACATAGAGTTGAAAAGGGTGACACTTCAAACCCAAGAACTACGAAGAAGAGTCACCTAAATAAGTGGAGTACAATCACGCCTTCCTCTACTGCAGCAACAACATCACCAAAAACAAACTCAACGACGACATCATTCCCTCCTACCTTTGTGCGAGGTAAAGACATAACTCCACTTATATCGGAATTCTTTCAGTTAAAGGCGAATGAAACGAAAGACGATTTTGTCAATCTTCACAGGTACAAGTTCTCCCTTGACTCCAAGCGATGTAGATCTGGTTCCACCTTCTTGGTTATTATCGTTCATTCAGCTCCTGGGAATACTCAAAAGAGGAATCTGATACGAGAAACCTTTGGATCCACTGGATCTTACAAAAACAGAAACATAACTGTTGTGTTCATGATAGCAGCAGTGAAGCAGCAACGAGCACAGGATTCTTTACAATACGAATCTCAGAGGTATGGTGATATTGTGCAAGGAAATTTCCCAGACACCTATGAGGATCTTGTTAGGAAACACATTATGGCAATGCATTGGTTCAAGTACAGGTGTAAAGCTAAATACATTCTGAAGTTGGATGACGACACGTTTGTGAATCCGTACAGAATTATCGACCATATTTTGAAAGCTGAACCTCAGGGGCTCACAATCGAATGTAAACTGGTTCAAGGTGAAGGTCCCGTTAGAAACAAAAGCTCAAAATGGCATACTCCCGAATCAGAGTATCCCTTTTCTGTTCTACCACCATACTGTTTAGGGTTCGCCTATCTGACAACTCCAGAAAGTTGGGTTGCCATGTACAAAGTTTCTGAAACGAACCGGAGAATGAGCATGGATGACTTGTATGTTAGTATTGTGTTGGCTATGAAAGCTGGAGTACAAAGGACAGACTTCAGCAACATTTTGGTCGAATGTCCGAGGAATAAGACCTTTTATTATACAGAACTAAACCGGAAAGCGATAGTCATCGACCAGAGAGGGCTTTGTGGATCAATTCCCTTCAGACACTGGAGACAAATACAGCATGACAATGAACGCTTTTGAATTATGAGCACCATAGTCTTGAAGCAAGTTTATTTCTAACTACTGTATCATATTGATTAGGAAAGCTGCACTACTCTCCCTATGGCGCATTTTGTGAGCTTCAGTCGGTTCTTTAAACCCCTTAACCCATCTTTACACGGTAAACAGGCAACAGTCAGAGCTGCACCTAATTCACATTATAGCTAAATCAACGTTGTCAACTTTAATTGGGACATCATTTGACAATACATTTGATTAAATGCTCATAATGCAAAAGTGGGCTTTGTTATTGGTCATAGATTACTTGTTTCAATGTATTTCACAGAACGTCCAGACGACCATTTATTATTCATTGATTCTGGTGGTTTAACTGCAGCGTGTGACTGGAGCGATGTTCAAAATGGTATCCGACAGTGGCATATTTCATAATTTATAAAATAATTAATGTTGTACCGCTGTTACCAGAAAGGAGATTCTAATCAGGGGACGATTATGGATGCACAATTCATAACAAAATCGAAAGATTGTGGTGATTATTATCTCCGAGAACTCATTGGACATCGATTTCTTGAATGATTCTGAATGTCAAGGGAACCAAATGTTTCTTTTTCTGTGTCCGGAGAACAAAGCAAAACCAAACACGCATATGAGAGAGAATCATTGTATATATACTCCCTAGTGGCTGGTAGTAACGCGGTTTATTAACACGTTACATCATTATTAATAAGCCGTCCTGTATTTTGGGAATAAGTACACTATGTTTGACAAACTGGAGATGTATACCTATGGTTATATAGGGGCAAAGTTATATCGGCGTCGCGAAAGCAGGTTACATCACGCTTCATTATAACGTCATTACCTACAGTGTGATGGTCGTTTATAATGTCACTGGTAGAGTGTTGGATGAATACTGTGAACTACCTTCACCAAGAAAGGAGTGAATTGAAAAGTCGAAAGGTTTGAGTCGCATCGTTCGTAAGCCTTGTCATTGTCATCGCTCCATGTAGTGGAGCGGCTAAGCAAATGAAATGTGCATTTAGTGACAAATTCACGAAACTTTGCACATTTATGGACTGAAACAGAATGAACATGTTAGGATATATATGGAGGCCCTCAAAAATAATTTCCTTTGCGCATGCGCAGTAGATAATTTGCCTTTTTCTGGCTACTGTTATAGCAATGGGCATGCCATCAGTACCCTACTGAGACGATTTATTTTTTAAAAGACCGATTAAACATCTTGAAAACATTGCTGAGCCAATATTATGAATACAGGAAGTGCATGGAAGTGCGTGAGTGGTTACACCCATTCGCACGTACATGAAACCTACTCCTGACGTTGGTGCTTGGTGTAGAGTCGGCAGTAGAGAACGTACTGGTCACTTTCTTTATGTATCCAGCCCCACTAGGATGGAGATGGGAGTTCAGCCAACATTTCTGTATGCTCGAAGTGATATCAGTCAGAAGGATATAGTTGTTTTGGATACGTCTGTTGTGACATCTCTCATGAGCTGGATGACAAGTAGGTCATTGCCAAATATTAAAGATCATGGTGGGGTGTGACAATAAATACCAAACGGAGACTAAGATGCACTGATGCATTGGGATCGTTTATCACATCCGGTGAGGCTTAGGTCTAGAGAAAGGATGTAATCATTGTTGAATTTCTCCATATTAGTCTGGACTTTTCTGTTAATTGGTCTTGGGAGCCAAGAAAATTGGGGAGCAGAACCCTGGATCAAGTCCCTTTAAGGGATAAGTGTTTCTTTGGATAGAAGTGACTATCACATATATGAGCTGTGGTTGTAGGTTTTCTGCGTACTGTATCTGTGGAACTGGGACTGGAGCAATGGCGTCTTGTTCACCGGAATGCTATATCTATTCCTCATGATTTTTGTGATGAAAGGGTTCTTCCATGATGATGAAAGCTGAGCAAGCTCGGAAGACCCTGCATTCAGGTAGCTTTGGTTCTTGATGGCTTAGAATTACCCGAGTTGGTGGTATAATGCAAGAGGACGATCCTTCGACGGGGAAACTATGGCTAGCCCGTCTGCAAACTAAGTTAGCATTTGACTGATACTGGCCCTTCATGATGTGAGTCTAACCCTGTTGACGATAATATGAGAGACTGAAGAGTCTCACAGGCCTGGTATCGTGCATCCACTGCAGATGCATTTCTTGGAGTGCTTTGGGATAACTGTGTTTTTGTGTATTGAAGGAGAACACAGACACTTAATTTTCCACTACTATTTAGAAATAAGATGAGATAAGCAATTAGTATGCGTCAGGATAAGGTGCAGCTTGATGTTTGCACTAATTTACTGATATTTGATGGATAACCATTCTGCAACCCAAGTTGCAATGCAGTTGACTGATTGATGTTTGCCCTTCATGATGAGAGACTGGGGAGTCACAGGCTAGGTCATATTCATCCATTGCACATGAGCTGGTTGGAACGTGTTGGGGTGAGATAAGTGCTCTTTTCTGTTGGAGGGAAACACAAGCACTCGATTTTCCAAAACTAATCTAAAATGTGATGAGATAAGGAATGGATTTTGATTGTTTAATGAACTTTTATACATTGTTTTGCATTAACATGGATGTCTATGCGTGCCCTTTCGTCTTTTCTGGAGCCGAATTTTAAAACCGTTCAATGGGTTTTTTTACCACACCTGGCTCATAGGTAGGTCAGAAGGTGTACTGGTGCCTTTTGTAGTTCTGGAATTCTGAACAAACATTTTTCGCGTTTCCATGGCAACAAATTTGACTTTGATTGAATTTGAAGGTGGTGATCCTTTTTGGGACAGAATTTTAACCTTTCAATACTCTCCTCCCACCTTGCTGTGTACACGCAAAAAAATTTGACATAATTATAACTTATAGTACCCATATTCATGAACAGTGTCTTCCCTTTAAAGGAGAAAGTGCTGACTTTGTCTTTTTTATTGTTCTGCATTTCCTTTGCCACTTATTATGTTCCGTTTCAGTCAAGTTTAATCAGAAAAATCAAAAGCATACACACATGTTCTCAAAGACTTCAATGGTGCAAAAAGCAATCTGCTAGCCGCCATTTTGGAAAGACGGAGTGATCACTGTTTCAAAATCGTTTGTATTTTTCTAACATCATACCTTTCATGTCTCTTCATGAACCTGCATATCTCACTATTTATGAAACCTATAGGTGGGTAATGAATTGCAGTACTAACGATTGAAGGGAAACACTGAAAATAGTATTCCAACGTTTATGTGCTGCGCAGGCGCACAAGATACAAAATCTGAGGTACCTCTATATCTGATATTATTTGAAACATATTCTTTTATATGATGACCAATTTTGGTGCGTTTATCATCAAACGCACACTTTCATGAAAACTTGATCTCAGCCGATCCACTCATGATGTTATGTCACTATGTACATTTCTTGGAAAAGACAAGGCCTTTTCCTCTGCTGCTCTGGGTCACCGGACGACAACTGATGCAAATGACAATTATCTTACCTTGATTTGTGACGCCAGGCAACATTTAAGCATTTTAACAACTGTAAGCTTATCCGCTTTCAAACACCAGGTGTTTAGTCGGTACATACACGCAGTACAGCCGATACAGCTCTATTTCTGCATTACGTTGATATTTAGTTGTAACGTTATGGCGCCTTGTATTGTTTTCTGGGACACAGACGGGAACACATTTGTGGCCCACTCATGTTATTCGTAGGTAAACCGTCAGCCAAAGGAGGGATTTCATGTCATATTTCAGAACTTCTTCAAGCAGGGATTACAATTCAATTTCTATTTAATTCCAAAAGTAATGAAAATGCTGAAACACTCGAAAATGGTGTTGTTGTTTTAACCCGTTTTAAAGAACGATGATGACTTTATCTGATGTAATTATTACTGTAGCGGCCATAAAATGTCCTGGTCAAGTGCTGGGATCCGATTCACCGACCTACTGATCCGAAGTCGGACGCCTTGTCCACAAGACGAATGGGGTTAATCCCGTCAGCAACTTGACCAGGTGAGGGTGTCATCAGTGGAATGATTCCAAGTCCTGCTACACGACCAGTTGTAAGTATTTAGGGTCAGACCTGATCGGTTTAAACTCATAACTAGCCACAATGACATTACCTAAAACTGTTGGGCAGCGCATGTAAAATCTCTTAACACAACCCCGCAAGATCCTCCTCACTCAGCGGAAAATTGGACGGCCGTTATGTAAAAGAATACACGACCGTGCATTTGAATCACCGTTCATAGCCCTTTCCGAATTAAAAACAAAAAGTCAGGCAAAACAGTTCTGTTGTCAAGGTGATAATGTATATTTTTGTGGCTTTATAAATATCACATAATACCTGACAGATTTAAGTTATCGGGAATGTTTCCTTTAAACAGTCTCAGCGTTTCGATCACTCTGATTAGTTCTATTTTATCACATAACATCGAAGGGGATGAACAGAAAGTTATCTGAAATGGGAGACTGGTGATGAAGGAAGTGGACATTGTACCTGGTTTCTGTTGTTGTATCCAGGACAAAGTTTATGATGTAAAATCGCCAGTACTTGTCTGCTTTACATTCCGTCAGTCCCTTGATCTAGTATTAGTCAACACAACTTAGGATGTTATTTTCTGTATAATGTTAATATCTCTAAATGGAATATGAAGTGGGATTGATTCCAAACATGGTCGATTCCAGCGAAAATTGTACATAACATGTTTGGGCCCGTAACATTTTAACTTTACTATCTTCATTTATTTCGGGATGCCCAACACACTGGTACAAGTGAGAAGATTCGAGTCATACATAACATGATTTCTTAATTACAAACAAAGCTTATGGGAGACATAAAACAGACCATATTTACCTTTTTTTACGTATGCAAATGTTTTGTTGAAAATGTTAAAAGTTCTAAATACCAGTCAAACTTAATGAACAGAAGAGTATTAAATTCATTGCGAAACATTTCGTGAATATATCCCTAAAGTTATTTTTTTCAATATATACATATACATATACATAGACACACACACACACACATGTGTGTATATATATATATATATATATATATATATATATATATGTGTGTGTGTGTGTGTGTGTGTGTGTGTGTGTGTGTGTGTGTGTGTATGTGTGTGTGTGTGTGCCTTACCTACCTCATGTCAATTCATGTAAACATAATGTTACGTTTTACATAACACAGATGAACACATTATTGCAAAGGACCACAAGATATACGTGTGTCACATGTTGTTGATTAATAAGACAGTGTATTTCACATTTTCTGTAAGAATGTATATCTTTCAGCGAATATGTCAAACCAGGGATTTCACGTTACAAGTAATCCATAAAAGAGTCAGAGATTTTATGAAATCACTGTGACCCCCATGGATTTAATATATTCCCTAAAATTTCCAGGGATTTCATGAAATCCTGTTGAACCTTTACTGAAACAGAGAACACAAAATATAAATTGAATATATGAATCGGTGATTTTTATTTTATTTTATGATTTCATATATTCCCTAAAGTTTCCAGGGATTCCATGAAATCCCATCAAGCCTTTACTGAAACAGAGATCACTAAGTTTATATTGGGTTTATAGGGTATATTCTGATAAAATTGTAAACGAATTGTGCTGTGAGAAATAATTCAAGGAAATATTCAGTGTTTTTTACGTTTTGGACGTTTTTGCAGGGCCTTTTGGTTATAATTTCGAAAATCAGTTATATTTTTACGTTGATATGAATTATTTCAACCTGTATATTAACCTGTCAGCTTCACATTGAACCATCTACTGTGTTGCCCATGTTTTCAAGTGTAGTAGATTAATGGCCGAAGGCCATTCAAACGGGAGAACTATTAAGCTCTTCCCAAGCAGTCCTCTGGCCCACTCCCAACATCGATTATCTGGCCACACATTTGCTGTAAACTCGTAACGAACGCTGTATTACGAGTTTAGGCCTCAACATCATTCCGAAGGCTAGTCGACCAGCACTACAAACCTCTCCATTTCCACCCGATGTTCCCCCATCTACAGGTTGCGAAAGTATCTGGGTACCTCTACAGTTATCATTCGGGCACTATTCACTTCGATATTCAAGCCAAGTGCAATGGAGTGCGATACGACAAGACCCGGAGGTTCAAGGCCGTGAGTTTGTTGTGGCCTTGTACACAGTGAACAACGTGCAGGGCAAAACTGACTTTTCATGGCTTTCCCAGTAGACTAGAGCCAATATATTCAATTGTTCCAGACATGTGTGGATTTTCTGTGAATGGTGGAGCCATATTTGACAAGAGCAGATTATTCTTTGGTGTATTAGTCTGTTACTACCAAAGCTTGGAAACATTTCGTGTGCGGAATTGGCCATCCTATTTTGCTGCAATTGTTTATCTTGTGTAGTAACTTTTAACAAACAATAAACTTTCCATTTCGTTAGGATATGATGTTACAGGCCAACCGATACCCATTTTAATCAGCTGGGACAGACGCTTGATTTGGGCGATGTACGCTGCCCGTTTACATCAGATACAGTTAACTGACGTACAATAGGTGGGTGGTGTTTGGGGCGTACTTCCCAACAAACAAAGTAGGTATTTTGAAAGGTGTTTCGTTGCAAACATTGTGTACGTTTTCCAAAGTAAGACAAATGTCCTTTACAGTTTGGGGTATGAGACATCATGACAATCATGATTTTACTGAATAGCAACTGTAAGTTACGCATCAACAATGTGAAAGCGGGGGGTGGGTGGGGGGTGGTTGTGGTTAGAAGTATACCATTATGACGGAATACATGGAAAATGCAAGACTTCTAGCAGTGGAACACGAAAGACCAGCTGGAATATCACAGTTGGGTGCTAACGACGGGCATGCTGACAGAACGTTCAGACGGACAAAGACAACTATCATGAGCGTATAAACCAAATTCTCCACATATCCGAAAGCCCAAGAACAGAAAGACCGAGTGACCACTCCATAAAATTGTAACTAGGCTGTGATGGGTACACTAATTAGTAAACACAGACTACGGGTGTGAGGCTTTATTCAGATGGGTAGTAAAAGACGTAACGACACCTCTGAGGGTGCCACGGGGGTGTAATTATCCTGAGGTAGCCGTACAGAGACAGTTAAACAATGAATATAATCTGTTCCAGTTTGTCACATCAAGATGGATCGAAACGTGTACAGTTTAGACAGACCAGTGGAAACAAGGCTTAGATTAAAACAAAAAAAGACAATGATTTTGAACATGGACTAAACTGAAACCCGTTTACCTTTATATACAGTTCCAAAAGCATAAAAAGGAGAAGTCGAAAAACTACTGTCCAAACAACTTTAAAATACCAGAACATAGAAAGCACCCGAATTAGATAAAACTGTTCACGACAGAGTAGGTGATAAGGACTGGTGTATGCCACAAATGGCCTCTGCCTGCGTATTCAACGTCTGAGAACCGGTTGCTTTCAGTGGCATCATCAGTAGCGTTGGGTCACCTCAACAACAGGAACAGTCACAATTGAGAGACTGCGTGCTGTCGGCATTTGCTTCAAGCGGCCATTTGGTACACGTCATGCACCTGTTATCAGTGGGTGGATTGTCTGCATTGAGACTCTGCTCTTAGACTGTTCCCTGTCCGAAAATACTCTTATGTGTCCCCGGTCTCTTCCCGATGGTAACATCCTTCCCTGCACTCAGATTGCCCCCTTTCCTCATACTCTTTTCTCTCCCCGCACTGTTCCCTATGTGACCACACTTCCTTGTCCACACTCTCTTCACAGTGTTTCCCATCAAAACACTCTTCCCTTTCCCTACATTATCCCCCGTCCTCGTACTGTTCTCTATCCTGTATGTGAATTTTAGGTGACTTCAGGATCATTCTCCACTAAAGCTTCACATTGTGAATTAGTAACTACCAAACTAAAACTTCTCACTCTCTTCTATATTTTTAGTGTGATTTATCTTACTTTCATTGGTAATCTAACCAAGTTTGGATATGTCCAACCATACAACAATGTAAAACCAACCCGTCAGTTTTCGATAAAATCAAATACGTTATTGGATGTAACATTAGAACTTTGCATTGACCGACTATTTAGAACATCAATCCATTTGATATGATGTTTACAGTCTCAAAATGTAACCTGCTGTATAAACGAACAACCACAATGACCGCTGTTCTGTTAGCAGTGGGACTGGTATTAGTTTTCTCAGTGAATTGAATAAAGTGACTTCAAATACCGTTTTTACTTATCCTTGAATATAGTTACAAATCATGTTAATAATTAAACCAACAAATCCTGGGCAAAGTGTCTGAAGAAACAACAATAGGGACAAACAGTAAGGTAACGTATCCGGGCTCTTTCATTCACAAGTGACTTTCAAACAGTCAGGCATAAACATGGTACAAACAATAGCATTTAAATCTTAACTATACTGAACGTCAAAAGAAACGTCACCCTACCAGAAATTTTGCCACATATGTTTCATCATAATTTTAATTAATTATTTCACTTTTTATATGTTAGCTAGGCCTGGTGTGTAGGCAATGTTCATGAAACTTTCAGAGGAGGCAAACTATGTAGGTTCATTTGGAGCTGTCTTAGGGGGTGCGCATCCCACCTCCCCACCCCACTCCCCCACCCCTCTAGTTCCGCGCATGCAGTGTCCATGTCAAGCCTCATTGCTAGTTAAAGCAAAAGCGAACAGGCATTACGAAATGTATACATGTATAACACTTGGTGACTTATCATACAACCCAAGATATTTTATGCTAGAACATCTGCCCTAAACTTTCATTTGGCGCTAAGGTCTGGGGAATCAAAGATTTCATTGCCGTAAAAGATGTTCATGGAAACGCTTGTAAGAAATGCCTTGGGGTAAACTTTAATGCGTGTAATTGCGCAGTTTATGGAGAATGAAGCAAATATTAAAGCAAATATCAAATTGTTAAATAAATAAATATTGGTGAAACCATTGGACATGGTTCCATTCCAAGCACATTACCAAAACATGTTATTAAACGATGAATATATATGACAGAAATGAGAAAGGTAATTGTGTCACAAACATAAAATAGGAGTTGTTTTCAATTGCAGTTGGTAATACATGGTTTGAACAGCATATAAAATCTCATTCATTGTTCCTGTTACTTGTTGAATTTAAACGACTTAAAGATATGTACATGCAAAACTGTAATGCAGACATGTTTTTTCTGGCGAATGTTTCATCATAAAACGATTTAACAATGTATCCACAAAAACAGTATCTGTATGTGTTAAATGTAAGGACAATTCTGAATAAGACTTCTGCAATTCATGTCATGATTTGGTAAAGAACCTGACTGTGTGTAGGCTTAACAAAAGGAACACAGGAAATGTGGAATCAGAATATGAATGAAGACGAATGTCTTTGTATGTGCCCAGCCTATAATAAATTATTTCTTGAGAAATAAGTGTATCAAGAGTTGCCGATATTTATAAATTCATACCCGCTTAACCTATTTTAGCAAAGTACATTTAGAAATATTATCTAGATGCATGTATATCTATTGTGATACCACAAATTACGTTCTTTAAAATTCTGCGAACTGATTTTTTGGTGTTCATTGTGTTTGTGCCATAGGCCGGTGGTCTCCTGACTACGTGAATAATGAAAGATAAAGGAAAGGTAGGTGTTACAGCTACATGTTTTGCTATTAAACACGGGGCTTAACATCTTCAGACTCAAACCATGTTGACGATGTATGATAAAGAGAATTGGTAGCTTCGTCTTCAGGATTTAGCACTGTCACTAAGAAGAATATATGATAGACATTTTTTTCAGGTGCAAGTTCATACATGTCGTTACACTGTTTCAATTTTAAATATGACTGGATGACAACAGGTGAAATGGCGGACATATCGTCAACGTTCCTCTTGCGTTGTTGTGACAACGCCGATGCATTCTGAAAGACACAAGCCTTGTACCGTTTTCTGCGACACAGAGGAAACCAGCTTGTGTTAGTCCCGGGCAAGCTGAACAGTGACTCGTGCATTCTTAAAGGATTTCACATTGGGGTATGAGTGAGTGAGTGGGTGAGTGAGTTTAGTTTAATGCCGCACTCAGCAATATTCTAGCTATACGGCGGTGGTCTGTAGATAATCTGGAACATGTAATCCAGTGATCAACATCATTTACATCGACCTGATATCACGTGTTAACCACGTTTTCTAGAATGTTATCTGAAAGGGGCTAGTGGTGGCATTTATACCTGATTTCTAATGTCCAGCCTGCCGTTGTGTCCAGCACAAAGTTCATGATGCGCTTGTAAAATCACTAGAACTCGTTCGATTTACCTTCCGTCAGTCGTGGTGTGTTATTTCCTGTTAAATGTTAATATCTTACAATGGAATATGGGGTGAGATTTATTCTACACATTTTTGGCCATTTTGAGGATAGGTACTAACATATAATTATCAAAGTATCCTTTATGATAACAAGTCCAAACCAGATACATTTAATATAGGTATCAGTTGCCCGTTTTGCTAACGATTAATTAGGATAATTTCAGTTAATTTTGGTCTACAAAATAATGTTACTTGTTGAAGATAGGAAACCCAGTAACAATTTCATGATAGTAAACACACCTTCCTGTAATTGTTTTATCAATAGTAGTACAACCATTGTGACTGACAGTCGTAAGGAAACCAGGCTATTGATAAACCTGCGTTACAGGGGTGTGTATCGCTTAGAAACAGTGATAGAAAGATATAGAGGTGACTGTATAGACCCTAGTCTATACAAGAATGTGTCTCCCTAACACTGTCTCTAAGCGATACACACCCCTGTAACCTGCGTGCCATTGTTTGTGCGTGCGAGTGCGTGTGCGTGTGCGTGTGTTATTACTGGTATATTTTGGCATGGTCGAAAATAGGATAATTTCATTCTGAAAAAGATCCATTTCACCTAACTATACTCTTCAAAAAAGAAGAAATTTGACATAGGAACATTTTGACACAATCCATTCCATCCTGAATCCAAACGTTTACAAAAAGAAAAGCTGAACAGAATCGTAACGGTACAACTCATCATATATGAAATGCACGTGCATCTGGAAATTTCATATCACCCTGTGCTGTAGCCTATGAGTGTAGATTTTGATAAAGCCACATCAACGGTTCTCCACACGCATTGCTTCAAGCTATTATAGACGACAGGAGAATGAAAATACTGACAGCAGCCCAACGAGACAACGCCATCGGACGTTTACAAGGACTGGCATCGCAGCATGAGGTGCTCAAGAACTGCACACAGCACTTCAGCAATAGTTAAAGCATTCCTCAAGACAGCATTCGACACGTTTCATATGTGGGTCACCGCTGCCAAACTGCTATAGACGTTCGTGGTGATGACAACAGATACTCACATGGTACTCTGACCAAGTAACTTTGATAGCCCTCTGAGGTTTTACCAAACTCTATCTGGATAATCCTGTTTTGAAAATTTGTAAAGTGATGATTTTACTGTAGTTGAGCAATGATGTTATTTTGAGCCTGTTATATGCACTCAGTAACTAACTCCAAGACAGCATGTCAACTTTCTTTTCTTGGAGAGTATATGAATGCATTTGAGAGTTTTATTTTCGTGACTTGCATGAAGATGTGGTGTTCAGCATTTTTTCCCAGACTAATGCCTTCTAACACATCTTTGATAGTTTTTCGCTAATTCATAAAGGTATGAGGGCAAGGTTGCTTTTGGCGTTTAGTGTACACTGACAAAATTTGCTCACTTGCCTCGCAAATAGGAAGACAAGTCATTTTTCTCTCTGTTGGACAACCCTATTTATGCTACAATTTTACAGTGTTTAAATGAATAACATGAAATGTAGTATGGTGTAGTAGACCATAACATGCAAAACCAGTCTTGCTTCACTGCGTAGTATTTTGTCGTCTGCGTGTTCACGTGAATGAGATACACATATTGACACCGGTACCTCGGTCCCATTCGTAGGCACCCCAGTGATACGGAGAGACAAGATAAACGCATATCTATACACTGGTCTCAATACAATATATATCTTGATATGCTGTTCCCAGAACAATCCACATATCGACTGCCGACGACACTGTGTGTATCAGGATTGAGTAGTGACTACATGGTGCGTATCTCAGCACACTGCCGATGATGCTGTGTAGTGACTACGTGATGCGTATCTCAGCACACTGCCGATCATGCTGTGTAGTGACTACGTGATGCGTATCTAAGCACACTGCCGATGATGCTGTGTAGTGACTACGTGATGCGTATCTAAGCACACTGCCTATGATGCTGTGTAGTGACTACGTGATGCGTATCTAAGCACACTGCCGATCATGCTGTGTAGTGACTACGTGATGCGTATCTAAGCACACTGCCGATCTTGCTGTGTAGTGACTACGTGATGCGTATCTCAGCACACTGCCGATGATGCTGTGTAGTGACTACATGATGTGTATCTCAGCACACTACCGATGATGCTGTGGGTATACTCATTAAGCGAAGATGGAGAGATGTGTACCACGCTCTCTTGGTGACGATTTGATGCCTTGGTTGGTTAGTTGGTTGGTTGGCTGTTTAGTAAATGCAGCACTCGGCAGTCTTCCAGCTATGTGGGATGGTCTGTAAATAACCGAGTCTGGACCAGACAATCCAGTGATCAACAGCATGAGCAACGTTCTGCGCAATTGGGACACGATGACACGTGTCAACCAAGTCAGCAAGCCTGATTGTCTGATACTGTTAGTCGCCTCTTACGACAAGCATAGGTTGCTGAAGTGGTAGTAGATTTATGCCTGTTTATTTCCAACTTAATACTGAATCAAATCCTTGCTAACCCGATTGCATGTTTATCTCCTCAACCGCGATATATCTGAAGGACTACATCGATAAACATGATTATTGACCTTCAGGCATTAGTCGTCCTTTTCCTATTACTCATAAAGTCACTGCTCCATATCAGTTCTTACATGCGGTAGTTTGACCCCAGCCACCACTTGACCTCCTCGGATACTGATGTTGATAACACATCAGGTTAAAGAGCCTCGTCGAGCGTGAAGAACGCTGAGCGTCTTAAAACCATGAAACTCTAGTTGAAAACACTTTCATATCGTGTGGTCACGTTCTGATAATACATATGACGGCTGTACTTGATTATATCGGGCCAGCATTAGTGACATATTTATGCTCTGTCTGTCTACTTGTGCGTTGTCAATTGCGTACTTCGCGTTTCAACTGCTGAAATGCGTTATCGCGAGAAAAGCACGTCTTTCTACTTAGATAGAAAAGTAGAACCATAAGTCAGGCCACAGAAGTAATGCAAAGTGTACTTTTGTATGCTGAGATTAATAACTGACCACGAACGATTTTCGCGTTCAAAACGGTACCCTCATATTCAAAACTGCATTTTTAAACTATATGAATACATAATGTTATCGGTGCATATTTCATAATCAGTCCAAGGGGGTATTAGATGTATCTCACTAAGTAATGTGTTTCACGTTGATCTTCTCGGTGGACGGATGGTTTCCAAATTTGCCATAGACATATATAGAACACTAGCTTGCGGTTAACAAGTGCAGAAAATGGAGAAGAATTAGATAATTATAATCTCGGTTTAGAAAGTGAGTGGGTGTTGTATTACCCTGCTTCTGGCAAAATTACAAGAAGATCATTACAGGCCTGTTAGACTGGCTGCACACAAAATATCCATGTTAAGAATCGAACCCGAGTCTTTGTCGTAACGACAAACGCTTTCTCCGGCAGGCTACTCAACTGTCCATTGACAAGACTATAAGAGTAATGTAAATCCTAAAATTAAGATAGTTCTTGAACACTGTATCGTACACTGAATAAGGCATATACAATTGTAGTCTTCTGCATTGGTCTCATTGGGCCTGATTTGGGCAACTTTGTTCCTTTTTCGGGATAAAGTTGCTGAATTAGACACTGAATCAGTACTAACGAACGTACCTAACATAGTATTTACAATGTTAATCTTTGGCTATCCCCGTCTATCACTGGCTTCTAGATAGGTATGTTTGTAGTCGTACCATAATGGACAGAAGTGTAAACAAAATGACAAATCGACAGGTCATGCACAGCAGACATGTGTTACATGTTGAAACTCACCTGCTAGTTTTTATTTAAAGTATACCAGACGAAGCAACATGGAGTATAAAAGATTCGTCACGTCAGCACGTAATGATTCATTGGTGGGCCGACTTTAATCTAATTCCGATAAGAATTTATTATTCAAAGATTGTCTTGCTGTGATTATATGCATAAAATAGTTCAACACATGACCCGAACCGAGATGAACGTCCACCCCATCGTGAGAGCATTATAATTTTGGTTGTTCGAGTTGGGTGTATAGTCATGTGTACCTCGATATTTACCGGTTCATGGTCTATGTGCATTGCTATTCTAACCCTTAGAATCAGTCCGACAGACATTGATAGGAGTGTTAACGAGGCCACAATCCTGAGAGCCCTAAGCCGTTGACACTGATTGTTCAACGACTAATGCTATCATCCGTATTCATTGTGCGCATCTTATTATCAGACAGGCAGACACATATTATTTAAGTATCACCGTGGATACACCATATGTACATATGATGTGAGTTTAAATAGACTTAAGTCTAGATACCCCAGCCAGCACTTGCCCATCATGAGAAAATGAGAAAAGGGAATAAAACAAAAAATAAGCACGATATCATGGAGTGTACGCCAAACTGGACTTCACTCATTGTACCACATCCCTGTTTTAAATGAAATGCAATTACTCACATGAATACAATCATTAGGCAAATTAAAAGAGTGAAACTTTTCTCGTCACTTTTATTTGTGCGCGTAACAATTTGTTATTACCATTTTTAAAAAATATTTTTTAATTGGCCGCATCCCGTTAGTCCTCTATTAAACTGAGTGTCTGTAGAGACGAGTGTGACTAAATCTGCAACGCATTAACACGTTCTAAACATTTCCAAGCTGTATTTCTGAGAGTGAAAAATAAAAATGCGAACGTTCCTCCCGCATCACCTTTTTCTATCAAAAATTAAAAACAAAACTCCTACCGCCCCCGTTTGAAAAAAATTGTGACCGGGAAACGTGTCATTTTTTATGCAGCTTGAACTCAATTGTGTTGCTCCTGTATGTGTTACGCCGAATCCGCCAATATCTTACATGTATACCCTTAGGAATCGATCATAATATCACACACACGCACACACACACACGCACGCACGCACACATATGCTCGCACACACACGCTCGCACACACACGCTCGCACACACACACACTTGGATCCGCCAATGAATACTCCTCCTGAATACCTATTATCGATTGAACTTTGAAGCAAAACCATTTTGTTCTTAACAAGTTAAAATACAAAAGATGTTTTCATATCACAAAAAGTCACCTCACCTCACAAAGCCAACACATTGCTGGTAGATGCATGTGGAGGGTCAATTTTACGCGTTCGCGATAGTTACTAAGGGAGATAACTTCGTGTACCCACTTACAAAGTTTGCTGGACGTGTCGCGCACATTATCTGCTCAAATTTCTCCCGTTTCTTGTAAATATACGGAAGACTATGAGGGCCAGGTTATGCTATCATTCAACATCTTTTATCTTGCTGTCTTGAAACGTCAACTTGCTGTCTTGAAATTTCAGCATCCCATCTTGAAAATTTGACATACTTTCTGTGCAAGAAAGCGTAGAATCTCGGTATTAGATAATCGAAGGAAAAATACAGAGACCAGTCTTGAACATTCGTGAGATCAGTCTCAATTTTCAAGATAAAAGATGCTGAGTAAAAGCGTAGCGTGGCCCTATAATAGGCTTCCGTATAAATACGCCTTATGTCAAGGGTCACTGTGTTGACAGCATAACACAGTGCATTATATCTTTGGGTATAATTACAGCAGACTGCAGTACACAAATATTACGGAAGGAATACATGTTGACCATCACTGTGACTGAAAGTATGTAACTTTGATAGAAACAACTTCATATTAAATATTTAATTGTGACACAAATAAGATAGGTCTGTTTAAACTGAAAAGGACACCCAAATGAGCTCGAAGAGTCAGTACCCAAAGGTTAGGAAATTCATACTGCATTCAGAGCGTTTGAATTGCAGAAAGGTTTGAGAAAGAGAAGGTGTGATGTGACTCAGGGGCAGGCTATCAGCGCATGGTACAATGATAACACTTTCTACATGTTGATACGTAAGAAGTATCTTTTTCAAAAACTGCTGACAGTACATGAGCGCAAAACCTGTATCTCGACAGAACAAAATGTTTGAACCCCACCTAAAATCACCATCACCCACAAATCATGAACTCTCTCTCACACTTAAATGAAGTTACATATTTGACCGTTTTCTAAAAGCCATTTATATAGTTGTAAAAGCGATAGATTATTGCACGTCGTGCGACACTTTATCGTATGCTAATGAACAGCTGAAACTTTGTTCACAATCGCAATGGTCTATAAATGTCATATCACCCGGCCACGACTATAACAATATGTGTAACAATGTTGTGAACTATGGTAGTCTCTTTCAAGTACTGCGATATGAGAAAATGGCCTCTCGTCTTTTCTCCAGTTGACACATAAGCACTGTGAGAGCTGTACATTCAACGTGTTTTGTTTTTTTTTTCAGCTGATCCGCTTTGTTTCCATCACATGGATTTGCCTACTCAGTGACCTGTGTTTATAGATGGCGCTGGCGAGCAATGTCAATCTCATGACGTCACACCCAAACACTGCAAAGCGAGGACGAGGGAGGTCACATCTTTATATTACGTATGTTTTGACAAATTCCTCGCAGTTGGAACACTTTTGTAGTTGGTGGTTCAGAAAGTAGCTTCGTCGTTCAATGTTTTAAACAACAACCACTTCTCATCACAATGTGTGATTGCAGAAGAAAAGGAACTGCTTTTGAATATATTCCTGGAACGACCGTTTGCCATCAAATATGGCTACCAAAGACACATCTCATCTTCAAGATGATCATGATGGTACTTTTACTATCACCAAAACCTGCTTTGTCGGAAGACTATCAAACGACGACGACGGATTCGTACTACGAAGCATATATAAATATTACCTACAAACAGAAGGCATCGAACGAGACTAGATCGTTTACGAGCGACAAGGGGAGATTCGGAGTCGCAGTGAAGTCTGCAAGGTTGAAGGTGGAGCCTGAGAGTGGTGTCGTCGTTAGTGTGAAAACAGTTACAGGCAAAAATCATGGCTGTGATGACTACAATGTGACAATTCCTCAGGTGAAATGGATCGCACTGATTGCTCGGGGAAAGTGTTCGTTCTCTAAAAAGATCACCAATGCCATGAAATATAACGCTTCAGCTGTGGTTGTCTACAATAATGACGACAACGAGAAGAGTTTGCATGTCATGGAACATAATGGTGGGTACTTTTTTCACTCCATGAGTTTTATGGGGAAAATACATTTGTCAGAACGAGGTACGAGTCTGGAAAGTGTGTGAAGTACAAATATGACTGTCACGTTCCTAACCGAATATTTTTGTTCAAATATGACTGTCACGTTCAGCAATGAGAAAATATCTCACACGTTGTTTACGTAGGTATCCAGTGACAGTAGTTATATATCAACAATTTCACTTGTTTTTATTTTGAAAATTCCATCGTGTTTGCATCATTGCCTTTATGGTAATAAGACAGCGGTATGAGAGTCGAACACACATACGAGAACTCTTAAGCTATGACAGCAACACAGTTTTACTCAAAAAAGAACACTATAATTGATACAAAGCCTCAGTCGTTAAGGGAAAATCATGTTTAGAAAGTATGTCTTTTTTCATAATGTAATGCATTTTTGTCAGTCATTCTTTATTTCATACTGAATGGTCACAGACCGGTATGTCATTTTTTGTCACATCGCCGATATTTGTATGTTTAACTTCCAAACACCTGCATCTTTCAGTATGTTATGTTTGATTGAAAGTACTCTGTGTGTATTTGCCCATTGGGAAATGACAAGGATTTGAATAAATTTTATTCAGTTTTGCCTTAAGGTACCATGTTGCTGGCTATATTATATGTGTTTGGGGTTTTAATGTGCATTTCCCAGGGTGATTTCTGTGACATACCGCTTTTATCAATATTCCAGTAATATCACCGCGGGAAACACTAGAAATGGACTTTATGCCCATGTGTGTTATCAAACATGACCCTTCAGTGTGATGAGCGAATGCTTTAACCATTGAGCTACTCTACCACTCATATTTTGTAAACCTAAAAGGTGATGGTTTACGAAGTAGGTACACCATACAGGGTGCAATTATAGAATGTGTTGGCCACCTTACTTTGTGACTGTTTTACCATGTTTACCAATAATCCTTTCCTTTGATACTCAGAGTCAGGTTAGGCTTTCAGAGTTAAGGTTAGGTTAGGGTGTGGGAATGAGTTAGCCTCTCTTCGTTTTTTGTCTTAGTGGTGAACATATCCTGTTATTGGTTCCCCATACAGGTCATAGCCCCTTATACAATGTATCTGACCCGTGAAGGTCCCAGGGTAGAATAGGCCTTCAGTAACCCATGCTTGGTTGACACATGTCATCGGTTCCCAATTGCGCAGATCGATGCTCATGTTGTTGATCACTGGATTGTCTGGTCCAGACTCGATTATTTACAGACCCCCGCCATATTGCTGGAATATTGCTGAGTGCGGCGTAAAGCAAAACTCACTCACTATACAATGTATCCAGCATTATAGCAACGTTTTGGTATAATCCTCAAACCGTTGTCTTGCTTGACAATGGTACATGAATCCATATTAACATGTCACTATAATAGTGCATCAACATGATTAAAGAGGTGACACACGATATGACTCATCCCCAGCCATCCAGCTCTCCCCCACCCCCACACACGAAAATATAAGAGCTTGAGTTTATAATCAGTATGACATAGAGATGATACCATGTGTTTGTGAATAGGAGAGCATACTGCCTTATCTACACCACCTACCTTGAAGGTGGATTGCCCCAAATATGTCATGTTACATTAGACAACTTTTTGAAATGGCAATGTGTAATTATAAAATATATCAGTTAGAAATAACCACTACTATCAGCTTTTCTGCTTAGAACGATTTTATTTATATCATGAAAATATGTCACGATTTCGATCATAATGCTTTTTTCGTTTCTTTTGCATCCTCAGTTGCTGATTTTGGTAAACAGCATATGGCCTATATACTGAGTTGTGGTTTTCAACTGCATCATATAGTTGAATCCTGCCATAACGTATACAACCCATCAAAAGATTGGACTAGCTCTCACTATATGTTATGTATATATACACATATATGGTTACATCGGAGATGAATTTCTGCACTAACTTGGGGGCAACAACTGCAAACCTTGATTCACTGCATGAGGATCATGCACCCAATTTCTGAAAAGCAGTGCAAATATCGTGCATGTGAACAGATGTGTTTTTGTGTAGAATTTGTTAAGAATTTGCCAATTTTCACTGAGTTTCATCATTTATTGAACTCTTGACAACAGTCTTTTCAACATAACGAATTTCTTTTACAATACATGAGATCATGTGTAAACAGTACCTTTAAACAGTATGGAATAGTGGAATACAACATCTAGTATAGAACAAGTATTGACTAAGTGCCTACATTAACACTTGTGAGTTTAAACTTGTGAAGGGTAGAGCATATCCACAGGCGCCCACCGCGAGTCAGAAAATCCATTATTAACTAAGCCCTGCTGTACTGTCCAGCTCCTCTACTTGTACTATATAACATGTAAAGGTGCATCACAGAAATACGGCGACATGGTCAAAATACGGACAATTATGCACACGACAATCAAAATATCGTATTTTATAGGTCTCACAAGTATAAGAACCCTTTCGATTTGTGTAGGAGGCATATACACATACTTTCCGTAGGGGTGCATTTGTTGGGATTTTTTTAATTGCCAAAGACTTGAGTTGCTGTGTCGGAACCATACAAAACTAGCTCGTCAGCGTCAGGCTTTACATCCTCCAGCAATCTGATTGGCTGATAATAAAAACTCCAACTACAAGTGCAATAATGAAAATGAAATTCAAACGTCTTTAATGCATAGTTTTGACACGATGTCACAGTGTTTTGTGTACAAAAGTGTGAGCCAGTCAGATTACCCGGAGGATGTATGGTGTGTATATGCTTGAATAAGAAATGTACAATCTGTGTTGATGTCCATGATGTTATCTACAAACTATCTACAACATGGTGCTACTGGTCTTTGTACCCGTGAAGGTCCCAGGGTAGAATAGGCCTTCAGCAACCCATGCTTGCCATAAAAGGCGACTCAGCTTGTCGTAAGAGGCGACTAACGGGATCGGGTGGTCAGGCTCGCTGACTTGGTTGACACATGTCATCGGTTCCCAATTGTGCAGATCGATGCTCATGTTGTTGATCACTGGATTGTCTGGTCCAGACTCGATTGTTTACAGACCGCCGCCATATAGCTGTAATATTGCTGAGTGTGGCGTAAAACTAAACTCTCTCTCTCTCTCTCACTGGTCTTTGTAACTAGTATAAGATATCTGCAAATGTGACATTGGTAATACTAAAGGGACTGTGTGATAGCATGATGGTTAAAGTATCCAGTCATCACATTGAAGACACAGGTACGATTCCCACATCGGTACAATGTATGAAGCCCATTTCTGGTGTCCCTCGCCATGATCGTGATGATGTTGCGGGAATTTTGTTAAAAGCATCATTAAACCATAGTCACTCATTCACACTCTCTTAGTGGTCAGTTACCAATAAAACAAGGTAATACACTGTGATTATCACACTATCACAGAACAATTTATATACCAGCCGTTGTAATCAGCATTTCATCTTGAAAGATAATATTTCATTTAGTGTACTGATTTCAGAATCCAGGGATGCATGTTAACCAGTCGGCTTTGCTGAATAACATTGTGTATTCATAGCTTGCTGAAGTTATAATTTCCTTACCTGATTTTTAAGTGTCCAATCATAATCACCAGTTTTACCTTTTGTACCAGATGGAATTAGTCTTCAAGAGTTATGTTGTTGACAGTTTATGTTTGACTGAATATATCAGCTTGTGAAGATTAGTGTGCCTTGTCTGCCTGTGGTTATCAGATGAGTGAATGAGATTAGTTTTACACTGCTTTCAGCAATAATCGCTCAGTTTTACGCTGCTTTCAGCAATAATCACTTAGTGGTGTCAGAGATGGATAGACGGCTGACTTTGTGTACTTGCGATTAGGTGCCTGACTCTAAGATTGAGGGTTTGAGTTTGGGTTTGAGTGCATGGGACCCAATGCTACAAAAGCACTGGAATTTGTACTTGACCGAGAAAGTGTAATCCCAAACATAACTACTTAGCGTATGTTGCATTTGACCACTTTCTAAATGGCTATGTGTAATCATAGCCTAACATGGCCATGCAGACACCACACATATCCTGCACTGTTATTGTTATTGAGTTGAGCATTGTTTGAGAAACAATACCAGCTGATCTGTTTATACTTTCAGAACTAATGTCCTAATGGTTTTCAAGGAATATGAGGTTCCATGTTAGGGTTGAGAACTAGAGAATGTGCACACTAATTGTAGAAATGGATGTCAGATTTTGTGGAATAGACATTTTGGTAAAAAATTGACTTTAATATTGTATGTACTTTCCACGTGTATGGAACCTAAAAAGCTGATCCTTCAAGCATCATTATTCCCATTAATTACGACGTCAGATTGAGTCTCCTTTGTTGTGACTGTATATTGAGGTAAAATCTCACTAGAAATTACTGAAACCAAATGTTATTAAGTTGCTAGTGTACTATTATTAAAATTGTAGAAAACTGTTGGCACAACCACACTGGAGACAGTCATCCTCACCTTAATATCGTTGCTCATGATTATGATCCAGTGAATGTTTTGATTCTATTGCAATGAATAACTCACAAATACTGCATCTGACAAATAGTATCCTGTGTTGGGCTGTTGCAGAAACTGACACATTTGGGTCAGCACACAGCAAACAAAAGAAAGTCAGTGAACAATTACCCGAAACTGCAAAATATTTGGAAATATTTGGATTTATTAATCTGGATTCAAAGGAGTGTCATATGTTGAATTCTTGTGCCCCCCACAAATGTCAGATGTCACATACCCAATGTGAGTGGGTCTCATTACATGTGGGGAATTGAACCCTTGGCTTTGATGTCAACCATGAGTGAACACTCTAACCACAAGGCTAGCTCCCCATCCCCCTTTCCTTTTCATAGTGCTGAAAACTGACAAGAGCTAAACTTAACCTTCCATTGTTTAATAACATGGAAAAACTTCACCATAGTCTTTGCTGTTTTAAATGAACAAAACTGTATTTATATAAATTATATTAAATAAATTAGCACAGCACATAAGGACTGGATAGCATATGGCAAGTGATCCTTTGGTCAATCATTCGTATTGTTCATAATAGCTTGCATTCCAAATCTCACGCGAGATAACTCTGGTTGAAGACAACTTTGCTGAATGATCATATTTCTATAATTGACACCTAATTTCAGGTCAAGTTGGCACATTCATAGCTGACCTGTTGTAGAAACATATCAAGGTGTAATATGATGTGTTTTTGTAATTGACTGGATTAAAAAATAACGCTGGTATGAGCTGCAAAATTGAACACTGATTATTCAGTCATTCGACTTATAAATACATATGCACGTACGCTCTACTTACACCGCAGTGTACCGTTTCAACCATAGTGTGACCGTGAAGGTCCCGGGGTAGAATAAGCCTTCAGCAACCCATGCTTGCCAAAAAAAGCGACTCTGCTTGTCATAAGAGGCGACTAACCAGATAAGGTGGTCAGACTTGATAACTTGTTCGATACATGTCATCGGTTCCCGATTGCAAAGATCGATGCTCATGTTGTTGATCAATGGATTGTCTGGTCCAGACTCGATTATTTACAGACGGCCACCATGTAGCTGGGATATTGCTGAGTGTGGTGTAAAACTAAGCTCACTCACTCACTCAACCATAGTGTCTAGTACAGGCCTGGCCCATCAATAGAGTATTTGGCATGCTCAATGCCTCTGAGTGCTCGCTAATCACTGTGTATTGTGTAATTTGTTATGCTCTGTTGGACTTGATGTCATCATACATACTACTTAGAATCATGCACACATGTTCCCATTACATTTTACAACAATACATCATTAAGTAGTGTGACATTGGCATCAGACCAGGGTGATTCAACTTTGATAAATACATGGGATCATGGTGCAACCTGGTTAGATTGGTATTGCATCATTAAGTAGTGTGACAGGGTGATTCAACTTTGATAAATACATGGGATCATGGTGCAACCTGGTTAGATTGGTATTCATGTCAACAAGCATCTGCTTCAAATGATCGCAAGCTCCTTAGATCAATCCACGCCTAGATGCAAATCTTCTCGGCTGTTGAGTATTTAGCATTGAGTTTTTACATGGCATGTGGTGTAACCAACAGGCATTGTAACTCATCAGTTGCGAAAGAATGAAATCATTAAAAATCATGAACTAGAAAGGAAGACTGCGACATTGAAATCATTAACTAGAAAGGAAGACTGTTCCATGGATATTTTGTCACAGGACAGTGATCAATCAGTTGTCATGAAATAGAAATTGATTTTTGCTACTTTCAAGCTTATTCCCAGCTCAATTAGGCACCTAGCTTCATGCCCAGTGGGATGCCAGGTAAGAATAGAACCCCAGAAATTCTTGTCACACAATGAACATCAGTGGATGTAGAGATGGGTCTGTGAATGTTGAGCATAGCTCCTAACATCACTCTTTACAGATTTTCATGTTACCATGAGGATTTGATGTATTGAGCTTACCATGGACAGACACAGTAATTTGGTTGACTGTTAACGTGGGTGGAATCCTGCTAAGACTGTAATGACATAGTATACTTGGCATTATTTTCTCTCTGTGTGTCTCTCTCACACTCACACTCTCCCCCTCTCTTTCAGTCTGTCTCTCAGTCTGTCCAACGCTCCCACTTTCTTACTGAATCACTCTTGCTCTGCCTCTCTCACTTTCAGTCTGTCTCTCAGTCTGTCCAACGCTCCCACTCTCTTACTGAATCACTCTTGCTCTGCCTCTCTCACTTTCAGTCTGTCTCTCAGTCTGTCCAACGCTCCCACTCTCTTACTGAATCACTCTTGCTCTGCCTCTCTCACTTTCAGTCTGTCTCTCAGTCTGTCCAACGCTCCCACTCTCTTACTGAATCACTCTTGCTCTGCCTCTCTCACTTTCAGTCTGTCTCAATCTATCATTCGATCTCCTTCCTTCTCTCCCTTTCTCCCTCCCCTACACCCACATGTTTGAACGAATCTGTAACCAACATTAGTAAAAACATAAAGAGGATGATGTGCAGCCTTCCTGTTACCTTATAATATTTTGACTAAATAACAGTATCCTATTTCAGTCAAGTAATGGCACAACAAAGATGAATTGAAATGTCATTGACTCCTAGAATATATCATTGAAGACTGAGTATATTAATAAGCAGTGAGGGTTTGTGCAAGGTTTGTTTGCTTTTGTTATACATGGGGTCTCTTTGTCGCCCATGCTGTGTGGTATGCCACTTGGTGATGCATTGCATTACACTGTTGACTGAATGAGAGCTTGACTGACAGCTGGCATACGTTATACTATATTCGGGAGTATACAGGTGATATGAAAAGAAAATTACTGCAGCAGAGAAAATACGGGTCCAGCCAGTTAACACCAGTTGGCTACAAAGATGAATGTATTTCTATAATGGTAGTGAAAATGGAGGCCTGTGCTCTAAGACCTGAAAAGGAAGTATTTGACCATGTTAAAATAGAGGTAAGGTTGAAGTAAGGATATCTGACAACCCACACCATCCCCAGGTGATTGGTTCCTCCCAGTTGCATGGTGCTGGGGTAGACTGCTGGTTGAAGCGATTGCTGTTCTCGCAGACCCGGGTTTGATTCCCCACATGGGTATAATGCGTGAAGCCTGTTTCTGGCGTCCCCTGCAGTGATATTGCTGGAATATTGCTATTAGTTGTGTAAAACTCACTCACTCACTCACTCACTCACTCACTCACTCACTCACTCACTCACTCACTCACTCACTCACTCACTCACTCACTCACTCACTCACTCACTCACTCACTCACTCACTCACTCACTCCATTGTTGCTGTTCTGCTTGGTGCCCAGTAGTGCCATTGTGCATCAAACTGGGTTTTAATTGTTCTGATAACCTTTTTGCTTCCCTTGGGCCTGCTGTTACATATTGAGCATCCAATTTCAATTCATACATATGACACACCATTTGCATCCAGTAAACCAAAGTTCTCATGTGTCACTCATTATGTTTGTTACATACCCATAGTTTTGTGAAGATAATATACCTGTACTGTATTCATGTCATTCTACAGCTGGCCAGGATGACTCGAGGCAATATGCATAGTAATTTTATTAAATTAAGCGACAAAAGTGCAGTGCGGTAGTATAAACTAGCAGAGCATTCTGAAAAAATTATGGATGCCATTTTTAGTGCATAAGATTCTACTCATATTATTCTGCCCACACATGGCAGCTCTGCTTGACCTGAGAGGCAACTAACATGATCGGATGGTCAGACTCCCAATTGATCGATGCTGATGCTATTGATCATTGGATTGTCTGGACCAGACACACTTATTTACAGACCGCTGCCACATTGCTGGAATATTGTTGAGTGCAGTATAAAATGAAATTCAGTCACTAGTCCTTGCAGACACATTAACAATATGACATTAGTGTGCTGCCCAAGAGCTGCCACATGACTTCAGTTTGATGCACACTCATGACACAGATGAACCCTTCCTGTAGACCCTCTTGGAGTTAAGTGACATGACATTACCTGGCTGCATACAGGGGAACCCTCTCTGTAGACCCTCCTGAAGATAGTCATATGACATTATCTTGATGCATACACAAGTAGAAATAAGTTACACATACTACACATGTAGTTTCACATAAACATAATCCAACCCTGTTTAATATGTGACTCATATGGTATTGCATTTAATATTTTAAGGTCAAATTACATTGATTGCATTGCAGGCACTTCTGTATGACTTCACTTTTCTGTTGATGGGGTTTGCTAGAGGATTATTTGTTGTCTTAATCAAGAGTTAACATGACAGCACATTCTGTTTATGGTATGTGTTCCAATCAAGCCCTACTGTTGTCACTGTCACAGGTAGTGCTTAAGCCTAACATATCTGACCTCACCAACTATGTGCCATGACCTGGCCAACAGTGTGTCATGATGACCTGACCAACAGTGTGTCATGATGACCTGAGATCATTGTTCATGCTGTTATTTTCTGGTTCCCTGCTTTTGTGATTACACTGGAATACTGTTGTACACTCACTCTTTCCTTTCACCAGCAACTGCCATTTATATACTGGCAAAGGTGGCCATACTGTTTAGACTGTACTCTTGACAGTCCATAATTTTGAAAGGTCTCTATTGTGAAATGTTGCAGTTCCAGTAGACCAATACAATGGCCGATGGTTTATAATTGAGTAGAAACACTGATATTTTCAATGATGTAATCCTGTAACCCATATTAATCATACAAAATAGTATGTTGTATTTAGATTGGAAAGAGCAGTCTCCTTGGTAACCTAATTATGCCTGAACTGCAACTCAGGGGTCTAGTGGTTAGACAGCAGAAGGTTTGTGGTTTGATAAGATAAGAAAATGCTGTATTATCCCAGAGAATATTTGCTTTGCATGGTTAACATTAAAAACACAGGGATTTACAGGACACAAATTCCAGTGTCATATACACTTAAAAATTCACTACGGACACAATGAATTAAAACAGCGCGTCCACAGGGATGTAGAAAAAGTCAAAAACCATTTTGTTTTATATACTGATCAAGTAACAATAAGTTATCAGTAGCCAGATTATATCATTTGCAGTTTAATTACTGTGGTGATCATGATACACAGTACAAAAACAGAACTGGTTTGCAACAATGTTATAACATAGTATAACTGATAACATTTATGTGTCTGGGACCCCCATTTTGTAGTCCAGGACCCAGGAAAGTTATGATCAGTAGTGAATGGACCCTGAAAGACAGGACTCAAGGTAAATCACTGAAAACACTTAAAATACAACAAAAATACGCATGTACATTAGATCACAAAAACACCCATATATGTCAAATATTACTAAAATAGCCAGCATGGACACCCCATATATGAGGTAAACATAAATGACAAATAAGTAGTAATATATTTAAGAACCCAAGCCATGCCAAATTACAAGCTGTCTCATTATGAACTTATGAGGTCTGCTATAACTGAATGTGCATTTATATTTTTCAGTTGAAGGGGCCATTGCCATTTCAATTCCACATAAAGAGGGTAAAAGAATATCTGACCTCATCGACAAGGGTTTCAACTTGACCATGTACATCACCGTAGGTCAGAAGTCAAACAAGGACAGAAGCAGTGATAAAAATCCAAGCAAGACGTCAGTTGTGTTTGTGTCAGTCTCATTCATTGTGTTGATGATTATCTCCCTTGCTTGGCTCGTTTTCTACTATATCCAGAGGTTTCGCTATGCTCATGCAAAGGAACGACTTGCCGTAAGTTTTGAACTTTTTCAGTCATATCTGATGATCCAATATACTGTATCTTCATTCTATACTATTCAAACTTTGCTAAGGACCACACCATTCATCAAAGATGACCAAGCATAACCTTAACAAATCTTGAGAATTGTATTGTGATAAATACTGTCACCCACTTTCATTGTTTCCTTCTGACATGTTTTTCAAGTCTGGTTGAAATGATGTGATGTTTAAATCAAGTTTCTGTCAGAACTGAAAGCACATGAGTTGTAAAAGCACCATTTCATGTCTATATGTACACCTCCCAGCACTAGAATGTATGTTATTTTCTTGATACTGATGTGAAAAGCTAGACTGAAATGTCACTCCTCATCATAAATATGGGAGTTGTTAATTCATATATTCAACCTGAGTACTCCAGCTTCTCTATGCGTCTCAAAGAAGTTAGATGTTACACTGGTATATTTGGTATTACACTGAGGGGTTGGAGGGTGGTGGGGGAGGAAGGAGATATTGTCAAGGTCTCATCTCTCCGTCTGTCTGTAATCATATTATTCCCAGAGCCTAACTCAAAAAGGGTTCAATATTTTTCAACAAGAATTGGTTGATATATGAAACAGATTCCCTAGTGCCTGTTCCTTTTTACAGAATTTTGTCATTTTTATTTTTTGTTGATTGAAATGCTTTAGGCTTAGTGTCAAAAGTGAGTGAAGAGCTTCAATTTTGGAACATAACTCAAAAGACTTTCAGTATGTTTCTACTTGATTTGGTGGATAAAGCAAACTGATTTTGAAATGGTGCCCTTCGCTATTTACATATTTTTGGCATTTCTGTTTCCATGAAAACGATTTGGACTTATGCTAAAAAAGAATCAAGTTTTTACTTTAAGTAACTCTCAGATGGTATGTTGTTTCAAATATGTGGGGGATCTGTCATCTTCTGATGACTCTTGTTTCTGAGATCATCCCCTAGAACAGGTTACCTAAAGAAAGTATGGATTGCAACTGCTTCCAGTATCCACATTTCCACACAGAGGAAGGAATAATGTCCTCAGTAGACTATGCAGACACATATGATATTTGTATCTAACATGAGATGTTAGAGCTGGGAATTCAGGAATATACTGGTAACTCTTTCTGGAGCTACATGGAGCTGCCTATTTAAAACATCTTGCAGGGAACATGTCTGAAGGAATGATATCGTTGCTTTTCTTGCCTATGTTTATGAGACATATGCTTTGCTGTTACTCTAAGAAAGTCGTAAGAGGTAACAAACAGGATTGGATAGTCAGGTTTGCAGATGATGTGTCATCTGTTATGCAGATCGATGCTCATGCTGTTGATCACTGGATGGTCCAGACTCGATTATTTACAGACCGCCGCCATATAGCTTTAATATAGCTGAGTGCAGCCTAAAAACTAAACTCACTCACTCACTCACTCACTGTTCTAAAAAAGTATGACACTTTATGGTTGACAACTTCTTTTATGTACATGATGCATCATTAAGTATGACAGTATGACATTACTCTCCTACGTCTAAAATGCCTATCAAACAGATTGTCGTTATTCTTTTCTGATATTCATGTTCGGGTGGAGCATTTCTAGGACAGAACAAGGCAGTCTGTCCTTACTGAAGGATGGTTAGAGTTGGTCTTAAGCAGCCCATGCTTGCCTCAAATGGATTTTTTGTTGTCTTAATCAATTAAACCCTACTGTTGTCACTGTCACAGGTAGTGCTTAAGTCTAACATATCTGACTTCACCAAGTCATAAGAGGCAACAAACAGGATCGGGTGGTCAGGTTTGCTGATGACATGTCATCTGTTCTGCAGATCGATGCTCATGCTATTGATCATTGGATTGTCTGGTCCAGACTCGATTATTTACAGACCGCCACCATATAGCTTTAATACAGCTGAGTGCAGCCTAAAAACTAAACTCACTCACTCACTCACTCTCTCACTCACTCTCACTCACTCACTCACTCACTCACTCATTATTCTAAAAAAGTATGATACTTTATGGTTGACAACTTCTTTTATGTACATGATGCATCATTAAGTATGACAGTATGACATTACTCACCTACTTCTAAAATGCCAATCAAACAGATTGTCGTTATTCCAGGTACCTTTTCTGATATTCGTGTTCGGGTGGAGCATTTCTTGGACAGGACAAGGCAGTTTGTCCTTACTGAAGGATGACTATTCATTGTAATAGGTGCAGCTGGTAACATCCACACACAAATCAACCGATGAAGCTGAATTTGTACAGATTTCTGCACATGCACTGATGATGCAGTCAATAATTGTGGACATATCACTCTCTCTGAATGTATTTATGAATCTGTGGAATATTTCTGTATTTGATTATCTGTCACACACATGCTGGTGAATATTGCTGTGCTGGTGGGCTGATGCTTGAGGGATGCTGTCATGTTCTCAGTGGGCATATGGTCACAAGAAGCCTTACACATTGTGTTTCGATCACCAGCTGCATTATAGCAAAGATATTAACAAATGGTACTTGATGTTACCCTGTGCTCTTCATGTAGAGAATAAAACCGGGAATTACAATGTGTAAGATAGATGCTTTACTGTGTATTGGGGTCTTATTGGGTCAGCACTACAAAACTAACCTTGTCATCCAACCTCAGGTACATGTCCTTGACATTGCAGCAGTAGCATAGCCCACTTTACCTGACATCAGCTGATCTTGAACTTACCTTGTAACCATACTGAACAGCAAACAAAAAGTAATTTTTGAAAAAAACTAAATCTCAGAAATGTAAGTTTTTGTGTTTCTGTCCTCTGTTTAAAAATGTGACCAACCCCACAAAAAAAACTCAACCATTTTTCTTATTGCTTTTGCTGTTTAGTATATGTCTTGACTGCAGTGCCTTTAAGGATTGTGTTACACATTTCAGAGGCGACTTGCAAGTGCTGCGAAGAAAGCCATTGCCAAGATTCCACAGAAAACTGTAAAGAATGGAGATAAGGTACATAAGTCCTGAAATATTGATACATGTTAAATTGTATGTGTGTTTACAGCTCTATCAAGTCTTGGAGTAGTCAGGAGAGGGGTGAACTCTGTTGTTGTATGCACACAGAAAGGAAAGTGCACATTGATACAGAGATGGTCATGCTAGCTGACACACATAAATGTAATGGAGTTCTGACTGCACTTGAAGGATCAGTTGCGTGAAAAACATGGAGTAATATACACAATGACACACAGATGCCAGTTGCTAATGTTTCCGTCAACAGAATGTTTATTTAAGAAGTATTCATGAAGCAGATGCCTGACAATGTGTCAGAAAAACACAACACACAACACATGGGGAAGACATTCACATGTCAACTACAAGTGAAAGTTGTCAATATAATGATTTTGATGGAGAAGCAGTATTTGTAAATAACTTTGAGTTGCTTATAGAGTTGTGATGATACAGAAAATTCATGATACGATACATATCGCGATATCTTGAAACGGTATGATTTGATTCGATGGACATCACAATATACAATCTTTAGATATTTTCTAATTTTTATATCAAGTAACAGTGTAAATTTTGAAATAGTCTTCAATTTCTAGTGAAAATTAACAATTTCAGGGTCAGCAATACATATCACAATGCAAAATAAAGTATCGATGTGTTTGTCATCCGATAAAGTCGGTACTATGTATCGATACTATGATATGTCATCACAGCTCTAGTTGCTTGACAGGATGATGTAGCTCATATTTTTTTTCCTTCTCGTCTTTAGGAAATGGGCACTGACTTTGACCAGTGTGCTGTATGCATTGAAGGATACAAGGCACACGATGTAATTAGGACTCTTCCTTGCAAGTAAGTAAATTAGACGTTACTTGTTTAAGTTAGGAGAGCACAGTTCAGTTACTCACTGAAAAAGGGGATTAGGATGTATGACATTGTTTTGAACCCTGCAGGAATATTTCTAAAGGGAGCATAAAACTAAACTCACTCACTCACTCCATAAGGACCAAGTTACAATTATGATGATTAAATAGATATAGATCGTGGGGCATTATATGGGATCATGACTTATAGCTAGTGTTAAGGCTTCTGCTCGAGCTAGGGTATTACTGTTTGATCTAAAAACTTCCATGGTAAGGCAAAGGTGATGTGAACATTTTCATGAGGTCAAGGTAAATATTTTTGAAAAATGAAAACAAAAGGATTATGTTAAGTTTCAGTATCAATGGGTTACAAATTAAAGCAAATGTACAATATTTGTTAGAATAGTGTCTTCTATTGTTTTGAATCCTGATGATCTGATGCTGTATTTCATCACGTTTATTTCCCTAGGCACGTATTTCATAAATCTTGTGTGGATCCATGGTTGCTAGATCAGCGAAGTTGCCCCATGTGTAAATTAGATATACTCCGAGCTTATGGGATGCATGTAAGTACCTTTGACAACTTCCAGTGTATTGCATACTTTTCTTTTGCTTGTCTTTATGTTAATTCCCTGACTTGGAATGGATGTAATACACATTTTATCTAGAAAATGTTGATTTTTCTCCATGGTAATTGAGTAATGATTGTTTGATGGATAAACTGTTCACCATTAAACCAGACTCACTCACTCACTCACTCTCTCACTCTCTCGCAGGTTGGCGGCAGCGAGGACAGTGTTCACCCTGATGGGGAGAGTGGCAACGCAATGGGTCCTGTTGAGGACATCGAGCAGACATCTGTTGGTGATGAGCAGAGTGCTGACGGCGAGGTGAAGGTTCTCCTCCTGCCCCAGCACCTTTGTCTCCACCATGGAGGGGAGACCAGCACCGGTGCTGGCAGGGCTAGTATAGATTCCAGTCATGTCACCTGTGATCCAAGTGAAGACTGTGCTCATTCCAGTGACTCCGAATGTACCGAGCTTCATTCATTAATGGATCATATCGGGGCAGCAGGTGTAGAACCATCGTGTACTGTAGTCAATCAAAAAGACTCAGACACAGAAGGGGATTTATCAGTGTAGCCAAGATGCGGCAATCCAGTCTGTGATAAGTGTTGGATTCGGTGTTCCACATTCCAACCTAGCCATTGAGGAATCAGTGAAGATCTTTCTGTCAAGACCTTTTGTGATTAGCATAATGCATGGATTAAGTAGTGGTAGATGTTGAAAGTGTGATGTCAGTGAAGGACTGGTGCCACGAACTTCCATACAGTGTAAGTGGATATTTCATTGAGTCTGTTGTAAGGGTCAAGAAACTTTGCTCACATTGTCATGAGGCACTGCAGGCCTGATGATAAAGGGAAGAGGAAGGAACTCAATAACAGCAAACAAGGACATACTTAAATGCTTTAAATACTTTAAACATTCAGGAAGAAGGTGAGGAATATCAGTAAACATGTTTTCCTTTTCCTGAAATACAGAAAGTCATCTATTGATGTCAGTGTAAAGATATCAATGGATTCTGACTAGTTGTCAGGGAATTCATGTATGATTCTATATCATATTGGTGAACATAAAAAATCAGTTTATTGGACTTTTAATTTTTTAAGAAAATTTGTAGGTTACTAGTATAAAGCTGGGTTGATGAGCCTCTTCCAGTGAAAGAAAGACCCAGCCTTCGAGCAGAGAGTGATCAAGAGGTGACACTAAATGGCAGTGAATATGGAATCCAGCTCTATTTGCAGACTAGATGTAAAAACAGAATGCCAAAGACAATGCAAGGTTGTTGGAGAACGCAGTGACCTGGTAACATGCAGGACATATAGAACTGTAGCCTGAACTTGATTGGTCCTCGCTTTGCTCGATTGTATTGATGGTGGTGATGCTAGATCATGAAAAGGAAGACTTGTTTGGTTCAGATCAACTTAAATATTCCATTTTCTGTTGTACCCCGTGTAATATGTTGCGTTTTTTTTTTATCAAATATTGTATTTAAAAATATTGTACCATATTTTTGGAATTATGTGCTAAAGTGTTTGCAATCACCTGTCAAGCCATGATTGGACTGAAATTAAATTCAAACAATATTTCAGAATGTCCCCATTTTAGTCATGAAGCTGTCATGGCTTCTGTTGGACATGGTTGGTGTGATTCATCGTATCCCAGTTGTATTGATTGATGTTTATATCAATCACTAGATTGTCTGGTGTGACTGGTTTTCATGCAGGCTGCCATTATATAGCTGGAAAGTTGCTGAGTGTGGCATTTGCCAATAAACAGTTTTTAAGATAACCATGGTGTCCATGGAGATTGCCACATTCAGGCTTTCCGCTGTAGAACGACCAAAGCAGGATCTGGTTACGGTTTTACAAGTTCAGCTGTACTTTCATCACTAAACACCAAGCAACATTAACTAGCTATGCTGTAGTCTGCTTCACATTTTCACGTTTTCTTTGTTATTTTTGCAATGTTGTTGAAATTGATGTTAAATCTTGACGTTAACAATTTGTGATTCGGTGTCCCTTTTTTCTGTTACAATACTTTTACGAATCATTCACAATTATCATTCTTACATCACCTCTGTGAATGTAGTCTCATCGGTAGACACTCATGATTGTAAAGCATGAAGCATCTACCTTGTTGTTGTATAAGAAAAAAATCTTTCTTCATTCTCCTTCATACTGGTATTTCTTGAATCCTTTTATCTTGTATGTATTTATTTTGATTAGTATGAGTAGCTGATAATTCAACCCAAACAAGGGATTTGTTTGCATTTATACAACCAACTGAGGTTGTAGTCCCAAAACAGAATTGCCCTATTCCTACTTATTCTGTAATAAGTAGGATAGAATGTTGCCATGTCGATAAACGAAATTTTCATTTGAACTTTGGAACTGCTTTCTATAAATTTTACAGTTCTGTTACCATGGTTTCAGTTGTAACTATCTTTTACATGAAGAATTGAGCATGGTAAGCTGTCTTTATAATGAACACGGATACAAGAGCTAATGCATATAAAGTACAGTCCTAGCCACTTACTGTGCATTTTAGTCAAACTGCTAAGAACACAAATAAAAATCTAGAATTTGTAGAAAGACTCTCAGTACCAGTACACTATAACCATAGGTTTCTTTGTTTACCTGTCAGATCTTCTCTGGTATCGGTTAGATGCAAACATATCTTTGAGGATGGCAATGCACTCACTAGTTCAAGTGATTGAATGAATTGCAGAATTACCTCAAGTGAGCACGTGCTTTCACAACTTCACATGTACTGCTAGCTTCAAAAACCCTCATTGTTGTGTTGTTCCAATGATACTTATGTCCCTTGTGTAGTCTCCATTATGTAGATTTCATTGAATGTTCTTGATGTCAATTTGTGGGGTTGTCTCAAAAACCATCATGTCATTTTCTGATAATAATATATGTTCATATCAGGTTAGTTTAAAGGGTACATACTTTGTGTTAGTTTAAGAGACAAAATATCTCTCACGCCATTAATAACAGAAAATGTGTCTGACCTCATTTCAAATATGGGTGTCTTTGCTATTAATGTTACATGTTACTGTGGAGTACACAAAGTATCATATATTGATCAGTTTTTCCTTCACTGAGTGTATGAAACAAGCCCAAAATGATTGGACGGGCTTATATCATACACTGCTGTATTGGAACCAATATGATAATGATTATGAATTGGATATTTTTCATACTTTCAAACATAATGCATATTTCAAGTCCAGTACAATATTGATAATGACAGCACATTGTTTTATCAGTGAAGATGACATGGAGCTTTTTCAAACAGCCTCTTTTGTTAATACCTCTTTATACAAGTATTCGGATGACATTCTAGCCTGCTCTGATACAGTTGTCAGAGGTTTCTGATACTAAACACAGGAGAAGTAAGATATCTACTACAGAACTGTCCTTGTTGCTATGTTGGAAGAATGTATGTTATCATGTTTAGTACACTTTTTCATTGTCGTAATGCCCAGACACTTTCAGCTGAGGTGTAGCAATGCAATGATTTAGATTATCTGCAGAGAATTGGATGCAGACATTGCTGAGGTCATGCTGGTTGTTATCTTGTCCCAAGGTTATTGTCAAACTTGGCAGTGATGTAAAATAATGTATTGTCAGAGAATGGTAAGACAAGACAGCATTTCCAAGTCTTCAGCACCAACATGGCAGGATGACACAATATGGAATAAACAAATTCTTTTTTGCTGTAAGAGCAGAATCAACTTCAGCTATACAATATTACTGTAATTTACTAATTTCGTCTTGACTTTCTCTTTGGTTTTCATGACAACTACTAAGATGAAAAAAGGAGATATCTGTAATTTGGAACACAAACTAATTAAAGTTATTATTTAACATGCCTAAGGATGCAGAAAACACTTTTGAAACACAGTTTTTCCAAAGTAAGGGTAGTTTTTCTTCAGCAACATTTGAAATATTGACACACATGTCTCATGGATACTTCAGGTTACGGTGATTTCATTTCCTTGTCTAGAGATTATCTACTCACTGCTTGGTTTGTAAATAAAGACAGATTTGGATAACACTATCCATTAAAATGTAGAGTATTCAAGCTAACATAAATCACTGGGAACTTCCTTCCCTGATGAACAAGAAATTTTGAGGATGTCATTTTCAAGAAAAACCGTTGACAGTGAAGAAGTAGAAAACTCAAAAGTCATTGACAGAAACCTTCCAGTCATTGAAAGGAAGCTTCCAATACATTTCTCTCAAAGATAGAATAACAGATGGTGTGAAATTGCTTGGTAATACTAAGGATGTTAGAGGTTTTCTCAGTTCACTTGTTATAATTCATTTGTAGCAGAAGTTCCTGTTTCGTAATGGCTTGCTGTCTTTATATTTTGTCTATTACACTGAGTGGTTCTGCTGATGAATTAGGTCACTGTATTGTTACACCCACAGGCATTTTCAAATGGTTGCACATCTTTCAAGTGTAGTAAAAGCAATTCTTGTTCTCCAAGAGTAGCCGTTTGTTTAATGAAGTTTTTTTGTGTGTGTGAAACAGGATAGTTTGGTGTTACAACAATAATAATCATGAAAATTCTAGCCTGAAAACAATTTTGGGGGGCTCCAGAAGCAGTAGCTAATTTAATTAGTAAAACTGAATAATTGTTTTCTTTATTTACAACATGTATTACCATGTGAAGTAGCAGGGGAACTTATTGTGTCGGTTTTTTTGTCAGAAGGAATTATTTTGTCATGAGTCTTCCATCACCTTGCAGAATTTGAAACAGTTTGTTCCTAAGTTCTAACATCCCTATAAAATTCATTCTCATTCATATATTTCTAATCATCATTTAGCATTAGCTATTGTGTAGTCAGTCATGAAGACAATAGTAGCTCCTGAAAGATGTGTATCCATTTGAAAGCCTTTATCTTGTTTATGAATGTATTCTATATATATATATATACACATATATAGGCATATTGTGTATATTTCAATTTCATATTATATAGCCTATTTACCTTAATCCATTACAGTTGTGTTCAACAGAGAGACACTAAAAGATAGTGTTCCCATTGGCCACTCATTTGTTATGTGCTTATAGCTTTATTTCTAAGAACTTACAAGGCATATCTTTTCATGTCCATTCTCATTGAAACTCTGTTAGTCTAGGAGCATGTGGAACTTTGCTAAATAGCCATGCACAATTACAGTGGAAAACGTTTGTGAAACATATTTTAGAATACCATACCAGATCTTTTAATATTTCACTGCCTGTTTACTTGTTTATGCAACCAATCACTTTATGCAGCAAACATGTACAGGGGTGATGGGGTAGCCTAGTGATTAAAGCGTTTGATCATCACGCCAAAGATCCAGGTTTAATTCCCCATAAGTGTACAATGTATGAAGCCCATTTCTGGTGTCCCCCACTGTGATATTGCTGGAATATTACTCCAGAGGAAAACTACTAAAAAACTCACTCTCTCACTCTCTCCTCTCTCTCTCTCTCTCTCTTTCTCTCTCTCTCTCCCCCTCTCTCACTCACTCACTCACTTAACAGGTATAGATTGGACCATCCTTCATTTTCCAAAAGACAATTAAGTGAAGTTGATGCTTTCATATTGCAATACATACTCTGCCACGACAGAGTAATGATAGTCAAAGGCTATAATTAGGTTCTTAACATATTTCTAAAATAGCTTATTGTGATGAATACGTTCACAACAATACTTTTGTAGTCTGATTGAAGTGTTTTGCAAAATCTGATCAAGCAATCAACCTTTATGAGTGAGATAAATTCTATGACAAGTTAGGAACAGGAGCAGTGGAAATTTCTTTCAACACAAGTGAGTTAGTGAATATGTCCAGGGTGTTTATTATGATGGAATGGAGAAATACACCCTGCATTGTTGAGGATGGTTCAGCATACATGACACATTTTCTTTCTTCAGAAACATAATTTACAGACAGTTCTGGATTACTGAAAGATGCGTCTCGCCATACACAACACATTTTCTTACTTCAGTTTTCAGAAACTAAATTTACAGAAATTTCTTGGTTGTCAAGGATGAGTCTCGCCATTTACAGACAATTCTCTGTGTCAGCACAAGGCTTGATACCAACTTACTTGTAGTGGATAGGCCGAGTGAGGTAGAGGTAGAACATCCCCCTCCCAAACCTGCTACACAATACACATTCTCCAGGAACTTAGCTTGTGCATAAATGCCTTTCAATGATATATTCCCACAGTTGTTTTGGTAATCAAGAGACAAGTATATATCTTCAAATTGTAGTAACTGCATCTAGTGTTTAAGTGTTTCACTATGATGTGACAGTCCTCACTTTGTACATCTATGTGCTGTGTGTTTGCATTGATAAATGTGTACATGCATACCTTCAACCACCATTTTTAAAATGGATATGTGATTACATGAATGTGAGTCCATTGTTGTAACATACTGGTTTACCATTGACCCAGATTATGTCATAAACAAGATTACTAACCTGTTTGTTTTACATGGCTGCATAGCATGCTTGTTTCATCAAGACTGAGAGAGGAATGTTATAATTGCTGTTATTTTTTTAATTGCATTATGCAACGGTTAATTTGGTTTGATGTCAGCATGCTTTTTATTTTTACTGTATTCAATTCATAACTGCAAAACATTCAAATTAACAGACAAAACTAGCTGTCATGTCAAATTGACTAACTGTTGGACAGATGTTCTGTTACATTTATTCATGCACTGTACACACATTGGATACGGTTTTGTTATTTTCCTTGACATGTCTTGAAATAGATTCCACCCACCTTGAAACATTTTGCTCAATGTTTATTAGATTTGATCTAATGTGAAAAATGACTGTATTCATCTTCTATATGGTGATAGTGTTAACACACTTACAGTATAGCTGGGATTCTTTAGATGCTTGGCATGCATGGAGTCAGGATCCATTTCATATCAGGACCCATTGTCATCAGGATCCTTTGTCGATATCTGGAACCATTTTCAGTAATTGAAACCATTATTAGATATCTGGTTCCATTGTCAATATTTGGATCTGTTATCAAAATCTCCATCTGTTACTAGTAATAGGATACATTGACTTAGAATTTCTTTTGATTTATGAGATCTTTCAGGCAAAGCGCACACTAGGAACTTTTCAATACTGTTTTTGAAAATTGGTATCATTTGGTAAAACAGCTCTTTTAGGTGTATTTTTTGCATTAGTGATTTGTTTACCACAATGCAACACTTCTGTCTTATTTCAGTCCATTCTTGAGGGGCATATAATGGTTAGAGAACAGATATACACTTTTGTCTTGGCCTAATCTGGTTGTTCTTCCCAAATGGAGCTTTCTTACATTAAAGCAAGTGCTTCCAGTAACTTTCAAAGAGAATATATCTTCAAGTTTAGATATGTTGTTTTGTAGTAAATCAGTGTTGAGTCAAGACTAATATGATTGAGTGACAGTGTTACTTGTCTGTTGTGATTGATTGTCTAAAGGTTACATGTAAATTATGACTGATTGATAAAGGTGAATGTTCACTGTATTACCATGACATTTCTGTCAAAAAAAGAAGGAACTGTGTCACTTGTGAAACACATAGATCATAGTCAGGGATCACATTTCTAACTGTATTCTGTTTTTCAACTATACAGGTTGCTGGTTGTATTTTTATTACATTTTCAGGTTAACTACAGACAAGGAAGATATTGCTTCTGTAGCAAATCTAAAGTATCTGTTTTATTCTGTGGTAATATGCAAGATTTAGCACCTTTTAGTCAACACCAAATTAATGTCTTGACTTTCAGGGGTTTTGTGGATTTTTTTATGTCTAGATGGAATTTCTTGAGAGGGTAAGGGAAGGAGGAGGTAGAGGTGATTAGAAGCTCAAGGGAAAGAGAAAATACCTCAAAATGCTTACAAAATGAAGTAATGCACATAATTTATATCTGTCAGATATAAACAGTTCTCTCCAAATACTGGAACCGCATGAAAGTAAAATCTCAGTTGATGTAGTTCTCACAATTGTACAAAAACAATTATAGCATGTGGAATACATAAACAACCTCATATCAGTGATTTCATAATGCCAGTGCTAAAATTAGTAATCAAAGATATTCGGAAGAAAGCAGCCTAAGTTCTCTAACTGTTCTCCTTTATTTGAAAATGGTTAGAAATGTTTAATAGGCATTACATAATTTAATGTTACGATTTTAATTCTATTACTGATAGATTCATTTTTATATTATTATTAGTGCCCAATGATATGAATTGTAAATCTTCACGTAAAATATTCCAATTGCCAAACTATTTATCATATTTATAGTGTTTATATGTTTATAGTGCTTGTGTTAGTAAAAAGAATCATAACTTATGCCAAAACCTCCATATCTCCTTATTGTCTTTGCACATTATTTTAAAAAAAAACATTGAAAGCTAAAAGCAAAATGTTTTTAAGTGGAGAGATTTCGTCTCATTTAAATATTTGGCCTAGAGTATGTGAAGGACAGTAATTTTTAGAAAACTGCTTCCAACTATTAAATATTTGGCCATAAACGCTTTATTGCATGTGAACAATGGAATGGTTAGTTAATGTCTGATATATGTATTCACCACATGTTCTTACTGAACAACTGAACTGTAGAACATGCATTACAGTGTTCATGCTGTGTTATTGATTTCAACATCTGTATATAAGATTATTGATTTCTTTCTGTCGCATGAATAGGTAAGTAGGGGTTGTCTCAAAAGGTCTAAATTCAGATGTTGAGGAATTAGTTCTATACACTATTGACATTCTGGATGACTAATAATGATGATAGTCATTAGATGGATAATGACTACACAGTTTTAACACTCACTGCAGGACTTTCCGGCCCAACTGCATTTTCAGGTAGTCTTGAAATAAAAGCTGAAAACACTGATTTTGCTAAGAAACTGTAGATTGTACACTGTTGTGGACTACATGATTACGACTGTTGCTGAAACAGTGATGATGCCAGGTCATCACAAACAGATGACCACATACAGATAAAACAATTACATTTTGTTACATAGATTTCACTTTAAAAGAAAAAGTCAGTCGCATAAAGTGAAATTATGACAGCAAATCCACATAATTTTAATTTTTGAATTTTATTGAACTCAGATAAGAGTTTAACTGAAATTTAAATGTTCAATTGGCAAGTTAAAATTATGTAAGGATTTGCAATCTTATTTTCACTTTGTTTGATTTACATTTTCACTGCAAATAGGCTGTAGGTGACAAATACATTAAACAACATTTCACGGAGGAAAAAACGTATGGACCAGGTGTACACAAAGGATGGCATCATGTTAGTCACTGATGCCTGAAATTCCAGTATCTGATGTTCATGAATAATTCCCTTTTTTTAAATTTTGGTTCATCATGTAAAAAATGAAGTGACAGTAGATATTTAGAATTAAACTCTGGCCCTGGTACAAAAGGATTTACAAAAAAAAACAACATCTTATAAGTCAAATTGTGAAAAATCGCTATGATGGTAGCTATTGTGGTGATGTAGATTGGATGATTTGCATAAATTTCAATGCATAATATTTCACATGGATAATGTGTATAGAACTAAGGTATATTTGTACAAGTAAGTACTATGAGTCATATGGATTTTTACTTCAGACGAACTAATTTCAGGAATGTGGAGGGACAAAATGCCAGCAAAAACGTTTTGGATATTAGCACTTTCTTGACACAAACATAAGGGATACAAATTGCTGTGTCTTGTCCTGAAAAACAGAGACAGACAGCTCTAAGCATTCACTCAGACTGTGAGATGAAGCTTCAGTCCAAACAGTTAATCAACAAAATAAAATGGGAAGTGGAGAAGTTGAAATACTCCACAACTCCACATTTATAAAACTTCTGGCCATGCTTCATTTTTTTCTTTCTTTTTTTTTTCTTTTTTTTTCTTAAATTTATTTCCTTCTTGCTAATTTAGGAGTCTGTAAACTAACTTAGATAAGAGAGTTTGTCCGAAGACTGTATATTTACTTGAGCTTGGCCTGAATATTGTTTACCTTTTCACAATAAGAAATGTATTTGCTCAATAAAACTGCTTTGTAATTAACATCCATTGACTATTCATATGGTAGGATTATATATCATATTTATTGAATCAGTTGTGTGTCTATTTCTATCATTCCAAAACTGAAACAGGTCTGTCGTGTTCAATAACTCTAAGTTTAGGCTAGTGTTACATACATGATCTTTCTGTCTGGTGAATAGCGTTCATATAGATATACTAGTTACCTTTTCTGTCTTTGTTTAATTCAAATATATTTACGTGACTAAGTATACCTCTCAAAAGAAAGTTGGTGAACGCCCCATCCTTTCTTTTTACCAGTTAATCTGTCATGTTATTTCAGATAAAATAAAGTAATACAAAGAACCCTAATGTTCTTGAACTTCTTATAAATAGAATGTATCTATGAGTTGAAGATGTTAGTTATTAAAATAAATAAATTAAAGGACCATTCATAATTTATGGCTAGGGGGCGTGATGATGATTTTTATTGTATTGCATGTACAATGTGAATGCCCCCAACCCCGCTAAAATTCATGTACAAAGCAAGTGACACCAACCCCCCCGTTTGTCATGTACAAAATCAATGACCCCACCCCCAGAACATATGCAAAAAATTGATGACAACACTTCTCCCCCACTCATCATGCATGCGCAAACACACACACACACACACACACACACACACACACACACACACACACACACACACACACACACACACACACACACACACACAATCATCAACTAAAAACCTCACCCACCCCTAGCCTGAATTATGAACTGTCCCTAAAGAGTATTTTTACCAGTTGATATTAATTATTGCAACCCATACAGATGCTGGGATGGTAATTACCTTTGATTAAGAACTGCCGTTTTTGTAGATTGTGCATATAAAACTGGAAAGCTTTATGAATGTCATTGCTTTCTGGACTGTTGTTCTTGTTTTGTATATACTGTACATGTTGGTCGTGTATATATTGTTACCTTGAGGTTATACAGGGAACGACTGTACAGTTGGGTCCTCTGTGTTGGCTACCTGTGATGTACAGGCAGTGTTGCTAGTGAAGAAAGTAAATATCATTTACATGACTTTGTTTTTTCTTCTTTGAACAACTGTTGTTTGTTGTTTCATAAAAATCAAAGCTAACTGCTTTGTTTCTCTGAAGAGGCTTTTTAACGGATCGGGTGGCCAGGCAACTAGGGGTATGTCAGTAAATGTATATATTGTCAATCACTATATTGACGGGTTCTACGTTTTGTGCCTGTGTCAGTAATATTTCAGCAATATCCGGAGGAGGGATACACCTGAGATGGGCTTTTAAGTGACATTAACTGTAGTCATATACAAGTAGTTGGAATATTACTGAGTGTGGAACCATGTGTACTCACTCACTCACTCAGACACCAGTTACTGACAAAGTCTGGAGAACTAAGTACGAAAGATTCTGAATAAATGGGTCTCATAACTGCACGATGTTGAAAATTAATATCCGCTTGAACCGAATCGTCACGTGACACCTCTGAACCAACAAAACTCAACTGACGTGCCCGCAGACCAACTTAATGTTCAGGAGACCTTTAATAATGTATTACAAACTATTGCTTTGATAAGGTCTTCATCGCCCGTATGCCAAGTTCATCTGAGAACCGTGTATTGCATATTAACTGTACCATATGTCGGGATGAAACGGTTTCCAATGTTGATCGCCAGCAAGTGACTGACTGACGGAGGCAGGGTACCATACGGTGAGCTCGTATGTGTAGATGAATTATTTTGAAGACATGTTATGTTATAAATGGGTTTATTATTCAGCCTATAGTACTGTCGGGAATAGACATAAAAACTGTTCTTAGGCTGTTACTCTGTATCCTGAAAATTTACGCAGCTGCAAATGGGATATGTCGAAATAACCCACTTCGGCCTGACAGCGTTCAGTGGGACCGTAAGAGGATATCCCGAAAAGCATATGTACTTATGAAATCGGGTAAAAACATAGAGAATAATATCAATAGCTGCCCAGAACAATACATGGCAAAACTTTGAAAAAAATGAATTGCTGCTGAGAATAGATGAGACTCTAGATGGCAATTGGGTCTACCTGTACATGTGTACCAGTGTCCTCGTGGCGATTCCTTCTTTTGAAGGCATGTGAAAAGAAAATTCGTCACTAATAGTGGAAATGTAAGAGGAATGACAACTGCCCATTAATGACAAAGATCGATAGGTATATGAAATATATTTCTTTACATTTTGACATTTTGTATTGACATTCGCAGGACGTAAATGAGGGAATTCTATCAGTATGGTTTTGGACAGGATGTTGACAAAACACTTCGGACATCACAGTGTAATGACAGCGTACGCTTCTTCGCCACCCTGTTCCCTGTAGTCATTTTTACGGGTTCAGTCGATATTAGAGTCTACAGATGTTGACAGGTTATGATCAGCTCTGGTTTACACTGAATGCACAAAATACAATAATGAAATACTATAGAAATTAATATATACTCCTCAAAAAATGTAGGGGATAATGAACTTTCAATTTGGATAGGAAGTGTAAACGTTAACAAACGTTTCAAGGACAGACATTTTTTTCTGCGTCGGCGTCCCCTGAACGCCCCCCTTTCAGAATTTTGTGGATCCACCCGTGATAATACCCATGGCGACATCTCGCAGATCGACACGCAGGCTACCACACACCAAATACGCCTGAGTACAATAATGGTAATGAAGTGAAGAAAATATATCTACCAATATATATATACTTTCAAAGTATATATATATATATATATATATATATATATATATATATATATATATATATATATATATATATATATATATATATATATATATATATATATATATATTGGTAGATATATATATATTGGTAGATATATTTTCTATATATATATATATATATATATACTTTGAAAGTATTCAAACCAACATGGTTCTAATCAAATACACTTTCTTTCGAATCCGCATATGACATACTCTCAGCTGAACGCTATCCTGATACGGTTTTTTGCCGTCTCCCCACATACCCACCCCAATAGGCATGAAGCTGTCATCAACTTGATCACAAGGCACGCCCAGCGGCCTTGGACTACAGTGTGTACGTGAACAGCGTTATGATAAACATTGTGAGGATGTCATTTACACACGAATTGTCCTGCCATGGCATTTACACACAATTGTAAACCAAAAGTCACTGTGTTCTGTAATCTGATTGGTTGAAAAACATGATCAAATGGTATTAGATTCCCGGAAACTGCAAGACTATTCACTGCGTACTTACACGTAAACAATTGTTTTATTGTGTCATCAACAGTGGTGACGTCATTCAAATCATATTGTGACGTAAAGTTAGAATTTAGTCACAAATGAGCAACTCCACATGCTACCATGGGAACCAGCTGAAACGGCCAGCTGATGACACTTTACTGCTGTACTCATACTCGATGTAAACGAGTGCAGACAGTAAAACCCCTTTGGTTTACCTTTTTGTTTACAATGTCGATAAACATCATGTGTTGGTCAATTTCCAACATGATGTTTATCTCCTACGTATCACTCTCTGATAGTTTTCAATGAAAAAAGTACATTTTTGAACACTATACTACCATAGACTTCAGTACAGCATTACGACGTCATCAGGTTCATGACGTCATAGCATTGTCAGGGTATTGTACAAAATCTACTTTCATAGAGTGCTCGTGTCATACTATGTTTACTACACGAGTGCATAAATGTTTGTATTTGCCCCGAGTGAAAGAGAGGAAAGTATGAAACATTTCCATGGAAACCAAGAAAATAATAAATCACAAAAACCTGTAAATACAAAAAGGCACCAGTATAGGTTCAGATTGATATATCTACCACGTTTTGCAGAAAACTATTGAACGGTTTTTGAGTTCTGCTCCGGAAACGAAGCCCACCCCACCATAATACTAACACCAAAATGTTCCATGGAAAAACAAAAAAAAATATAAATGCCAAAAATCTGTAAATAGCAAAAGGCACAACCATAGGCTGAGATTACTATATCTATCAAGTTTGGTCTAAAAATATTGAACGGTTTCTGAGTTATGCTCCGGAAACAAAATGATTACGGACGGACAGACGGATGGGGGGCGGACGGACGGACGGACAGACGAGGCGTCGACTATATCCCCCCGCATTACATGCCGGTCGGATAATAAAAAGCGATATCTCTTAGGAGATACCGTATGATCTCACACTAGCAAAATCTCTTGTGGGACACAGTTTTGGACGATAAATGCATATACATGTATCTTATGTACAGGCACTGTCTAATAGAGAGATATCACAAAAGATTTATCAAAGATGTATGCTTTATTTAAAGTATTCACAACAACAAGCACATTTCAGAATTTCAGAGATTGCAACCCCCAGAGATAAAAACCTAGAAATACCTGGACCCATGGGCTCCCACGGGATTTTGACGCCCAGGTGAACCAAACGTATAATTGTAAATTCCGTTCTCGGAAAAGTCACTAGAAACGCTATATTCAGACCTATTTGTGTGATTTGTAACGGATGTGTGTGTCTATTTTCATATGAACCCAGTTTTAGGTGACATGTCGGGATAGCGTGACAGGAGTACTGAAAGTGTGAGTCTCAAGCTAAAAGCGTAAGAGTTGGCAGGTGTGGTTAATTTCCGAAGTAACACTTGGTATATTTTAGATACCACTTTCAGAGTAAATACAGATTATAGAACATATATGTCCCATCCAGGATTCGAACCCACACCCTCAGGCACCTGACACAAAGTCAGCCCTCTAACCCACTCAGCTACCACGACTTACACAAAAATGGAAGTCGGACAACTAGTAGTCTAGACAACGGATTTGTGTACCCCTCTGATAAGTGTGAATTGGCACTGCTCCGACGACCGTAAGCTATGAATGCATAATACCATTTAGAAAATGAATGGTACGTAGCTGAACATGTAAACAGTTTCTGTCGTTTGACCATCCGCACAGTGTTTCAGTCGGGCCATTCGTCACCACTCGTCCCTTTCCGTAACCTCCAAGAGGACATTCGATTAGTGTCAGAATAACACGAGTCGGTGACGAATGGAGTCGGGCAATTCGCTTCACCTGCGGTCGCAGGGTATGAAAGATCTCAACGGGGAAACTTGAGTCTTGATAGCATAGGCCATCATTTAGCACTCGTACTTAATGAGACCTCATTATTCCATTTTCAGTTTTATTGACGTTCGTGAAGAAGATGGGCGGGAGTTGAAGATCTATGTCGTTAAATACCAACACGTACATGTTCAATGTGCACTGTTGTCGTCTGCGTCGTTGAAAAACATGTCAAAGATTAATTCATCTTTTCTGGAGTTTGGATTCTTTTTAATATATCACATGATTTTCGCGAAGCGTCATGGCAATTGGTTATACTGAACATGGTTCGATATTAATTTCACCTCAATAGTTACAACAAGGGAACGCTGTGGGTGCTCAACGTTTAATCAATGTTAATTGCACAACATATGGATGAACTGGTCTCATCCTTTTTCAATGAAAGCTTGATTACACGGGGAGTTTTATTACTCGTGTTCTTTTGTTTGTGATGCGGTTAAAAACTAGAGCACATGCCTTGATGAACAGGGAAAACGTATACAAACAAGTCCACATATATGCCAATGTAGCACTACACATATATGACAATGTAACACTACAAATATATGACAATGCCGCACTAAAAATATATGACAAGGCAATATTCCCGTTATATCACGATGCCGGACACCAGAAATGTGTTTCACAAATTGCACCTATGTGGGGAATCGAACCCGGACCTTCGGTGTGAGGAACGAATACTTTAACCACTAAGCTAAACACTGGGTATTACAGACTCGGAACGGAACAGGCACTAAATACTTCATAGTAATGAAGAAGAAATATATTTTATTTACGTGTGAAAATCATCAAACTATAGACATGAAACAGCATCAGACCCACAGACCTACGAGACGCGATATTACAATGCAAAACATTAGATATACATACAACATAAACAGCACACTTCTATCTTCCACGCACGCACACACACCTGCAGGCACATCCCCACCCTTCCTTTATGCACGGATTCATTCACTCATGATCACACTGACTGTGAACACATTGTGCTGAAGGCGCTGGACTCTGGACAACGTTGGCATTGGCACTGGACAATAGAAGCATTAACACTGGCCAGTGCCTGCACTGAATACTGAACAATACAAACACTAAACACCGGACGGTGCCTGCACTGAATACTGAACAATACAACGCAGGCACTGAATACTCGAAAACGTAGGCACTGACCCATGTCGGTACAGGCACTGAGCATTGGTCAATACAGGCAATGAATACTGATCAATGCAGACACCGAACACTGGACAATACAGGCAATGAACACTGGATAATACAGGCATTGAACACTGGACAATACAGGCATTGAACACTGAACAGTACAGGCACTAAACACTGGACAATGCAGGCACTGGATATTGTAGAGTCAGACGTTTGACAGTTACGGACACTGCGAAGTAAAGCACATTCTGTCCCACTTCCTGTTGCCATTCATGTGCACACGTACCTCATGACCGGGTATTAAACTCGCAATGTCGCAATGAACCTGTTTGTATTGTGTGTACTTGTCACACTTCTTTGTCACATTCCAGTTCTAAATTTAGAATGTGCGTCTAGAGTTATGTTGTGCGTGTCAGGGTGTTGGGTCGCATTAGTACAGGTCAGCTGTAACATACACCGTGTCAGCTAAATGTGGGGTAGATTAAAGTGACACAGTGCCTGCACGACTTACTTTACGCATGTTACAAGGACGGCATCTGATGGCGCGGGATTCCAACCCCACCTAGCATATTACAGGACAAAGTAAATGAGTGTGATTTTAGACCGCCATGAGCAATATCCCAGCAATGTGGCGGGGAACACTAGAAATGGGCATTACACATCGTACCCATGTGCGGTATCGATCCCTGGTGTTCTTCGTGACGAGCGAACGCCTTAACCACTATGCTACCCCACAAGTATAAGCCTTCAATAGTGAGGTAATATATCGTGAATTATTTGTTTATGGTAGTATTCCTGCCATATGAAGGTGGTCTTTAGAGAGTCGAAGCCATGTCATGTGACTTCTTTCAGTGGCATTTTAGAAGTTGGGATTATGAAAATAGACAAACGTAATGGAAAAAACGTTCTTTACATCGCGAGTGCGACGTTTCCATACAGATGTTTGTACGTTGTGAAGCAGAAATATCTCATGCCATGTTGGTGTGTAAACCTTCAAGCCCGGACCAGACAACCCAATGTGGCAGGTAGATTTGTTGTATAGATGCTCTGTCATCGTATCGCATGGTGACGATCACTGGATTGTCTGGTTCTGACTCCATTTATACATCATACAGCTGTAATACTACTGAACCAAGTGTATGCTTATGATATAGTCACAGTTCTACAATCGACTTTGTCTGTAACAGAGATTTCTTGGTTTTATGGGTTTGTCGCCACTCTTTAGGTGACGTGATAACTCTGTGTCTCTGTGTGTGTCTGTGTGTGTCTGTGTCTGTGTCTGTGTCTCTCTGTGAGTGTGTGTGTGTGTGTGTGTGTGGGGGGGGGGGGGGGGGGGGGGCTGGGGCTGGGGCGACAGTGAGAGGATTTAGGCTTTAATCAATAAAATTCGCCCAAATCTACAACGCCGTCAACAGGCTGGTTGACTTAGCCCAGCACTGTTTTACCTGGGCGTTGCGTCCAAAAGAGGTCAAGCTATTGTTCCAAAGTTTCTCACAATAGTCTGAATCTACAGCCGCTTGCTGGCCATTTCTAATGGAACAATGTATTGTTTAAAAGCCCCCCTTGAACCCGAATACCAGCTGTCTGTGTAGAACATATCACCGAGCGTTCAAATAATACATACTACACGTTCAAGACATTAACATTCATTGTGAACGTGACTGGGAACGGTGGAGCGCGTGTCTGGTACTAAGATTAATATCTCACAATGCTCTATTACCGTCAACTAATTCTGTCTAATGATAACATTGGTATGGGGCTTGGTGATTATATTCTCATCGCTCAGTATTCAGACTACATCATGGGTTAGTGAATGCGTCCCGAACCACTAAACTTAGACATCCGTAAGCCTACGTTAGAACTAAGACAGGCCGTAACGTTAAAACACTTTGTGGATCGGGGCTGTGACAAAAAAATAACAATGATAGACATACCCATGCTATATGAAAACTATATCAAGGATGAAAGGGTATGTAATGAACAAGGGCCATCACAAGGGCCACGGAGGCGGATATTTTTGAGAAAAGCGAGTGCACACTATTGAGAAGGCGGGTTAGGGGGGTTGCACACTTCATTTTCACCCGAGTTTCAATGGTTGTTTAACAAAAGTTCAGGAAAAAAGAGGGGGAATGGGGGGGGTAGTTGCGCACGCACTCTGGATCCGCCTAAGCGTCATCACTTGCAATCCAAACAACTCTTGACCAATCATGCATTACCACAATTCCAACATTGAATACATTTCTTAGAGTGAGTAAGCATACTGATTCTGAAATACAGAAAGGCTTACCTGTTACAGAAATTGAAGTCAACATTTGTTTTGCGTTTTTAGAAGTATTCAATTTATTGAAAGTGTGCACACCGGTTTTACTTTTGTAATTCCTTCAAACAGAAAAAAACATGGTCAACAGTCAAATACTAACGTATTACGTTCAAAGTGTGCATGTTTATACAAAACTATTTGTTTCTATAGTAACGAAATCTGCGACACCATTAAGTGCATCAATGCAACACCAGCCCCTCCCATTGTATTATCAGCTCATTTCATAACAGCTGTTCTTTCGTTGACAGGAAATATTTATATTGGATTTTGGGAACACGGAACTATATAACATAGAATATACTGCTTGCCTATAGCGATTCCACTAAATGAGTAGCATGTGAAATTAAATAGTGATTCAGTCAGTTGAGTTGCATGCCGCTTTATTCTGGATTCCCCTTCGTTAGGTGAAGGGGAGGTATTCTCGAAGTTATGGACATGTATGGTGTTTATATCTTTGGTAAAACCATCGAGCAAGAAAGTGTAACATGGAAATATAATCGAGGTTGAGAGGGGTTCGACCTCCTGGTTATGTGAACCTGATGTGCCGTAGGACACAAATGTGTGCAGCAGATTACGGCGCGATGAGACTTTGCTTGACCTTTCAAGTTCTGTATACCCTAAGCTCGTCATTGGGGTATATTAAACCTTTTAAACCAGCATAGTCTATATACTCAACCAAAAATATGGGCTATACCGGGAATGGGTATCACACACTGTACCCATGTGCGGAGTCGAACCCAGGCCTTGGGCGTGACGAGCCTCCGCCCCGAATCATGCAGTGGATCCTCGTAGCAGATACACTACGTCACTGTGTTTGGTGCCTTATATCATGTGGCGGTGCAGTTAGCTGGTTTGCAGTCAATGCAAGCTTTTGATTTTCAGCTAGAATTATACTTAAACAGCCATTAAATCCAGAAGTACCATTCCCATCGGCCGGCTATATGTCACGTTTCTACAAGACATGGCCACGATAGATTATCTGAAGACGGGTAACAGTGCACTTGGACAATCAAATAATGCGTTCCGTCGACATTCATCTATTCAGCCGAGTCACCTGATGTCTAGGATCAATACCCCTCACTGAAAGGGATATGTATCTGCCACAAATGTGTCTGTGACAGCTTCACTGAACTCTAATTCCGTGCTGAATGTGCCATCAGCTACAATGTCAGGAATTCAGTGCCAGACATGACATTTTCAATTGTCTATACGATAGTTTAACACATTACAATACGACCTTTTGTGTAATTTGAATTTGACTAGTGCCCAATCACATCCCTACGCCCGTTATTTGACAGCATGTGTGTTGGTACCGAAAAACAATCTATTTATGGAATTGTTGGTGAAGATACGGGTAGGATTCATCTCCATCTTGTCAGCCTCATTGATACGGTTTATACACATCATCGTGCGTAGATCGAAGGGTGTGGTTCAATAACCTGAATACCTGGTCCATTATTTACCGCCGTCGTAAAGGTTTGATATTGTTGAGTGTTGCCTTGAAATACAGCTAAGCAGCCATTTTATACTACGAAATCTTGCTTTGAAGAGATTTATTTCATTTCACAATCCGGTTCACTCAATATGTACTTAATTATGTCACTCGGTCATGGCTGTCACTAACAGCTGCCTTCCATAACCTATGTGCAAGTTGTTAAGTCCGTTCGGCATTTAAGGTAGATACGGACAAATACCGCAAATAATCGGCTATACACAAACTGTTATGTGTATTAGGGTGTTCCGTGGGCATTAGATTATCCTGGTTTGTTCAAGGGTCATGGACAAAGGTCAAGGGTTGTGGTAATCCGCTGTGTTGAGGATTGTCTTGTTTCATGTGTGCTCTGAATACAGAGATCCCGTCTACAGCTACTGATATGACACAATCCAAGTTTAAACCTCAATGCAGGCTTGCGGAACCATACACATATATTATAGAGTGAGGGGAATATCTGACGATTATATGTATATTGATATGAATTAATATGCTGGCATTTATGGAAACTGAATATCAAATATGAATTTTTCACATGTCACGTGTGACAGAAGCTAAACGCTAAACGCTCAACGCCATAGGACGACTCGGCTTCCGCCTAAACCAGTGTTTTCCGTGTGTTGCCAAGGAATATAGGTTTAGGACACAAGCCCCTTGACAGAAAAGCCCCTCCACCAAAACTCCCTCCGGACAAAAGCTAAATTGAGTACCCCTGTCTAAGGGCCCTCGAGTCCTGTATTTCACTTGTTTCAAATACTGCCCGATGCATCTGTAACATGCGTTTATGGTATACTGTCAAGGAAGTCACAATGTGTGTAGGAAGACATGCTGACAGCCATCTTAGATACCTGTGAATGGTTAGGGTTTAGTGCCGACCCTACAAATGCAGTGACTGGCTCTGAAATTGCATCACTGAATCCTGTCAAGTATGTATTTGGGGTCAAGTCAAGCTCCATGGCCGCTATTATCACTTGACATAGAGTACCTGGAGGAACGTGAAGGAACTTGGACTTGTCTGCAGGTATAAGAAAGAAGAGGACGTCAGACGTTTTGTTGACATGATCGATGGTCTTGCCTTCCTACCAGTAAATGACTTCCAGTAATACCGCCCCAGAAGGACAACACCCCGGACATATATCAGCGCCCACTACGGTCGTATCCAGCGTTCACGTGAGAATGAAAAGGATCCGGCCACTTTTCCCTCCTGCATCATTGGACCAAATATATCTGCGAGATTTGTAACAATTCTTTCAGAACTCGTGTAAGACAACCCCGTGCATCTGTGTGGTCCCTTGTTCGGGGGTTCTAGTAAGACTGAAGTGATACTAATGCAGCATACCGGAGGTTCGCTCCCAGCTAAGGGCCAGAACGAAAGCATTGGCAGAGATACAACATCGCCTTCAAAAGCTGTGCTTTGAAAAACAGAACGCTGTCCGTTCTACTGAGGATTTTTTCTTTCTGCCATAGGTCACAACATTAAGTTCTGTTGATTTATTTTTAATGTGAAGTTTAGTTCCACAATTATTACGTCTTGTCGTGTATAAGTTCTTGTTGATGATATGTATTTCTTATTCTCTGAAAACATTTGCTAATTACATATCAATTAACATTTATAAGCTATAATTTGTAGGGTCGTTATAACTTCAAGCAATAAAATCCATCATGGTGGGTATCATTTATTGTCTTTAATCTTATTTTCCATTAATACGTAAAGTGTGGGGTTTTAAGTGGGGCTATTGTCCTGAGGGGCTATTGTCCGTTCCCCAGTAAAAAAGTATCGTTATCAGGCCCAAAGGTCAACGCGTGATCTACTCAGATCCATTCGAATATGTGTTACAACTGCACCACAATCCATGTTCATACTAGTAAGCCCCTTACGACTCACCAGGGCACCTTCCCGACTGCACTAACATCAGGACTGCCTTGGACTTCAGCGAGACAGTAATGAACCGTCCGCTCGTCCCAGGTATTCGCCCGAGATGACCAGTTCGTGGCGTCTCTGGCTCATCAGCATCGTCGACTGCGACGTCAGTGGTATCAAGGTGAACCTCCACGTCAGTTTAACGGAACAACGTTACGACGTCTTCAGCCATACGTCCTTCCCATTATGCAGCACGAAAACGTCATTTCTCAACAATACAATTACTACTCTGACTGGTCCCCAGGGGCGACAATGCCAGGCAGTTCTGGAATCTCAAGAGGGCCAATCAAGATACAATCAAGATGCAATGTTGGTGAGAACAGGTGACCTTCACCTCCATTGTAACATATGTGCCTCTGTCAGTGGCAGTGATTTATGCTTAAATTTGAACAATTAATTGTTACCTATTGAGATTTATATAATACTGTATGCATCTGAAAAAACATTAGTGTTTCTGTTTTTGTGAGCAGAGTACATGTGTATATACCCTCCTTCGCATTTTATTACGTATAACCATCTTTAAGTGTGTGTGTATTGGGTTTTTTTTATTTCCTTATTAATTGTATTGATCTGTATTATACTAATGCAGTGGAAGCTGTCTAAACCGGCACCCTTTGGGGCTGATGAAATAATCCTGTTTGAACAGAGTGCCAAATTGAAGAGCTGGCAAGGTTACGTACGACATCGTTATATCAATTACTCTCACTTACTACATCCACTGACAATGCAATACATGTACACACGACAAAGATTTCAGCTCATATACACCAGCCTTCGCATTTAATTACGTGTAACCATCTTTAAGTATAGATTTCTGTTCCTTATTATTTTTTATTCATCTTTATCATACTAATAAAATATTCTCATCACGATATGGCTGAAATATTACCGATGTCACCACAAATAATCACTCACTCACTCATCATTCACTCACTCACTTTAAGTAAGCCCTCTGTCTCTCACGAAACACCTTTGCATGTCCACGTACTCTGTTACTACACATCACTCCACGTACTCTGTTACTCGGTTACTACACATCACTCCACGTACTCTGTTACTCTGTTACTACACATCACTCCACGTACTCTGTTACTCTGTTACTACACATCACTCCACGTCCTCTGTTACTCTGTTACTACACATCACTCCACGTACTCTGTTACTCTGTTACTACACATCACTCCACGTCCCCTGGGCGGTTGCGTCCGTACACATCGTTCTGTGGCCTGCACATAGCCCTCTACTTCGCTTACATGTTTATGTTACTTTTATCGCAATGAACTCAGTATTTCCTATTTAGGTCTTTTTGTTCCTAAGTGGTACTATATGTGCCTTTCTATATATACGTGGGACTGTAGGGTAGCCTTGTTTTTATAGCGTTCGCTCGTCTAGGGTCCAGGTTCAGTTCCATATATGGATACAATGTGTGAAGTCCATTTGTGGTGCTCCCTGCCATGATATTGCTGGAATATTGCTCAAGGCGGCTCACTCACTCACTCACCCACCACATCTACGTAACACCACATGTGCACCACAACGATGTATGTGAAACTCGACATCCTAGCTCTCTGTATTCTTCCAGTCGTACGTATAACATTAAATACGTTAAGTAAGCGGTCCTGTAGGTAGGTCCTGCGTTGGTTGTTCAATCTCTACGCGTTACCCCACACTCTATACGTGTCTTTCTACAGCTAAGATCATCGCTATTTCGCTGTAATTTTGCCGATGCGATGCAAAATGGTTTACTTACTCACTCTATACCTATAAGCAGCACTCAGTGTATAGCACGTTATATACCCTTCGCATGTCCTTACGGACACCCATAAGGAGTACAATACACGTTGCATAGGTAGGCCTCGCTATATGGGCATTTGGGACGTATGTCTAACTTAGTGAAAGCTTATAACAACGACTAGTATTTTGATTTCTCGATTACAGAAAATGTGTTTGGTTTTTTTAATGTTGGTTAGTATTAGATACAACCACTTGTGACCAAAGGGATGAGTTAAATCTTCTTTGGAATCTTGTATGAATCAGAGCTACCGTAAGTCCCACTGAACCCCCAGGAAGGTTGTCGGTAGTGATCTATAGCTCAGGTTTAATTCATACCACTTAACTGTTTGAGAAAATGATGTTTTTCATAGAATTTGTTTTGTTTTTTTAATTAACTGTGGCACAGAACATGAAATTTGACAGCCCTCTGTAGACAGACGTTTAATATAATTCAGCGTCTTCTCAACGCTATATGGCTGTAACATTGCTTTAACTCACTCACTCATTCGGCATGACCCTCTATGTCTGATACGTGCCACTCACTTTTCAACGAACTTCCAGACCCGGCTCTTATTAGAGACCCGGCCCTAGTTGCATTTCCTGTGTGTTCCGTAATTAAATATTATTGATCGTTACGATCATTACGCTTGGGACCACTCCTTAATAAATCTATTTTTAATCAAGGAAGAATAAATATATCTATATACTTATCAGGCGCACATTTATGTGTCACTAGGACGATTGTGTGCTCGGTGTTGTTGCGACGTTGGAATAAACAGGAGTCCGGTCAACATACAACTGTCATATCAATGTGCTGTGTTCTCACGCACCTGTTTCTCGCATGGTCATGGTCAACACAAACATGTTGTTTCAAATATATATTTTAACTCCATTACCGAAATCTCCATTACCGAAATCTCACACAAATTCGAAAAGGTAGCCAGGTACATTCGACCTTAATGACTGCATGGCCATACAGTCACACCTTAAAGGCACAACCGATGGATTTATATATATATATAGCGTACATATCCACGTACTAGTGCATACTCGAGGCGCTGGAATTTTCCCCTCGATCACTGGATGTTAATCTCAACAGCACATCGTATTTCAATCTCAACTCCCTGGGGAGTATACAACTCTTGCTGCCACTAGGCGCACCGAGTTTATTGTGTCTCTTTCATCCTAACGAGGTACCCACTTCACAGCTGCTTGGACTGGGACACATAGTCACAGTACTTTGTCCAAGTTTACTGCACGTTGCTGTACCCGCAATAGGTGTATGCAAGTGTTCATATGGCCACCATTTGGTCATATACGAGGGTTGGCTGAAAAGTTCTCAGCCTGAGTGGTTTTTCCCACCAGGTAGAGACAGGTGTTTGCCACCATTGAGGACAATCATTTAGTGAATCATAGACACAAGAACTACAGACGTACTAATAGTTTTATCTCAACTACAGCTCTTTTGGTAAACCTACCCTCTGAAATCATCAGAAATGGACAAAACTGAATACAGGGCAGTCATCAAGTACTTGCAAAAGAAAGGGATGTCCCCAACACAGATACATGCTGACATGGTCTCCACTCTAGGGGATGATGCTCCTTCATTTTCCACAGTAAAGAAGTGGGCTGCAGAATTTAAGCGTGACAGACAAAGTCTTGATGGTGACCCACGCCTTCAACAGCAACCACTCCAGAAAACATCACGCGAGTGCTCGATATGTTGATGGGTGATCGACGATTGACTACTCGACATATTGCTAGTGTAGTGGGCATCTCTCATGAGAGGGTTGAGCATATTATCACTAACGAATTAGGAATGACAAAAGTTTCTGCAAGATGGGTGCCAAAGCTCTTGACAGCAGAACAGAAACGTGTCAGGTTCCAGACGTCCCTTGACAATTTGCGCCGTTTTGAAGCAGATCCCGATGATTTTGTGGCACGATTTGTAACCATGGATGAGACCTGGATGCATCACTTTCAACCAGAAACAAAACTACAGTCAAAACAGTGGAAGCATCCTGATTCACCAGCTCCGAAGAAAGCCAAGTCTGTTCCTTCAGCTGGAGAGGTGATGGCATCAGTCTTTTGGCATTCCAGGGATACGCAGAATATGCTCATTGATTATCTTGAAAAAGGTCAAACTATCAACGGCAGATACTATGCTGATCTACTGAACCAGTTGCGAGAAGCAATCAAAGCCAAACGATGATGATCGCTAAAGTTGTCCTCTTCCACCAAGACAATGCGCCTGTTCACAAATCGGTGGTGGCCATGTCAACAATCCGCGATTGTGGCTTTGAACTCATTGACCATCCTCCTTATTCACCTGATTTGGCTCGTTCTGACTTCCACCTGTTCCCCAAAATGAAAAAGAAACTCGCCGGTCGCCATTTTGCAAGTAATGATGACGTCATTTCCGCTGTGACTGATTTTTTTAGGGTAGCTGAAGAAGATTTCTTCCTGGCCGGGATTCGGGCCTTGCAGCATCGCTGGCAAAAGTGCGTGAACTTGGAAGGGGACTATGTAGAAAAATAAATTACAAACGTGGACTTTGTAACTTTTTTTTCACAGTGAGGCTTAGAACTTTTCAGCCAACCCTCGTACCAACTGATTCGTGGGTTCTCTTCAGTGCATAGTGCTGTGTACTGTACACTAGGGGTTGTGACAACACTGAAAGAGTCTGCACACAAAGTTGACTCTGAGGTTTTTACACCCGGTCACGGGTGGGCTTCATCCCGACACCTCAATCTCACTGGATCACTAGTCTGGCACCTTAGCCAGCACCTTAGCCAGCTCGCCCACCATGCCCACCATGATTTGTATTGGAATGTGTGTACAATACATGTATTTCTAAAGGGCGTCCCTCCAATACCATCGGATGGCAGTCAGAGGTTCCCGATACGATTACCAGGAACACTCTAAACTGCAAGTGTTCAAGCAGAACAGTGGACGCGTCTGTGTTTGTTCTGAATTGGAACTCATAGACCATATTTAGAACAGGCGTGTTCTGGTTTACAATACCTGTGTTCAAAGTCTGTGAGGTAGGTCTTCTAATTTCAGGACACAATGTGTTATTAGAAGAGACAGGTTTCCTAAATTAAATGAATAAAATACTTTTAGCATAATCATTAACCTGTCAAGATATGTTAATAACACGATAGTTACTCTGATACTGATTGGTGTTAATCAGTACATATTTTAATGTTGAACACTATACAAGCGGAGAAGTATTTATAATATAATAATTTCTGTGTTCTAACTTTAAAGTTTTCTTATCAGGAGAATAAAAATACATGTAGATCTAATTTTGCACGAGGATGTCCACAATATGTTCAAACTATCTGGGTAAAGTCTGGCTATGGTTTACAATGGATAAATATGAGAATAACCAGCCTCTAACGTTGACTATATGAACAAATAATGTTCTCTTACATTTGAAATAATGTTCTCTTAAAATCAACACATTAGGACGACATGTGTTCTGTAAGGTTTGATCTGATATCTGTTGAGACGGCGTGTGTTCTGATTAGAACAGCTGATGTTCTAACAAAGTGACGTCATGAAAGTGACGTCATGATAAGGACGCGCAGTTGTCTCTTCCCCAAACGCTACCAAAAGTTGTTTGGCTCCACTGTTCAAAATGATATTGTCAGTGATATTTTGACACTTACTAAAGTATTTTCTATAGTTCATTACCAAAACACTTTCACTCACAGACATAGACCATGCTGTCGCATAGATGGCTAATCCTCAATCTCGCAACCGTAGTTTATTATATCTGGAAATATACAGAAAACTAGGCGTCCGAAAATAGTGTTCTCTGTTGCCCGGTTAGTCATGCGCAGTTGTCATCTCCCGCTGACGGACATTTTGACGTCAATTCGGAAAACGTTATTCCTCTTGTAGTCTTGAAGGTTGATTTCAACGCCGTCTAGGGCATTTAGCTAGACTGACAAAGCCACGCTCTACTTTGTGTTCTGTTCGTCCGCCGTAAAGGTTTGTTTTGTATAGAATGTTTGCGTAGTATTTGTGCCCCTTCTATCATGGTCTTTTCATCATAAATTTCGGGACACCTGCAGTTTACGGTCCCTGCCTTCAGCAGGCACCCGGAAGTAGAAATGTATCTGGCAGTACATATATAAAAGATAAGCACGCAAGAGCGAGCTGATCTCCGTTAGGAGGCATTTTAGACGAATTTAGAGGTCATTTTCGTGTTTACTGGCAAAAGTTTAGGTTAAAACTTCGTCTGAAAGGTTTGATCTGATATCTGTTCCAAACTTCGTCTGAAAGACGAGAGTTTTAAACACGAATTCTAGTAATGTTCCAAAACATCAATCCAGTCGTTAGTAATCAAAATGAAATCCTCATGACGTTCCTCTTCTCTGATTGGTCAAATGTGGACGCACGTGTCGAATGTTCCAAATAAGGTAGTGGGTTATTAGTGCCACAACTTGGATGAGATGGGATATGAGCATGTGACAGTAACTCATAGTAAGGAATTTGTGAATGCAGAGAATGGTGCGTGCACTAATAAAATTAAGAGTACGTGGAGAGTGTTGAAAGCGTCCCTGCCCAGGTAAAGGATTGTATGATAGTTATTTTGTGGAGTTCATCGTGAGGTAAAAATATTGACGTTGTTCTGATGATCCTTTTGTTACATTTCTTACGTTTATCCGCCGAGCGTTTCTCCCCTAAAACCCATGCATACTTTAAAATGATTGAAATTTAAAATAAAGAAAATGGTGTTAAGGATTCGGATGAATTTGATGCAAGCGGAGATTTGTTCTTGTAATGTAAGTGAAGCGGTTTTATATTAGAATCAGATAAACTTACCTCTTTTTGTTTGTTAGGAATAGAAAAGAAATGATAAATAATGTGTAAAAATAATGTAGGGGGGCACCTGCCCCCCTAAAACCCCACATTCTGTTGAAATATGAGATTTAAAAAAAATAATACATTCGGTTAGCACTATGAAATTGTATATCGTGATCTTAAAAAATGAATAAACACTGCAATTGACAATACCATAACATAAGACTGACCCTAAAATAATGTTGAGGAATGAAGGGCTTGAGCTGATTTTCGATCATAATCCAAGGGTAATTTAATAGGTCAAAAGGCCATAAAACAGCGGTAGTTATTCGCCCGAGTAAACAAAAAAATTCGTCAGCGTTAGTGCTCGCTTCGATGTAATAATGGTTTCTGCGCATGCCTGTCACGTACACTTCCGGGGACCCGTAAAGTGCAGTTTACCCTAAATGTTCATTACTCATGAGGTTCATGTCATGAGTCGTGACTGTAATGTTGCTTCACGGGCTCTGTTGGTAACAAGTTTTCTTCTTAACTTTGGAAAAAGATGTCAAATAGAGTTCAGAATGTCAAACTCAAACTTCTTCTGCATTCTGAGTGTTTACAGTGCAAACTCGTTACATACGTATGCATCAGCATGACCCGTTTTTCTACGTTGCGTGCTCTGTTGCAAATACAACTAACTCGTCGGGCAGTTTTAGAGTCCATGTACACAGGAAACACAGAAACATGTGAATGACGCCATCGATATAGAAAGTGATAACGATCTAGATATTGATGGTTATGATAATGAAACCAGTGAACCTGCAACCATGAACGTATCCAATTCCCAGTCGATACTGAATTCCCTTTTAAAACTATCTTTCGAAGCAACATACAGGATGTCTCAAGCTGTAATCGATAGTGTTGTGGCTGCTCTTGGTAATTTGTTTAGATCATCTGGAATTTTTGCTGTTTATCACCGGATTGTCTTATCACGACTCGGTCATTTACAGACCGCCGCTATATCGTTGGAATATTGCGTTAAACAACAACCTAAACCAATCAAACCAACCAATATCAGAGCAACTATTGGTTATTGGTGACATCACTCAGTAGAGCGGGTCACTGTTGACACGACAGGTTTTATAGAGACATTATGCAGAATTAATTGATATGTATTCCTTCCTCTCTCGAAAGTGCAACTCCAAAGAAGTTAACTAATACACGATTCTCTTCTTATCACTTTAATATGTCATTGCTGGTTATAAAAATGTCGGCTGTGTCTCAATTTCTTTGGAATAGAATACATTTTATAACGATTTCATATGTTTTAATGTGCCATTGCTGGTTATGTAAATGCCGACGGTTTCTTAATTTCTTTTGAATAGTATACATTTGAATCTGATTTCTATGTTAGTCCTATACGTCTATGTTGTTTACAATACACGTATGGAGTGGTCGGATAACCTGAAGTCACACAACCTTGTCATGCCGTTATAGATGGCATATCGGGAACCTGCTTCTCGTGTACAATAACGCCATGCTAATTCAACTAACGTATAAAAGACAGTACATACCTTGGGGTTCTGATTGATTTTGAAAAACTTAAATACTTGAAATGTTTTAATTCTGACATACATGCCACAAACATTATGTACGTGTTGGGGGAATGGCTTGCCAATTCTTGCCGCCTATGTTGTCGAATAGTTAAGTCAGTGTGTAAAAGCGGGAAATTTGTAAAGTGCCTGAATTTTTCGGTCACTATGTAAATTTCCTGATTAACACAGTAAATATGAATATTGAATTTTACAAACCAGAGAATGAACTGCTTGAGAAATTAGTCGATATATTTTTAAGACTATTATCATTGCATTTGCATAAAAACTATATCAGAAACACAGAGGAATGTAATATACACGGAAACTCAAGGGGGTGATCGTGTCTTAGTCATGTAATATCATTCCTGAATCAATGGATATTCAAGACAGTGTGGCACTGGAAAGTAAAAGAGGACACGATAAAACATATGGCGATTAGTCATGTAACATTATATTTCTCTTTTATTTCTAATTGAAATACATCATCGAGAAAATGTATGTTCAGACTGAGCTTCATATTTATAAATGTGAATACCGCTTAGGGAATAATATAACGACACTTGAAGAACATAAGGTAACTGGCTTCGAGTACAGTTATGCTTTGATCAGTCGTGAATATAGTATATTTCCTAATATTATATAAGATTTAGAAGTACATGTCATCGTGGTAGTAATTGCCCCATTGTTACAGCTCTTGTACGGAACTGTAGCTGGAGATATTTCAGATTGCGGTAGCATATGCATGGTACGTTCAAGACCGTTAGCCGGCACAGTGTGATTAAATGTACGCATCGATCCGTTACCTAGGCAACGAATATAGGAATACCCATTGTATGATTGTTGGTTTAGCACCAGTTGTTAGATTACACGCTAATGAAATGTTTGTTCATAACTACAGGTCTGAATAACGTACATATCACCTGCATCCGACAATTACTTCACACAAACACTTACATGTAGACACTGAACTTTGCTTGAACCCACGTCGACCCACAGTAGCTGGTTCGTTCACACTAATAACAGTCATTGTGTATTTCATCCATGTATAAGTGTATGTGTAAGTGAAGTCCTTCGGTTCATAGACAAAATAAAACAGCTTGCACCATGGGAGGTGTGTGCGTCTGTTTGTCGTGCAGTAGAATCTGTCCTTGGAGGTGATTATGTTTAAAGATATAAATATTTGTCAACACCATGGACGGCTGGTATGTTTGCCAAATATACTAGTATGTTTAGCGCCATGTTAGAACGTTATCTGTTTAACCCGTTGAACTCACTGACTCACTCATTCACTCACAGAAACACCTATTCAAACACTCACTTAAACACCCAGTAACACACCCATCCCTTCACTCACTCATCAGTCAACCAACCAGCCAACCAACCAACCAACCAACAAAAAAACAAAAAAACAAACCAGTCAGTCAACCAACCAACCAACCAACCAGCCAACTAACCAACCAACCAGTCAGCCAACCAATCAATCAATCCCCTTCAAACCCATCTATCCACACACTCACTCACTCGCTCGCTCGCTCACTCACACCCTCTTACATAAGAAGGTGAACCGTCAAGGCACTACAACTGACTGTGCGTGCGACACACTCAAACCTGAAACAAATAGATAGAAGAATTGGTCATAGAGATACATGGTCAGGGCCCACTGGTTCACGGATGCACACACTGACACATGTGACGTAGATAACAATGGCACTGCTCGCTACAAGTGATCTGTCTAGCAGTGCACTACTTGTTTGTTGTGATAAACTCCCATTCACCACGGCCATGTCCGGACGTGTTTACCACATTTTTTGTATACACTTTGTTTACAATCTGTTGATGGAAACCCTTGTTCGTGTAATCAGATATATGATGACACACATGCTGAGTTGTAATATGTGTTAATCTATCATACGGGTTGGTTGATATTCAGGTACATACATTTATTACTGTTGAGTGGGAAATGGCTGTAGGGGGCTGTAAACAATGGCAGTTTTTTTTTAATGACAGCACAAACAGACGAGGATGCTGATCTATCGATCTGTTGTAATCAGAGTACACTCCCACCTGGTTATAGCCTGGCTAAAGTGTGTTTTGACTGGTCAAATCCATTTCTGGTGTCACTCACTGACCCCAAAATTAAAATCACATTACGATTGACTGAAAAAAGATCTGTTTATAAATGACGCTTCGAAAAGGTTCTTTACATCATAATGGACTGCTAATTTATTTCCAATGCACATTAATTTTCGGTCATATTTTCAGTCAATGGAGGATGAAATTCAACGTGAAAAAGACTCAAATATGCAGACGATTTGTAAATTGTAAATTTGTAAATTTAGACATTGACAGATTATACATAATGATTGTAACCTTTACCTATACCTGTTCGGCGGTTAAGACGACTGTTTAACTCGAACTTTTGAATCACGACAGTCGTAACTTGAAGTTGTTTTCAGACCAGTCGTGATAAGGATACTGTGATCGTGAGTGAGTATAGTTTTACGACGCTTTTAACAGCGTTCCAGCAATAGCACAGCATGGGACACCAGAAATGTACATTGTACTCATGTAAGGAATCGAACCCGGGTCTTCAGCGTGACGAGCGAACGCTTTAACCACTGGGCTACCCCACCTCCCCTGCCGCCATTGCGAATCCGTATGCTAGTGGCTTATCGTTACCAAAGAAACGTGTATTTTGATACTGCTTGGATAGACCGATGCCTCGTTATCTGTGTCAAGGATACAACTACAATCGATGTGTTTGTTGATGCTCGTATTACTGACGGGTTAAGGCTGTCTAGAATTCTCAACTACAGTATTTTGTCTGGTGCTTATTTTTTCAACGAGTTTGAGACTCGGCGCTGAGGTCAGACACTTTTGCACCTACTGGGTCCAGTTACCGAAATTATTAGTGAGCTGTTATGCCCCAGGTGCTTAATGGCGGCGTGGCGCTTATTGGAGACCTGGCGCTCATTGGGACCGGTGCTTATTAGAGGAAATACGCTATGGAGTGTATTTTCTTACACGCTCGCGCCTTATGGGGATCGTGGTAGATTGTGAAGCTTGTTTTGATGATCGCTGTTGCATGTGCCAAATTATGATGCAGTTAATGTACAAGACTACAAGTCACATATCACGGTATAACAGTGTTATCTCATTCATTCACAGTACGCTGACCCAGAGCGGTGACCAAGCATAGGTAGAGTGCCTTCTTCACGTAAGGGTGCTGTAGCCTAGTGATTAAAGCGTTCTCTCGTCACAACGAAGTTCCGGGTTCGATTCCCCACGTGGATACCATTATTGAAGCCCATTTCTGCTGTCTTCCGACGTGATATTGCTGGAATATTGTTAAAAGCGGCGTAAACTTAAGTCACTCCTGACTTGTAATATGCACGCACCGAAGGTGTAAGGTGGTTAGGAGGTAAATGTGAATAAGATTACAACATACGGCGGGTCGAGTGGGTATGGGCAACTGAGGTCAACTAAGATCATCTTACATGATGTATCACGATGCATCATCTAAATCAGGTAACAAGTTTTAACACTCGCCACGACGTAACACACGTCTTCTATCAGTCATCCAGCTGTCTCTACAGAGCAGGTGTACTATGAAACGCTCAGAGTAGATGTCACTCAAACGATTATATATGTGGTCGTAAGTCGGTCAAGTGGCTGTCATCAGACCTGAATGGCATTGCTACTGTATATTCAACTACTGTTTTACCAGGCCCAAACTAGATTATTTGTTTGTTTGCACAACAGTATTTCAGCTTTATGGCGGTGGTCAGTAAACAATTGAATATAGACCAGACATTCCAGTGGTGGTCAGTAAACAATTGAATATAGACCAGACATTCCAGTGGTGGTCAGTAAACAATTGAATATAGACCAGACAGTCCAGTAGTTGAAATGAAAATTCGATGTTCGTAACTGACATATGCTGCCATGCACCATTAAGTCTGACCTGTCCATATCACTGGTCACTTTAATGACATTTTTTCGAACTGCATCTGGGCCTATTAATAGTCGAGGGGTACATGTTATACAGACAGACTGACAAACATACAGACATGATGTGTTTATCTCCATATATTATATATCTACAAGTCTAAATGCTATATGTATGAATGGGAATGTAGAAGCATATAGTTTTAAATATTATGGAAACTCTGTACATCGTCTCTTTTGTATGGAGATGGTGACAATAACAAGTTGACCACTGAGTAAGTGACTGGATTCAGTCTAACGTCTCTTGAGTAGGTGAGTGAGTGAATTAGGTTTTACACTGCTCTTAGTAATACTCCAGCAATGGCACTGCAAGTGACACCAGAAATGTAGACACTTTCTTTTAATGACTGATTACAGTATGGAATCTTTCTGTCCGTCCGCAAGTTACAGTAGAAGATAAATATCACCCCCTTTCAGCTCTTATTCACAATATTAACAGTGAAATTTGTCATCTTCGCTGCCGCATATGCAATAAAGCTAATGTACTTTTCCATTTTTGACTTGGCCATTAATCAATGGAACCGCCAGTGTAACAGCTTGTCTAAGCACCAGTACGTACAATAACCATTACTGTCCGTGATGTGATGGTGTACTTAGTTAACCAAAGGCAAACACATTCTAGTTGTTCCCACTGGTAAATTGGAAGTTTCTATGACGCAGTACTCTTTTACCCGTATTCTTCATCCTTAAAAGTAATTGAGGTGTGGGTTAGCCTAATGGTTAAAGCGTTTGCTCGCCACGACGAAGACCGAGTTCTATTTCCCTCACGGACGAAATATGTGAAGCCCATTTCTGGTGTTCCCGCCGTGATATTGCTGGACTACTGCTAAAAGAAGGGTAAACCTAACTCACTCACTCAGTAAGTAATGCCGGTATTTATGAGTCATATATCCCGATGCATGCGACATTTGTTTCCAAGTGATATCTCTCTCAGTTAGCAATATTACATTTAAACATCTACTTTTGTAAGCAACGTGTTCATGTTCATAAATGATATCAGTATTTTAAAGCTTCATCATGAAGTTAAATATAGTGATATCTATTCTTGAAAGTGATACCAATATTTGTGAACGACATCTACTTTTGTAAGTGAGATCTATATTTATACGTGATATCTATATTTGAAAGCTACATATACCTCAGTATGTGATATCTATGTTTTGAAAACATATCTATCTTAGGAAGCGATGTTTGCAATTCAAATATATTTTGACTCTTTAATTACGCCTACCACAAAGCTATTATTACGTCCCTCAGTACACTTTGGTAGGGATTATTCCGCATTCTGATATTCCCTTGAAGAGTATAATTTCTTTGAAAACCTGAAAAATGTGCAGTCAATTTAGATATAACTATATAATTTACTGATCTACTATATTTCAAAAAATGAGTGCGAGAACAATGAAATGGCTAATTCTAATGGTTAACGGACTGTAGAAAGGGTTGAGAACACATGTTCCCTTGAGCTACGAGGCTATGAAACATTTCAGCTGTGCTGTTTATGGTGTCTCATTATACAAGGTGTCGTCTTTCATTCATTTGCGTTTGTGACAGTAATTATACATTATGTCACGATGCTCCTTGGTCAGGTCAAAAGATGGCATAGCGTGTCAAGCCAGTTGCTGGTACAAGATGATGATGATGACGATGATGATGATGATGATGATGATGATGATCCAGCAACTCAACTCAGTAAGCTGCGTATCGATATCAAACTTTACTACTACCCAAAATACACCAAGAACATACCACACGTGCCTCTCATTATGGATAGCCTAGTCTCGCATGAGGCATAACCTAGTCTCACATTCGGGATAGCCTAGTCTCACATTAGGGATAACCTAGTCTCACATTCGGGATAGCCTAGTCTCACATTATGGATAGTCTAGTCTCACATTAGGCATAACCTAGTCTCACATTCGGGATAGCCTAGTCTCACATTAGGGATAACCTAGTCTCACATTCGGGATAGCCTAGTCTCACATTAGGCATAACCTAGTCTCACATTAGGGATAGTCTAGTCTCACATTAGGCATAACCTAGTCTCACATTAGGGATAGTCTAGTCTCGCATTAGGCATAACCTCGTCTCACATTCGGGGTAGCCTAGTCTCACATTAGGGACAGCTTTCTCTCATTAGGGATAGACTAGTGTTTAAAGCCTTTGCTCGATTCCACACATGGGTACAACGTGAAGGCCACCGTAGTCCGGTGTTCCCCGCCAAGATATTGGTGGAATGTTGCTAAAACCAGGGTAAAACCATACTCACTCTCTCTCTCACTCACTCACTCACTCAGTGTCATTAACACGTCAATCAGCCTGGTACTGTCAATGTTGGAATATCGTTATGTAAAACAATATCACCATAAGATCAGGGTGATAACAATTTACAAGTTATACAAAGTTGGTCCTAAACATCAAAGCTTGAACGCAAAACCTAGCTGAGGCTAGCTAGCCATAATTTGTCTACTTATTTTGTCTGGTCACAGGAAGTGGCGGTGGGGTTAACCTAGTGGTTAAACTCTTCCTCGTCACGCCAAAGGTCCATGTTCGATCCCCACATAGGTAAAATGTGTGAATTCAATATCCTTTGTCCCCTGTCCTGACATTGACGTAACATTGTCAGTGGCGCGCAGTCCATCACAGTCGCTAGGAAATACCAATCGCAGCATCATATCCCAAACTGATATCCCAAGCTGCTAGTCTTCTTAGAGCCTGCCTGCTATCAGACAGTGTGGTTCATTGACCGATCCGTTTCCGCGTGGCACTAAGCTTCACGCTGTAGAGAAATATCCCTGTAATCCGAAGTGAGGATGATTGGCCACTTGACCGAATGATCCATGTCTTGAAGGGTCGGTGTGAGACAGGTTGCAGGGCTTAACAACAGACGGACTACCTCGACAGTCGCCCACGGTACCCTGTAGGAGTTGCATAACCACAAGGGAAGAAAGTGGTGCTTCTATTGATTCTGGAGTCATCGCCAACACTCGCAATATGGCCCCATCACCCGTGGCAGGAAATAGGGAGGCTGGTTTGACAGTGGTAATTAGACCTAGGCAGGGGAAGGACGAAGTCGGTCGCACGTATCAGACAATTACCCATGTTGACCACCGTGTTGTTGACATGAACAGACATGCATTAGGAGATGTAGCAAGTTGAAAAGGGCGGAATCACAAGAATGGAGCATGTGTGTCCGTCAATCAGCTTTATTTATCTTACAGCACCTGACGCTGCTGTTCTGTGGGGTCAAGAAAGAAGCAAGCAATGTAGCGCAGACGTGACCTTGAAAGTATGGTACCAAGGACTCCTTTCATGAAGCAACCTTTACTAAGGTTAAGCTTCACTTCCACTCTTTTTAACATATCACTGAGGCTGACTTAGTGACTATCGATCACCCCAGTGCTTGTGAAAGGAGGCCCTGGTATCTCTCATAGATGCAGTTGTAATGGCGTATCTGTCTACTTTAACTGGAGTTGTATTCCACAATGCTAAATACCATAAAGAAGATTTGTGACATGCATTGTCGTCATTGCGTACACTTTTTCAAACTAGCAGGATCTCTGAATTGAATATGAAATGTTCATTCAAACTAAGGTAAACAGATGCATCCCTTCAATGATCGATATTCTTGGTTATTTCGTTCGTTGAAATATATTTATTGCATTACTTGAACCTTTGGTCTGTGGATGAAAGTATTACAAAAATCGCCTTATGAACACTTTTAAAACCTAGGCTTCTGTTTTTCCTTATTTAGTGTACAATATTTTTCTGTTCATGTCAACTAAAGTAATTTCCCATCTCCTGCTTTTCTGTTATAGTCATTGATCGAAAACCCCCTTTTTCGGGGATTTTCGGGGATTCCAATAATAGCCTCGCCTCGAAAGTGTTAATTAATCAGTTGTAAAAGAATCCTTTAGTTGTGACTGGAAAGAAATCCATAGCAGTTTCGTGGAGGTGAAACAGGTCCCGAGCGTCAACGCTCATCGGTTCTTCAAGGTGGTTTTATTTAATGAACACAGAGAATTTTCTGGGTTCCATCTTCTTTTTATTCTTGTTCTGGCCCCATGTTTTTATTTATGTGCAACTGAATAATGTAAAATAATAAACAGGTCTTAAACTGAACATATCTGATTGAAATGTGACCTTCAATCAGTTAGTTTAAAGTAATCAGTCACACTTATAGCTGTAAACATCTTTAGGGATTGCGTAGCATGGAACAAAGGCCAGGAAGTCTTGTTGTAAAACCGTACATAAGAAAGCCTTAAGAGAAAGTGTTACATCAGACATGTGGAGACCATTTTCCAATTTGACGCATCGGTGATACTTGACTAGCCTTTGAGTGTGTTTGTGTACAGTACACAACCCTGTTCACTTAAAAGCATCCACGGATCGAATCTGTTGGTATATGACCACATGGTGACTACATGAATAGGTACAAACACCTAGTTTTGGGTACAGCAACGTGCAGTAAACATTGACAAAGTACTCTGACCATGTGCCCCAGTCCGCCCAGCTGTGAATGGGTACCTAGAAAGCAGTAATAACTCGGTGCACCTGGTGGCTGCAAGAGTTCTATTGTCCCTTTGGGATTGAGACTGTTGTGCCAGTCATCGAGCGGAAGAAAACCCAGCGCCTCGAACTTACTATGTTAGTATGTGCGCAATTTAAACATTCCCAATACTAATAATTTCAACAGTGTCGAATTATATGTTCACCATTTTTTTGAAAAGCTGTTATTATGACTATTTGAACCTATATTTCATTACACAATGCTAATGATATGGATGGATAATAGCTTTTGCCACTTTTGTTACAGACGCTCTATACAGGACTACCAATATGACAACAGTCTGAATATCAATAAATGAGCCCATATTGTGAGATCTGCCACATAAACGCTGTTCTATATTGGGTGAGGCGACGCCTTATCATCATCGGTGAGCACTGCGCTGCTTCTGCAACGACGCAGACGATACAGAAAGGTCGACACATTATGACTGTCTGCCGGAACCTGACGAGCAGACGACAATGTCAGGACGAGAAAGGTCGGAAGTGTTCTGGTTGCTCGGGGCTGGATTGTATTATCTCAGTCTTTGCTAATATAATCATAGCTACCTTGATTCCTTAATGTCATATCCACTTAACCTGATCTTCCAAGCTGGCACATTAAGGTGCTGGACCTAGATATTACTTTGTCGAGGTCACTGCGTAGATGTTTGTAAACATATGTCTCTGGGGCACAACCCTGCAGTATATGTATGAGCATATAAGTAGATGAATATCTTCTACGCCGGTTTTACCAATATAGAAGCTACATAAGGTATATGTAGGCAAAGGATCCGGAGCGGCAACATCTACGGTTATAATCACCTTTCGAGGATAACGTAACATGGCAATCAGGTCGCAGCGGTCTGTTCTTGTGATTATTTTGGGTGGTAACAGGGTTTATGCCGGTTTTAGCAATATTCCAACAATATTACGGCGGGGAACAAAGGAAATGTGAGGAATCGAACCCGGTTCTTCTGAGTGACGGGCGAACTCCTTAACCACTAGGCTACCTAGCCGCCCGATATAGGCATTTTACGTATTTACAATTTGAGTCTAGTTTAACGCCGTTTCAAACAACAATAGTTACTTCCGGTCCTTGCTTTTTAATGTTGAAGTAATCCAAAGTGTCGACGGTTTGATAAACCCGGGAGCGTGGGGTGTCATCCCGCAGATTGTCAGAAGTCGTTGATAAACTAGTGTCCAAAAGAAACGATACCACTTGTTTGTAACGACATACAATGAAAACAGAACAATAGACACGGTTAAGATTGGTGTTATTCTTTTGATAATCATTTCTCAATATCTGTCAAAGAATTCATTGCAGTCACATTTGAACACACGAGGTTGTTGCTGAAGAAAGGGCACCACAACAGGTCGTAAGATGTCATCAAGATAACGTTGCGCATTCAGATTTCCACGAATTACGACAAGCCTTGTCTTTACGACACCACATATGCCACCCCAAACCATTAACCCTCCACCTCCAAACGGCCGGACTTGATGAACACAGTTAGGCGCCAGACGTTCACCAACTCTTCGGTAAACAAGTTGCCGTCCATCGTTTCTGAAGATGAGGAATCTGCTTTCATCCGAGAATAGAACACGTGCCCATTCACGACGTTGCCAGCGTCGGACTCGGCTGGCCCACATCAATCTGTCGTGCCGATGTCGAGGCGTAAGGGGCGGTCCGCAGTAGGGATGACGGGGCCGGATACCATACTGCCGTAGTCTCCTGTAGACAGTCTGTCGACCGATCCGGTGACCCAGTGCTGTAGCCGCCGTGGACGTCGCTGTTGCGGTACGGTTCCTCAGGTAAATTACCCGGACGTAACGATATTCATCGAGTGTAGTTACTCGTGGTCTTCCATTCCTGGGTCTGTCTGACGTGTGACCTGTCTGTCTTAGCCGCTGCGTCAATCTGGTGATGGTGATGCGTGTGCAGCCCAACATTCTGGCGACGTCGACGTGTGTCGCTCCTTGTTGGATCATTCCAACGGCTCTCTCTCCCTCTCTCTATGGCTGTCAAACGTGGCATGTCTTTTGTTGCTGTGATATCAACGGGTAGACCCATCTGTTTTATACAGTTTTTATGCGCGTGCAGAACATGCTTTTTTTCCCGGAAGTGGTAAAGTGTTCCCGGTATATTCCGCCAAATACGCTTTGTTTGGGATATGCAATACGGATTGGCACCAAGTTGTACAAAAAATCACTTAGTATAAACCAATTTGAAAAAAGTTGGTATCGTTTCTTTTGGACACTAGTTTACTTGGTGGCCATGTGGAGAATAGAACCCGCGTGTACGGCCTAACGAGATAACGGGCCAAACCAACAGCCTACCCAACCCGAATGTTTGACGAATACTCGCGACAATATAATTGGGGCGTCGTGGGGTAGCCACGTGTTACTGTATTTGTGTTTGGATTCTATCTATGGTTGAGCATTCGGCCTCTCCGTTGTTATCGGTCGTTGGTAAATAACGTTGGATTTGTAATTATTGTTAGTTTGTGTCACATTCAATAGAAGTCGTGGTAATAGTTGACGTCGTCGGACGTCGTCGTCGTCGTCGTAGTAGTAGTAGTAGTAACAGCAGCAGTAGTAGTAACAGCAGCAGTAGTAGTAGTAACAGCAGCAGCAGCAGTAGTAGTAGTAACAGCAGCAGTAGTAGTAGTAGAAACAGCAGCAGGAGCAGCAGTAGTAGTAGCAGCAGTAGTAGTAGTAGTAACAGCAGTAGTAGTAGTAGTAACAGCAGCAGCAGTAGTAGTAACAGCAGCAACAGTAGTAGTAGTAGTAGTAGTAGTAGTAACAGCAGCAGCAGCAGTAGTAGCAGCAGTAGTAGTAATAGTAGTAACAACAGCAGCAGTAGTAGTAACAGCAGCAGCAGCAGTAGTAGTAGTAGTAGTAGTAGAAGTAGTAGTAGCAGCAGCAGCAGTAGTAGCAGTAGCAGCAGCAGTAGCAGAAGCAGCAGTCGTCGTCATCGTGGTGGTAGTAAGAACAGCAGCAGTAGCAATAGTCCCAGCAATATCATGGCGGGGGACATTAAAACGTTGAAATTGATTCGAAAATACCTTTACACGTCAGCAATGAAACTTTCATCGTTTGAACTGTGGCCATTATAGAAGTATTTGCTGAAGTTCATTCTGAATTTATTACATACATGAATAAACCTTATACGTTATTGAAATTTGTTATCAGATCGTTTGTACGCTCTGTACAAGCATGTTGCCATGGCAATCATTGACTACCTGTCTTCAACAGGCCTTGGGAATATAGACATTACACAGCGGCTCGGCTTGAAGCTTGTGTGAGTGGCTGGCATGCTGAATACAACGTCGCTGTCTTCACAGTTCACCTTGAAGTGTACAATAACTACTACTACATCTACCTCCATGTCTACGTCTACGTCTACCACTGCTACCACTACAACTACTACTACTACCGTTGCAGCTGCTAGTGCTACTGCTACTACTACAACAACCACCACTACTACTACCATTACTACTACTACTACTACTACTACTACTACTGCTGCTGCTGCTGCTGCTGCTGCTGCTACTACTACTACTACTACTACTACTACCACCACCACCACCACCACCAATACCACTACTACTACTGCTGCTGCTGTTCCGTATTCTACGGAACTATTGTTTACATTGTACTTCTTTATCCATCCTTCTAACCTTCCCTATGCCACAACCCAATACGCTTGTACGTTAATGAAAAGACTGATACTACTATGTCGTCACCGACTACGAAAACAACACGACTGCTTCGACAAATACTACAACTTCCGCTTCTTAGACGACTACGATTACAACTACAGCTACGACCGTTGACACTGCACTGACCACTTCACGACAAATGCACTTAAGACTGTGACAGTCACAAGAGGTATGTACTACCACGGCGTTTACGACTTAATCCTACCCGAGAATACACGGGTTAGAATTAGTTTTCGGTAACCCATGCTTTTATGTGGTGAGAGGTGACTAACGGGATCGGGTGGCACGACTTGCTGAATTAGTTGACACATGTCATCGTAACCCATTTGTGTAGATCGATGTTCATGCTGTTGATCACTGGATTGCCTGATCCATACTCGACTGTTTACAGACCGCTGCTATACAGATGGAATATTGCCGAGTGTGGCGTAAAACTATGCTCGCTCACCCACACACTTACTGCATCCTCTGTGATTACTTCCACGGTTTGAATCACTACACGGTCACTAGGCGGATCACTGCAGTTACGGCCACTCCAACTATTGCACTAAAAGACTGCACTCTTGGTCAAAATTCAGTAAAGGAATAGAGCAGACTAAAATGACAAATACGAACATACTTATAGACATTGGCAAACACCGAATTGATCTTTGAAGTCATTACTTTGGACGTGAGTGAGAACATGTTTAGCGCACAACCCGTCTGACACTTTAGTCTGAAGTGAGAAATGGCCCGGCTAAGCTTCCATAATTAGAATAATAATCGCATTTTCCATTTTGGATTACACTGGGGGAAAAGGCTCCAATTGCACGCTCAGCCATGGTGTGATAGGGAGTAGAGCTCTCTTTCCGATTTACCAATCAATTCCTTGAGAGGATATGAATCCCATTTCCATGGCGAGGGGATTGCGACAGGATAGCTTTACAGAATATCCTGTTGAAGCTGAACAGCCGGAACAGAACATTGCCAGGATATACAACTCTTAGGGCCCTTGTCCTGTCACATGAATAACGATGGCTTAAGATGCTGTTTTGTTTTGGCTTCATTTCATCTGAAATAGGATCATTCTTTTTCACATTTGGCGCATGAATAACAATAACAACAATTCCTGATTTGACATCAACCATAATCATGTTCCTGTGTTTTTGCATGTGTACATTTGACCTGTGTTTGCGTGTGTTTGTGACAAATGGCATCTGTTGCGGTCACCTCGTATCACGAAGTGATTCAATGCCCTTTATAATGTAGCAGTGCACTGAGCTTTCTGCTTTCTCATGGTCGTGGAAATGACTTGCTATATCATGTTCACCACATGATTTTCAATGAAATATTTTCAAAGAAATAGATCCTCGTTACACATGATCTTAACCGAAATATACCCTGGTTACCGCATGATAATCAATTGAATATATTGTCTATACATGTGATCTGAAAAGTAATATATCCTGGTTCCCACACGATAATCAATTGAATATATTGTCTATACATGTGATCTGAAAAGTAATATATCCTGGTTCCCACACGATAATCAATTGAATATATTGTCTATACATGTGATTCACGACCAGTGAATATTTAAATACTGCAGTAAAGTTTGGGGCAACGATGTCAGTAGAAGAACTAATAAAACGGAAAAATTCAAACGCTACTGGTGTTCTGTGGAATATTCTCTGGAGATACTACTCTATCTAAAATACCATGAACCAGTGAAGTTGTTTGTGACAGAACAAAATGTGTGTGAGTATGGGTTTGCCATGCGTTTAGCCATCTTCCAGCAGTATCACGGCAAGTTACACCAGAAATGGGCTTCACACATTGAATCCCATGTAGGTCTCTGTTGTTGGAACATACCTGCATACGAACTCGGACGAGGTTGTGCTTTCTTTATCATGTCACACTGCCTGGAAATGCATCATGTGACAAGCATTCATGTTTTCTCCCCTTTACGAGATTTGTGGCGCACAAATAAAGGCCTGTGCACGTTTGTGAATATATCCTATTAACGTCTTTCCCCGGGGATAACATCGTGAAGCTAGAGTATGAGAAACTATTTTAAAATTGCTCCCTTACAAATCCCATGAAACATCCCTGCAATGATTCTTGAGAAAGGCTTTCAGTCAGTTAATGTATTTCTAAATACTTATCACAATTAATGACGCTCCTACATAATGACTTCTCTGGTTCATTGTCCTCAGTATATATACTCTTTAAAAAAATAGGAGAATTTCAGTAGGGGAGTAAGTGAGATTTTTCGGAGTTAATCAATGTTGTTATGATAACATTTAATATTGAGTGCATCGCCATTTGCACTTCCGTACAGCCATAGCTATTTGGAATGTAGTCGCTTTTGAAAGACGATTGGTGTATGTCATGTAATTTGCATGTGTACGATTTTCATTTTAAAACAAACGACTAGAAACAAACACTAACAAATGTGTGATGATGCAAACAAGATGGTGCATCATATCGCGTAGAGTTTATGACTGGATTATGCCCCGCGTCGTTATTGTGAGATGTTAAAAGGATATACATGTATATATATGGCATTTAGGCTATATAATAATGATAGGTCAGCTCTAGGTCAGCTTATTGTGTGTAACTTGGGTACTTTTGGTCAAATAGGGTAAAATCATCTCTTCAGTCCAACATTCGTCCAGACTCGGACAGTAGGTCCCACACATGCATTGACGTGGCCATGACTCTGCACCCGGCGTTAATGCCATTTCATCTTCCCCTGATAAAAATTCCGCGGTGAACAATAGATTCGATCTGTCGTATGTTGCACAATGGACACGCGTATTAATCTTTTTGTATAAGTTTGTATGGATTTGTATAAGATTAAACTGCCTGGAAAAAGGAAGCATGCTCTTGTGAAGTAGAAATGGTCGTAATTTACAGACGTTGTCATAACGCTACTAAGCTGAAAACAGTGACCCAAACGTTTCAAAGTCTTCAAATAAACCCTGATCACTTCTGTCATAAACACCTCCGTGGAATTATCATCTCTTGCGTCCATTATGTCTATACCTTTTCTTGCGAGGTTCTTAATTACATTGTCGTACTGTTTAAGCCTAGGCAGGCAATACATTAATCTCTCATGCGTTGAAACATGTCACAGACTATGACAGCTAAGATGTATGGCGTCCACTAGCACGAAGCGCGTTAGCGAAGAGTATGACAGATAATCGTACATTTTTCAACCCTGAACTTACCGCCATGAACTGGTGCAAGATCTTTTTATGGGTTTACTCACGCTCATAGGGATGTACTAGATCTTTTAAATTAGCATACCTGGGACTTTTATGTGGTGATTTTACAACATACTGCGTGTGTAAATTTACTTCATTTTCAAAGAGGTTAAGACTCTGTATACTTTATAGAACACAATGTATGATCTCAGTCTCCAGATATGATGTTTCACGGAGTTTGTTGGAGGTGATCCGATGGCAGGCTTCCGTACCTCGGGACATATTGTTTCATGGTTTAAATTATTCGACTGCAATTTTAAATATTTGTGTTCATAGTTTCAAAGAAAGCGACAGCAGACGGATGGATTGGAAGCGTTTGGTAGAACCCTGGCACAACTGAGGAATGCAATTCTGCAATGCGATTTAGATCAGACAAACGGATCATGAGTGCGTGTCCTTCACCCGATCTAACTTTCACGGTGATCGGTACAGGACAAGCAAGTGGCCGATAGCATGAGTATCATTGGCCATGTCTCTAGACCGACCACGTAACTTACTATAATCGATTCCTGAAGCCACTTTCTTTTAGGGAAAATGGGTATAATTTTGTGTACACATTACTTCTAATACTCCCGTTTTCTTAAACACGCTGTACCAAAAATACAAAAAAATTTCACAAAGCCACGGTAGCTGAGTGGGCTAAATGGCCAACTTTGAGAGCTGGTGATTGGGTGCCTAAGTCTGAGAATGTAGGCTCAGATCCTGGATGGAACTCAACTCAAGAAAAGGTAATGGACTTTACTGAGAAAATGTTTAAAGATGAATACCATGTTTTTGTTCAATATACAAAATGCAAGGAAATTCGGCAAAGTACTTGCCACAGCTGAATGCCATGCCTCAAACTGAACAAAGCATGATAAATGTGTTTGCACCCTAAAGATTTAAATGTTAGTAAATCGGTTTTTGTTGAAATGTATCTGTCTGTCTGTCTGTCTCTCTCTGTCTGTCTGTCCCTCTGTCTGTCTCTCTGTCTCTCTGTCTGTCTGTCTGTCTGTCTCTCTCTCTGTCTCTCTGTCTCTCTGTCTCTCTGTCTGTCTGTCTGTCTGTCTGATCACTTCCTAAATGAAATGGCATTGTGAATTCACACAACAAAATTCTTGTGCTCATTTCCCAATGCACACAAACATTGACAGCATTAGGATTTCAGTACAAAATACAGTGTTTCATGAGGTAACAGAATGCATTCTAAACAGCTATGTCTTAAAAATAATAACAGTAACACGTGCATGGCATTGATGCAAACATTCCGGGAGCAGCAGCACGGGTTAAAATACATATATACTGCATTCCTTCGCTGTACTGTACTATGGTTCCCGGTTGCAAAAATGTTTGTAATTATCTTTGTTAGTGAACGTGAGAGAACATGGGTGGAACGCAATAAATATAGATTTATCACATCAGATAGGAGCGTCTGTAGGTTAATGACTGTCTTTTATATTGCCATCGCAATAAAAATCCCCAGTTTCAGCTGAAGGTGTACCGCGGGCATAGGTCTTTGGAACATGGCATCTGATGGCGACGGATCCTGGTCATATGACCTATCCATTTGTTTGCCCGTTGTTGACATGTCTGTGCTGCCCAGCACCCTTTGACCTGACTGCAGAAGTACTCAAACATATTATACTCAGTGATCTCCATGTCGACAGATGTCAGGAAGAGTTTGAGCCCATTTGAGTAATATTCCATCAATATCACGATATGTACATTAAGACCTGTGGGGTCCACGGGCAAGACAGTGTAGGAGTCATGCCTTTCCTGTTAAATGTAACCAGCTGAGTTTCTTAACACGTGGCAATATTGCCGACTACAGACCGCCATGACATAGCTGTAATATTGCTGACTACAGACCTTCGTTACATAGCTGTAACATTGATGACAACAGCCCGCCGTGATATAGCTGTACTGTTGCTGACTACAGCTGTTATAGCTGTACTGTTGCTGACTACAGACCAGCGTGATATATCTGTAATATTGCTGACTACAGGCCCTAATGACATAGTTGTAATATTGCTGACTACAGTCTGTCGGGATAGCTATAGTATTGCTGACTATATACTCTACCGTCATATGGTTGTAGTTTTGCTGACAGCAGATCGCCGTAATATACATGTAACGTTAAGGGCATTTTTATGCCATACTACAAAATAACGTGGATATTGCTTATTATTCTATATACGATATATCTGAAAGATAATAGTTTCAATCAACTGTAGTAATTGCTGAGAGTAAAACGTCACAGGCTGAATTAGGCAGGGTATGTTGTCCTCCTCATTAGGCGTTGCATACTCAACAATCAGTTTCAAACTTGTTCAGCTAAAACAAATTTAGCTGAAACAGCAACAGTGACATTGGGATTTGTGAGCAAACAAGTTCTACGTGAAACTCGAGAACAATACAACTTGCTTCACTGAAGGCATTAATATAGACATGTTGAGAGCTGAAATCCCTAATTACACTTTATTGTAATTACAGATAATGGAATCCCACGAAGACGTACTTTAAACCTTCAGCATGAACAATGAACTCATTTTCCTCACAGGTTATTTGGTATCAAATTACATTCTGAAATACGCTTTACAGAATTCATTCAACATTTCGCAGCCAGGCGTGTGCTTTTAATGCTCCGACATAAATTCAGATCGGGGTTCTGAGATTCTAGATGTCTTTCTGAAAGAGATTTGATATTTCATGTCTGGTGCTCTGACAAATCTGCTGCCAGTAATTTACCCCAACGGAACCCCACGATAATGATTGATGTGTTCGACAGCAGGTACTCAATGATGGCATTTCTTTCTTTTAAAAAAACTGCCTATCCATATTCAGTTTCTCATTGTTGAATATTGTGGACCATATTTTACATCAACAGATGAAGACTTTGATAAGTTGCTTATAGTGAGTGAGTAGTTTTACGCCACCTTAGTAGTGCAGCAATATCACAGCATAGGACACCAGAAATGGGCTTCATACATTGTACCCGTGTCCACAATCGACCTCGGGCCTTAGGTGTGACGGGCGAACGCTTTCACCACTAACCACCACCCCCCTCCCCTTTCACACACATACCGTAAGAGAAATATATGAACTGTCAATATTTTCCCAATGTGTTTCGTCGAGCAAGAACTGTTATTATGAGCTTATTGTTGCCACGTAATGAAGGTCCAACACTGCACAACGTCTAAGAGTATTGATAATTTGACAATATCGGAGATAACCTAATAAGTGCTTAGCAGACACCGTACATTCTCATTAGATAATCGGATTACTCATATTCAGGAATGTAAAAGGGGCACTGCACCTTTCCAAAGTGCTGACGGCATTATAAAAGAAACTCAATTTCTGTTTCTTCCAATGTAATAAGGAAACGCGTGTTTGTCTATTATTCTCAATGTTTACGAATATGTATATCGCCCAAAAACATCTGTGGGGGAATATTTTCCTCACCTATATCATTTATATCTAGAACGGCATAAGCCTTCAAAAATGCAACATTCAACACGCCCAAAACCCCTGTACAATCAAACAGGGACATCATAGGAACACACCAGAAAAACGACAGAAACATCCCAGGAGACACAGGAACATTTAAGGAACACAAAGGCAAATTCCCCAGTAACACACTAAAAACAAGGTCCATTGCAAGAAAACCCATGTTGGAAACAACGAGAGTGTGAGTGAATGAGCTGGGTTTAGCGCCACGATTAGCAATGTTCCAGCAACAACACGGCGATGGACACCAAAATAGGGCAACAATGAGACATGCCGGAAACATAGTACAAAATGTATGCATGACTTCCTAACACCATAAGAAAGACGCCAGGAACACCATATAATGACTTAGGAACACATTGGAAAATATCAAATAGATCATATGTTTAGATAATGGGGTAGAGCGTAGGAATGTCCAAAATACCACAGGAACGTGGTGAGAAACAGCAAGGGGAACACGTGGAATATACCCTGAGAAATACCCTAGGATAGCGTGGTTAGAATGTTGGGAATACCACGGTAACAATTAGGGAAATAACAGGGAAAACGTGCTATATGCTATGGTATCGCAATGGACAATGACATTCCTTAGAGGTGTATATTCTATATTCTATATGATACATTTGCCAACAGATGAATCTGTCACATACAGGTTTCGTTAGCAAGTAGCTAGAAAATGTTCACATGCACCTTTAAGTGCAAATGCAATATATTTCATTGATGACAGTCCACATTTAGGAGTATTGACTACGGCATGTGAAACGGAAAAGTGGCATTTGCACGTTTCTTTGAAACATGAATATTCAGAAACATTAGGCATCCTCGAAACCCACGAGTTATCGATATTAGCTGATGGTATCGATAACAGTAAATCATAATCATGTGACTACGAACATCCAGCTGACCAATATTGTACCTGCAACAACACAGGTCATCTTATAGTGTATGTGAATCTTTTTCAAGGCACCAGACGCTCTTGTCATCTGTTGACTTGGACAGTGTCTGATTAATGAGGTCGTCTGTTTCCCTCTGCGCCGGTGATGTCAATACAAAGGTTCTGTGTGACTAAATGGGTGATGCTAGTTAGATCCGGTTCACGATCGCCCTTGAATACCTGTTACCTAGCCTGTCAAGGTTGTCCTTTAATGTCACGTTTAGCTGGCATGTCCTTTTTATGCATTCTGTAATACTAGTATATACGTGTTATGTTCTAGTCTTTCTATGGAATCCTTCTCCGTGTCATCAATCTCTTTTCTGGTATTTTGACAGTCATTATTACATTAGTATCTTGCATTTTGAGTGCCCTTTTCCACAGAAAAGAGCACGCACTGTCTAATGATGTCTGATGTCTGTGCTATGTTTGATATTTCTGACTGTTGTGTATCTGCCATTTGTCCAATTGCACCTGCATACGGGCTAACTGTTGGTGTGGGTAACGCGTTCTCTTGCCACGCCGAAGATCCGGATTCGATTCACCACATAGGTAAAAATGTATGAAGCCCATTTCTGATGTCCCTTGACGTAATATTGCTGGAATACTGCTAAAAACGATACTCATTCACTCAATATGAACAATCTGATGTCAGTTCGCTGTCCATTATCCACTATATTGGTGAACATGAACAACCTGTTGTATCCGGGGCTTGTACAGTCTATGCTATTTGGACTCTGCAGCGACTGTGTATATATTACCCATGTACAACATTGTGTTTTTACCAACTTCGTCTCTAAGTCATCATCATATTAGACCCACGTTACCCTGACCGACAGTCATCCTGATATAACTTGTATGATATCTACCCTTGCATAAAACAATATTCGCGGATGCCTACTGTGTTTGCAACAAACTGTCAAATAAAAGTCCAGAATCGATTTTGCTCCGCGTACTATTATCTGTACATGTTTTTACGGGCGACTCCATGTCTAGGTCAGATGGGCAATATGTGTACCGTTCTGCCCCATCGATTTTCCAGGGCAGAATACTGATAGAAGCTGTTGAGGTTAAAGTCCACACTTGTATTACATCCCTCAAGACAAGTCCTTTCTTTCGGAATTCTAAGTGATCTCTTTGACGGGAATGTCCTGGAAAGCCGGAAAACGCCGACGCATGCATCCCCAACGGCGCATTAGTTTAACCTATGGTAATTGCGTGCTGAAGGAATGAGACCATTTGAACAATTTTGATTAGCGCTAATGGCTACATGCACCTAATTTGAAACGCGTACTGAACATTGTGCTTTCAAAGACTTTCTGATACCTTTCATGAATATGTGTTTAGGGTCTCGTGGCCATTGTGAATATTTGGCATTTCTTTTGTAGACGTTTGTGGGTTAAAAGGGACTGGTAGCTCACTACGATGCACCATAGAAACAACTACGGACGCAGATTTTATATGTTGGCTTTCAATCTGTTCTGGTTGCGGTTATTGAATATATGTCCGTGTGTATGCATAACTTGTAATACACAGACCCTAAGGAATCCGGTGTAAGCTTGAGCAATTCTCTAATGGGGTAGCAAATACTCTGTTGGAGTAAAGGATGTTGTAACCTGCAGGAATAGGCGATGCCTTCCTCACGGAAGAGATGATCTGCTGGAGAAGAAGATTTTCTGCTTGTGTAATAGATGTTCTGCTTGTGTAATAGATGTCTGCTTGTGTGATAGATGTTCTGCTTGTGTAATTGACGTTCACTTGAAGTCATGTGGGAGTAGTTGATGCTCTGCTGGAGCAATGGATGTTGTGCTCGGATAAACCACGCTCTGTTCGAATTATAAAGATATGTCCTGCTGGTGTAAGAGATGTTTTGTTGGAGAAGTCGATGTTCTCCTTATGATCTACTCGACTAATACATGTTCGGCTATAGTAATAAATAAGCTGCAGAGTAATACGTGTTTGCTGAAATATATCATGACCTCCTGATAGAAACATATATTCCGATGAAGTAATGCATGCTCTCGTTAAATATATCAAGCCTTCTTGATAGTAATTGATGTTCTGTTGAAATAATAATGCTCAATGCTTTTGAATAAGGAGAAGTTCTACTAGGGTAATACATGCTCTGCTTATATTATTAGTAGATAGGTGTTCGACAATAAGAAAACAGATGTCTATTAATACTCTTCTGGAGTAGCACAGATTCTGTTGGGATAAGTTTTGCCCTGTTGGAATGATGGGTATTTTGGTGAAGTATATAGATGTTCAGTTGGAGTAGTGGGTGTTCTTCTTGGGAAGTAGATGTTCTGTTGGAGTAGTAGGTGTTCTTCTTGTGAAATAGGTGTTCATTTGGGGAAGTAGGTGTTCTTCCTGAGAAGTAGATGTTCATTTGGAGTAGTAGGTGTTCTTCTTGTGAAGTAGATGTTCTGTTGGAGTAGTAGGTGTTCTTGAGAAATAGATGTTCTGTTGAGGTAGTAGGTGTTATTCTTGTGAAATAGGTGTTCATTTGGAGTAGTAGGTGTTATTCTTGTGAAATAGGTGTTCATTTGGAGTAGTAGGTGTTCTTCTTGTGAAGTAGATGTCCTGTTGGAGTTGTAGGTGTTCTTCTTGTGAAATAGGTGTTCATTTGGAGTAGTAGGTATTCTTCTTGTTAAGTAGATGTCCTGTTGAAGGAGTAGGTGTTGTTCTTGTGAAGTAGGTGTTCTGTTGGATTAGAAGATGTTCTTCTTGAGAAGCAGATTGTCGTACGGTATAGATGTTCTGCAAGAGGATATATGTTCTGCTGAAGTAGTAGATGCTGTTTGAGGAATTGATGTCCTGTAGTAGACATGGGTGCTTTGCCTGAGTATCTATGCCGTGCTATGGTATTCTGTGCGTAGTCAGAGTTAGAGATGGTCTGTTGGAAGCATTTCCATCTCAGCCTCAACAAATAGTCCTCCGTTTGTTTAAACTGGAGCTTACCTGTTTCATCGAATGATAAATGAAGGGTGAAAAATAGTATATACCTATAACGTCATTCACATATTTATCTTCTTCTTCAGACCCGTGAAGGTCCCGGGGTAGAATAGGCCTTCAGCAACCCATGCTTGCCATAAAAGGCGACTATGCTTGTCGTAAGAGGCGACTAACGGGATCGGGTGGTCAGGCTCGCTGACTTGGTTGACACATGCCATCGGTTCCCAATTGCGCAGATCGATGCACATGTTGTTGATCACTGGATTGTCTGGTCCAGACTCGATTATTTACAGACCGTCGCCATATAGCTGGAATATTGCTAAGTGCGACGTAAAACTAAACTCACTCACTCACTATCTTCTTCTTCAAAGGATAATGCCTACATTTCTCGCCGAAACGGACAGCTAGAACTTGCAATTTGTCCGATTAAGAATACAAATTAAGGTTGCTGTTTCATCGATTACAATATGTTGTCTCATAATCACGCTTCATACAGTAATTTTGATTTTTGCATGGTTTTCTGGGTGAAACTGAAAACTAGTACAAAGGCCAGTATTTCAGGTCGTTTAATATGTATGGATGTGTCAGTAGTGCCCACAGTATCACCATCATATCTGTGAGTGAAGTCATCCTTTGACATTGTGTCTAGACCATAATGCATAATGCAGGCGACCGTAGTCTGGCTGGCAACTCACATACTAAAAAGATAGTTCAGTCGTATACATTATCATATGAGTTGACTTTTATTGAAAAATACATGGAAGTATGTCATTCACTCTGACCTGCACTTTGGCCTAGCAGATAGAGCGCCTGCCCTGAGTGCAGCAAGGGGTTCGATCCTCAGCTGAATCTCACTGAAAGACCTTAATGGATTATATTTGTTATTACTCTGCTCGACTTTGTGGACATATAACAAGGACGGGTAAGACTGTAGTTTGTATACAATGTTTGTTTGTATATATCCGTGTTAAACGACTTTTGTGTGTAAGTGCTAAAAGACCGTCATTATTTCTGACAAATACAATATACCTCACATGCATGTACGTTGATATACTGGTGCAATAATCTTGAAAGCGACGTTGAACGCGATTTCAACTCGCCTTTCATTCTGACTTGGTTCAATCTATATCGGAATACCCCTTCCTAATCATTTTGGGCAAAAACACGTATTGATTCGTAGGTTTCCAATAGACTGGTTGTACATAGAACTGGAGCATAGTTTTGCAACGTTGAAAGTTTCATCTATTAAACACATTCTCTGTGTATAGGAGTGAGTGAGTGAGTTTAGTTTTACGCCCCACTCAGCAATATTCCAGCTACATGGGGGCGGTCTGTAAATAATCGAGTCTGGACCACACAATCCAGTGATCAACAACATGAGCATCAATCTGCGCAAATGGGAACCGATGACATGTGTCAAGCAAGTCAGCGAGTCTGACCACCCGATCCCGTTAGTCGCCTCTTACGACAAGCATGGTCGCTTAATGTTTGTGGCAAGCATGGGTTGCTGAAGGCCTATTCTATCCCGGGACCTTCACGGGTATGTTACAGGTAGAGAATTTCCGAATACATAACACGAGTTCTGCAAATGTTTACTGGAAAATACAATGATGGGTCTCTGTTGAAGCGTATTCCTGCTAATTTACAAAAAAAAAATGTTTACAAATTCAAAACGGATGTAAAATTCCAAGAGTTATTTTTTCATGAACATACTTCTCAATAGTTAAAGCACACATTTTAAAACACCCATGTCACTGAGATCAGCTGTTCAATAGCCTCGAAGACGGTGTTAGAGAAAGGTTTTAACACATGTGGCCTTAGACCACACACCCAACTTTCACCATGACGTGTTTCGGCAGGGAACTTCCGGTGACCATTGTTGACAGTGGATACAACAAAATCCTGCTGGTCAGCCTTTGCTGGCTAAGTGACAAGAGGCAGGCTGGTCAGTATGCAGCAGGAGAACAGCCTATCAACGATATTAATTATGGTGGAATGGCATGTCCACTGTAGATAATTGTGGTCAGAGTCCATAGTTGTACTACAGCCTCGAAGACGGTGGTAGAGAAAGGTTTTGACGCATGTATGTCACTGAAGTCAGCCGTTCTACAGCCTCGAAGACAGTATCATAACAGACCTTTCAAACATATGCGTCACAAACGTCATTTAAGACGGTGTCAGAGCAGGCTTTTAAAGTACTTATTTCAGTAAACACCATTGGACTGTAGCCATATAGCCCAAACCCTAAGAGAGCAGGCAAGTAAATTATTTATCCCGCTGCAGTCTTTAATAAGAAACTATCCCATACCCTCTAGGGTTTCCTCTGAAGTGCTCGATAACTGAGTTGTACCTTATTAACACATGGATATTTTTGTTCCATCAACGTAAATTATTGTGCACATGTGGTATTTACGAGTTATCAGTAAGTGAGAGAATTTAGTTTTACGCCGCCTATAGAAATATTCAAGCAATGTCACGTTGGGAAATGTACAAAATGGCATTACACATTGTACTCATGCGGGGAGACCTCGTCGTGACGAGCGAACGCTTTAACCACTAGGCTACACTGTCAGAAGAACCACGTGACACACAAAGGGCACTGACGAAATGCAGAAATAAGTTTCTTCCCCTCTACAGACATTTTGGAGAAGTGATTATGATTTAGAATTCCAAGTACCCGAAACTGAAAACGTGCAGTTAATCAGCCAGTGTATAATTAGACGTCCTGGTATTGCGTAAATGCGTTTGTGGTCGATGACCTACCCTGATTGCCAAACTCGGGACAATCATCTTCAAAGATTTCGCCTTTACTAGACTTCGTGCATGTCTCTGTACGGTCATTAGAAGGTAAAACTGCAATGTAACTAATTTATATTTCCTTTTGGCATGAAATCGATAATTCAATCGACAGGAGCCAAGTTAAAACGATTATGCCCTCATGTTTCCGTCGATGTAGCCGAAGTGCAATCAGAAATTATGGAACATGCCATATGCTTGAAAATACTTGCAATGCTTTTGGCACGAAATCGGTTGATAGGCGAGACGAATTCATTAAAAAAAGTCAATTTATCTCGATCGATGTCTTACTGCTAACGTGACTACCGTTCCTTCACAATTTCAACTAAAGAGACGGAAAAATCGGTGGGGTGATGTTGTTTGTGCGCATGATTCGATAGTGCATTTATTAAGATTTCGTTCTCAAAATCTGCTTCAGTTCTAGAGACTTTTAATCATCTGATTCACCAACCTATGTATACATATTTATTAGCCATGTGGTGGTATGTGGCCATGTGCACTGAGGTTAGGTCACTAATCAGTTGGAGTTAAATAAAGAGGAATGGATTACCCTGTTTGGCAACCAGACTCCTGAGAGTTTCTTTTTACTTCAATCCTGCCTCACAACGAAGCACATGTGGTGTCTCACCTTAGGCAAGTGAGTTCGTTGAAAATTGCCTCTGGTCATCCAGCAGTAAATGGGCACCCGGTAGGATAACGTCACGTTATAAGTTTATTATAGGCTGTTTATACAGCGCACATATCCATGCAACTATTGCTTGCTCAAGGCGCTGGTCTTTGTTTCCCTCGCTCTTTGGATGTCCGTCTCAGCGAAACATCTTATCATCAATCTCAACTCCCTGGGGAGTATACAGCTCTTGCTGCCATTAGGCGCACCGAGTTTATTGTGGCTGTCTCATTCTAACGAGCTACCAATTTACAGCTAGGTGTACTGGGACACATAGTCACAGTACTTTGTCCAAGTTTACTGCACGTTGCTGTGGGGCAACTAGGTATATGAACGTATTCATGTGACCACAATGTGGTCATATGCCAACGGATTCACGGGTTCTTATAAGTGCACATGGTTGTGTACTGCACACTTTTTGACCATAACCTTCTAGTGTCAGTGTTATCCGCGGTAATAATTTGTTAGTACTTTTGATAATACTCAAGCGTGCCAGTGGCTATCATTATTACTACGTCTCGAGAGGTCCACCAAGCGGTAAAGGTCTAACGCCTTTAGCATGCCGGACCTTTCTCCTACATCAAACAGCCATGACTTGATATAACTAGAATACTATTACACATTGTTACACCAAACAATATCACTCATGAAATGCTATTGTAAGATTTGCTCGGTAATCTGTAATCCCGGGATACTGCTGAATACGGCTAAATCCGGTGTGAAACGAAACTATTTCCCCCGAGGAACATACTTGATCTATTTCCCGACTAAATGAGCTAGAGGTCAGCGATTTTCTTTATGTTTTTAATTATGCCTTCAACTTCGGTCCTAGATTTCCATTTTCCAACGTTTGAGGTACTTTCATCCATCAGCTGTATGCAAAGAGTAAAAAGAACCCCATACAACTCCTGTTAAAACGGTCTTTGATCAAGGTTGACTTGTGCAACGTGTTTCTGACTGCCTGGAGCGGTAGGGTAGCACAGTGGTTAAAGTGTTTTCTCGTCACGTAGAAGAACCGGGTTTGATTCCCTACTGTATCTAGTGTCCCCCGCCGTTATGTTGCTGGAATATTTCTAAAAGCGGCGTAAGACCACAGTCACTCACTAATTCATTCATAAACTCACTCACTCGTTGATTCACTCATTGACTCATTGTCTGTGTATGTGTTTTCTATGGGTAATAACTGATATCATTATTACTGAATACTCATTCTCTAACAGAGTCGAAACTGTACATATTTAACCGGCGCTACTAGAAACCAGTAACACTTAAGAATGGGTCTCTTTTTTCATTTATTATCTCCAACTTAGCTGACACCCAATTCATGTCGAGCATTTTCAGCTCGTACCATTATTTAGCTTATTTAACTACGATGGGGATCGAACAAACGACTTTCTCAACATATGTCATATTTGGGATTTCACTTTATTAGTAAAGTACAAATTCTAGTAACCTGGCGAGATTCCAAAAAAGTACTAGAATGTGTACTTTAATAAGAAAGTGAAATCCCAAATAATTATGACACAGGTTGCATTTGACCACTTTCTAAAATGGCATTGTGTAATCACAAACGACTTTCTACTCTCCAACCATACGCTCTGTCATCTAGGTCACGTAGTCTGTATAAATGTTAACACACAAGAATTTTGACATTTTATACGCTCTCGTTACAGAAACAGTAATTTAAGCCTGAGGCCATCGCTTTTCAAAGAATTTGTTTGATTATGATCCCTGAAATAATCCTTCGTGTCTGTGTCCGCTTGATGCACGTCGAGAACCACGCCATCATGACGCTCCGTGACCTACAAAAATGCTTGCCGGAATGACATGAGAATGACACCAGTGTGATATATTCCTGAAAGACAGTTCAAATCGGCGATAAATTAATACACCGAACATGACTGGAAATGAATAAGGGAAGAAATTTGGTTGTTCCCTCAATAGAAGTTGATGCACTATTCACCAGTGTGTATATGTGTATCCTTGACTGTTCCCTCTTTGCAGTCGCGTCCCCCATCACGGGCACCTAGTTGCCATTATGGTGGTGTGATTGAACTGGTAAGTCCTCCTTGTGGAAGTGAGGGATGGTATTTTAACATACGACCTTACATAGCAGAGCCAGATGATGAGCCCAACTGCTCATCAACAACACACAGTGCAGTGCCTATTTCCCAAATAGGCTTGGACTATGCAAACTACTCGTAGTAGTGAGTGGGTTTAGTTTTACGCCGCACTCAGCCATAGTCCAACTGTATAGAGGCGGTCTGTAAACAATCGGATCTGGACCAGACAATCCAGGAATCAACAGAATGAACATCAAGCTACGCTACTGGGATTCGATGACATGTTTCAACCAAGTCAGCGAGACAGACCATCATATCCCTCTATGGGATAGTATGGGTTACTGAAGATCAGGTCTAACCCGAATCTACACGGGTCTACTCATAGTACAACATTGAGAAGTGAGTGAGATATCTTGTGCTAAACTGACATCATCGGAGTGCTCGACAAATAAATAAGAGGTGGACCTTTGAGAGGAACACTAATTCTGTCAGTATAAGCAGTGTAACGAATATTACTGAGCCTAAGTTAACCCATACTGCTACAACAGTATATTTTCTTAAACAAATCCCGCTTTCATCTTACACCCTATTGGTTATAGCCTACTCCACTCACGATGCCTTAAGTCCATATATTTCCTTATGACTTCAAGCCAAGCCGTCAGTTGAAGACGCACTTGTAATTGGCTGAGCTGTTGTCGTGGCGGTGTAAGAAGTGGAGATCACTATGCCCTTGTTTAGAGTCTCACTGGCACTGATGGTCAGATACTGCCAGCAATAACAAATCATATCAACTAGGCTATCGGCTTTCTCTAAAGACTGTACACATGAGTTGTCGAGAATTTCATTTATGAGGTATCTTTTTTCGTTTCTACAAATCTCTACAAATCACGATTCACCGTCCTTCAATGTGAGCGGCCAGACTGATTAATGGATAATGCTTCGCTGCTGAGATCAAAACATGACCGCCGTAGTAATTAATCAGCTATGTGAGCTCGCTTTGAGGCTGCTTCGAAAGCAGTTATCATCTTTCGGCTCATCGTAAGATCTATATTGGTGTTCTTTCTCTTTGATAGGTGACGCTGAACTTTAACGTCACTTTTGAAAATATTTCCCGCATACGGAGTGTGTGTTGCTTATTCTACTAGTGGTGATTGACGATATTTTAGTGCTATCACGCTGAGATACCTTGCCACAGTGTCATGTAGATACTCTAGTCAGGGGAATATTACTCATAGCAAGTGCCTGTTTGTTTGGTTTATCCGTGCAGATGAGTAACAGCCAGCTTAATGTTAAGGTGAATAATTTGCTGTGACAAAAGGTACAAGAACTCCCCTCAGAACCGGCAAAATATAACATAGACATGTCTAAAAGTTTCAATAATTTTGTATTCAGCAAACAAGAGCAAGATACAAAGATTCACAATAGAGGTGAACACACACTCAAAGACAGGTAACTCTAACGCGCTACCTTAATGGCTGCCGCCAACGCACGAAAAGCACCTAACATTTATGATACGAAATGTGACCCAAAATAAATATCACTCAAAACACTAAACGTTGTGGCCCAATAATCACTTAATCAATGATAGAATTTAGAGAAAATACACTCTCGTAACAATAACAACAAGTACCTTGTTTTTGATGTGACAAAATTAGGTGATTCAACTACTGACCTATAGCTCTCTGGGCTGAGGTAATGTCCACTGTGTATACTATGTTAAAACGTTCGATAAGGCAAGGCCAGTACCACATGCTAATTGTTTCCCTTGTGTCCTGTTGACTGTGTTTGAGTGTGATTTAAAACACTGGACGACCGTTTTGACCTAGTCTGTCTCACACTCCCTAAATCGTAAGATATTGCTTTCCTACTAGCCCTTGGGGCTTTGGGTACAGGCTTGACTCAGTCACTTCCCACTCGCAATCATCAAAATGTAATTCATAATCAAAATATGAACATGAAATGTCGTCTTTGCAATGAATTCACAGAGACTGTCCAACACATTTTCAGTGGATGCCCTTCCTTGGCACAAACAGCATATCTTAAAACACATAATGGCATGGCTCGCTGCTGTTACTATCGTCTCCGCCATGCCTGTGGCTTTGACCCCGATGTCCATCCATGGTACGACCTGAACATGCCTACGGTGTCCTGGAAAATGATGCTTTCAAACTTCTCTGGAATAGGCCAATATACAGCCTGAGACGAAGTCCTGCCAACAAACCTGATCTTGTCCTTTTGAAAAAACCAATGAAACTATTTATATCATTGAATTTTATTACTTGCTTAAGAGCTTTATTTTAGAAGTTGATTCTGGTGTCGTTTCTCCTATGTATGAGTGCCCACAATTGCAGTCAGTTTTGTAGATTACATCCTTGGGAGTGGGTTTTATGGCTTGCGGGTGTTTTCTTCCATTGGCCTGTAGAAAGTTGTTGATGGTGACAGACGCAGTAGCGGTGGAGTCTATTCCTTCTTGTTGCTTAAGAATCCTGCTGATCTGGTGGGAGGGTTTGCCAGGCCTTTCGACACCAGAATCAAGGAACATCAGACATCAACCATCAAATCGGACCAGAAATCAGCAGTTTCAGATCACATAGCTGTCCATCCCGATCACCAAATCAACTAGACTGACTACACCATCCTCTCAAAGAACCAATCAGACTTTACCAAAAGGAAAATAACTGAAGCTATCAACATCAAACGATACCGACCCCTGATTAACAGAGACCAAGGTTACCCCATCCCCTCGGCTTACGATGAGCTCATCAAACCACTCTAGCCTACTGTACAAACAACCCACTCTGTGTACCTCACTGGCTCACTAAGTTATCATCACATTGTTAACTTGTATTCATTCTAGGCTCTGTGCACTACTGGCTTCCGTGTTATCCTTGTATCCATTGTTAACCCTTTGTCTTTATCATCACTTGCTAATTAGTTTATGTGTGTGTATATATATATGTCGCCTGTTCTCTCCCTGTATCATTTACACTTTGAAAACGATACAAGAACCTGTATCGAAACGTCGTGTTCCAGTATTAAAGAAGTTGTCATCCATATACACTTATTCTATTGAATTTTCTGTCCCTTTTGACAGCAATGTGATTGGCAAGATTCAGGAAAAGCATGCTAAATATGCGGACCTCACTTTTGAAATGTCTCGCTTGCATCCCAAGTACACTGTCGTCAGACTCCCTATTGTTCTCGGTGACCTTGGTTTGGTACCTCCTGATCTCTTGGCGTAGAGATCTCTGGCGCAGATCAGGAGAGTGCCCGGATTCTCCACCGGGAGTACAGCCCTTCTGACAATCTGGGAAATGCAGAAGGCTGCACTGTTGGGGAGCCTCCATATTCTCCGGAAAGTTCTTGGTGGGTTCGACTAGGCAGCGTTTCCTGAGAGAAGTCCCATTCGCTGTGTGGGCTGTGTGTAGAGGGGGCGAGGGCCCTGAGCTGATGATGAGCTTTACCAACCTGACTGTGCCAGGATCACCCGAACCCTGTCTGCTGCATATCCATCTTAATCTGTAAAACATATTAATAATCAACTTCTTGTACAGAACTTGATTGTAGAAGAGACCCAAACGTATCACCGCAACCAATCCAGCAATCGTGCTGGATTGACTACAAAAAGGCATATGACTCTGTCCATCACGAATGGATTCTGAAGTCTCTTCAGTGTATTGACATCCCTGAGCGACTACTTGATTTACTCAAGTCTTTAATGAGTTGCTGGTCGACTCAACTTGACATGTACTCGCAAGGGCATTGCAGACTTCGGAATCCATTCAAATCAGAAGGGCAATATTTCAGGTGGAATCCTTCAGTCATTTGCTTTTTTGTCTGTCTTTAAATCCTTTGAGTCTTCTGCTCAATAGGGAGGACGGATACCATCCCGGACCTCCTCAGCACAGTTCCCCAACACCACCTTTTACTCATCCCCTCTACATAGATGACATCGAGCTCCTCGCCAAAAGAGATACCAGTTTGAAAGAACAGGTCCTTTTCTAATGATGACATTTGGACTCGACAAATGTAATGATCGTCATTTGAAACGTGGCTAGGTAACTAATGATAGATCGGTCAGGTTACAAGTGGGAGGAGTTATTGAGCATCTTTAGGAAGATCAGGCCTACACCTATCTTGGAATGCAAGTTCGAGACAAGCTCCAGAATGCCCAGATTCAAGATACACTTCGGGCCGAGTATAAATCTCGTTTAAAGAAAATCTGGAGTTCAGAGCTAAATGCTGGTAACAAGGTCAAAGCTACCATTACTTTTGTTGTGCCAGTCCTCTCCTATTCCTTTGGAGTAGTTGTTTGGACAAAACAAGACATCCAGGGTCTTGGCCGCCTGACCAGAAGGATCATGTCTGATAACAGAGCACACCACCCTCGTTGCTCTTTTAATTGTTCATATATGCCAATCAATTCTGGAGGTCGGGGTTTCATTAATGTGGAGGCTCTTCATGATCGAATTTTATTGTGCAATTTTGCACAAATTTATTTTTTTTTATCGGATGATCCTCTGGTGATGCACCAGCACGCAAAGTCAGCCGCCTAGCCCGCTCAGCCCTGTGGAAGTCGTGGTGGTTGAGCGGGCTGCGCGGCTTTGTGTGCTGGCGATTAGGTGCCTGACTCTGAGGGTGCGGGTTCGAATACCGGATGGGACTCAACCGAAAAAGTACTAGAATTTGTATTTTACTAAGAAAGTGAAATCCCAAATATGACATATGTTGCAGCCTGACTGTGCCGGGATCACCCAAACCCTCTCTGCTGCATTTCTATCTCAATCTGTAAAACGTAATAATAATGTATGGCTTGTTCGAAGACTGTCAATTTTACTATCGGAATGACAAGGTGCGCGACCACACTGTCATTTGAAGTTTACGAGCCTCCATGAGTAGATAGTTTTCACAAATAAAACACATTAAAAGGTTCTCTTGGGTGTTTCATATATATGACATTCGATTGTTGGGGGTAACTAGTTGACGGCATAAGTACGTACAAGTTTGTATTATCATTACGCATTTCATTATTTTTTGTTGGCTTAATTTAACGCCACAGTCAGCATATATAGTAGCGGTCTGTATAATAATCAAGTCTGGACCAGACAATACAGTGATCAACATCATGAGCATCGATCTAGGAAACTGGGATACGGTAGCGTGTCAACCATGCCAGTGAGCCTGCCCGGAGTGGAATCTTACCACAGGTAATGTTGCTATATTCTTTATGACTTTGACTCAGGGCAGGTTAAACACTAGAAGCTGGGTCTTTGGTGTTTGCATCATGATTTTAATTATGCCCCTTTACGACACGTTCCTTGCCCAGGGTTTGTCTAGAGCAATCGAAGCAGGTATCAAGACATGAGACAACTTTGTTTTGTTCTTGAGATTGAGATGAGTGTGTGTGTGTGTGTGTGTGTGTGTGTGTGTGTGTGTGCGCGCGCGCGCGTGTATGTGTGTTTGGTTTATGTGAATGATTTGACAATTTCTTATCATGCACTAATAGTGAACATGTCTTCTTGTCATTTATGCCGTTGTATCTTCCCTTCACTCAGTGCAATTATTGATTGATTGAATCACTTGATTATTTGTTCTGTCAACTGTAGGGGCTAACAGACTTCTCAAGAGCTAAGAGTCTGCATATATACTTAAAGATATTCACTTCAGAAGAAAGAAGATACTTCTAATCGAAGTAATGAGGGTATGGCCTATTATTTAGTACTAACATTACCCAGTCAAGAATTATTGCCATTCAGTATTGATAATGAGGAGCATGGCATATTCCTGATGACACCTGTCTCCTGGTGTTGAATATAGCTGTATGTGAAAAAAACAGTTAACTTGTAGAGTCCAAATACAAAGGAGCCTGATTCTTTGTCGAAACATTGATTAAACAACAGTCTGTTTCTTGCTGACTAGGTTCCGTCCTATTTAGTGGATAAGACAGGTGCAAAAATAGTTCTCTCAATCATGCAATGCACTCTCCCTGTTCAGTAGAGTCAACTCGTTGGAAAAAGGACACTAGCCACGCAGAAATCAGATGGCTACCATTTTCAAGATGCCGCCGTCTCCACTACAAATTACTAATGAACATTTAGTAACTTGTAACCACTTCAAGTAAAACAACTTCTTTCAATATTTAAGACAAAATGAAGTTGTTTTTATCAAAATACCAAAAGAATGTATCAATCAAATGGCAGTTTTAGAAACAAAAGAAAAAATTAACAGTAACCACTACATCCAGGATAACAGGGAAATTACACTTCACATTTGCAAATGGACAAAGCTGTGTTTGTGAGACCAAACCGGTAGCATCTGGACCTGTCACACTTCCTGAGCTGTTCACAACTCTTAGAAAATGGGAGAGTTGGCTGCCCAGAAGGTTTTCCATTTTTCGCCAATCTTCTCCCATCCCCAGTCATCTGGACTGAAGAGGGGTGTAATTGAAACCAACACACACACACACACACACACACCCCTCCTGTCTAACGACTAAAGGTAAACGAAATGCCCCAAAGAGAGTGTGAGTGAGTAGGTTTTAGGCAGTATCAAGCAAGGCTCCACTATGAACAGGACGGGGAGCTCAAGAAGGAGATTTCATAGTGAACACTGTCCTCGGGCGTGACGAGCCAACTTTGGCTTTGGGGAAGACATTCCGGAATGCTTCAATATCCTATAAAATAATAAATAAAATCTTTAATCGTATAGGTGACGTTTTCACAAGAAAGTGGGGAATATTCATGCATTTTGAGAGTCAAAATCTCCAGTGTAAAAACAAAATATAAAAAATCAGGGCCGGGTTGATATATGCCTTATCGCAGGTCATTTTTTTGTAATAATCGAACGCACGCAGTCACATGACACAGAGTCTACCGTAGCCTACTGTCCACGCCGTAAGGTGGACGTGAAAACAGATTGAATATTCCTTTCACTTGCCTGTCACACAGTCACTGAACCATATTTCCTGTTCCTGTTATTTTCCTGAGGCTCCAAATCTCGCATTTCTGAGTTCACTGTTAGTTTAATTAAAGTGAAATGTTTCTATCAAGTTTATTCGCATGGACAAAGCGCTGGTCTGTCTTTCATAAACGTCTGTACGGCCATTGTCTCGAGACAACCCGGTATGAATGCTCATGCTCTAGATTGCGGACAGCCACGTGATTAGCATGCTGTTTGTGAATGACAATAAGAAGTGGCGCAAGCATACATGGAGACAACCGAATTCCGAGCACTGTTGTTTGGCGTGTGATAAAACTGCTATTCACTAACAGTGGTGACGCTGGGAACATCGTTCGATGACACCTATATGTGTCATAATGTGATATCTTTATGTGAGTGAGTGGGTGAATGAGTACGCAAGATTGTGTGGTATTTTCTCCTCAGTGCATTGCGAGGGAATATCGATGTGTTTGGAAGGTAGTTGGGGAATAGGAGGGAACTTGGTTTCGGAATGTACATGTGTGGAGGGGTTTCCATGTGTGTTGGTGCTGGGGGAAAGGGGGGTGTCGGTGTGGGGGAAGGGGTGGTGGGGTGGGTGGTGTTTGGGTGGGGATATGTAGCGTGTTGGTGTAGGGATATAGTTGTCGGAGATTGGAGTCGGTAGGTATTCAGGTGATGTGTTGGGGGTGAGAATGGGGGTGAGTTGGTATAGGGTGTGGGATATACATTTGAAGGATGTTTGGTGTGTTCGTGTAGTGATGTGGGCTGTGGGGTGTCTTGATGTGGGATGTCTTGATGTGGGGTGTTCAGGTTAATGATGTGGAGTGTGAGTGTGCTGATGTCTGGGTACGTCCGGTTCGGGTGGGAGAGATTAATGGTAAGATGAGGTATCCATGTCATACCTGCATGTTACGTTATATCAGCTGTGGGATTGTAACAACTCCACAAGAGACGCACCGTAACGAACCGTCTACTGTCAGACTCCACAATATATACAGCATGACATCCAAAATACAACCCAGCCAACAACTGCCTTTCTGCGACCCAAATATGTGTAGACTCAGCACGACCCCATTTCCATCTCTATCACGTTTGTAAACAAGTTTCCCACATTTGTAAACATGTTTCTCACGTTTGTAAACATGTTTCTCACGTTTGTAAACAGGTGCCCTCAATCTGAAATCTGAGATGTCACTGCTGTTTTAAGTTTACTGTGTGATGTCATGTAGCAGGTAAAGGTACACTTAAACCTGTATCGAACTTGCATCTGTCGAATTCCCGGTTATCTCGAACTCAACATCCGATCCATTCTCATCCTCAATGAACATCATCAAACGATGCATATGTTTTACATGTTATATTTAAATGTAGTATGAAACCAAAGACTGCAGGATTACGTTAATTATCTCTTCTAACATTATGTCTGCTTTTCGGACATTCATTTTCTTAGGTGTCTCGAATCATGGACACCGCGATTTCGACACATCGAAGTTAAACTGCAGATCCTACAACAGACGTTGTTGCTTTGAGAACGAGTGATGGAGTCCATTATAGCAACTAACAGACGAGCGCATTCGTGACATACTCATGTTATTCCGGGCCAAGTCGAAAAACTCTTCTTTTTGCGGTTACGGAAATGGGCGACTGGTGCCGAATGAATATCGGCAACTGGCCACGGGACTTGCAGCCTGGTTCCCTGGGTCTGATGCTCATCAGAATAGGGAACCAGACTGAGGGACCTGATGTCTGTAGGTTAATGGATATCGTTATATATTGTCCAGTGACGTAAACAAATGACGTCCAATTCCTAGATTTAAACCATGAAAAATATCATAAACATGTCATTTTGTTGAATGGACTGCTAAGATGTGATGCAAAGGCGGTGACAGTTTGACGTAAGGAACAGTAGATTAATAGTAGATTAGTAAAGTGCACATGCTACACAAACATAAAGATAGACATTGAGTTCAAGAAAAAAAATTATACATTCCGACCATACTGTGTTTCGTCATTACATGAAAAGGATATATGGTTCTAATTTTTTTTCAAAGTAAACTTTATGTTCCTGAAAAAAGTATGTATGTTTTTACCTCACTGTTTACACATGTTGTACTGTTGACCTCATGGCCATCTATACGTAATAAAGAATCTCTAAAACGTGTCTGTAATGCAATTTCTCAGATTTACCCTAAAATCATTTATTCGCTTGATATCTCATTTCAAAACAGCAATTGTGTTGTGATATTAAATAAACTGAACGGTTCCTTCCCATCTCTAAAGCGGTGACCCAAACATTTAGCCTGTCCTTAGCATATTATTGTGTCATTTATGGTCGTAATTTGGGTACTAACCTATGGCACGATTGGTTAATGTTGGTTAACCCATGGTGCCGACCATTAATTGCCAGATATGTGGTAAACTCACTTAATTATGATTCTAACTATATGGTTGAATTGAGTCAACCCCGGGTTCCAATCCAAGAACATTCGTATAAAAAAATTAACTTTGGTTCAATCTTGTCAACCCTTGTTGACAGAAGTGTGACAGTGTTTGTTCCGTCAGGTTAGTCGAATGCTGATGCAAGTAATCTAACGCGCCTATAAACACTATGCACGATACGACATCGTGCACTCGCAGCTGTGATAATGTACTGTTACCAGAGACGATAGAGAAAACGACACCTTTGCTCGCCGTGGAATAAACCCTCGAGTGTTTTTTGTGTCCCTGTGTTCAAATATTCCAGAAGAACCACGATTCTTTCAAAATATTTTTTCAGTGGTTTGACAGCTTTTCCCACAGTTAACTGAGATTTTTTTCTTACGATGGACATAAACAGCTTTGAATGCTACGAGCAAGTGTTACTGATAGTTCTCAACAATTCATTAGGTTCCAAACCGTGAAGATCCGACATAGAACTGATCTTCAGTAACCCATGTTTGTCGTAAGAGGCGACTAACTAACGGGATCGGGCGGTCAGGCTCGCTGACTTGGCTGACACATGTCATCGGGTCCCATTTACGCAGATCGATGCTCATACTGTAGATCACTGGATTGTCTGGTCAAGACTCGATTATTTACAGAGCGCTGCGATATAGCTTGAATATTGCCGAGTGCGACGTAAAACTAAACTCACTCACTCACTCACTCATCAAGTTCCAACCTCATGTTCAACTGATGTTCACTAGTGTATGTCAGTATACGTTTAACCTGTTGTCGTAGGCCTAAGCATATGTACAATGTTAAGTGTTACAACAATTGCATGGTTATGTATTTTTCTCACCATTACATTTGACACACGTGCACCAATACTTATGTGATAGCAGCCTGTCAGCAACATTCCCGAACTCGTGCATCCAACTAAATTCGATCATAAGCATGTGCCTTTGAATATACACGTGTTTATGTTCTGAATAAAAATGTTCTTATAGAATTAATTGATTTAGAGCTGACCAGAAGAGGCATAAAAGATCAGGTTTAGCACGTACAAAGTGGGTCCACGACGTTTGTCGTAAACTACTGTAGTTGCGATTGTCACGTATGGAGAAAGTATGACATCTGCTTTCACCTGTTAGCAACAATGTCAGTGGGGGTGGAGGTGGGGAGGGACAAGGGTGGAGTTTTTTCTGGAGTTGTTTCTTTTTTTTGTTGATGTTGTTTTATTTTTAATTTTATTTATTTATTTTGCTTTTGTTTGAGGGGGGGTTGGGGGGGTCTGTGTCTGTGTCTGTGTCTGTGTGTGTGTGTGTGTGTGTGTGTGCGTGTGTGTTTTGTTTATGTGCTAGAATGCATGATTTGACAATTTCTGATCATGCACTAACAGTGAACATGCCTTCTTGTCATTTATGCCACTGTATCTTCCCTTCACTCAATGGAATTAAATCAATCAACTCAAATCAATTATTGATTATTTGTTCTGTCATCTGTAGGGGCTAACAAACTTCTCAAGAGCTAAGAGTATATATATATATATATATATATATATATATATAGGGGCTAACAAACTTCTCAAGAGCTAAGAGTATATATATATATATATATATATGCTTACAAGATATTCACTTCAGAAGACAAAAGATACTATTAATCGAAGTAATGAGGGCATGGCCTGTCATTTAGTACAAACATTACGCAGCCAAGGGGTGCAGCCATTGTGTTCTCTGACGGTACTGATAATGAAGAACATGGCATATTCCCTGATGACAGAGGCAATCACCTGGTGGGGGTCGAGGGTGGTGGATTGTTTTTTGTGTAACACCCCATTCTACAATACTCCAGCTGTATGGCACCGTTATATGTATAGTCAAGTCTTGACCAGACAATCCTGTTTTCATGAGCGTCTATCTACTGGGCGCCTCTAATAACAAGCATGTCTCCATCAGTTAATCCCGCGATTGACATCAGGGGCATCGATCTATACCGTTAGGATGCAACTTTTTCCTGTCCAAAACCTGTATTAACAGGTACGAACCAGATTAAACAGCTGGACCATCGATGACCGAGACGTGGACGAACAAGCTTCAGTCCAACTCAGTAGAAAGCAAACAATACGTGTGCAAGTGATGGACTAGCATTATTGACGACAGGGGAAAAGTCGCGTCTGGGTATTTTTATACTTGTGGAAATGGGATGTGAGGGTTGAACAATCAAAAGATGCGCGCGCATGTTGCCCGTCGCGGTGTTGCTGGACCGCTCACTTATGTCAAAAAACAATCTGACATCAAAGTCGTTCAATGAACGTCTTCTTGTTACATACGAAATAGCACGGCCGGAAACCAACTCATCAAAAACATAACACGATCGTTACATAAGGGCACTCCTTAAAAGCCTTAATTTCTGAAAGTCCTAAAGAAATCACGTCCCTTGAATATGTACGTTCGTTTCAAGTAAGTTATTTTGTTGCCTGCTTGATCTTTGTCCATTAAATACCTAATAGCGTATCTCTGCTTCATAGTGAATCTATGATGCTCTAGATTTACAAAGTCAAAACTTTATATAGTACATCCCAGAAATTGACTAGCTGTTCCGCTGTGCACTTGACATTCGGGATCTGGACTGTCATTCACTTTGATGGCTGTCATTATTTTAAAGCTGAAGTGTAAAAGGTGCGTTCTTCAGACAGTTATCAGTATTTCAAAGGGCTAATAAACATTGGGATGAAATTTATGAAACACGTTTTGCATATATGTGTTTACTCTTCCAACATGACCCTTGTTAAGACACGTCGAAAAAACACAAAAGAATGCAGGTAAGGTTCGTGCACTGGAAATTAATTGTTTATGTGTATATCCCCAGTATTATCCGTTTCTTCAGAATAACAAGACAAGACATTAATTACCGTGTATTTTGACAACAAAACCTTTGACGCACAACACCAACATCCTTGCAGCGCTTGTGTGGATGAGTTTGATGAGAGTCCATTCAGTGTAATGTCACTTTTCTATGTTTCATGTACTCGGAGGGTACAGAAAGTTCACGTGCCGGGATGGTGCGATACAAAGCAAATCACCTGTCTCTAATTTGAGCTCCGATGCGGCTTGGATAAGAATGTTTCTGACTTAATAAACCAAATTAGCTTTCCTGCTCATCAAAGTGATATACCAAACGTTTGTATCTGCATTTGAAAAACCCAAAGAATTATGAAGCGTTATTATCATACCCTTGAAGAAAACTATCGTGTTATACCGGTTTATTATTTATTCATCTTTAACAATATTTCTGAGTGAGTGAGTTTAGTTTTACGCTACATTTAACAATATTACAGCAATATCCGAGCGGGATGAAACCCGAAATGGGCTTCACAATGTGTCCGTGTGGGGAATCGAACCCGGATCTTCGGTGAACACCGCCCCCGGGTGGTCAGGCTCGCTGGCTCTGTTAACACATGTCGCCGTATCCCATTTGCGCAGATCGATCATCATGATGTTGTTCGCTGGAGTATCTGGTCCAGATATCAATATTTTCAGACCCCCATTGTGAAAGTACCTGTCAATTACTGCCTGGTGTGCCAGTAAACAAAAACACTTTACTTCACAGGCTCATTAACAATACTGACTTTTGGGGCTTTTTTATATTCGCACCCTGTCGATCTCAAATGGTCGACAGTGCTTCTGTGTACTAAATGAACCTGAGTCTGCGCGAACAAGCCAATACGACCGGGGAAATATATTGCCACGAGAGCCTTACAATGTAAAAAAGTATTACTTCACACTTACATGAGATTATGAGTACATACAGTTTCATGGATAACAACCTCTTTCATTCTTTGTGATGACGTTTCAGATCTATTTCTTGCTTCTTCCTCGAATGCACGCTGGCGGATTCAGCATGAAAAATAGTTGTCGTCTATAAAACTGTCATGTATTCTTGTTCTTCCAACTTTGTAATGCCTAACAAAGAGTTTACGGGAAAAAGGCTCAGAGATGTCATCTTACCCGTGTAAACTGTCGTAATATCATAGGAATCATAGATCTCCATATATATATATACAGTAACCAGTGTGGGGTCGGTAGTTAGTGTAAAGGAAGCCGGCGAGTGACACTCAAAGGCTGGAGAACCTATAGAAGGTGACATTATAGTGTCATAAGAGAAATCTATTTATATACATTCCACCAGTGCTGTGACTGCCGCTACAGAAAGAGTTGAATTTATGATTCATGGGACAGTGGGTAGACAATTCATGACGCTTAAAATGGATATAAATTCAGACCATTCTTTGCATACACCGGGATTTGGACTGAGCGCATGATTGCATGACTGAGAGGATACTGAACAATAACTTGAATGTATAATGATAGGTAAAGAGAACCATACGATATAGGTTTTTATAGAGTCCGTGCGTGCTCGCGCGTGCGTGTGTGGCGAAGGGTGAGGCATGCGGACAGCTATACTAACGACATCATAACTGGTGACTCGTTAGTTGATCCCGGGTTACTGGATGAACACCACATTCAGCTGAAGCACAGATGGAAACTTTATTCATGACAAATTACTATTAATTGATATCATAAACATGATAACCAATGAACAGTGTTGAGCGTCATACGATACATGGTTGTTGTAGATATTTTATTACTTACAGTCATCATAATACATTATCATCCATACGTGTTTATCGCTTATAACATGCTATATAAACAATACAATAATATGCATGGTTTCACAGCCATACATGACAATTCAAATAGACGACATAAGCACCAGTTCATAATTAAACATGACAAGTATTACCTACCTTATCTTGCAGTCAAACAACAGATACTGGACTTTCTACTTGGCTGAACAATACAGATAAATTACTAGAGTAATTCAAAACCTAATTTAATCACCTAATGTAAACTATAAGAAAAAACACTTTAAAATAATAGATGTATTTGAGGTGATAATGAACGTTACTAACATTAGGCTGAATACCGTATAACGCTAAATCGGTAAAATGAATAATACGATATGAAGCTAATGGGTGTTATTGCATATACATTTGGGCCTACGGTATCACACGTGTAGAAATCGTTCTTACCTACGATTAACTACGGTTTGTGATAAATGCAATTGTTTTCATATCGGAAGGGCAGGGGCTGAGCTTTCCAAAGTGACAGTATTGTGTGGCATTCATTTGCTCTCTTTCTCTTTCTCTTTCTCTTTCTCTTTCTCTTTCCCAGAATGCACGTGCAACAACGTATTGCACTTCTCAAGGACGAAACCATTGACGTCATGGAACGTGGCACGTGCATGCATATTGGATACATGTCACTAATTTCTGAGTTTAAATCACTGTGTGTCTACACAGGTTTGATAAATTTAGATTTTAATTTGTTGTATGTACAGTTTCTTTATATGCCTAGTATATTTTAAATTGCTACAAATATGGCATTCACTGTGCCATTTGCCGTGTTATGTCTTGTCTGTTAGTCCTTTCACTCATCTACCCAATCAGCCCACTACATTTGACAGCGGACAGCTTGGTGTCAAAGTTTGTCATTTCCTGCACGAACCATAAAAAATTATCTTACCTGTTTCAGTGAAGAGAGGACTTGGTCAGAACGTCATATGGCACATAATGGTGAGGTTTAACTCATGTTTGAAGCCATCACTCCATCGGAATGTGTCATCGCGCCTGTAGCATTCCTACAAATTTATTACAAGCGATATGTGTCGATGTTGCATATTTTATGTTAATCCTGGTCCTCCCGGGACTTCTCGGTCAATAAATATTTTTACCACGACGAACATTAATTCATGCATATTCCAACGCATATATATCGGGGGTATAAAAAAAGTGAACCGGTTTATGACACGTATTTTCTCATGGATAGATGAGCAGAATATATTAAAACGTTTCACTGTGTAACCCAACTGTGTAACTCATCAACATGTCTACAGAGACTGTTCGCAAATTATGCGAGTATTAACAAGTTCCAAACAGCATGTCAAAAAATGCAATGCCATATGGGACTCTCTACAGGGAAAAGCAATCTCTCACTGCTAGACACATATTAGATGATCCTGCGCACAAAACGCATTTGTGACAAGATAGGCGGTACAATGAATTGGGCGAGTACATTTGGCTGCTACAGGTAGCTTGACGATTATGCACGTGCTAACCAAGACATGAAATCAACACCGCATATTCCTCCGAATGATACGACTGCAATTTCACGCATAAGATACTGATATTCCACGCTAACCTTTAGTTAAAACGAAGACAAATAGATGATTGGGGCATTGACAAGCATTTTAGATATTCAACAATTTTGTTTAAAAAAATCCAGGAAAATGTCATTTGCATCGTGAAATGGATCGGTGGTCCTAAACATATTTGCTCAGTATATTGTGTTGATTCAATTCGTTGGGATTGTACCTATTCCCAAATCGAGCGTGCTATAACAATTCATGCGTGAAACGCAAGGGGAATATGAACTTCTCGATATTTATCAGACAACCTGTTTCCCTCTTGTTTCAAGTGGATCGTTCTGTGGGGCGTTCCCAAGCATGTAAACTGGGGTCATTTGTCAGGTCGTCGATCATCTCATATGTGTTTACCAGTAGATATTTTGTATACATGTACCTGATGATGATACCCTATGGTTACTACTCTGTGGTATTTAAAAAAATATATTTGGTTTCTCAACCGAAGAGATATTTCATATGTATTTGTCACAAAACGCTTATCTTTTTATTCTACTTTTTTTTTCTTTTTTTTTTTTTTTGAGAGGGGGGGTGTACACCCGATATGCTTATTAAAATGGATTGGACGGTTGGATTTTGAATGTTTGTGTACATCAAAATACTATACTCCTGATTAATGGATAATGGAGGTACATAATGACCACATTGGTCGTTAGGAATCAGTTGAAGGTATATATAAACAATTGCTCGAATCCCTGTTATCAGCTGTTTATGCTCATTATATCAACAATACATCGTATTTCTAATAAAACTGACAAAGATGGCAACCTTGCAAAACTGAAAACAAAATATTGAACAAGAAGGAACAAGCAACTAGTTTCTGATGGATCGTTGTAATCCAGGAACCACCAGCAACGAGCGTTAGTTGGCAGTGGCAGCTGGACTAGGTGAAGGCAAATGCATGCATTAATTAGTTCTCGTGGGTAATACACTGTCGACTCACCAGGCTTGGCATGTGGGCGCCTACTGGTAAACACATATAAGATGATCGACGACCTGACAAATGACCCCAATTTGCATACTTTGGGACGCCCCACAGAACGATCCACTTGGAACAAGAGGGAAACGGGTTGTCTGATAAATATCGAGAAGTTCATTTTCCCCTTGCGTTTCACGCATGAATTGTTATGGCACGCTCGATTTGGGAATAGGTACAATCCCAACGAATTGAATCAACACAATATACTGAGCAAATATGTTTAGGACCACCGATCCATTTCACGATGCAAATGACATTTTCCTGGATTTTTTTAAACAAAATTGTTGAATATCTAAAATGCTTGTCAATGCCCCAATCATCTATTTGTCTTCGTTTTAACTAAAGGTTAGCGTGGAATATCAGTATCTTATGCGTGAAATTGCAGTCTTATCATTCGGAGGAATATGCGGTGTTGATTTCATGTCTTGGTTAGCACGTGCATAATCGTCAAGCTACCTGTAGCAGCCAAATGTACTCGCCCTATTCATTGTACCGCCTATCTTGTCACAAATGCGTTTTGTGCGCAGGATCATCTAATATGTGTCTAGCAGTACAGGTGACACCGGAAAAACGGAAATGCAGATGTTGTGCAGTTGTGGACCTCATACAGTCATACCGGCACGTGTCATGTATAACTTCGAAAGTTTTTGGTATTAAAACATTTTTTATAATTAGTACTGTGCTTTATTGGCATTAAATAGGTAATTGCCATAGAAAAGACATTCGCCAACAATACGCCAGTGTACTCTGTGTAGTGCTGGCAACGCCAGCTGCCCTGTGCAGAGCTCAGTTTCTTGATACGGGTGAGTGAGGTTGGTTTTACGCCAGATTCGGGGACATTCAAGCTACATGGCTGCGGTCTGTAAATAATCGAGTCTCTACCAGAGAATCCTGTGATCAACAGCATGAGCATCAGTCTGCGCAATTGCGAACCGATGACATGTGTCAACCCAGTCAGCGAGTCTGACCAACCGATCCGGTAAGTTCCCTCTTCCCAGCTAACATCACATTACTGGGCCAGTGCGGGCATCATTCTGGCCTGTACCGTTGGTACTGGAATAACGTACGCCAGTATAGAGCCAGTATTGGACCAGTGCTTATTTTCCTTTATTGGCCCGTTACAGGCAAAACTGTACTGGGCCACACACGGATGGTTACCGTAAACACAACACCTCAATGCTGTAATGGACCAGTACTGGCCCAGTACAGGCAGTGCACTTCCTGTCTGGGGAATTGTGGGAATTTATCTCAAGACGATGTCGTCTGCTCTAGAGAGGTGGCCAAAGGGTAGAGGTTGACGCTTTCCTTATTTCTGAGAGTAAACTGACGTAATGTGACTCTAAATAGTAACAATCTTTGTTTTGAATCACTTGTAGAGACTACTTTTGCAACTCAAGCTAAGTGCTGAGCTACATTTTTGATAATAACAAGTATAAATTTTGCTGAGACAAGAGCATTTTGAAAATTTTAAACATTGGGTCATTCATCATATATGCCCTGTTTTAGGAGACGCAAAACCTGTTTGCGTATCTAATTAAAAAACATAAGTTCAGTTCAGGAAGAATTAAACTCATATGGATAAACTTGTGTTTTGTTTTGGTTTGGTTTGTTTTGGTTTTCTTCTTCAGATTATTTTTGTTTGGTTTCAGCTTGTTTTAAACTGTAGAAACGGTATTAAACGTATAACCGGGCCAGTGCCGATCAAACTGTAAAGGGCCAATTAGGCAACCGTTACGGCCATGTACTGGGCCAGAGATTTCTGGCTGTACTAGGGCCGTTCAACGCCAGTGTGCAAAATAGTACAGGCCCAGTTACTGAATGCTCTGACTTCACTGGGTCAGTACTGGCAGATTTAGGTGATGTTAGGTTTGTTACGACAAGCATTGGTTACTGTAGCCCAGTATTCTAACCCGGACTGTCACGCGTCTTTCTTGGTATGAAATGACGGAGACTTTCTACGTCACACGTGTCATGGTCCTTAGTATGGGGATCTACGTTCAGTTGTTGGCCATGTATGGCCCGTATTTTGTCCCAATAGTGCTACTAGTTTTTATTTTCCTCACTAGTTTTAATTGTAACTTTGATATTCTAGTTGTGTTACTGTCCTTTAACGACAGTTTTTTTTATAATGTATACATATTTCATTTCAATATCAAACATTTTCTCGTCACGATATTGCTGAAATATGTGACGATAAATAGTAACTCACTCACGTCAAACTTATAAATTATTTCACGCAAGAATCTGTGTGAATCCATATACTGCTGAAACGAACAGTCTTTGTTTTGTTCCGCAGGGTAACAATAACTGCCCCCTTTCAGAACTTGTCATTGTAAGATGAAGTAACAGAACAGCATTCATTGCTTCTGATTTGTCCTCGAGCACCAAATCTCAGGCGACACAGTCTAAGGGCTATTCACGTGTCTAGAAATAATGGTCCTTTTAAATATACAGTGCGTGTGTGTGTGCGTGCCTGCGTGCGTTTCCACACGCGTGAGAGTTAATAGCTCGACACATACGTTGTTCGGGGCTCACTGTCCAATGTTTTGTTGCAAGTTGACCTAGGTCGACTATATAGACGGCACTGCAGTTACATTAGTCATTGTCTATCCACATGAACCTTTCTCATAACTTGGTTTTCAGTTGTTGTTGTTCTTTTTTGTTGTTTAACGCCGTACTCGGCAATATTCCAGCTATATGGCGGCAATATTCTGTGACTTAATCAAACATATTTCAAAACGTGGAATACAATTGCTCAGATACCGACCACATTGCATGAAAACTTTCCCTTGTATATATGTTGAGAAGCTAACAACCATGACGTCAGCAGGTCTGGCCACCTAAGCCACTATAGAACTGTCGGAAATAGAAAAAAATATTTCAGGCTGTTACTCTGTATCCCGCAAATTTACACAACTGCAAATAGGATAATTTATGTCGAAACAATTCACTTTGGCCTAACTGCGCATTCAGTGGGAGGCGTAAAGGGAATCAGTGTACTTGTAAAATCGGGCCAAACGTAGAAAAACATGAATAGCTGCTGAAAACAGTACGTCATACTGCAGATGGCAATTTAGCTTGCCCAGTCAGGTAAGACGACGGAAAGTCGACTCACCCGGCATGAAATGCATGCGCTGCCTACAGGAATGAGGGGTCTTCTCAAAGATATTTTGTGGGTTTTTTTGTGTGTTGAATATGTCTCGTCTATTGATTAACATATTACAAGTCTTTTTTTCATGAAGTTTATGTTAAGACTTGTAAAAGAGTATGATACCTGATACACATAGAAAAACATCATACTAAATATCTCAAATTATATAGGTGGAGTGACTACATCCGAAGATCGACAGGATTGGATATTGTTATATATGTTAGGACGTGCTGTGTACTTCCCTCCTTCAATTCTCCTGTTACCATATATTGGCTGATATCCATGTCCCCCGGCGCGACCACAAACAACCGTCTGCGTCACACATCCTGTTTTATTTTCTTTTGAGACGACCCCTCCTACCTGTTTCTTTTTACAGTGATAGTGAAACCCCATGGTTGCTACATCCTTACACGTTTCAGCATGAAAGTTATTATTTATTAAGTCAGCTATCGTTTATAATAAAGCTAAGTCTACTTTCCAAATGGCCATATAAAAAGTACACTTTGTTATACAATATTATCGCAAACTTATTTGCATTAAGCCATGGTCTGTTCCAAATAAATCGCTTTGGACTTTCGAAACAATCCCTCATTGCTCATTTCTGCACTAATCTCCCTTCAGCAAAGTCCCTTTTCCTGTGTCCCAACCACTGGAACTGTAGTTAGGCCGAACGTATTTTAGCAGACATTTCACACTTTCGCGTATCAACTACATACGTCGTTAATTGGATCTTGGGGGTAGTAAGTCAGTTCAGTCAGTCGTATAATTTGTATGATATTGTAGAAGAATATTGACGGGACTAGTAAATTTGTTCGCTATATCCGTGTTCTACTGTAACTAGTAGATATAAACATGAAAAAAATCCAGATTTTCAGACAGTTCTATATTGATCAGCATTGTTACAGTGCTGGTAATCTGTGTAACCAGGATTTTGTTGATGGAATGAACATGTATTTAAACACCATAAAATATAATAACCACAATAAAACATAAAAAGATCTTGATATGATTTCGATCATTCAGTTTAACGCTGTATTTTCGTGCCTTTCTTCTCCATGAAAGCAGCTGTATATTCACAGTAATATAAACATGGCAGGTATGTGGTTTTTGACGTGATATCTCAGTGATGGAGAACGCCATTATATTTGTTTGGTGTAATTTCAGTGCAACCTTGAGCAGTAAGTAGAACAGCGTCAGCACAGATTAGCATCAATTTAAGTCACATCATGTCAGATACGGTCCTTTGTTCCAAACAATTGACACTCGATTTATTTATTAGAACGATGGGGTAATCTGCAGTGTTAAATTACTATGAGCAGTGATGCACTCCATCCAGTAAGATAGATCGTTAAATGGAGCTGAAACATCAGGCTGTACAACAATTTCAGGTTGAATCAGACGTCAGCATGTATATACCAACTTCCACCAGATGAAACCTGTTTAGAGCGGATATTAATACGCGTGCACTGTATATTTAGACATACATGAACTTTGGTGTTTCCCGCAACGAGATTAAACTGTATATGAATACATGTAAAATTCAGCTGCGTTGACTTTGGCAATATTCCAGTAACATCAGATCGAGGGGCTAGGCTGGGGTGGGGTGGGGTGGGGTGGGGTGTGTGGGTGAGAAATGATTACTCTAGCCAGGGATGCTCTACAACATCTATATAGGCTCCCTGCTCTAGCCAACCTATAGCTGTAGTTGTCTCTTATAACTGAGTGAGTGAGTGGGGAAATATGTTGTGGATCTCCTCTCGCAATGGTGCTGGGGAACTTTCTTATCTCCTCAAACCATAATATTCCCTATTTAATATCAATAGTTCCATAAATACCACACACAAAACCAACTTTTTGTAACGTGAATTGTAAATTTTAAAAAGTTCGACTAAGTAAAAGCTGCGTATATCAATAAAGAAAAGTCAAAAGTCAAAGGTCTTTCAAGTTTCCACTTACTTTATTGACTGATACCATTCGAACTAATCCGTGGTATCAAAGACAGAAATGCTGTCAAGCTATGAATTAATATAAACTGAACATTGTCCTTTGGGATACATATCACCCTGCGGTGAGGTTATGGTTGGTGGATATCAGCCTCATTTTCCGTCACCTTAGCCTATGGATAGATAATGCCAGCATGCAATAAATACTCATTTATTGTAAAGTCTAAATTAAGAGTCGAAAATAATATTTTCTGTGGTTACGGTATAAGGGAGGTAACTCCCCGCGTTTATTGACTGGGCTCATGTCGTGGCGTGTGAAAATAGTGAAACCGGTTTACCGCGCGTATGTCGGAAATGTCCGAGTGAGACCGATCCATAATTATTATGGGAGGAAAATATGTTTTAATACATAGATATTATATTGAATATATTTCTGAAGTAACGAACTATAATGACCGATTTTCATCAAAAACTATGCTCGTATTGTAATTATTTCTCAAATCTCGTTACGCGCGAGAAGTGCAATAGCGAGCATTTCCCCCGCCAAAAGCCGGTTGTACACACGACAGATAAAGGACGGCATAAGAACGAAGTAACCCTAAAGCACAATGTCTGAATCTGAGCCAGAACCGGACAGTGGTCCAGAGGATGAACCAATGGATCAATCTGTAAGGATTTGTCACTGAGTTTGCCCCTTATATGGCAAGAGTTTTGTCAAAACAATGTAGTCATTTCTTTTCTTTTGTTTGGAGGAACATGCTTGAGGATGTTGTTCGGTTTTCGATCACTAAATTTTATCATCATTGTGTTCTGAATCATGTTGAAATCTACGAGAAAACAGCTTTCTCCTCTGCGTTGTACGTTCTTGTTACTTTTTTGTTTCCTAATCTGAACTTTTCAGTGATTACATTTCTTATTCATTCTCGAGATATAAGAAGTCGTTTCTACCTGAAATATAAACAGAAAATGAAAATAAAGGGGAAACTGTATGTGGCACAGCCAGTAATTTACAAATAGCCAAACCAGAAATTTTGGAGATGTAAGAGTTCCACCGGTAACTAATGATCAAGGTTATATGAATGTTCTTGTTCATTTCAGCCAATGCCAGGTCCGTCTGTGTTGTTGAAGTCACCACCTAAAAGAGGGGGAGAGGATAATGAAGAATTTGAAGAAAAGATTGTGAGTGTTCAGCTTCATAACAATTGCATATTCTGATGTTTAGTGTACACAAATCTAGTCCTTTTGGGTTATATTATTTACATTCAGCCAACTTTTGTTGAAATTTTAAAAGTTATAGGAAAAGTGTGTCGCTCTTGTGACACTTGTATTAGACTCAGAATTAAAGGTTAGCTATATTTTGATAAGGAACCTTTGTTGGGTAAGTATAAATCAAACAGACCAGCCATGTCGTTTGGGTGTAAACAGATTGAAGTAAGTATCAGTTCAAAAGGCATGTATCAATGCTTCACAGTAGACATAGGATTAAAAAATGTTTCCTGAAAGTATGTAAAGTGTTACAGCTATTGATTGTTTTTTTATTACATCTCTATTTTACATCTTTTTATAGCAAAATGACAGAAGCAATCGTTTTGACTTCTTGCTTCAACAAACTGAGCTGTTTGCTCACTTTATGTCAACTGGGACCAAGACGGGGGCTGTTGCACCAACAAGTCCCCTCAAGATGAAGCCAGGCAGACCGAAGGTCAAGAAGCTTGATGAGAAGGCGAAGCTGGTTGCTGCAGGAGAGTAGGTGGACTGCTGTCTTGATTTATTCAACATGGGGATTCTGAGTTAGATGGTGTCACGGAACTTGTGGTCAAGAGGCGACCATTGGGATTGGGGGGCAGACTCTGTGACTTGGTTGATTGCAAGTCCCAGTACTCAAGTCATTGTTTGCGATACAATCACAAGACGTTCTCCTCCCAGGGTTCCGGAAGGATAAAACAAGACTTATAAGATAAATAAGTAAAATGTTTATCCCAAAATATCTGTTGAGCCTTAAAAGGGCCCACATTCTCAGTGACATGCCCTCAAAAGAGCCCAAATTTAGTGAGCGTGCTAAGTTATCATTTTACAAAACGCAGACACATAAAAAAATAATGTGTAATGACAATATGTTTCAGTTATTTTCGCTTGTCAACCTTTACTCAGTGCAGTGGTGAAACCAAGAGTTACTTCCCTTCAATTGTTGGTCCTACGTAAACAGACATCATATTTATTCAACTGCTTATGTGTTTCAATAGGGCTTTAAAGTTATTGATTGGTCAAAAAGGCCTTATATTTGATGGCTGATAATATGAACCATATGCACACAGACCAAAATTTGATAGCTGGAAATTTAAGAGTGCAGCTTGATAAAACCTTATCAGTAAGGCCATTGTTAAACGATCGTCTTTCAACCTGTAATATTCAGCCTGTTCAGAATCGGTTCACACTGGTTAGGGAAATCTTTGCCCTCACCAGATAACCACAGTAACAAAACGTGTTTCCCTTAATACCAGCCCATTGTTTTACATGCCCCATGTCTTTTTATTACACCTGGAAACTGCTGACCAGCTACACTTTTGGAAATATTACGAAATGAACAAAAAGCCCCTAGATGCTGACCTATACTGGAATTGACATGAGGAAAATGTGAATTTTTAAAAAAATATTTTACTTTTATTTTTTTGTTCTTTCTTTACTTTTGTTTTGTTGGGGCTTTTCACTGTTTGATAATCTTTGTACTCTAAACTGATTTGGTAAACTTTGCCATGCCCTTTGTTGTAGTCACCGACATCGCAGAACTGAGCAAGAGGAGGATGAAGAGCTATTGTCTGAAAGTCGAAAGACAACAGCCGTCATTACCAGATTTGAATCATCCCCATCATGTGAGAAAACTACTTTCATGCTCAAAGATTGAAGTGGACTCTTGGCTATTGTTTCTTTACTGAATAGATCATGTTTTCCGAAACTGACCAAAATGCATCAGGTCTTGGTTCTTGTGAAGCCCATTTCTCTAGCTGTGGTACTGCTGGAATATTTCTAAAAGGAGAGTAAAACAATGCTCATTTGTTCAGAAACATTTCCAATTTTTTTATTGTATGCCAGTTTGTAAGTGAATGTCTTTGTATTCTAGACATTAAAACAGGAGAAATGCGAGACTACCAGGTTAGAGGCCTGAATTGGATGATCTCCCTTTATGAGAACGGCATCAATGGAATCCTTGCAGATGAGATGGTATGCATTGCAGAACTTCTAGACAGTTGTTCAGTTGTTTCCCTTGGAAATCACAGAAACATGCAGTCATGCTTTCAAGTGCTGCTTTGCCCTGATGAAGCCTCTACAGTTGTTGGAACCATGCCAACTGGCATAATGATCATGGTGTTAACTAAACCCTCTGGGTTGTTTAAGACACACCAAAAGATAAGACAAGCCTCCCAATTTATGTCTTTTTTTATGAGTGGTTTCATCTTTGCCATCAAAAGACATTAAATGATGGTACTTGTGCTGAATACCATTAGGCATTATGTGGCTAAAGTAAAGCCTGTTTGAATAGGGAGTCAGTTTGCTACATCGTAATGAGGTCTCGTGGTCATGCTGAATGGTGTCTCAGTGGGTTAGCAGTGAACAAGCCTAGTTGTGAAAGCTTTTTTTCCTCACACAGACTACCCGGGTTTGATTCCCAACATTGGTACAATGTGTGAAGCCCATTTATAGTGTCACTCGTCGTGTTATTGCTGGAATATTGCTGAAAGTGGCAGAAAACCAAACGCATTCACTCACTGTGTGGGATAACACTATAATATGACATAGTACAGCGCTAGTACAAGCATCCCAACACAGATGTGTTGACATGGCATTATTAGAGAAATAGTCTTCTGTGTAACGTTTCAGTTAAATTGTAAATGTAGCGTAAGATATGTTTTGTTTTGTTGTCAGGGTTTGGGTAAGACTCTCCAGACGATATCCCTGTTGGGTTACATGAAGCACTACCGTAGCATTGCCTCGCCTCATCTGGTCATCTGCCCCAAGTCCACCCTACACAACTGGAGGAACGAGTTTAACCGATGGTGTCCCACTCTTAGAGCTGTCTGTCTCATTGGAGACCAGGCACAAAGGGTAGGTTATGCTCACATATCTTTAATTGAAATAGAATTTAACTTACATGTTGTGTATCTGTGCCAATTTCTGCTAGGTGTTAAATACTATTAACTTGTCATTTAGGGTGTTATGACTGATAACTATAACAGAAAGTTATGTACGGATATGTTGAGGAGTCTTTCTTTCACAAGTGTTTACATTTTTCTACATGTTTGGGGATCTAGTCAAAGGCCTGTCCATCCATTATCATTTTGTTTCCAAAGCGTTATTTAGAAAGCTGTTCAGTATTATCCAGCAAGTAGGGACGGGTATGTCATGCAAAACCAAAGGTGATCCTTCTGCTAGTATGTATTAACAGATTTTTCCCATTCTTAATTTTCTTGGTTTTCATAGAAACGTTGTGGACTGTTTCCAAGGGAGGGTAGACTTCATTTCCGGAACATAATTTAAACACCATTCAATATTTTTAATCAAAATTTAGTAGACGTATCGGAAAGAACCTAATGTGCTTCTTGCTATTACAGATTTTGTCATTTTTATTTTTCTCTGTTTCCATGGAAATGATTTGGCCTTCTCAGAATGGGTGGGGTTTGTTTCCTGAGCACAACTTTAAAACCGTTCAATATCTTTCAACAGTAACCTGGCAAATCTATGAGGCTTTTCCCAAAGTGGTGTCTTTTTGCTAGCTACAAATTTTTGGTGTTTTTATTTGTCCCAGTTTCTTTGGAAAAAGATTGGTCTCAAAAGGGAGGGGTGGGGTTTGTTTCCAGAGCAGAACTTAGAAACCTGTAAATATCCTTCTGCAAGACTGGTCGGAAATATCAAACAGATCTTGAAGTGGTGCCTTTTGCTATTTACAAATATTTGGCAGTTATATTAGTCTTCAAGTAATTGTCAGGCAATTTGTTCTTTCGAATGTGTCGGAGCTGGCTTGGATCTGTCATTTTTGTATGACTCTTTTTTTATCACAAATATCATTGAAACTTTTCAACTTAAGTGTTACATGCTGTTTTTGTTCTAATGCCCAGATATTGTATGCATAGGGTGTACATGAATAAATATATTTGTGTCCATTACCATTTATATGTAAATATATCGTATTCGCCTCACAGTATATTTTGTAGCCTTAGCAGCCTGTATTGTCTGACTCTTCTGATGATGTTTCAGGCTGCATTTATCCGTGACACTCTCATGCCTGGTGAATGGGATGTGTGTATCACCTCATACGAGATGGTCATTCGAGAAAAGTCAGTATTTAAGAAGTTCAACTGGAGGTACCTTGTCATTGATGAAGCTCACAGAATCAAAAATGAAAAATCCAAGGTAATTGTAACACAATTGTGCACAGATTGTTTAGTGTTTATGTCTCAGTGAATACAATTTACAAAATAGTGTTGACCATGATTGAAATCAAATTCTATAAATAGACAAGTCAACTCACAGACTGTTTCTCTGACCATTAACACAAAAATGAAACTAGCTGCCCAAAATCTGTGACGTTGATCAAAACAATAGCATAAGGTTAAGATGCAGGTTTGTAACTTTGATGTGATGTATATGACATAGTTTCCATTTACATGTTTTTTAGATGAGTTTTTCCCCTTTTCAGCTTTCTGAGATTGTGAGAGAATTCAAATCAACCAACCGTCTCCTGCTCACTGGAACTCCGCTTCAGAATAATCTTCATGAGTTGTGGGCACTTCTTAACTTCTTGCTTCCTGATGTCTTCAACTCATCTGACGTAAGGACCGCATAGAATACACAATGGACATAGTTTTTTTGATTGATAATTGTAGAATGTGGGCACAGTGGTCCTCATTGCCCACCGACCCCCGTTTTCCTACGAACACAAACTTATAGCTTAAAAACATGGCTCATTAACCCTTCAAAAACTACACAAAATATTATTTATCCCTCTGATAAGTAGTGGTTCATGTTCATTTTGTTATCAATCTAATCTTGAAGAATGTTCACATTGGCCATGTATGGTCTGTGACGTGAAATACTTGAAATATTTAACATGTTAACAGAAGCATTTGCACGAGGAGAATGTTGATCTGTCATTGAGAATGACAGAACATAGTGGTAGTGAAGATGATATGCCACCATTCAATGTTATCATTCAGAAAGTTCTTATTCAGTCACGTGTCAGGAAGTTTTTATGGCTATACATGTTGTGTGCCAGTTTCTACATTTTACTTAACTTCTTGTGTTTCTTTCAATGCAGGATTTTGATTCTTGGTTTAATGCCAACAACTGTTTTGGAGATGTTGCCTTAGTTGAAAGACTTCATGCAGTAAGTACTCACAATTGCCATTTGTAATTGAATGGGTATGTTTATTCAATCTAACTATCTATCAGCCTAGTCATTTCCTGTTTCCTGTACATGAAAGACTGCTCGAGGGCGCTTAGGTTATTATTAATATTATTATCATTAATGTTAATATTCTTGTATAAATGTGATTTTATGGATTTGTTGAAAGGTTTACAGACACAGTAATGCCTCTAGGATGATGTAGTATTTATTTTCTTGGTCAATTTAGTTTAAGATTACATAATGCAAAAGCACCCATCTTTTTTTGATCATGTTTGACAGGTGCTTCGACCTTTCTTGCTGCGACGTATCAAGTCAGAGGTGGAGAAGCGATTGCTTCCGAAGAAGGAGACCAAGATCTTTGTTGGTTTGGGCAAAATGCAGAGAGAATGGTAAGGATAGTGATTTTGTTTCTACTTGAAAGTAGACTTCACTTTCCAGTCTAATTAATCCTTGATGTGCCTTTGTAGTATATCCCAATACACATCAACATTTGTGGTATTACATTTAAACCAACATATAGCATCTGGCAGGACTGTTTGTTCATCCATCAGTTTGTTGAGTTTCTTGTATATTAAATGGAAAGAGGAGGCAGGATAGCCGAGTGGGTAAGGCATTTGTTCACAACACAGAAAACCAGAGTTTGGTTCCCAACATTGGTACAATGTGTGAAACCCATTTCTGGTGTGCTAGACACTGATGTTACTAGAATATTACAAAAAGTGGCGAAACACCATGCTCGCGTTGAAACAAAACAGTTGGTACACTGTTTGTACCTGAATGGATGTCTACTTCTTCTCTTACAAGGTACACGAAGATTCTGATGAAGGACATTGACATTGTTAATGGAGCTGGTAAGACAGACAAGATGCGACTCCTCAATATTCTCATGCAGCTGAGAAAGTGCTGTAATCACCCCTACTTGTTTGACGGGGCTGAGCCAGGTCCACCCTACACCACAGATTACCACATTGTAGAAAACAGCGGAAAGATGGTCATCCTCGACAAGATGTTGCCCAAACTCAAGAGAGAAGGTTTGACTGCTTGACAGATATACTCTTTTCGTACCTATTATCTGTGAGGTAGTAGAAACAAGATATGTAAAAAGAAACAATCAAATTATTGATGAAGCAGTATTTGACTAGCTGACTTAAGAAGCCATTTTTCCACGTCAATAGTTTGATACAATAAGAGCTGGTGGTGGTTGTTGCCCTGCCTGGTGGGGTATTAATAAAGTTAAAACAAGGACTTGTTTGCTCTCACTTAATTAGTGGCAGTGCTGTATCCCGATGATTCAATCCTATGATGGAGCAAGCAGACATGGTTCTGTGTGTTAAAATTTTAGGAAGCCTTTTTTGTTTCTAATTTTAAAAAAGATAGTAAAATATTGCTTATCAATGCCACTCTATTTATGCCATCGATAGATTTTGTATAGGTGTGAATATTTTGAGGAAATAATAGCTTCTGGACCAATCACATTATTCCTCAGTGTTATGATATCTAATATGTATGTGGTGTTGGCAGGGTCCCGTGTATTGATCTTCAGTCAGATGACCCGTATGTTGGACATCCTGGAGGACTACTGCTACTGGAAGCAGTATGACTACTGTCGTCTTGACGGAAGCACCCCACATGAGGAGAGACAGGTACGCCCTCACAAGCAGTTTGTATGCTCTAACTCGTAAACATCCTTGACTGAGGCAGAAGATTCTACAACTTTTACTTAATAAGTTGTGTGTAAGTTTTAAGAAAAACGTACATTTGACGTTTCACATTACATTTGAAGTTTCTACAATGTGACTCTTCTAATTGTCTGATCCAAACAAAACATGACAAGTGTCATGCATGGGTATATATCTCTTACTCCACCTGTTGTCAAGAAAAGCAAGTTTTCCAGTGTGTTATTTATTTTCGTTGTTTTTTTTTTGTTTTTTTTTCATTTGTTTTTAGTTACATTCTTACTTTTGTAAATTCATAGTTTTTAAACATTTCATTTTACAAATTGTACTCCTTGTACTCTCACTTACTGCAGACATAGGGCCAAATAATGTCCTGAGCAGGTTGTGATGAAAACCTAGACATGACTTCTTTATTATTAGTCTATAGTTACACATTTGAGCATGATAATTGTAACGTTCACCTTTCCACTTGCAGTATTGACTCGCGTGAAGCTCCATTTTTTCGTTATTTCATTTGATGTTAAACCTTGTTTAAAAATGTTTCATTAGAGGAGAAAGTTCATGTAAATGAACATGTTTCTAAATTCATCCTTACTTGGTGGTGTCAACCGATGACTGACAGCCTTGTTAATTTGCCTTCGCAGAATTCCATCAATGACTTCAACTTGCCTGACAGCAAGAAGTTTGTCTTCATGTTGAGTACAAGGGCTGGCGGTCTTGGCATCAACCTTGCTACTGCCGACATTGTCATCTTGTTCGACTCTGACTGGAACCCCCAAGTTGATTTACAGGCTATGGTAGGCCATTGTTGGCTTGAAAATCAAGGGCTAATTTGATATCTTGTGATATCCTTGTTAATATAAAACCTAAGAATCAGTTGTCTTCGTTGATTTCACCCCAAAAAATCAGTGTTATTTTCGGCTGTTAAATTACATGTTTCTTTTGTCAAAATGATCCTGTTTTGTTTGTGAATTGTAGGACAGGGCTCATCGTATTGGTCAGAAGAAACAGGTGAAGGTGTTCCGTTTTATCACAGAGAATACAGTGGAAGAACGTATAGTGGAGAAAGCTGAAATGAAACTGAGGCTTGATAACATCGTCATTCAACAAGGTGAACATCCCCATGTTACATTCTGTACGGCAGCATGCAGGCAGTCTGTACCAATTTTGAAGATTTTGGTTTACCACAGGCTCATCTTGTGTTCCAGTTTCCTTGCGTAAAATAAACTGAAAACAAACACATTACACACCTGGTTTAGTTCGTTCCGTTTATCACTGGCTTACATGCTTATAAATGTCAAGAATGGCCTAATTATGAACCTAAGCAATATTTGATCTGATGTGTCAGCATGAGTCAGTAGTTTCTCTTAGGCAGTTTAATGTTGGACACAAGGATGTGTTTCTGTGGATTGTTCAGTTCCTCCAACATTTTTGCCTTGTAATTAATTTTTGAAAATGTGTGTAACTGTAAAGCAGTTGGCAGTGAGTAGTGGTATCCTTCTTGCACAGTAGTCCGTAGAATATATATCTTGATCTATCTCTTGTCAAAGCCAGTCTTTATAACAAACAGTTATTCCAATGTATTTTTTGTGTCATTCCAGGTCGTCTGCTGGATCAGTCGGCCAACAAGCTTGGTAAGGACGAGGTGCTGAGTATGATCAGGCATGGTGCTAGTCACGTCTTTGCGTCAAAAGACAGTGAAATCACAGATGAAGACATCGAATCCATCATTGAGAAGGGAGAGCGAAAGGTACCAGCCTGAATACAATGCATTAAAAATGGACATTTATTCATCTGTCGTTTAGCACTATTTTTGCCCATTAACCATACACTGAGACATAATAAATCTGTCAAATGGGTAATTGTTTCCTGAAAATGTTTGAATATTTTGACTTTGCGAAGTTGTTTTCATGACCAAATGCACCTTGCAAGAACATTTTCTTTCAATTTCTGTTGTCAAATGTGAGGAAATTTGTACAGATTAGTTTTGATGTTTTAATGGGCATTGTTATCCCCCACAACAACAAAGTTTCAGGAAATATAGAAACAAGTTTGATATGTTCATTTGTATGCAATATTTTGTCTTAAGCATATCTCGTAAACTGCTCGTGATAACCAAACTTTGTACACATGCCAAGCATGATTGTTAAAAGTACCTTCTGGGGTTTAGACCCAGATATGAACATTATTTTTTGCAGTTTCCATGGAAGCATGACTTGGGCTGTGACTGATGATGAGGATGTTTGTTTTTGATTGAAATTGATGTTTGTGTGTACTCTTTTCCAGTAGCAGAACTTAAAAATCATTCACTATTCTTCACCAAACTTGGCACATAGTTAGGTCTGTTGGTATAGTGGTGCCTTAGGAAGATTTGGATTTCTCATTAAAATAATTTTTGCGGTTCCATGGCAAGACGTTTTGACACAAATGAATTTGGTAATAGTGTTCTTTCTTAGAGTAGAGGTGTAAGACCGTGCAATACTCTCCTTCCACTCTGCCAGATACACTCCAAAACATTGACGTACTGTTATCATAATTTGTTGACATATTCATGAAGAGTATTTTGCTGCTGCGGGGGATCTTGATGACTTTGTCTTCTTGTTTACAATTGCACAGCAGTGTCAATGGGTCCTTGTATTTTAGTTGTTGAATCAGAATTTCTGTGAACTCAAAAACTATGCGAGTCATGTTTGATGTAATACAGTAGTCTTACACCGCTTATGATGAGCGTATGTTTTTGTAGACTGAAGAAATCAATGAGAAATATGAGAAGATGGGTGAGGGCAGTCTACGGACGTTTACCATGGAGTCCCAGGAGAGCGTGTACAAGTTTGAGGGAGAGGATTACCGTGACAAGCAGAAGCTGGGCATCGGTCACTGGATTGAGCCACCCAAGAGAGAGCGGAAAGCTAATTACGCTGTGGATGCATACTTCCGAGAGGCTCTACGTGTCAGCGAGCCTAAAGCTCCCAAGGTAAGCCTAAAGACATTATTTCACACTGTAATGTTCCAGTGATGTGCAGCAACAGTATAATGTTGCCTCGATGTGCCATGATACTGTGTAAAGTTACAGTGATGTGCCGCGACACAGCATATTGCTGTGATGTGCCGCGACACAGTATTATGTTTGGCAGTGATTTGCCAGTGTACAATATATTCTGATCTGTTGCAGGCACCCCGTCCCCCAAAGCAGCCCAATATCCAGGACTTCCAGTTCTTCCCTCCACGGTTGTTCGAGCTGCTGGATAAAGAGATCTACTTTTACCGAAAAACTATAGGCTATAAGGTTTGTGCACAACAATTGATAGACGTAAACATGGAATCATTATCTCACAAGGGATATGTGGTTGTATGTGTCCCTCATTAGATCTTGAGCCACAAACAGGATGGCTGGTAGAAATATTGCAGTTTCATTAGAACTCACAGATGCGGTTGATCCAAAGGGTTGTAAAGTTTGAATTGTATAAATATTCTTGAAAAGAGCAACAAAATGTCCTGAGAGTGCCAGATGTAGTTAATTAATATTTTTGGTTTAAAGGAACTTTGCTCAGATCTGTGTGTCTTTTACAGGTACCAAAGAACCCAGATCTGGGGTCAGATGCCGACAGAGTTCGCAAGGAAGATCAGATGAGGATTGATGAGTCAGAACAATTGAACGATGATGAGATTGGAGAGAAGGAAGACCTCCTCAAACAGGTAGACAATTAGTGATCAACTGCTTGTGACCAGTAGTAGCAATATGGTGTTATGTGTTTTGATGAAGTGTCTCAGTGAAATCTATCCAACTTCTGGACCACATGTGTTGGTGGTAATTATAAAACTAGACATGTCTTTGAAGAATATATGATTTTAATGAAAGACATGGTGTTGCTTTTAAACCTGAAATCAGTGGGTCAGTCCAACAGATGGAAAATGTTTTCCACTATAATGTGAAGAAATAGCGCCATTTTGTGCAGAACATAATGAAAGCTGACACTGACATTGCTTAAAGAAGTCTGTTTTGGAATTACTGTGAAGTCAGATAATGTCCATTTAGAAGCCATAAGGCAGACATTCTATATAAAACCAGATATGTTCTTTCTAATTATTGTGCGTGGTTGCAGGGTTTCACCAACTGGACCAAGAGAGACTTCCAACAGTTCATCAAGGCTAATGAAAAATATGGTCGTGATGATGTTGAAAGTATTGCAAGAGAAGTGGAAGGCAAAACACCAGAAGAGGTAAACCATTAAAGTTTCGAATTCATCCTTGACAGGGCGGTGGAGATGCCTAGTGGTAAAAGCATTCGCTGATGGCCCAGATTCAATTCCTCACTTGTGTACAATATGTGAAGCCCATTTCTGGTGCCCTTCACGCCAAGATAGTACTAGAATATTACTAAAAAGTGACATGAAACCAAACCCACTCACTCACACACACTCATCCTTGACAATGACATTGAGGCAAATGCAGTGACTGACATTCGAAAAAGATTACCAGTAGCACTTTGTTCTTTTAGGATTGAGTCACAATGTGTATCTATTGTATATATTATATGTATGTATAAATTGTATGTATAAAGATACAGATTAGAATTGAATTTTGTGAACTCAAGGTTGTTGTGAGTGGCGACTAACAAGATCGGGTGGTCAGGCTGGCTGACTTGGTTGGCACATGTCATTGTATCCCAGTTGCGGAAAGTGATGCTCATGCTGTTGATCAATTGTTTACAGGCCGCCACCATGAAGCTGGAATGTCGCTGAGTGGGGCGTAAAACTAAACTCACACTGGTTGTCCATGTTCATTTCATTCAAAAATGCAAGCACAGAAGTCTATTTTCAAGATTGAAATATTGAGTGAGCTGTTTACCCATTCATTCAGTGTATGTTAGTGGCACAACATTAAAAAAATATACATTCATGATATTATTTGAAAGCGATAGCCGTAATATCCATTTTGAAACCGGACCATGTATTTTGTTGAATGTTTGCAGGTGATTGCCTATTCAACAGTCTTCTGGGAACGATGTAATGAGCTCCAGGATATTGAGAGAATAATGGCGCAGATTGAGAGGGGAGAGGCTCGAATCCAACGAAGGATCAGCATCAAGAAGGCCCTCGATGCCAAGGTGAGGATTGTCCCAAGATTGTCTCAAAATACTTGTTCCACATGCCACAAATAACAACTTGAGACAAAGTCATTGTAATATATTCAGTCAGACACTGGGGCCAGTCTCAGACACTATTCGTGAACATTGCTTGAGTGAAAAGGGTGATCATTTGACCAGTAAAATTTACAAATGACCATTATTTGAAATACTGCCTGGTCAGAAGGTCTAGCTGTGAAATATGCAAGCGTTATCACTGTTCTCGTGATGAAAGTAGAAAATTAACAAGGAATCGTTCAGTTATAGAGCTAAGTGTGAAACCTGAAAACAACAAAGAATTGTAATGAATTAACAATTAAAAACAATCTATACTGGACCAAGTTCGCAATTCAAATCAAAGCTAAAAAAATACAAGAGCAGTGATTATTGCTTAAAGAGAGTGATTGTAAAGCAATGATCACAATATTGTTATGCATCCAGATGGCCCGTTACCGAGCACCATTCCATCAGCTACGTATCCAGTACGGAACCAACAAGGGCAAGAACTACACAGAGGAGGAAGATCGTTTCCTGGTGTGCATGCTACACAAGCTGGGTTTCGACAAGGAGAACGTGTATGACGATCTCCGCCAGGCAGTACGACAGGCTCCTCAGTTCCGATTTGATTGGTTCATCAAGTCAAGAACTGCTATGGTTAGTATTGAAAAGTAACATAATATGAGTGGATCATGTTTTAGGTGTCTGTGCTGTTTGCTATATAGATATATAGATATTTGTACCAATGAAGGAGGTTTTCTGAAAGGAATACTTATGTGCATTCACAGAAGTGTGGGGTACATTAACTGTGAGTTGCATATTCTGGTTTGCTCTCGTTATTTGACATATCAACTACTGGATGATCTTGTCCAAATTTGAATATTTCCATGTCATATCAAATGATTGGTTACATCGACACTCATGTGCCCTCCCGATTTCAGACAAGATTGTCTTGATCAGTATCAACCTCTTTTCCCCAGGAGTTACAACGTCGTTGCAACACCCTCATCACACTGATTGAGAGAGAGAACATGGAACTGGAGGAAAGAGAAAAGGCAGAGAAGAGGAAGGGACGACCAAAATCAGGAACACCCAAGGTTAGTACCATCAGATTCAGACTGTATTGTTGGGGTCAATGGTGTGTAGTTAACAGCCATCTCCACATAATGATCTTAGCGCTAAAATGGTCGCCACTCCCATGTTTTATCAGTGGCTTCAGAGAGTCGCAGCACTAAGAATCCTGTATTGGCCCTGGCCCTAGGGTATAACACAGGATTTAATGCTAAATTTACCTCATTTCACAGCTACAGACAACATTTTGGGTCATTGAGCTGTGTACTCAAATACGTTGAGTATTTACAAAACTGCAAGCATTCTTGTGTATAATAGGTTTTGAGTTTTCATATAAATATTTGCATAATTTACGCAGGTACACAGCTTATCTGTACCTCTGGTCATTAACTTAACTGTGTGATGGGTTTACTTTGTAGATAATAGCTTAGGATTTTCCATGGTTTGATCCACTATGTTTGAAGAATGTTTGAAGTGTTAGACCTGCAACTGCTGGAATAAAGTTGTTTAATCTTACATTTTCATATTTTTGGCATATTAGATGTCTTAAGTCTCGATGTCAACAGTAAAGTAAAATATTGTTTGTGATTTCAGAGTCAGAAGCGCAAGGCAGATGGTACACCCGATGGAAGAGGCCGTCCCAAGAAGAAAAAACCTTGAAGACATGTGTGCTAGAAATGATCTATTTAATCCTCTGAGTCGACTGCTTTTGGCCTGGTGACTAGTATCAGCCAGTCTGCTTCTGGTCAAACCTACATTTTTGTTGTATATCATTGTCTCGTATCTCCATGGAAACTCCCGAACTTGGGAAGAGATCAAAGACACCTCACAACATTGATGTCCAGCCAAGCACCTGTCAATATTGTCCTATGTGCTTAGTTATTTTGTAGGGGCGGAGATTGTCATCATGGCATGGTGCAGTTGTCACGGTAATGAGACTAATTTAGACTAACTGTGACTTAATATGATAAAGACTTTAGCAAAAATGTAAAGTATTATATGATATTTAGTGGGTACTAATGAACAAGTCTTGCAGATTCTGAGGAAGTGTTTCGTTAATGTTAGACGTTCATCCGACATTCTTGATTCACATTAATGATCACTCCCTCAAATGAAGTGGATCTTTAGAAATGAATGCTTTTTTCAGTCAAAGAAACTTGTTGGGTCCAGTGTGATGTCCAAGTTTTACTGCCTTATCCCCATTATCACAAGCAATTGAACATTTTAGGTTAACATTTATCATTTCATTTTATATTTATGTAAATATTGTGTAATTTTAGGCTTGTTGATTATTTATGTCTGTTAGCTATACGTTTTGTGTGTGATCTGTCTGAGACAAGGGAGAAACTCCAATTGTGAATTTTGTTGATTAATGTTTGATGTGCACCAGTATCACTGTACCATTCCTCATGGTCATATTCATTGAAAAGTAATTTGGTATCATGTTTTGAGAATAAAAGGTCTCATATCAAAGTACTTGTGTGTGATGTTTACTTGTTTAGATTCAGATTGAAGACGACTAAATCACATGTCCCTGTTTCATCTGACATGAGGAGCAGTAGGGTAGCCCACGTTTGAGGGAGATGGTTTGGTTCCCCATGGGGATGCACTCTGTGAAGCCCATTTCTGGTGTCCCCTCCCACAATATTACTGGAATATCACTAAAAGCGCTGTGCAACATAGTTTAACGCACTCACTGATATCCAGAAAACGGATGAGATACTGTAATTAGTGTCCCCATGGATAATCTCCTTTGCATTAATGTAATGTATGGAGTGATACAGTATGAAAGTTAGTATTGTAAGAAGGACATGACAATAACTACTGGTCTGTCTTGATTTTGTGTCCGTTTGTTTTGTTTTAGCGGGGTTTTGTGTTTGTGGTTTTCTTTTTATTGGTCGGGGTTCTTATGTTGTCTTTTTATGACTCTGTCTTCCATAGAGTTGACCGCCGTCCATCCGTAATCATTTTGTTTCAGTAGCAAAGGTCAAAAACCTTTTCCCATATTTTTCAGCAAAAATTTGTTGGCCGTAAGGGGAAAACAAGGACAGTGTACTATGGGTTGCATCTGCCTTCCAGTTAGACATCTATGAGCGTTACCTTGCCTCGCCCCCTTGGTGTGCGTTTCACCGAAGTTCCCTAACCTAGGTATATGAATTGAGGTCTGCCAAAGAACAGAATGGAATCTGTGCATCAATGAAACAATGCCGAACACCCATGAGGCTGAATGTTTTCGCTTTTCATGCACCAATGGGTTGGGACGCAACCGAAGTCCCAACTATCAGCTGCTTCGAGGAAAGACTGAATATACACTGGAAAACTGTTTTTCTTTCCTTTCACCTGAACAGTACACAGACGCTGACATGACAGCGACAGTAACATCCATACTGGACTTGTTACGTATCACCTGAACAGTACCCATCTGCTATCGATGCAACGACAGTAACATCTATACTAGACTCAACGAGTTAAAGATATTTGCATTTTCATGATTGATATTTTATCAGTGTGTTAATGAATAAATGGGTCATTATTCAAATTTTCAAATTTTGCACATATCCCTAACTATTTTTGTCTAGTATTGCACGAGAGCCCCAGGAACAGCTTCAGGCAGACATGCCTACCTATTCAAGCTTCAGGGAGCGTGTGCGTGTGCGTGTGCTCCTAATGATCCTTAGATTTAAAATGTTTGAGTAAGCACAGGACAATAACATGGCAGTCATGTCTAATAATTAATACTTTGCAATCCTTCACGTTGTCACCTATTTAAACATGGGGAATTAAGCGTGTCAGTGGCTTCCTTGAAGGTAAGTCAAGGGGCATAATATTACCCTGTAGCACGTGTCCGCTACAGACGACGATCTCCAGACAAATTGTCCTCCCTTAGAGCAGTTTTAAAACGAGCGGATATTCAAGCGCTGAGTGATTTGCTAGGAGAAATTCCTATTGTTTACAGGCTGTCCTTTCATGACTGGTACAGTGACTGTCGAGTTAAGAAACGTTGAATCGCACATCAACAAGCAGACACTTAGCCAAAAGCAGTTGCTTGAAGTCCCTCCACCTGTCTTATGGTACCCAGGTTTTAACGGTTTAATTCGCCTGTCTGTATGTGATAGCAATAAGATATATGCGATTTGTAGCCTTTGACTTTATTGAAAAATCTAGTTGTAGAGTTTGTATCCCAAATTTAGTATGTTGTCTTTAATTATTTTAATGTAATGACGTGGATCGCGTTTCCGCCATTTGAGGTGAACAGCCAGCTGATGACTGAACATCTGTCAATGCTGACGATGTGTCTTAAGCATGTAACTTGCCAAACGTGCTCAGATTCCGGGAGTATCGGGTTACTTGTCAAACACTGGTCAGGAGCAAAAGAAACGCACTTTCTTCCGACCAGTTTGACCCTTCCGAAGACCTCAAATTCCAGTGACATCAAGCGTGACACCAAACTAGTCGTGCTGTTGTGTGACCATGGGACAAGAACGGATGCCAGGCTATGCTGAATGTATGCGATTTCGGACCGTTCTGCTGTACAACCGATCATGTGGAAGTTACTCCTTCCAAGGAGTTGTCATTCATGGTCAACCTGAACGCTGATGGTCTTTAGCGTCATTAGTTGTTGCTGGTTTTGGCCATTCGGCTGACAACCAAACTCTCCAGCAACAGCCCTCAATGAGATGACAGCATTCAGCATGCCAATAACATCTTTGACAGTTGAGTAGGCCTTACATCTTTGTTAATAAACAACGAAATCAACTGATTTGTATTCACTCTATGACTTGCATACGCAATTCATGTGATGCTTGCCTTTGATCGTAGCACGTGAATATCTTCATTTACTGTTTGGAGCACCTAAGGGCGGTAGCCAACTCGCAACTTGTAATATTGTAATATGTTTTCAGACAGGTCTTCAGTCATTACAGTCCAGGGTCCAGATTATCGAAGCTCTCTTAGCGCTAAGTTAGCTGTATGTGCCATGCATTAACATTACGTAATGTACGACTATCTTAGTGCAAAGAGAGCTTCGAAAATCTAGGCCCTGTTCTATAGCGGCTAACTCAAGGTCAAAAACTGGAGACGTTGGGGGTCTGACGTTACCTTCTATGCGAGGAGAATAGATGGAGTTTTTTTATTATAGTGCGATGTTAGGATCACTTAGGATTTTGTCGGACTTTGTGACACTTGCCTGTATTTTCATTCTGGACACCTTGACCGACTTGAGCCATATGCTGTAACACCTTCCGCCGCAAGTCGTTTCTCTCCTGCCTGTTGTTTTGTACTTGCCAACACATGGTGACGAAATGTAAGCGTATCCCATAAGTCTTTTTAATTTTCCTGAAAACCCTTTCAACTGCTGACAGAAACTCAAATGATAGCATGCATGTAGAATGACGGGTTGGGTCAGTTGTGGGTTCCTAAGTTGGATCAGAGTCAGGGGATCCGGGTCTGGATCAGTCCGGGGATGTTGGGTTAGATTAGTCAGTCAGTCAGTCAGTTAAGTTTTACACCGCTTTTCGCAGAAGTTCAGCAATATCACGGCGTGGGTACCAGGAATGAGCTTCGCACATTGTACACATGTCGTACCCGGAACACAGAATAGAACCCGGGTCTTCCCGACGAGTGAACGCTTTAACCACTTGGCTACCACACCGCCCCTTTCACTAGATCAGAGGTAGATGAGGTAGGAATCCAGGGTTTTGGGGTCGGATCAGAGTCTGGGCGTGTGTGGTAGGAGTTCGGCGGTCTCGGGTTGGATCAGATTATGGTGCCCTTACGACGCACTTGCATACCCTCTCTGAAATGTAGGGAAGTTGTATTTTCCAGCAGCAAATATCTAGTTGTAACAGCTGAGTTGTAGTTAGCTTTCAGACGGTAGCACATGTGTAGCAGGGCATGGGTTCATCCAACAGATGACATCTTTATTGACTGTTTGATGAATATTTAGTCTCTTTCGACAAGGGGCCGACCTTGAATCAGTCGATCCGTGGTCCAAATCCCATTACGTACAGCGGAGAGTGTATGTCTGTTCCGTTACTGACAACCTTGGTGTAGAGCACGTTCTTACATAATTTATGCCCCAAAATGACATAGTAACCTTCTGTATTTTCAGGGTGAGTGTAATGCAGTAGTTTCTGGGCCCACCCCGCGGACAACATCCGCTGTGCAAGCAGTTCACACCTCATTGGCTATGTCACAAGGCACATGTCATCTCGCTAGAAGGTTCGAATCTCATCATTGGACTCGCCCAGATCGTTTAATATTGTACAGACAAGTTTAAATAATGATTTTGAGAACAAAGACAAATCACAGATGGGTTTAGTCGCTCCGCTTGGCGAAGAATACATAAAGAACTGTTACACATGGTTAAAGAACTTACCAGAGCAGTTAATCGTGATTGATATTTGCTGACGTTGATGAGTGGCATTGAGTTGAATTAGTTTTGCTTTTATCACTATTCCAGACATGGGATAAGGTTGATATGAATTTATTCAGCAGCTGCTAAAGACGAAGGGGTCTGACGATTTCACATTTATATTTGGGAACTGCTTAACTGTGATAGTGATGGATCATATTACGGTAGGACATGACTGTTTAGTTTAGTTAACGAGAAACGTCGTTATCCAAGTTATCCTGGGTGCGGTTGTACAAAGCAATCAAAGCAATCTTCACACAGACTTAAGACTGTCTGAGCGCTGCGGTTGGTTTGTACAACCGAAGTTTTCCGAATTCCGTGAGAAGCGGGGTATTGGTATGTGACCAAGTGTCACTAAAATCTTAACTTCACTAATCGTTTGAGAAAGATGCGGTCAAACATAAATATGCCTTTTGTTTCTAGAAGTTGTAAATGTGTTATACTCTAATAGGCCTTGAACCGTGGAAACTTACTGCAATGCGCAACAGATGGATGCTGGCAGGGTTTTCATGACTTCGTGAACACAAACCTGTTCCACCTATGTTTCACTGAAATAAATCAATCAGCCAATCAAAACATGACAGTTGCGACACATATGTTCAAACTATAAAAACAACTGTAATCTACACCAGCCTTCCAAATGTCAACTAAACAGTTGAGTGAAAGGTGGGTATATTCACTACAGTCTGAATGCGAAGACCTACAATAGCTCCTTATTTATGAATTCTCTTAGAATCTATCAAAGGTATTAGTGAAATTTGTTGCTTGTTTATTTCAGCATAATTTGGAGGAGCTAACAGGTTTCTGAAATGTGATAGCAAGACTCTCTTGCATTTGTTTCGTTTTGCAAACAAGAAACTATTTCAGGGTTCATTTTACATTTCTGTTTTAATCAGAATGTAAACAACTGAACAGTTAATGCAAACTAATCAAACACGATTGTCATAACTGAATACAGTTAACTTTTAATGACCATTTCCTATCTATTTATGGACAGGATGACGAGACAGCTATGGTAATAATGTGTGGTGCTAATTTCCCATTTCTCAGTATACTCGGTGCTTCTTTCAGATTACGACAACGTGAAGGGATCAAGCTCTGCAATGGTACAGTATTCCTCTACTGTTAAGCTAGAGGTAACAGATGTGAGCCTTGTATATGTCGCATATGCGACTTAAGTGGAGGTAAACGGTCTAGTCAGAATGTAGAAACCTTTAAGTAAATAGCTGATAAATCACTGTCATACTGTTCATGGTTTTTCATTCTAGACTGTTATTCCGACAACGTGCGCCATCATCCTGATGATCGCCTTGAGTGTCTTTGGTCAAGACTGTCCTCCCCCAGACACAGGTTGTCAGGACTTAGAACCTGAATCGAACGAAGTTGAAAAAGGCTATGAAGCCATCAGGTAATGTATGTCCAGTACAGCGAAAACCCCAATGACAACAGTACCATCAAACTATTCTAACATTACTTAAGTCTTTTGAAAATACCCAGTCACCATCTGCATTAACGAGGTCAGTCCCAGTCCTCGTCGTTGTAGTCATACTCACCTCGGTCTCCATCGTTGAAGTCAAACCCGTCCCAGTCACCATCGTTGAAGTCATCCCCGTCTCAATTTCCATCGTTGTAGTTATCCCCGTCTCAGTCACCATCGTTGAAGTCATCCCCGCCTCAGTCACCAACGTTGAAGTCATACCCGTCTCAGTCACCATCGTTGAGGTCATCCCTGTCTCAGTCACCATCACTGAAGTCATCCCCGTCCCAGTCACCATCGTTGAAGTCATCCCCGTGTCAGTAGCAATCATTGAAGTCACTATCAATGAAGTCATTTCCGCCTTCCGTCTCAGTCACCATCTTTGTAGTTATCCCCGTCTCAGTCACAAGCGTTGAAGTCACCATCATTGAAGTCATCCCCGCCTGTGTCATCCCCGTCCCAGTCACCATCGTTGACGTCATTCCCGTCCCAGTCACCATCGTTGTAGTTATCCCCGTCTCAGTCACCACCGTTGAAGTCATCCCCGTTCCAGTCACCATCGTTGAAGTCATCCCCGTCACAGTCACCATCGTTGAAGTCACTATCGTTGACGTCATCCACGCCTGTGTCACCATCGTCTCATTCACCAACGCTGAAGTCATCCCCGTCCCAGTCACCAACGTTGAAGTCATACCCGTCCCAGTCACCATCGTTGACGTCGTCCCCGTCCCAGTCACCGTCGTTGTAGTTATCCCCGTCTCAGTCACCATCTTTGTAGTTATCCCCGTCTCAGTCACCATCTTTGAAGTCATCTCCGTCTCAGTCACCAGCGTTGAAGTCACCATCATTGAAGTCATCCCCGTCACCATCTTTGTAGTCATTCCCGTCTCAGTTACCATCGTTGAAGTCATCCCCGTCTCAGTCACCATCATTGAAGTCACCATAGTTAAAGTCACCATCCTCGTAGTCATCCCCATCTAAATCGCCATCGTTGTAGTCATTCCCGTCCTTAGACACATGTACTGACCGATGAGCTAAATTATGTCTTTATTAAACAAGTTAAGGATGTGTTTCCTCACAACGCTCAAGTACCTGGCATTCTGCTTGATTGTGATTAGTTGACTGTTTTTCACCGTCATTGTAAATGTAAGCATCTCCAGAGACGGTACGTTGTTCTTTCAGGGCACAAGCTGAAGGTACACTCACAAGTGTCCACCAAAGCATCGCTTCCGGGTTTGAGGATGAGCAGAACTGTCCTGTTCCAGATAATCTAACGGACTTCAGTGAGAGAACCAGACCCAGCAGAAAACGGTGCGAACCAAAAATATTGTAATTAATTTCAGGTATTTTCCTCTATGACAAAATCATAGATAGCACAGGCACAGAATTTCATGCCTGAACTACCGGGAGTTTGTTAGCCCGTCCGATGTCAGTATTTAATACACTGTTTCTATCTGTATATTTCTTTGCCACCTCGACTGGGAAATTTCAATCTCAGCAAAGGGAGACAACTACAGAAAACAGTATACAAATGTACTTTAAAAGGAAGGGATATTCCATTTTAAGGTGTCATTATTTGGGAACATATGAATATATGTTGAATTTGAAAATGATTATTCTGTTTCCCTTCAGCTTGGCTTTGAAGCATTTACACCTGTTTGTTTAACACTTACTGAGTCCAGAGCAGATACACCTAAAAAAATCCCTGTACACCACATATAGATGAAATGAATTTTTTTGTCATTCCACTTATTTCACTATCTGACTGTAACATATGCACACACAGAATAACGATTAAAATGATTGGTACTTATAAAACAATATCTGAGAAAGGTTAGATATCTGTAAAAGATTTTATCGGTTTGCAGACAGGCCCTGCCGATTTCAGTGAGGCCTGTTTATGGGCGATCCTGCGAGCCGTGTCCCCCAACAGTTCGTTACCTGCATCGTTTCTTCCGGCGATGTTACGTCATCTATCCTTACAGACAGTGGACGAGATACGTCACGTGTCCGTAAGTATGCATAAATCACACCGAAGTTACATTTCTCGGCTTCCCTGGTTGTGGGTTTGTGACTAAGTATGGTTTTACGTGGCTTTTAGCAATATTCCAACAATATCACGGCAGGGAACACCAGAAACTGAGCTATGTTGGCAACCGGGCCTTCGGGGCAACAAGCGAACGCTTTAACCACAGTGCTACCCTTCCGCCCCTTTTATGACTGAGAAATTTACAATATTGAGACCTGCGTCGTCTGGTTCCCGGGGTCCGCTGCGCTAACGCTTTATAACTGACGTGTAAGTGGAAGGGACAGAGGGAAAATAATAGCGATGGTCTGTTGCAACATATTGCGATACCGATAGTCTATTTTGACCAACTACTGCAATGCTGTTGCAATGTTTTTTTTTGGTGTTGTGTATTTTTCTCTTTGAATTGTCTCATTTGAAGTACTTTCCCGAATGAATGGACACATTATATGAAACAAAAACAAGCCGAAGTGGTCCCAGTCTCTTAATAACTGACAAGAAACTTGAAACCCAGATCAAACCAACAGTCAAATTTGTTTAAGAGGAAACAGGGGCGGATAACTCTCTATCAAACTGAATGAATCTGGTACGTCCTGTAATTTGCGTTGCACAGTTGTTAACAGAAGTCGCGGGTCGATTACTAAACTATCGACAATAATAGATACTATCGATGTATCTATAGTCTTTCGTTTCTACCATCGAGTATTTCCTATCGGGGATTCAACAATTGCAATCAATCGATGGTTCAATGCATCGTTACGGGTCTAGTAACTGACAAAGCGGCGTTAGACCGAACCGAGTCACTGACTCAGCGTCAACTTGCATCGTCGATATCCACCAAACCCTGGACGAATCTATAGGTCGGCCCGATAATTGTATTACCTCCCTTTGCTGGCTCCGCATTCTCACAATAGCCAATCAGCTAAGCCGCCGTTATAGCCGAGATGGCCAGTGTCAACAATGGTAACGGTCGCAACTACGAAGGTTTGCTCGCAGTGCAACCCATGTGTTCTGGAAATCACACAGACAAATTTATAGGTCCGAAACTTTAGAAAAATATATGCAAGAACTCTTTCTACCTCTTTCAGAGAACCCAGTGTTTACGAATAGTGTCTGACCCTCTGACAAATCTGGCAGATTTGCCAACGGTCAGACAGAAGTCCTCAACCTGCTGGCCCCAGTGTCTGACTGAATATATCACAATAACTTTGTCTGAAGTTGTTAATTGTGCATGTGACACTTGTTCACTGATTATAAATTTATGTTTATAATGTTTGTCAATATATAATGTTAATAATTTCCAAGCCAATTATGAGAAATGTTCAATCTGAAATGTGTGTTTCATTTTATTCAGCGGGTCCTGTGAATTTTCAGTGGGTCAGACAAACATGTGAAACCTACAGGTCCCAATGTCCTGTTACTTTGAAACACCATTCATGAACACTGAGAACCTCTGCATGGTTTATGTTGACAAGTTTAATCGGTTAGATATTTTAAAAAGCGAAAGTGAGTTGTTACTTGTTCCCAGCGTAGGCACCGGATTGGATAAAACGTCAGCCAAGGGAGGTAATAAATTTATCAATTTAACCAAATAGCAAAACAATGCATTTTGAGATAAATATGTTCATTGACATAGTGTACATGATATATTAAAAGTCTGATAATAGGTGGTGAAACAATAAAAATACTTACAAAAAAATTGTTCCAACACCAGATCCGAACGGTTTGGACGCATAGGGTAAAGGGAAACTCTTGTTTAACTGATGGTGAAAACAGGCTGTGAAACCGTTTAAGATGACTAACGCTAGTATGGAATAATTTCTATTGTGTTATAATTAGTGTTGTTAAGGATGTTAGTGCTACATTCAATCTGCTGTAACGTCCGCGTTGTTTGTCATTAGTTCCGTTTTTGTTTGGTTTAGAATGGTTCCAAGAATGATGTGATTTCTCTTCTAAATTCCATAAATTTGATAAACACACTTCAGTTGCGTCCTCACAAATGACTGAATACATCACAGAACTTACTAAATTTGTATCATCTAATTTTCAGAGGTAAATGCAGAGAGCCGTGTTGGTGTTCCAACACAAGGTGTGTGCCAACACGCTACATCCGGGTCTGGGTGTGGTCATGGTGTATTGGCGATAACCTCCCTTTTGGCTACAGGCCTGGCCTAAACTGGCGCTGGCTTTGGTTACCACAAGACTGCGAATGCCGAGAGCTCAATCTCTTAAACGTGGTTTTAGACAGTGCATAAAACATGCTGATTTGATCAACTAAAATAGAATCTTGAAATAAAGATAATGAAGCGTTGTTTTTATATGAATTTCTTGTTGGTCATTCCATGCATTCCCAGCGGTCGAAAGTTTCACATTTCAATACTAGGGGGTAAACCATAAGACCCAATTCTGCGATCCAAATTCTGTGTCCAAATCCTGATTTGATCTGATTGTAATGTAGGTTGGGCAAACATTCCAAATAAGAAATCTCAAGACAGACACTTCACGCAGAATTACTGAATACCGGTTGGACTGTGATCGAATGTAAGAAATGTCATTTTGGGGATTACACTCTCTCGGTGAAGTACACATTATTATTCAAGTACGCCTGTTTGGTTGGGTCCCGTCTGGGGTTCGAACCCACGCTTTCAGCGTCATGCGTCTAGTCGACTACACTCAAGTCTGTGGAAGACCCTTTTTGTAAGTGGTAATGTAGCTGATTTTGGGATTAGGTGCTACTATCTGAGGGTGTGGGTTCGAATCTCGGATCGGACTGAACCTAACAAAGGTATTGGAATCTGAAGTTTATTGGGAATATATAATCTAAAATATAATATATGTTAGAGTATTTGTTGATCGCTATTCAAATACTGACGACTTCCAGGTGTGTCTATGGTGCCCCACTGCAGGTGCTCGGTACAAACATTTGTAAAGTCAAGTGTTTCAGGCACAAATAGAAAATTTCAGTGGACATCAATTGTTGTCTGTCACCAACATGTTTAAAATGAACCATCTGGAATCTTCATCAACACTAAAAATTTGTTAACCTTAAGCAAATATCGCTCTATCGTAGTTCAATAGTTGTCAAATCTGGACAGCAAACACACCATTTCCTTAACCACCATATACAGCACATATTTTATATGCTGTCAAAATATTCTCATGTAGAAGCTGCCGAATCAGCCAGAGGATATTCTTGAAAACACCACAACCGTTATCAATACGGTAATAGGTTGAAATTACGCTTGAAGATCCGGGACAGAAGTGATATTCAGCAGCTCATGTTTGTATTACAAGGCGACTTCTACAGGTAAACACATATAAGATGATCCACGACCTGACAAATGACCCCAGTTTGCATACTTGGGAACGCCCCACAGAACGATCCACTTGAAACAAGAGGGAGACAGGTTGTCTGATAGATATCGAGAAGTTCATTTTCCCCGTGCGCATGGACTGTTATAGCACACTCGATTTGGGAACAGGTACAATCCCAACGAATTGAATCAACACAATATACTGAGCAAATATGTTTAGGACCACAGATCCATTTCATGATGCAAATGACATTTTCCTGGGTTTTTTTTAACGAAATTGTTGAATATCTTAAATGCTTGTCAATGCCCCAATCATCTATTTGTCTTCGTTTTAACTAAAGGTTAGCGTGGAATATCAGTATCTTATGCGTGAAATTGCAGTCGTATCATTCGAAGGAATATCATGTTGATTTCATGTCACGGTTAGCATGTATTGCACGTGCATAATCGTCAAGCTACCTGTAGCAGCCAAGTGTACTCGCCCAATTCGTTGTACCGCCTATCTTGTCACAAATACGTTTAGTGCGCAGGATCATCTAATATGTGTCTAGCAGTACAGATGATCGTATCCTAACTGCTTAGATCGACGTTCATGTTGTTGACCACTGCATTGTCTGCTCGATTATTTACAGACAGCTGCCATATAGCTAGAATGCCCCTGAGTGCGTCGCTAAACAACAAACAAACTAGGCGGAAACAGTCGCCTCAACACAGGTAATAAGATCCAAAACATAACCTGTTAATGCTGGCAAAATAAAAAGTGTGTTATACTCTCTGGATAACAGATTCTTTATTATGATAAGATGCGACGTCTCAGCATAGATTTTTTAATCGTTTTCAAGCAAGAGTAGCAACGGTCATAAACCATTCCGAGACGTGATTCAATAGAGAAGTTGTCACCCTTAAAGTATCATGCCATTGTTAGTATTCATCAACATCTATACCAGGTGAAGTTCAAACAGTAGACAACACATTTGTACAAGTTGTCAAAGAGAAGGAAACTGGTCAAACAGTGTTAATGCGCGGCATCAGTAACAACACTACGACATTTCCGTGCCGCCAATATTCTTATTGTCACTTTTGACAGATTACCCTGACCCATGAAAAACAACGTCTAAGGCAAGACTGGGCAAGGGCAGTACAACGGTGGGAGATCAAGCACTGGTATGGGGTGCCTTTGGCTGTGAAGAACAGATTCTGCATATTTCGTAATGACGATATCATGCACGCTCATTGCCACAAGCGACGTGCATCTCCATGGTGGCGGTGGAACCGTGTTTGGGGGAGGATTTTTTTTTTTTTAAATTCGATAGAAAGTAACCTGACGAACGAGGAACACTTTTTTTTCTCTCAGACATACAGCTTGGAACGTTTAGCACGTGTTAATGAGTTGTAGTTTCAGTCACACTCGTTCTCATAGTAGACAAATGGACAATGAACTTTGATGTATAACACAACCTTGCTGGCACAAACCTTGTGAAATTTAAAATACGCTTAAACATGCATGAAGGACCCCAAGAAACATCAGACTAAAATAGTCTCAGAGAAGTGAAATGCACGCACAGTGTTTAAGATTAAAGTTGATTAGTTATACATAAGTATATTTTATAACTCATAGTTTATAACATCAGTGCCCCAAACTATGAGAATGCGGACGTAAAATCTAGCATGCCCACAAGGTGTCCTCACATAAGAACTACAGTTGACGACAACACATGTTATGGTCTAGTGCAGAGATTAACTACATGCTGTCGCCTGCGACAACTTCCTGGATTTGCCCAACAAAAAAACAATATGATGTATTTAATTGCCACTCATTAACAGGCATCTTTTAAGCTCACATTACATCCCAAAACAAAATTATAGAGATAATATATACACAATCGATGGGTGCTTCAGGTCAGTCTGGCAGTCTTTCATGTTGCAGTGAATGTTATTCTCGGTCGCTTGTACGGCAGCTGCAATGTCATCAAACCTCAGGACCAGCAAGTCCGATACGTCACCTGCGGGTGAGTTTCTCCACGGGTCGTAAAACTAGCCCTAGCATCTGCATGTGCATGCGTGTGCGTGCGTGTGCGTGTGCGTGTGTATGACTCATGTTTCGATTTGTAATAACTTAGTGGCACTTTCATCCTACATGTTCAATTTAGTCCACGTAGAACTATATAGTTCTCTGATGAACGTGCTCTGGTATTTCTAAAGTAATCTCCCACAGTTGGGCACGTGCCACGGCATGTCTTAAGTACACACTTCCAATGGACTGATTCGCCTCTAGTGTTATTCTTCTGGCAACGGCGACGGTCAAGAATCACCTCAGGTTTACCTTTCTGACCAAGGACAACATCCTTGACTTTCCTAAGCCCAGTCATGTTGGTATTGAATTAGTCCATTTCATTCTGCCTTGTATATAAGATGAAACACGACTGGAGGGCGAGTGGTGACGAATGCATACATCGAGAGGAGGCAGGTGGTGACGAATGCATACATCGAGAGGAGGCAGGTGGTGACGAATGAACCCATCGAGAGGAGGCAGGTGGTGACGAATGAACCCATCGAGCGTGGGGCGAGATGTGACGAATGCATACATCGAGAGGAGGCAGGTGGTGACGAATGAACCCATCGAGCGTGGGGCGAGATGTGACGAATGCATACATCGAGAGGAGGCAGGTGGTGACGAATGAACACATCGAGCGTGGGGCGAGATGTGACGAATGCATACATCGAGAGGAGGCAGGTGGTGACGAATGAACCCATCGAGCGTGGGGCGAGATGTGACGAATGCATACATCGAGAGGAGGCAGGTGGTGACGAATGAACACATCGAGCGTGGGGCGAGATGTGACGAATGCATACATCGAGAGGAGGCAGGTGGTGACGAATGAACCCATCGAGCGTGGGGCGAGATGTGACGAATGCATACATCGAGAGGAGGCAGGTGGTGACGAATGAACCCATCGAGCGTGGGGCGAGATGTGACGAATGCATACATCGAGAGGAGGCAGGTGGTGCCGAATGAACCCATCGAGCGTGGGGCGAGATGTGACGAATGCATACATCGAGAGGAGGCAGGTGGTGCCGAATGAACCCATCGAGCGTGGGGCGAGATGTGACGAATGCATACATCGAGAGGAGGCAGGTGGTGACGAATGAACCCATCGAGCGTGGGGCGAGATGTGACGAATGCATACATCGAGAGGAGGCAGGTGGTGCCGAATGAACCCATCGAGCGTGGGGCGAGATGTGACGAATGCATACATCGAGAGGAGGCAGGTGGTGACGAATGAACACATCGAGCGTGGAAAGCATCCATCGACAGGAGGGAGAGTGGTGACGAAAGCATCCATCGAATCATGGGTCCTTGGCTTTTCTGTTTCTCAATTAACACGTAGAAAAAGTGATATTATTTACATGTAATTACACATTTAGTGGTGAACCAGTACAGAGGCTTTACCGACAATGCATCTGAAATGACATTTGCAAGATAACGTACAGTGTATTTGTGATGATGAACAAGCTGCACGTTCGTAATAGCATTTCAGTGATGATGTATTACACTTATTTTTGGTAGAGATATTAGTCAGCTCAAGTTTGAATATGACATCACAACAGGCATTCGTCACTACTCGCCCCCTCTCGATGGATGCGAGTGCTGACAATCAAGAGAGGGGCGAGTCGTGATGAATGCTTCCATCGAGAGGGGGAGCGAGTGATGACGAATGCCTGTTGTGATGTCATATTCAAACTTCAAATCCCGCATGTCAGCCCAACATAAGAACTAGAATCTGTATTTTACTAAGAAAGTGTAATCTCAAATATGATAATATGTGGCCATCAAATACTGAAGGTTCCAGGTCCTTGTGGAAAGGTGAGCGTGCCTTGCCCCACCCAAAGCACCCTTCACACACATACAAACTTAAGGCCAGTCAGTAATTCACCTGAAAAATGATGTAAGTCAAAACACGTTTTTTAGTTTTAAGCAACAGCCCACGAGTATCACGGCTGGGAACTCCAGAAAACGTGATTGAAACTGTGGGGAAGTGCATCAGGCAGCATTGTCGTTATTAATTTTGAAAGGTTTTTCACATGATTACACAATGCCGTTTAGAAAGTGGTCAAATGTAACATATGTCATATTCATTTTCCATATAAAGTATAATCCCAAATATGACATACGTTACAGGTCACTCACATGTCAGCTGTAAGACGTTCTGACAAGATTTACTGAGGCCTTGAATGTTGTAACCTTGAGACCTTGAATGTTGTAACCTTGAGACCTTGAATGTTGTAACCTGAGACCTTGAATGTTGTAACCTTGAGACCTTGAATGTTGTAACCTTGAGACCTTGAATGTTGTAACCTGAGACCTTGAATGTTGTAACCTGAGACCTTGAATGTTGTAACCTTGAGACCTTGAATGTTGTAACCTTGAGACCTTGAATGTTGTAACCTTGAGACCTTGAATGTTGTAACCTGAGACCTTGAATGTTTTAACCTTGAGACCTTGAATGTTGTAACCTTGATACCATGAATGTTGTCACCTTGAGACCTTGAATGTTGCAGTCTTGATCAACCAACGTCTGAGCAATAGTTCCTTGACGCGCCTTGAATTCTTAGTTGTATAATTATCCCATCTTGACTATCCTCGGAAGCAAATTCCGCTCTCTGTAAAGGGCAAATACATATATTTATTCTCTGCTAGCTGCACCTGAATTCCACTTTGGACGTGGCACACTACTACTGAACAAAGCTTCAAGGAGTGTTTATAACATTTTAATTATACTACAAACAAAAAGTATGGGAACACCCTAAATGTTGATAGTCATGCATAAACTTAGACGTCGTGAGATCATTTATACCCTAAGGTAGATGCAACGTTTTGTGTGCATAATGGACACTTTAATCGACATGTTAGAACATGCAGTGAAATAATTGATTCAATATTGCTTTGGTTACAGTAGAATAAAGACCCGTGAAGGTCCCGGGGTAGAATAGGCCTTCAGCAACCCATGCTTGCCATAAAAGGTGACTATGCTTGTCGTAAGAGGCGACTAACGGGATCGGGTGGTCAGACTAGCTGACTTGGTTGACACATGTCATCGGTTCCCAATTGCGCAGATCGATGCTCATGTTGTTGATCACTGGATTGTCTGGTCCAGACTCGATTATTTACAGACCGTCGCCATATAGCTGGAATATTGCTGAGTGCGACGTAAAACTAAACTCACTCACTCACTAGAATAAAACATTGTCAAAACAGCGGAAAACAATAGCACTGAAACACTCCAGCACTATGTTTGATTCCAATGCTCAGGCCTCGGAGCTCAGTGCATGTGGAGGACATACGTCCCAGGAAACGTGTGATAACTGTGCACCGGCAGTTGTGAATCGGTTCCAAAGGGCTTGGAGCACAACATATCGGCCACCTGCCATGGATGTGTTTCTAGGAAAAGGGGGAAAGTCCTGAGGAAACTCTTGTATTCCCTCAGTGGCCTGGATCCTGTGCTTCAGTCCGTGAATGACAGAGGGAGACACCTGAAGACGGTGAGCAACACTTTTTATGGATTCGCCATCTTGTAACAATGCAATGGCCCTGCTTCAGTGGAGGGCGCTTAACTGTCTGAGCTGTGGCATGATGATGTTGTGAGGTTTCAATACTGCTTGTAGCTGTTTTAAATGTTGCCACAAGCTGCATGGGAAGTGTCTTTCACATGCACTGGACTGTTTTTCTGGGCATTGCATTCAACCATAATGTTGGTGTGTTTCACCACCCTTGTTTTTTCGCTGTTTTTGACAATGTTTCATTTCTCTCAAAATAAACACATATTGTATAAATTGCTTCACTGCATGTTCTGACATGTCGTTTAAAGTTCCCATTAAGCACGGAAAGAGTTGCATACCATACAGTATAAATGACCTCACCATTTTTAAAATTATATATTACTATCCAAATTTAGTGTGTTCCCATATTTTCTGCTTGTAGTATATATGACTTGCAGTGAATTCGTATACCAGACTGGTTCGTAGACGTGGAAATCCGGTGGATTCGTAGACGGATTGAGCGGTGGATTCGTAGACGGATTGAGCGGTGGATTCGTAGACGGATTGAGCGGTGGATTCGTAGACGTTAGTAAATGATGTTAGTAAATGTTAGTTTGGTATTGTTGTAAAATATGACATTGGTATAAACGAAAAGTGTTTGAGTTTGGTGGAATAAAACATATATTAGGTAAGTATGATTGATTGATGATGTTTAAGAAAACCAACATGATAAATTTGGTGAAATAAAACAATCTATTCCACCGAGTCGTCCCGGACGTTCAAATCAAGGGCTGCACCTTCCATATGAACCAGGCCATTTACAGGAAGGTACAGAAATTGGGTCTGACTACGGCCTATGAAGAGGATGTAGGAACCCACAGGTGATTAGGTTTTTTCACAATCAATCAACTGATCTACTGTTAAAAGAAAGTATCAACTTCAGTATAAACCATCAATATTTGTATTTATAATATTATAATCTATTTATTTTCTAGATTCGTCAAGAAGTTGATGGGTCTTCAGTTTTTAGATGCGGCTCATATCAAGCCCGCGTTCCAGAAAGTAAAACAACAAGCAGTGACGCCGGGTCTAGTTGCCCCCTGCGACTATTACGAGACCACTTGGATCAATAGCAGCATTTGGTCTGTCTCGAATTGGAGTGTTTTCGGAACAGTTATCAGGACAAACAATGACTTGGAAAGCTGGCATAAGCGGTTGAATCAGCGCTCTGGACGGAGACACTTGCCTTTTAACAAACTTATCCCCCTCCTATTCAAGGAAGCTGACCTTCTGCCACTTCAGATCCGACTTGTCACCGACGGGCAACTTGAACGGAGGCAACACGCCAGCCAGTAGCTTAAGACAGAAAAAATTTTCAAGTTGTGGGACGCATTCCAATCATCGAAACTGACCGTCTCCCAACTTTTGCGGGAGGTTTCAAAGCTAAATGGGCCCCTGATAACGGAATGAAGAAATGAAGAAAATGTGATATCTGCTTGGTTGTGATCTGTGGAATTGTGCTGTTATCAAAGCCTTATTGTTTACAAATATATTAAATTATCTCTCTTGTGCATAAATATATTAAATTATCTCTCCTTGTCAAAACTGTCTTTCATATTTTACGGTCCATATTCGGTCCTTCTTCAATCACACTATTCATGTCCTCAGCTGTTCCGTGTTTCAAACCGCTGAAAAGGGAGTATAGCTTTGTATCATAATACCCAAAAGATCTTCAGTATACATAAGCTTAGTGGTTTATCTAAATTATATGCTTGCAGAATAATATTATTCAATTAGTTATACACGTCTACGAAATCACCGTCTGCGAAACAGTCTGGGTTACGAAATCACCGCGTCTACGAACTGGCTCAGTCTACGAAAACACTGTATCCCGTATATATACACCATTTGTCGAGATTGGAATAACCGAAGAAAGAAACCAATGGCCGACAATATTTAATATTACAAAACGGGATTAATTAAATTAAAGTCGCTGTTGATCGAGACGTCCCTCCGTTTAATGACTGTATTAAGACATAAATTACAAATAATGGTAAACGAATATGCTTAGGGTGACTGTAAGTTAAGCAGAGTATCCTTCACACTGGTTTCGAACAAGAAAATAAATGAATATTATAAAATAAGAAGAAGAAGATATATATTACCAGTCTGACCTTCTGATATTTCATCGGTATCAAATCTAATTAATGTAGCCAGCATAAATATGCCCCAATATTGTATTCAGCCAGACAGAAGACAGAGCTACAGAAGGGTAGGTTGATGTAGTTAAGCTTAAGAAATGCCCCGAAAAATCGAGGGATGTCGAAAAGGGAACGGGGCAGTCATTGGTTTCTCGGGAAGATGTTGAGTCTTTGTTTAACGTTTGTTGGTTGTTTAACGTTATGCGCATCCTTCTAAGCATTTCTCAGGAAGGAGAACATGACGTGATTTAGACCGATTCGGTATATTCCGGCAATACACACCAGAAATAGATCTCACACATTGTTCTCATGTGGGGAAATCGAACCCTGGTCTTTTGAGTTAGTGAGTTTAGTTCTACACCACACTCAGCAATATTCCGGGTATATGACGGTGGTGTGTACGTAATCGAGTCTGGACCAGACAATCCAGTAATCAATAGCATCAGCATTGATCTACGCAGTTGGTATACGATGACACGTGCAAACCAAGTCAGCGAGCCTGACCACCCTATCCGGTTAGTCGCCTCTTAGGGCAAATACGGTTTGCTGAAGAACAATTGTAACCCGGACCTTCACGGGTTTGTAACTCTGCGAAACTCATCTCCAATTTGAGAGATACCATGGCCACTGTTCCATAACACAGTCAGTCGTTCTGATGAAACGGTCTTTTGACACAGTTGTCGCCCTTGGTCGACCAGATCGATGTCACATGTTACTGAAAATCAATTCTAACCTGGATCTGCAAGGGTCTTCTAGGCGCCGAGTGAACGATTTCCACCGCCCCATATAGGCCTCTAGCCTCCATTCTTAAAATGATCTTGATTACTTGATGATGATGATGATGATGGTGGTGGTGGTGGTGGTGGTGGTGGTGGTGGTGGTGATGATGATGGGTGATGAATGATGATTGGTGATGACTAATGATTGATGACGATGATGATGATCATGACTACTACAATGATACTGGATGAAGGTGGGGACAATGTTTGATTTCCATCATAAGGAAATATAATAGTATACCTATCCATGACCAGTGGTCTAATGTTCCGTAATGCTCCTTATGTATTATTTATATTCTTGTCATCTTCACAAATGTTATCACACATTGTCATTTTTTTCTGATAGATAATATAAAAGATCATTATGTCAAATACGTAGCATACCCACATTCTATGTTGTAGACAAGGATCAGAACACCGCTGCTTATCCTAGCGCTGCTTCAACTGACGTCGGCCATTGACGGTAGGGAATTTAACTCAAGATTTGATCGTGTTAACTTTACATATATAGGTACTTCAAAAGCATTTGGTTTTGAAATAATGGAGTTTAACAACTCACCCCAGAGTGGCACCTGGACACTTACTGCTTGAGAAGTATTAGATGAGCCAGCGCACTGAATGCCTTTGTGACAAGTAAGTTGGACGAATACACTTGCTTCCTACAAAAAGATTGGCGATTAGGCACGTGCAATACATGCTGACCGTGGAGTGAAATCGATACCGTTACTGTTTAACACGTGTCTCGCAGAGCGATTTAGTTCAGCATGACACCATCACGATTCGCACGAGGAAATTGAACTTTTCAATATTTAGACGACAACCTGTTTCCCTCTTGTTTCAAATGGAATGTTCTGGTGGGCGTTCCCATATATGTAAATTGGGGTCATTTGTCAGGTCGTGTCTCATCTTATACTTGTCAAGCAGTACGTGTTCCCGCACTGCTCTCCTTTACCCCGCATGAGCTTAATCGTGATGCTTTAATACACTTCTGATTACCATGATGCAAAACACACGCAACAAACCAAAGAGCGTCTTACGATGCATAAAGCTGGACAGACGCAGCCCGTTTCTATACAAGACTAAGTTGTATGTTTCTTTAGAGGGTAAGACGCCTCTTTGTAGCAGTGTCACCCGAGCAGGTTGGGAGTATTTTTAAGATCGATAAGCTTGCTTCTGACTATATGCCATACAATGGCGTCTGTTTCTCGAGTTGATTTTTAAAATCAATGAAACATATTTTGACAGCTTAAAACTGTTAATAAAAGGGTTAGTTATGTTTGAGTGTGCAAGCGATTTAATGTATAATAGTTTAAGTTGACGAAAGTCGGTGAAATAAATGTGTACCCAGAGAACTAAAAAACAGCGAATGGAACGGTTTAAAACTACCGGCACCTCATGCGCCACAATATGACGTCATACGATTGTTAACGTAACAACGTCTCGTCGAAGATCCGTTGCAGCGGGAAATATTTTATCCATTTGTCACTCTCCTGGTACGGGTGACGTGGAAACTTGTTAAAGCGTCATCGACCAATGAAAATAAAGTATATTACACTAGTGTAATTTAAATTTGTGAATTAATTTGTTCTCGTCACATATCACTGCTCCACATGGAACGCTCTGACGATGCGTCAGATGCCATTATTTGTCATGGGTTAAAAGAAACGTTTTATGTGACCAAAAGATGAGTTATAAGACATACGTTAAAGTGAAAGTGGGAATGAGGCAGTTCGTATTCCCCATGTATAGAGTAAAGGAAAAGTCAAAATAATTATGTGTGACATTTAAAACACCAAAACCGAAACAAAACAGTAAACCCAGTGAAAAAAAATCCCCCACGCTGCACATTCGCCGTGTGAATGATGAGAAAGCTTGTATGATGTAAATGTTTCCCCGATAATGGAACCAATATTATTAGTAACTACTGGCTGGAGATCTATATGGACGTATTCGCTCCTCGGCAACATGGCCAGCAAAATCACAACGTTAAACTGATCAACGCTGTCGTCAGCTGTGTCCACGAAACGCGAGATATTAAACCCAACGTTTGTATTCGTGCGAGTTGACCCAAGTTAAAAACGAAAACATATGTTTCCTTCTGTTCAAGAAGTTTTATTTATTGCTCAGACCTGTGCAAGGGGACCTTTTCTGCATTGCAAGACGATTACAAACGATGGCCCTTTATGAAAGGTGAAGATATAGACGACTCAAGACTGGAACCAGGTGTCTACTACTTGCATCATGGGTCTCTCTTGGATTATCCACCTGGTGTAGGTCATTGTGGTGGCAAATATCCAATCTGGAGAAAAGGTAATATCACCCAACACAAATACTTTCAAACTGGTACATGAAAATGGTTTGTTGTTTGGAATAATATTTCGTAAAAAAATGTGTCATTTCAGCTCATGTGTGTGTCAACACGTATACTTGTGGGTTATTTGGGGGGGTTGTGATAAAGAATTTGTTTGTCCCTCTCCACAAAAATACTCGACCACGCAGTCAGATAAATATGACGACTTGTTGTAAAACAGGAACCACTTTATCCGTATCAGGAACTACATTCACAGAGTTTAATCTCACAGTTTAGCAATGTTCCAGCTATAACACGATGTCATGCTTATTTTCTCGTGATGCTACTGATTATCTTAACAACACACGTTTTAGACGTGTCAGTGTTTATGCGAACATACATATAGGCATGTTGGTCACATTTAAAACAACGAGTCAGTGAGCTACTTTTACGCCGCTGTTAACAATGTCCCATCAATACCACCAAGGACAACACCAGAAATCTCCATCTCACTTAGTACCGACATGGGGAATCGAACCCCAGGCCTTCGCCGTGACGAGCAGACGATTTAACCACTAGGCTAGCCAACACCCTACATATAAAACAAATGTAACAGTATCATATTTTATTACATAATTACTAGGGGTTTTTCATCTAGTTTTCACTAAAATTCGAAACTACTCTCCAATATATATTTGACTTTATCTTACTCTAGACCCATGCTTGCCGTAAAAGGCGACAATGCTTGTAAGAGGCGACTAACGGGATCGGGTGATCAGGCTCGCTGACTTGTTTGACATATGTCATCGATTCCCAATTGCACAGATCGATGCTCATTTTGTTGATCTCTATAATTATCTGGTCCAGACTCGATTGTTTACAGACCGCCGCCCTCCAGCTGGTTTTTTGCTGAGTGCGGAATAAAAAAACTCACTCACTCACTTCCTTGATTTACTCTAACTCTCCTTGAGCGCTGACAGTTTGCGTAATGTCATTCATCGCACGGGTGCAAACTGCCTCAACTGGTCAAACGACGCTATATGTTAGGTCACTTTGCTTCCTTATCGAGATAAGGGCTTCGATGCAGGGGTCCTCATAGTGTAGTTACGGCTGACCAGGTCAAGTATAATCTACCAGTTCTGACACTGACATATACAAACAAACGTCCTATTCCATATGGTCTACACTGTGTCTGAAGTGAAACATGCAGTTGCAAACCACGGTTCTTTAATGGATAAGCCAAAATTCAAGATATGTATGTTTATCAGCATTCTGGCATTAGCAGTGTTTTGGCATGTACATTCTAACATTGTAATACACCTGAATACTTGACCGCATCAACCTAACTGCTTCTTGCAGTGATATCCTATATGTGTTGCTGGGACTTTGAGATGGCCTAGTGGTGAAGCGTCCGCTCGTCACCTGGGTTCCAATCTTCAGATCAGTAAACTGCCTGAAACTTATTTAGGTATCCTCCGCACTGATATTGCCGGAATATTACATAAAGTGGCGTAATACTATACTCGCTTACTCATTACATGTGTTTCGGTTGATCATGGCATATGGACCTGTTATGTTCTAGAAACAAAAGGAAATACTACCTCCGTGATGTGTATCCAAAACGAGACAAGCACCTGCTTCAAACAAATAGAGATTGAGACAGCCGAGTGCCCTTATTTCCACGTATATCAACTACACACTGATGTTGCAGGGAGTGTGTTTTGTTTTCGTAAGTATAATTCATAACTCTTATGTAACTGGCGCATGGATAAGCGCTATAGCACCTCTGTCACTGTGGTGATCGTAACTCTCATACTTTAACACAGACTAACGACACTCGTGGCGCTGAGATCGCTTCGTGGAAAGGCCCGTGGGCCATAAATAACCGTATCAAGGAAGCTCGTTCCCCAAGATGAGCAGTATGGTATAGTTTCCGCACCTATTTCCAGTGCAAACATCCATCTTTATTGTGATTTAACTTTTATTAAGAAGATCGTTTCCAATGCACGCCATCACCATGTCCCTCCCCCCTCCCTCTCCAAGTTACCAAATAGATGTAGAGGGTGTCAAGCTATTACAGAAAGATCTGTAGATTTCTAGACCCCTCTACCAAATGGCAAAATTTGATATACATGCAAACTAATGAAAACGCGAGGGAAAACTTACCTTTTCTTATGTGCCACTTGTTCCTCTTTCACTGTCCGTTGAGGAAATGGAGTTACTTTGGGGGCAACTCCACATTTCGTGTGGACAGCCATTCCAGCCTGTGTTTGACATCATCGGCTGGGGAAGCTGAACGTCTCGGCAACCTTGAAAATGGATATCTACCGATGCAATAGGACCTAACTTATACAATTGTCATCTCGTGCATACTTCTTTATGTAACTTTCCTTAGTATATGGTTGTACCCAATTAATTATTTTTCCTCTCACGTAAATGCCGTTTTCTGATTGGCCAAGCGCTCTTCTATTGCTTCCAATGTACCCCCACTTACATTTCAGTGTACCCCTGTGCCAGTGGCAACTCATTCGTAAGACAAATTTACACATGACTTACAAGATGTATTTAAACTAAAAGCAGATTTCTGAAGGTTTCTTTAACCAAAAAACGTCAAAAGTTATACCCGCTTATTACAACGTCATTTTTTTAGAACCCGATGTCTGTATGCTCCGGCCGTGTAAGAATGGAGGAATCTGTACCAACACTCGGGATGGTATTTCCTGCCGTTGTCCGGATGGGTTTTCAGGACCTACCTGTGAAGGAGATGGGTGTGCTTTCTACTTGTAACATCAAATGACATGTGAAAATGAGACACAGAATTTCTCTTCAGCAAACCAAGGACGATCAGTAGCATCGGTAGTGTGATGCTAGCTGACTTGATTGACACATGCCATTGTATCCCAGTTCCTGGATCAATGCTGATGTTGTTTATCACTGCTTTGTCTCGTCCAGACTCAATCATTTACAGACCTCGGCTACATAACGTTAAGCAACAAGCCAACCATGCCACTATAACCTTAAATAATTCATCTCTAACGGAAATACAAGAACCATAAAGGTAACCACAAGACAAGACAATCGTTTTTTGTATTTTAGGCCACCGACCCTTATGCAAGAGAGTTGCATACAGCGTTGTGATACATGTTGTAGGGATATACGTTAGGACATGACAAATTGTGCTCGTTACGACGAATAAATGCAATGTTGAAATTTCGTTTGCGGCTGAAAATTGTGCACTGCTGTCAAAAAGGTCGATGTAAGGTAATTAAAGATCGAAATGAGCAGTTTTAATGACAGGGATTCATTTATAACGATGTCAATGAGTGATTTATGCATTTGCACTCCCTAGTGTATACGTGATCTTTAACATAGAGAGCTAGGCTATGAAGGGTGGATTCATTATTAGTTGTTAATATACCAGTAAAGGCTGTCAATGATGGTTTCGATAGATATTCAGGGATATACTTGTAACGTAATTCTTCATAAAACGGACAATCAAGGGTAAAATGTACTTCATCTTCAACTGAAGAACTGCATAAAGGACAAATTCTTTCTGATTTTGGGATGGACAGTTTTCTGCCTCTATTTACCACTATGTCCAACAAGCCTGTCCTGTATTTGGGAAATATGTTTCTATTACACTTAAAAATTAGTTTAGATAAATACAGTTCAGGTTGTATTAGAGTTTTAAATGTTCTATATAATTCACAACTAGAGCTACTTTCTAGAGTGAAATGACATTCCTGATAAAACATATTTACCACTCGATCACGAAATTCTTTCAAAAACATAACGACATCCCCAACACCCTGGCTTATCCATACCAGTCCATACCCATGAGAAAACAGAAGATTTCCTATATGTGATGCCTATGATGTTTTACCCATATTATCTAGATGAACCATCATATTATACGACATATTTGGTAGACGACTTTCAGGCATTATCAGAATTTTAAACCAGTATTTAAGGCATCGTATTTGTGAAGTAATATACACGGGGTGTCTCCCGCATTCACCGTAAACCATGCAATTTGGAGTGGTGGGTCCAACACATAAGAACTTTTTGCAGGCCATAAGATGGAATCTATCCAAGTCGTCGTAGCGTTGAAATCTCCACACTTCCGATCCAAATAATAAAATGGGTTGTACCTGGGCATCAAAAAAATTGAAAAATATATTTGGAGTAAACAGTCCACCATTCCACATTCCTGGGAGATAGATAAAATTGAAATCGTAGCTTTCTTTGCACGTCGAACCAAGCCATGGCCACAACATTTTAAGTTCACCGCCTCCCAATCTAAATATGAGTATGTTAGTTTAGTCTTAATTAACCGATAGATAGACAGAAACATTTAAGCATTTCAATAATGATGCTATCAGGACCAGCTGCTTTTCCACATTTTAGTTGTGAAATTGCATTTGTGAATTCATCATCCGATATAGGCGAATCTAGTACAAATTCCATACAGACCGCGGCTACATAACGTAAAATAACAACCCAACCATGCCACTATAACCTTAAATAATTCATCTTTAACTGAAATACAAGAACCAAAGAGGTAACACGTAAGTCAAAATTTATTTAGACATTTTCTGTGGGGCCATGAACAAGTAGCGGCGGTACTTGTGTTTATATACTGTGAGTGAGTGGGTACGGTTTTACGCCGCTTTAGAAACATTCCAGCAACTGGGGAACACCAGAAATGGGCTTCGCACATTGTACCCATTTGAGAAATCGAAAACCGTGTCTTCAGAATGATGAGCGAACACTTTAACCAATAGACTACACCGCCGCTCCTTATTGACGGTGAATTTAATCTACACACCCTTGCCATAATTATAAGTAATTTCTGCTTGAGGCCAAGTCAGTTGTACAGCATGAAGAAGTACGCACTGCTATACAGTCGAACCCCATTGTCTCGAACTCGGTTGAGACGAATTCTCGGATGTATCGAACTGACATCTCGGTCCCTGCCGATTTCCTTATATTTATCATTATTTTTACCCTGATGTGTCGAACTAGATGTGTCGAATTCCCGGTTGTGTCGAACTCATTTTAGGGTCCCCAAAGGCTCTAACAAGTACAAATTTACCCTTTTGTCTCGAACTGTCAAAGCTGGTTGTTGCAACTGAAAACTGCAGTCGCGCAATCGGAAGTCATCCTCATAAGATCAAAAGTAACGATTAACGGACTCAACTTATTTACTTAAAACACTTAACTTCGATCGTTTGAAACAAGAGATACATTCCATAATGTTGGAGCTGCAGGTGGTTGTATCGTCCTGATTTTGGTAGGTGAGCAAATAATATCAAGCCATGAAGCAAATGGACAGAAAGGCCATGATGGAACCTGATACATGCGTGTTCCTGTAGTCGGTTACAGAACTTCAGCCCTGGTGTAGGCGTGTTCCTGTAGTCGGTTACAGAACTTCAGCCCTGGTGTAGGTGTGTTACCGTAGTCGGTTACAGATCTTCAGCCCTGGTGTAGGTGTGTTACTGTAGTCGGTTACAGAACTTCAGACCTGGTGTAGGTGTGTTACTGTAGTCGGTTACAGATCTTCAGCCCTGGTGTAGGTGTGTTCCTGTAGTCGGTTACAGAACTTCAGCCCTGGTGTAGGCGTGTTCCTGTAGTCGGTTACAGAACTTCAGCCCTGGTGTAGGTGTGTTACCGTAGTCGGTTACAGATCTTCAGCCCTGGTGTAGGTGTGTTACTGTAGTCGGTTACAGAACTTCAGACCTGGTGTAGGTGTGTTACTGTAGTCGGTTACAGATCTTCAGCCCTGGTGTATGTGTGTTACTGTAGTCGGTTACAGAACTTCAGCCCTGGTGTAGGTGTGTTACTGTAGTCGGTTACAGAACTTCAGACCTGGTGTAGGTGTGTTACTGTAGTCGGTTACAGATCTTCAGCCCTGGTGTAGGCGTGTTACTGTAGTCGGTTACAGAACTTCAGCCCTGGTGTAGGCGTGTTACTGTACTCGGTTACAGAACTTCAGCCCTGGTGTAGGCGTGTTGCTGTACTCGGTTACAGAACTTCAGCCCTGGTGTAGGCGTGTTACTGTACTCGGTTACAAATCTTTCCTGTACCCGGTTACAGATCTTCAGACCTGATGAAAGCGTGATACTGTACTCGGTTACAGATCTTCAGGCCTGGCATAGGAGTAATACTGTATTTGGTTACAGATCCTCAGACCTGATACAGGCGTGCTCCTGTAGTCGGTTACAGATCTTCAAAACTGATGGAGGCGTGTTTCTGTACTCGGTAACGGATCTTCAGGCCTGGTATAGGAGTCTTACTGTACGCGGTTACAGGGCCTCAGTTCCCTTGTCCTGATATGAGCGCTCAGTTACATAAATACCAGAAAGTCACCATAATATATAGCTGGAAATACGAAACATTGCTACCCAGGGCGTTCATGTAAAATTGACGTACTTTTTTGTATTGTAGATCCCTGCAGAAACAGCACGATGTTACCGTATTTCGAAAAACGTCAAGTTGATGACAGAGATGAAACTCAATCCACTCGAGATACATCTTATGGTCGAGGCTGGTACGATGTGCCGAGAGGCATGGCATTGTTGGACCACGCACCACCAGTGGGCTCTTGTTCAGCCTTGAATCCCATTTATGCTGTCGGTAAGTTCATTCTGTCACGTCACATCTTATTTGATAAACAGTCTTTTAAACACTCTGCCTCTTCACTGCACTTTCGATTCATCACTTCTTGACCTGAACCCGTGAATGTCCGGGTTAGAATATTGACCTTCAGTAACCAACTCGATTATTTACAGATCGCCGCCATGTAACTGAAATATTGTTGACTTTGGCGTAGAACTAAACTCATTCACTCTTTTCTTGTCCGGTTTGAAATTCCGCTGTAAAGTGTCATACAACAGAAACCCTCTCCCTGGGGAGGGAAAGAGAGAGAAAGGGGTGACGAAGAGTCGCTCCTCTCTCTCTCTCTCTCTCTCTCTCTCTCTTTCTGTGTGTGTGTGTGTGTGTGTGTGTGTGCGTGTGTGTGTAACACCGAGACTAAGACTAGCTATCCTAGCCATGATACTAACAGTTACGTGTGGTGACGTAGAACCTAACCCAGGACTCCTAAAGACTTCACCGACTATCGCATACAAACACGAACCTGTCTATCCACTATCAGTGAAGAACCCATTAAACTAGTGGACCTAGGCTGTCCGCCATCCATGACCTGATCAGTTCACAGATTATCTCCCTTGTGCTGAAGATGGATTTGTTCACTTCCGAATACAGCAACAAACTCCATAAACTGGAAGAGGACAGCGCCAAACTCCAAGAAAAACTTGAACACACGGAGAAGAAAATAGACAAATTTGAATCTCTGTCACGACGGAGCAATTGCATGTGAGACACGGGAGGACGCGGAGACTCGAGTTAAGGAGAGATGTTTTCACATCATGTGCTAAACTGACCAACTGTTCTAAATCTAACAGACACCAGCTACCGTGGTTTGACCAGGAATGTATAATTATTAAAATGGAAAAGTATTATCATTTATCGTTTCCAACGATACAGGTGTGGTGAAAATCTACAAAATTACATACGGGCAAAACAGAATTTTATGAAGTGCTGTTCTAACAAGAAAGAACTATATAAAAGAAAAAACCCAAGTGCCAACTGTCAGTTGATGTCCTACAGGACTATTTTATTAACATATTAAGTCCTACAAAAGAAAATAGTGACGAACTGTTTGATAACATTGTATACTATTCAAAACAATAGGGGAACTGTACTGTCAATGTGCGATTGTCGGAATTGGGAGATATATGGGAATGAATCACAGGAACCCTATATCGCACTGTAGGTTAAACATAGACCGTAGATCTACACGCACGTCGTATATATTAATACAGTCAAGGAGCAACAGCTGCCATATTGGATTGTCGTGCAGACATCGACTCCTTCCGATTTCAAGCTGAAATGTACCCTAAGAATTCGGTGACATTCGAAACTATGCACACGTACCTCTCAATTATACATTTCCCCACACATCCTGCCTGATTTCCACGACATAACACCCATTATATTAATTTTAATACGTCCTCAAACTCGAAAATCAAACCAAAACACCTCTGGGGTGAACGTTATCCTGCACTCGCTTATTATTTAAAGCTTATTCCTAGATGCTCTGTAAATTTTACAATCCTGTGACGTTCTATCGCAGTGACGTAGATCGGTATTGATGACATCAGTCATGGAACTGTCTGGTCCAATTTCGACTGTGTAAGTGAGTAGGTTCAAATGTTACGCCGCACCGGCGATATAATTATTTTTATATCTACACATCGCGAACTCTTAGTTCAGCTGTGTATGAACAAGTGAACACATTTACGATTTACGTTTTGACCCACACCTTCGAGATACTGGCAGCTTGGGCATACCGGCAGGTAAGAGAAGGGGCGGTATTTATTCTTGAGAATGTCGTTAATAAAATGTTATAAGCTTTTATTTTGGAGTATTTTTGAAAGGGTCACAACACATTCTTTACATTTTGATCTTAATGAACACCTTAATGGATATAATATACACAAAATAGAGTTATAAACAGTAATATTTCACCATACAGCTTGTATTGTGAATCTAAAACGTACGTCCCTCGAAAGCATTTCGCCATTTCGTGTGACGTCATACTCGAGAGTCGCTCAAACACGGAAAATACAGTGGTGCCGTGTCTGTTCGCTTACTGAGGCGGGCTTCTAGTTTAGCAAATAAATCAATCCACGAGGTCAGCCCTGGATTTGGATGGAATACTAGATTGACATAATATCACATATGTACAACCTTTTCAATTTGGAAGTCTTTCTAGCGGCAAGACTGACATGAATATTGACGACGATTCCACCAGTTGACAATATACAGCCGTGGGACGATCCCGGTACCGACTACGTTTTGAATGAACTGCTGAAGACTGGTATGCAAGTCGCTTGCCTAGCTTATGCTCACTGAAAACCGATCAGATACAGAATTAATATTTCCGTCCTTATATGGACTTGATAAGTCATTTACAACTTTTGATTTATCCAATGCCACATGGACCCATATGTGTTTTCATAAGGTCTTTTTGTTTTGTTTTGTTTTGCAGGGAGGAGCGCTAATATGATAGGCATGTGCGATGTCTCAACGAAATCAGATTGTGAATTTCCCCATGTCGCCCTCTTACATAAATGTGCAGACAGGGATGTTTACGGATTTTACTCACGGACGTATCATGGAGTAGTCTGCTTAGGTGAGTTTTTAATGTGGATTGCATTATGATAAACAAACCCAGGCCGTTTCATGACTATACCTTCGTTTTCTGTCCATTGCGCATGACTCGATCGAAGTTGGCCGTCGGGACAGATTTCACTGTGGTTCACTTACTGTTTACCATTCTTAAATGCAAGCAGGATCTGTTTGTAATCTACGAGCACCCAACTCAAGCTTAATATACACCCTTTCCTATCTTATGATCCGAAAGCTCGTTTGAGGGCCTATCTTTCAAATTTTGATCTGATGTACGTTTAAATCACATTACGAAGAATCATTCTGACAATCGTTGAAGTCTGAGCGAGAGAAAATCATTGATAGAAATATGTTACAAGAACGAATGGGGCCCAAGGTGTATCTATCATGTAATGTAACCGTGGTTCCAGTTCACATATCCTTACATCTATCTAACCTGAAAGTTAAATGAATACAGTATATACGTTCTTTGTTGCAGAGTGTAAAGGTGGTCCTCTTGATATTCTCATTATAGAAGATGTTTCTTCGTCTGTTGAGAAACATGATAATGGTACGGCGCGCAACTTCATCAACAACTTTGTCTTGGGCATGGATGTCAGCAGAGAAAGCAACAATGTCGCATATATTACCTTTGCCTCAAAGCCACACGTTGGCTTCAAGTTGAATGCACATGTCAACAAAAAAGTGTTCTTTCAGCCATACGTTCCCAGGCTGTCACAGGGGGTGGCACCTATCTAACGCCCGCTGCCAAAGTGGCCCTGGGAAATGTCTTCCGACAGGAGTATGGGGATCGGCCACAAGCCAGAAACGTGGTTCTGTTCATCACCGACGGCAAATACAAAGACGATGGAAGCGAGACCCAAACCATACTGGCATACTTACAAAGAATGGCGGAGGTGTTTGTGGTGACGGTGACGCCGTATGTGGACACAGCTGCTGTCACGAAGATCGCATCTGAACCAATTCCAAATCACGTATATGGCGTGGATGAGGCCTTAAGTGCTATCACGGCTCTGCTTTTTGACCCCTGCGACAGTAAAAAGCCAGTTTAAAGCAAAGTCCAATGAACTATTTGTAACTGTCCCAGTGAAATAAAGATTGCAAACTCAAAATATTTCTTATATATTACTCGTATAGAATCTTTTCTCAGTTTTCTCTGTTGCTGTGAGCGAAATTATTACGTTCTTTGGTTCCCTGCATAATGTTTGTAGTCACAATTGGTATACAATTGAAATTATGGTAGTGTTACAACTTTATGCTGTTGTATCCGTCATACATTACGGCATGGTATGTAAAATTGAAGGTGGTTTGTTGTTTCACACATTCTACAATGCCATAGCATGCACTACATCGTAGTTCTGAAAGTGCGGGTTCGAATCCCGAATGGGACCATTTGGGTTTCTGTGAATAGGACAGTAAAAAACATTTACTATCCATTACGTGAAATGGGGAAGCTGTGTTGTCGATAGCAACGACAGTCGCAATATACGCAATAGGAACTTACACTGAATGGATGTAACATATACATAAGCTTGTTATGCTACCACTGATAAAAGTAGTTCCAGGAACACATGCATGGCTGCTAGCATGTTTAGCTGGGGTCAGAAAAAACATGACATAAGATGGTTACTTTGATGACGTAGCCCTACAATAAAACTTTAATTGTAACACTTCTTGACCTAGCAGTACTTGATGTAGACTTTGCGTTTTAAATGAGAAATATCCCAGACAGACTCCATTACATGATCTCGGTGCAAGAAAATACATGCAAAATATGATATGAGACAAGCGTAAACACACAAGCACGCACGTACGCGCTTGCATTCACGTTCACACCCTAGGGCTAGTTTGACCCACCAGCAGGTGACGTATCGGACTTGCTGGTCCTTCGGTTGGATGACATATTCTACTAATCATTATCACATGTCTAATGTAAGATGACAAAAGTGTATGTCTTCCATTGTTATGCATTGTGTACCGTGATGTTAGATCGGGGTTGTCTTCAGGGATTGTGTTGAGGTCCGCACATTTTCTTTTCTCAACATCTGGCTCATCCGATCAGCTGATGACACTGATATCTGTCTTCTGGAAATTAATATATACTGAGTCAAAAAAGAAACATCATATTCTTTCTTCAGGGCACTATAAAAGAACAAGAGATGGTAAGGATGGTTAAACTGTTATTTCATTGCTGAGATCTGTGCAATGTACTCGATACACTGACAGTGCCACAATCAGTTCCATTAGGCTACATCGCCGTTCCAAATCATGGGTATACAGAATGTCAAGTCACAAGAATGCAATTTCGAAATTTCTCAGGTCTGTGTTGTGTATTGCCGCCCCGCGCATTCACCGCTGCCAAACACCGCCTCCTCATCGACTGCCTGATGCTTGGGGATTCTGCACCATTGCTCTTGCAAGGCAGCGCCAACTTCCTGTAAATTCTGAGGTTTTTTCCTAACACCACGAAGCCTTCTCCCACGAGCATCCCAAACGTGTTCTATTGGATTAAGGTCAGGGAACATCGATGGCCAGTCCATGACGTTGATTCAAGCGTTTTGGAGGAAATTTCGTGTCAACATCGCGGTATGCAGCCGAGCATTATCATACTGGAACTGTAGACCTAGGCCATGAGTTAGGTTCAGAATTGAGCACCTTTTCGAGGTAAGCAGCAGCTGTGAGAACGGTTGTTCCCACAGAAAACACCCCACACCATGCAACTTCCGCCCCTGAATCTGTCGACTTCCTGTACACAACATTGGGCATACCGTTCACGACGTGGTCTCCAGACTCTATGCCTGCAACCTGGATTCATCGCTAAAGACGATTCGATTTCCAGTCTCTCTAGGTCTATCGGAGGTGACGTTGGGCCCACATCAGACGCTGACGTCAATGAAACGGCGTCAATAGTAGCCCACGATATAGACATCGAGAATGGAGATTGGCAGCCTGCAAACGATTTCGAATGGTCTGTGAGGACAATCGACCTGGAAACATCTCAGCCCTGGTTCGTGTAGCCGGCAGAAATCTGCCAAGTAGGTGACGTAGGGCGATTTGACGGTCTTCTGATCATGACGTCACACTTGGGCGACCCGACCTTGGGCGATCCGAAGTGGTGCCAGTTAATTCTAGACGACCTCGCAAGTCATACACAGTAGGACGGCTGCATCCCATTGCTCTTGCGACGTCAATAACTGATCTTCCCGCTTGCAACATGCCAACGGCACGTTCACGTTGCGCATTTGACAATCGTGACATTTAAAGTACCGTTAGAACTGTGGTTTAAAACTTGTTTTTCAATTCTTGAGGCCAATGCAAACACGTGCAAATTAAGAAAACTTCGATGCGAGGATCACGTGATCAACTGCACGTGCAAAACCTGATTTGGCACTAACGTAATTAGATGGGTTTGAGTGGGTTTTGCTAACGTTTTTCTTAGAGTCGAAAGATAGGAATCCCATTTCGGATACATAGATGTATCATCAGAGAAAAATTATATTTTTAAAAAATACATTTTGTGTTTTGTTTTGTTTTTTCTTCTTTTTTGACTCAGTATAGATAGCTTTGCATGAAACATCCACTAGAAATTTCTACTAAAAGCAGAGTCTAATAAAACCTATCAGTACGATCTTTGACTAAACGTGAACTTCACTAAGATTGTAAATATTTTCAAAGCCTTACAAGTTCTATAACCATTATCCGAAAGACCGCAAACACCATTGCGTTACCCTAAACTCAAAGACATCCTGAACCAATAATTATTTATATAGTTTGTTCAGAATTAGCTTATATATTTAATGAAGGCACTCGACACAGTCGCTGATGACGTGCTTTATGTTGCCTCTTGCCTTTGTACAGTATCATGCTTTATGTTGCCTCTTGTCCATTTACAGTATCATGCTTTATGTTGCCTCTTGTCTTTCTGCAGTATCATGCTTTATGTTGCCTCTTGTCTTTCTGCAGTATCATGCTTTATGTTGTCTCTTGCCTTTCTACAGTATCATGCTTTATGTTGTCTCTTGCCCATCTACAGTATCATGCTTTATGTTGCCTTTCTACAGTATCATGCTTTATGTTGCCTCTTGCCTTTCTACAGTATCATGCTTTATGTTTCCTCTTGCCTTTCTACAGTATCATGCTTTATGTTGCCTCTTGTCTTTCTACAGTATCATGCTTTATGTTGCCTCTTGCCCTTCTACAGTATCATGCTTTATGTTGCCTCTTGCCTTTCTACAGTATCATGCTTTATGTTACCTCTTGCCTTTCTACAGTATCATACTTTATGTTGCCTCTTGCCCATCTACAGTATCATGCTTATGTTGTCTCTTGCCTTTCTACAGTATCATGCTTTATGTTGCCTCTTGCCTTTCTACAGTATCATGCTTTATGTTGCCTTTCTACAGTATCATGCTTTATGTTGCCTCTTGTCTTTCTACAGTATCATGCTTTATGTTGCTTCTTGCCTTTGTACAGTATCATGCTTTATGTTGCCTCTTGCCTTTCTACAGTATCATGCTTTATGTTGCCTCTTGCCCATCTACAGTATCATGCTTTATGTTGTCTCTTGCCCTTCTACAGTATCATGCTTTATGTTGCCTCTTACCTTTCTACAGTATCATGCTTTATGTTGTCTCTTGCCTTTCTACAGTATCATGCTTTATGTTGCCTCTTGCCCATCTACAGTATCATGCTTTATGTTGCCTCTTGCCTTTTTACAGTATCATGCTTTATGTTGCCTCTTGCCCATCTACAGTATCATGCTTTATGTTGCCTCTTGCCTTTCTACAGTATCATGCTTTATGTTGCCTTTCTACAGTATCATGCTTTATGTTGTCTCTTGCCTTTCTACAGTATCATGCTTTATGTTGCCTCTTGCCCATCTACAGTATCATGCTTTATGTTGCCTCTTGCCTTTCTACAGTATCATGCTTTATGTTGCCTCTTGCCCATCTACAGTATCATGCTTTATGTTGCCTCTTGCCTTTCTACAGTATCATGCTTTATGTTGCCTTTCTACAGTATCATGCTTTATGTTGTCTCTTGCCCTTCTACAGTATCATGCTTTATGTTGCCTCTTACCTTTCTACAGTATCATGCTTTATGTTGCCTCTTGCCTTTCTACAGTATCATGCTTTATGTTGCCTCTTGTCTTTCTACAGTATCATGCTTTATGTTGCCTCTTGCCTTTCTACAGTATCATGCTTTATGTTGTCTCTTGCCTTTCTACAGTATCATGCTTAATGTTGCTTCTTGCCTTTCTACAGTATCATGCTTTATGTTGCCTCTTGCCTTTCTACAGTATCATGCTTTATGTTGCCTCTTGCCTTTCTACAGTATCATGCTTTATGTTGCCTCTTGTCTTTCTACAGTATCATGCTTTATGTTGTCTCTTGCCTTTCTACAGTATCATGCTTTATGTTGCCTCTTGTCTTTCTACAGTATCATGCTTTATGTTGTCTCTTGCCTTTCTACAGTATCATGCTTTATGTTGCCTCTTGTCTTTCTACAGTATCATGCTTTATGTTGCCTCTTGTCTTTCTACAGTATCATGCTTTATGTTGCCTCTTGCCGGTGTTTCTTGTTTGGCTTTGCTTTGTTTTGTTTTGTTATTCTTTTCTATTTTTAGTTTGCTTTTTGTCCTTTTTACGTATACGTATATGTGGATCTTTCCCCTGAAGAAAGCAATGATAACACATACAGACAATAGAAAAAATTTAACAGCTCTTTCTTAATGACGCATCTCACATATTCTTACGTTTATGCACAATGGATAGAAATACTTCTCACTGCACTGTATAACGACTGCTAAATTGCTTTACGCAATATATTTCGCGAAGAGTTAGTGGGTCGAAGTTGTTTGTGTGTCGTATGACGACGTTTATCAAGACTCTGGCTTTACCTTAAATGTCACATATACTCTAATAGGGTACAAATGCAAAATCACTTGCTGGCATCGTTATAAATGAAACCCCGCCATTACAACTGCTCATTTCGATCTTTAATTACTTTAAATCAACCTTTTTGTCAACCGTGCACAATTCTCACCCGCAAACGAAATTTCAACCAATCAAGTAGATGCACAAGAGCTGTGCGTAAGGCCAACATCCGGGTTAGTACAATGACGGTTAAACACACAAATGAAACACAATTAACAATGAATGAGTTCAGTGAGCCGTCGAGCCGATCAGAGGGTTACAAAGAGAAACGTGACAGTCGACAATGTTGATTTAGACACGAATATATGAATGTACAGTTGTATATACTTGCTCATGAGGCGCCCCGTTAGGTTTACTCACTTCACATTCATCATTTAAAAGCTTATGTATTTTAACTGAGTCAAAGGAAAAAGTTATAGGAAAAAGTCATGGATAAATGTCACAGAAAATAGATATTTAATCCTGTTCTCGAGTCATTTACTTTGTTTATACTGTAAGTCTCACGCAGTTATTCTCAAGTCTTTGCCAAAACAAAACTACTTCAACAAAAACTGTTACAAAGGGACTTGTTGATAAATTAATCGTGTCTATCTGTGTGCATTCCATCTATGTAATTCATTAGTGTTTACACAACAGTGTGCCAATATATAGCCAATCCACCCATGTACATCCTCATCATCATCCGTACATCATCCTTAACCCTAAGGCTATCATGTGTATGTCATCACCATTGGCTTCCATCCTTAATCCCCAATCACGTACATCGTCCTTAATCCCCAATCTGTGTTATGTAAACATAATCTTACCATTGGCTTCCATCATTGTTATCATAACTGTCGGCTTCCTATCAGTACTTCTTTATACTGTTTATACTGGCTTCCAGCTTTTGTTAATTCATTCCACGTGTCACTTATTATTTTTGACCTGTACATATAAATATAGCTCTGTACCCCATTCTCATTCACCTGATGAAGGAGTAAGCATTAACTCCGAATAAATAACTCTCATAATAAAGAAGTTGATATCCATAAAAATCTTCATTCTTAAGAGAGAAGTAGCTATTTAGTCCTTAAATGATTATGGGATTAAAAGTCACAAGTCTTATGTTTGCTTAATCAGTGAACCCATGGGGTTGTCAGATAATTCTTTTACTCAAATTGCTGTTGCAAGTGATAGTCTTTTGATCTGACTGCAACGAATTGCTGTGAACGCGCAGGTAAATGATATTCCTGATCGGCATGTTGACGATAGACATTTCCTCACACCTATTGTTCGTTCTGGTCTTGAAATTAAAATGAGCATGGCTTAAACATGCCCCCTTGAGAAAGTGTTTGACTTTCTTTTATCTTCAATGTAAAATAACTAAGTGGTATAATGTTGTTATTAGAATGTTATATCAATGCGACACACAGCGGAATATTAAGAAACTCAGCTGTTAGAACGGCACCGCTCCCGCTGCATGCAGTGCCTCGACTGTTCTACTCAGTCTGCTCACAGTTTCAAAAGCAACGATGTAAAGGCTATGAATATGAATAATTTTTATATGACACGGGATATTGTTTATGAGGTTACGGTTATGGAGATGCTTCACGTTGTCATCTAATTTTCTCTCAGGCTACGGTTATTAGATATAAATATTACTTTGACCAGAAGTGTATTATCGTATGCAATAGGCAGAGGTACATCTTGCCTCTGATACACGAGTTAAAGATTAACATTTGCTATTTTTGTATCATTGGGTAAACAAGTATAAGGTGAAGCACTGCCAGCAACAGAAGTATCTTTCGGAGCACTTGTATCCAAACCTCAGCCCTTATCTTTCAGTCTTTTGTTCACAATATTTGGTACCAAATTCGTCCCTACAATGTTATACGAGTCAGATATATAGGTCTATAGGACGTTTGTCCACATGACCGTGTGTAAACGACATCAGGAGTTCAAAACTCAATCTCAAATCACACTGGACACTTACATTCATGCAAATTAAAGATATATTAAATATTGATGTAATACATTTTCAATTGCCAGTTTCACGATATGGTATAAAAAATATAATATGTTACTCCAGACTTTTCAAAATGGTAAACAGTATTCTCCTTCAAAAAATGTCTTGATGAAAATCACTGCGGTTATCACCGAATTTCAATGTACATCAACACCTTGGTATGAACAAGACCGTCGAGCAGCGCTTATCACACAGCACAAAATCAAAACAGTAATCAAAATTACTCTTTGGTCTGAAATACACAACATATTTAACATATACGAAATATAGACAGGCTTTGGCTAACATAAGGCGTAGTTCTTCGTATTGAATATGGTAGATACAAAATGGAACCCAGAGTGGAACGAGTTTCCAAATAACATACACATATATACTTAAACTGAAGATGAGTTTCCAAATAACATACACATATATACTTAAACTGAAGATGAGTACCGCTATTACACTGTGTAAATGTTACCGGCTTTGAGCTTTGTTCTGTAATACACTTGCATAGAGAATCAAGTATGAGGTACCCACATGGGCACAATGTGTGAACCCATTTTCTGGTGTCCCCCGCCGTGATATTGCTAGAAAATTGCTAAAACTCACTCACTCACTCAAGTATAAAGTAGAAATAGTGACCTCCATGTTCGGTTTTCATGGAGTACGCCTATCAGTGAAGTAATTGTTAAAGTCTTGTTATGGAGATATGTGTTGCAGACAACATGAAAGAGTTTCAGTAAAAGAATTTCGGTCAAAAATGTAAAAGTTCTATATGTGAATATTTCTTTACACTGCCAACATGTTGTAGCCTTCATCACTTTTGGGTAGCCATTGCAGACGACACATGATGGAGAAGGATTTCATGGCCAGACTCCCCTACAACTGCAATGTCTTTGTTGTGTGGTGCTTTCACACTCAGTTTTTTATGGACTGATTCACGGTTTCAGCTTGGGAACCATCATATAAATGAATACAAACACACATTTTCAATGTTTAACCTATTACATTTCAATGCTCCATACTGTTTAAGCGCTCCACTATATCATTACAACAACGTTTTAGTTTTCTACAAATGTCTGCATACATGCGTGTCTGTGACTGTGTCTGTGTGCGTGCGTCTGTCTCTGCGTGTGTGTGAGTGTCTGTGCATCTGTGTGCGCGAGTGTGTCTGTGCGTGTGGGTGAGTGTCTGTGTATCTGTGTGCGTGCGCGTGTGTCTCTATCTGTGTCTATGTCCGTGTACCTCTGGAACATATGGTAACCCTAAATTCATACAAACATCAATTTCGTCAGAAAAATAAACATGTATTATCAACAATTTCAATTCAATATTTATACTTGTACTATACGATACGTTCCCGTGTGTCCGTGTGTGTGTGTCTGTGTGTGTCTCTGTGTGTGTGTGTGTGTGTGTGTGTTGGGATTTTTCACGTGTACATGTTATTTGCAATTACTTGTGTTTGTACCACCGATCGGACAGGTTACTTTCTGTGGGCACGTGATAACATGAATAACTTTAGACAGCATCTCGTATAACTCCCAGGTGCGTATATCATATGATCTGCTATCATTGTTATGAGTATTCATCAGTATGCCGAGTATATCTGATATGTGGTAACAATGTATGTTGAAACCTGTGTTTACTGTATCTTAAAAGATAAATCAAGCATATATTTTTTCGGTTATATTGCAAACCACCTGACTGCAGCTGACAGATAATAACATAACAAGACTGCTGACATTATGAAAACAGAACAACAATAAATACATAAACACTTTATTGTTAACATTGAACGTAAGAAGTGCATTACATTTCTTTAACTTTAGGTTTAAGCTTTCACAGTGAAACATTAGTTCACAAGTAGCTCACGAGACTGACTCAAATAGTTTCTACACATGCAATCTTGTGGGAGCCACAGGCATTGGGAGTGTCTGTGGAAGAGTCGAATAGCAAGGCAATGAGACAGCTAACACTAAGACAAAAACAACAATCAATAAAAATACAACTATTTTCTTTTCAAGCTTTTCAACATTAATCATTTTCTTCAACTTAAGTTTAAAATCTTTTAAAGAGACATATTGTGTCACTAATAGTTCACGAGACTATTGTCTTAATAGTTTCTGCACATGCAGTCTTGTGGGAGATACAAGAATCGGAAGTTTAAACCGCTTTGGAAACCTCCAACTCCAACATTTCTCGTACAGTAAGAGAGGAACCAGACCTTGGAGTAGCGTGTTCTCTGACAGTAGCTCCGGGAACACATGCATGGCTGCTGGCATGTTTTGCTGAGGTCAGAAAAAAACATGACATAAGATGGTTGTAGTGATGAAGTAACCAACTTTAACAATCCAACCCCGCCTGATGCTCTTTTGTCAGAACTTCTGGTTTAGTAATCCTTGATGTCGAATTCATTTTTGGTTTGGGAAAAGGGCGTTTTGAACAAATTATCCGAGGACGTCTATTGTATATCTACGTGCAAGAAATTATTTAGATACCAGTAAATACGAGACTGAGGCCATATAACAGAGAGTTGGCAATTTCAAACTGGGTAACTAAAAGCGCGTGTAACTAATGGGAGACAACCATTGTATCGCTCCCTGCTAGCCATTGGCCCACTTCGCCCTAAAACTGTAAAACCAACATGTCAGATGGCATATTACACACAATGGGTATGTAGATTATGATACAAAGACCATAGAAAAGTACAACTTCCCAATAAAACCAGTTGACCCTGCTGTGAATATTAGAGCTAGTTTGACGACCCATGGAGAAACTCACCTGCAGGTGACGTATCGGACTTGCTGTTCCTGGGGTTGGATGACATAACAGCTGCCGTAGAAGCGACCGAGGAAATGAACCGTTGGGGGACATGGCTCGCATCCATTGACGGCCAGACTGACCTGAAACACCGGCTTGGACTTTGACCTGCAGGAACCGAGAACAGGTATTAGAAACAAGTAATGAATTTTTGACTAATAGATATGATCAATTTGACAAATCAGAATCAATTTTCGAACATTTGCAAGATGAAAAGGTTGTAAATATTCCATTTATATGTATTCTTTACCTGGATGTTAGGTCGGGGTTGTCTTCAGGGATTGTGTTGAGGTCCGCGCATTTGCTGTTCTCAAGAGTATTGAGGAACATCTGGATCATCCGATCAGATGAAGAGGCTGATACCTGTCTTCTGGAAATAAATAAAAGGAAGCCTTTACGTGAAAATGTGGAACCTTTGTTCTCATGTCTACATGTCAACTTTGAAACATTTATCAGTACGATCCCGAAAACAATTGCAAATGTTTTCATAAAAACAATTACCTGAAGATACTCACCATAACATGAGGTCTAAAACCCTTAATAAATTTATGTCAAACGAATAATTATTTCTTGTTAATTTTATAACCAACAGACTGGGATGTGTACTTTCTTCATAATCAGATATATTTATATTTATTATGCATAACAATTACATTAACTTATGCCAGCCGCTGATAGTTAATGCGGTATCAGTCGTATGTTTATGGCATCATTGCTAGAGCATTGTAAGTCATGAACTCACCTGACCGAGGAATATGATCGTGTGACAGCTGACGAATCGTGGGGCTCCAAGCTCAAAACAGTGTCATCTGGAGCCGGACATTGTCCAACAACAGCACAGATCAGCACACATGCACTGAATAGGTGCATAATCTGGAAGCAAGTTTGTAAATTTAGGTACCTATGTACTAAAACATAAATTCATACGCACATTTATATATTTATAAAATATCGATAAAACGAATGAAATATGAAGAAAGTATTCCACCTTCAGATTAATAAACATGGTTTTATATGATATTTCTAACCTGCTGAATAATCTAATGAATGCTTTCATTGCCGTCTCTCTTTGTTACCGAAGCAAAATCTCAATACTGGCTAACCTTTACCATTTGACAGATTGTGGCTAATTCCAACCAAAAGTATCAGAGCAATTCATTCCAAAAATAACGTTTGCAATTGCTTATGTGTCAAGTCGGTATGATAAAACAAAATAATCGACAATGTTTCTTGTGAGGTGGTTTTATATGACATAACTCTGCCAAAAGAAATCCGGCAACTTGTACCCACCATTTTGAGATCCATCGTGTCGATTCTGGTTGGTAAGATGCAAACTTCTGTCAGCTTATATGTGAGTTGTCCTGCAGTCCTAGAGATGCTTGCCACTCCGTCTTACCCAGCTTATTATATAGCACATGGTACCCCCCAAAATAACCTTCCACCAATAGGCGTAGAACTTCCTGGTTGTGACATCCGGGTGGCACGTCACTCTGATGATCTTCACAGAGCTATTGAACAGAATTGTAAGAGAATAATTATAAGACGCCCCCACCTTTAAAGTTCTATATATAGATTAAGACGCTCTTGGGCGTGCTCAGTTCAATTCAATGCAAAATGACAGGGAAACAGCATACTAAAATCTTTTTCTGATTTTAGAAAATAAATAAATTTAGAATATATTTTGATTCGCTATGTCGTGAGAAGTTTTAACAGATAATATTTTCGTGAAATTTGTTTCATTAAGAAAAGTGATTAGATGGGTGGATACATATTGCTTCCTCAAAGTATCTGATCCTTTTCAATGGAAAATATAATGATACTCGTCTGCAATTCTTTCAGAAGTTCATAGCTGGCACGTTCTCTCGTCCCTTGGAATATTGTACCAGCGACCCGTCTTAATGCGTAAACAATGTTCAAAATCTCAACAATGGGAATGAAATACGTTTTGGAAAGAGGAGATATGTACATCAAACTTAGGAAACGGCGTGTGGCAAGATAAAATGTCGTTGTGCCAGTTTTGGATAAAGTCATCTTTAAGAATGTGTTCAACTTTCGAGACCAGCCGGTCGGTTGTGCAAATTGATGAATTTTCAAAAACATAGGAGAGTCCAGTATTGTCTAATATATATTTCACGTGCTGTAACCAGGGATTATATATTTATTTGTACTTCTGTGGAATGATAAATGATTGTAAATTAAGTTAGTAAGCTTAAAAACACCTTCTTGGTTAGTTAACTTGTGCCAAAAGTTTAATAATCGTTTATATATCAGAAGTCTAGTAGGGAAACTTCCTAGTTCCCCATACCGCATAAAACGAGGGGTTGAAATTCTTAATCCTGTAATGTGTAATCCTGTAATTTGTAATGAATTTTCTCTAAAATTTCAAGGTTTTCGAAAGACCCCACTTCAGCACCACAGGTCAAGATAGGTGTTACCATTAAGACAGATCCTACCAATTAACAGTCTAAAGGTAAGTCTAACTTTCTAGCGTTTTAACTGCACTATACATTGCCTTTGAAGCACTATTACTTACAGTTTTAATACTTGAAACGAGTTTTCTGTTTCCATGGATCGTTATACCGAGGTAGGTATAACTTTCAACTATTTCAAGCAGCTTACCATCCAATTAAATTTAATTTTTTTTGTGCTTTTTGGTGGTCCTCCCACAAATGCAAATGTATTACTATTTTAGTTTTGGTTATTTTCACTTTTAGATTTCATACATTCCAATACTTCTTAAAGGAGTTTAAGCATCTTGTTGTCCCTTTGGTGATTCATCATACATTATTGTATCATTTGCGTATAATAAAACTAACAACATTTTAAACCAAATTTTCGTCTTCAATATAATTTAGATTTGCACCATTACAGCCTGAATGAAGTAAATGAGATTCAATATCATTTATGAAAATGGAAAACTATAGCGGTGACAGATTTTCCCCTTGTCCGACGCCATTGTTACATCAGAGTGCACGAATGTTAGTGCACGATTTCACAGATCTAAACAGTAAGTAACCTGGCTAAAACTTTCATTTTAATATTTGCATTTTTCCTTTTAATAAGTTGTCGTAGATTCATTGTTTTCGTCGTTAAGTGTAATGATGCAGACGACATACACTAGGGCGTGCGTGCGAATTATGATTCATATAGGAAAACTATGAAATGTCTACATATTACATTCCTGTTATACATTCGCAGATCGCTCCTTTTTTATTAAGCTTCAAAATGCATGCAAGTATGATTATAAAGTAATTAGGATTATGAGACCAAGTATAAAGACGTATATTGACAAGTGTCTACATACTGGTGAGTGAACGTTACAAACCAAGTAAATTTAGCAAGTGAAGAAATTTATCGCGCAGTATTTTCACTTCGACCCCGACCTCGTTTAGGTTATGTTACAGGCTGAGTCAAGAAAGCGATATATCCATGCAAAATCCTTTTGGTCAGCAATGTGTAGTAAGCAGTCTTGATTATATAAACTCTATGAAACTTGAACTCCATTTCTATCCTGGAAGCGTGGTTGGGGGCGAACCATCCGATTTAGTATATACCACAGGCTTCCACAAAGCTCACTTCGCACACACAAACAACCAATTTAAGCACAAACTACGGAGTCTGGTGGAAATCTGTGCATAGTGACACCGTCACCCGACCCCAAGGAACAATAGACGGCAACACAACAATTCGGCATGTCTTTGGTGACGTCAGCAAAATGACGAGCTTCCTACACATTTTCTACACATTTAACGGGAAATCGTTCCTTCTATGACGTCACTGTAGGGCTCTGGCGGCAGAGTTACGTAATTATAACCTGTCTGCGGTTTCGTTTGCGGGCGAGAGAGAAGCAGAGTGAGTGAGTGAGTGAGTGAGTGAGTGAGTGAGTGAGTGAGTGAGTGAGTGAGTGAGTGAGTGAGTGAGTGAGTGAGTGAGTGAGTGAGTGAGTGAGTGAGTGAGTGAGTGAGTGAGTGAGTGAGTGAGTGAGTGAGTGAGTGAGTGAATGAGCGAGCGAGCGAGCGAGCTTAGTTTTACGCCGCTTTTAACAATATTCCACTAATGTCACTGCGGGGAACACAAGAAATGGTCTTCGCAGATTGTACCCATGTGGGGAATCGAAACCAAGTAACGAGCGAACGCCTTAACCACTAGACTACCCCATCGACCCTGAGGTCCCTTGGATTATTGATTACAATGCAATCTCAATGCCTGCTACCGAGGCTGGCGAGTAATGAGATAAGCGTGTACGTATATGTATCAACATACTGAAAATACTTCATCTGGTGATGTCGGAAGTGTATAAGTGAGAAAAACAGTTGGCCACCACAGAACGAATGAACTCGCCTAATCTCTTTCACTGACCTATATCCTGAATCTATTCAAGTAGACGCACAAGAGCTGTGCGTAAGGCCAACATCCGGGTTAGTACAATGACGGTTAAACACACAAATGAAACACAATCAACAATGAATGAGTTCAGTGAGCCGTCGAGCCGATCAGAGGGTTACAAAGAGAAACGTGACAGTCGACAATGTTGATTTAGACACGAACATATGAATGTACACTTGTATATATTTGCTCATGAGGCGCCCCGTTAGGTTTACTCACTTCACATTCATCATTTAAAAGCTTATGTATTTAACTGAGTTAAAGGAAAATGTTATAGGAAAAAGTCATGGATAAATGTCACAGAAAATAGATATTTAATCCTCTTCTCTAGTCATTTACTTTGTTTATACTGTAAGTCTCACGCAATTATTCTCAAGTCTTTGCCAAAACAAAACTAATTCAACAAAAACTGTTACAAAGGGACTTGTTGATAAATTAATCTTGTCTATCTGTGTGCATTCCATCTATGTAATTCATCAGTGTTTACACAACAGTGTGCCAATATATAGCCAATCCACCCATGTACATCCTCATCATCATCCGTACATCATCCTTAACCCTAAGGCTATCATGTGTATGTCATCACCATTGGCTTCCATCCTTAATCCCCAATCACGTACATCGTCCTTAATCCCCAATCTGTGTTATGTAAACATAATCTTACCATTGGCTTCCATCATTGTTATCATAACTGTCGGCTTCCTATCAGTACTTCTTTATACTGTTTATACTGGCTTCCAGCTTTTGTTAATTCATTCCACGTGTCACTTATTATTTTTGACCTGTACATATAAAAATAGCTCTGTACCCCATTCTCATTCACCTGATGAAGGAGTAAGCATTAACTCCGAATAAATAACTCTCATAATAAAGAAGTTGATATCCATAAAAATCTTCATTCTTAAGAGAGAAGTAGCTATTTAGTCCTTAAAGGATTATGGGATTAAAAGTCACAAGTCTTATGTTTGCTTAATCAGTGAACCCATGGGATTGTCAGATAATTCTTTTACTCAAATTGTTGTTGCAAGTGATAGTCTTTTGATCTGACTGCAACGAATTGCTGTGAACGCGCAGGTAAATGATATTCCTGATCGGCATGTTGACGATAGACATTTCCTCACACCTATTGTTCGTTCTGGTCTTGAAATTAAAATGAGCATGGCTTAAACATGCCCCCTTGAGAAAGTGTTTGACTTTCTTTTATCTTCAATGTAAAATAACTAAGTGGTATAATGTTGTTATTAGAATGTTATATCAATGCGACACACAGCGGAATATTAAGAAACTCAGCTGTTAGAACGGCACCGCTCCCGCTGCATGCAGTGCCTCGACTGTTCTACTCAGTCTGCTCACAGTTTCAAAAGCAACGATGTAAAGGCTATGAATATGAATAATTTTTATATGACACGGGATATTGTTTATGAGGTTACGGTTATGGAGATGCTTCACGTTGTCATCTAATTTTCTCTCAGGCTACGGTTATTAGATATAAATATTACTTTGACCAGAAGTGTATTATCGTATGCAATAGGCAGAGGTACATCTTGCCTCTGATACACGAGTTAAAGATTAACATTTGCTATTTTTGTATCATTGGGTAAACAAGTATAAGGTGAAGCACTGCCAGCAACAGAAGTATCTTTCGGAGCACTTGTATCCAAACCTCAGCCCTTATCTTTCAGTCTTTTGTTCACAATATTTGGTACCAAATTCGTCCCTACAATGTTATACGAGTCAGATATATAGGTCTATAGGACGTTTGTCCACATGACCGTGTGTAAACGACATCAGGAGTTCAAAACTCAATCTCAAATCACACTGGACACTTACATTCATGCAAATTAAAGATATATTAAATATTGATGTAATACATTTTCAATTGCCAGTTTCACGATATGGTATAAAAAATATAATATGTTACTCCAGACTTTTCAAAATGGTAAACAGTATTCTCCTTCAAAAAATGTCTTGATGAAAATCACTGCGGTTATCACCGAATTTCAATGTACATCAACACCTTGGTATGAACAAGACCGTCGAGCAGCGCTTATCACACAGCACAAAATCAAAACAGTAATCAAAATTACTCTTTGGTCTGAAATACACAACATATTTAACATATACGAAATATAGACAGGCTTTGGCTAACATAAGGCGTAGTTCTTCGTATTGAATATGGTAGATACAAAATGGAACCCAGAGTGGAACGAGTTTCCAAATAACATACACATATATACTTAAACTGAAGATGAGTTTCCAAATAACATACACATATATACTTAAACTGAAGATGAGTACCGCTATTACACTGTGTAAATGTTACCGGCTTTGAGCTTTGTTCTGTAATACACTTGCATAGAGAATCAAGTATGAGGTACCCACATGGGCACAATGTGTGAACCCATTTTCTGGTGTCCCCCGCCGTGATATTGCTAGAAAATTGCTAAAACTCACTCACTCACTCAAGTATAAAGTAGAAATAGTGACCTCCATGTTCGGTTTTCATGGAGTACGCCTATCAGTGAAGTAATTGTTAAAGTCTTGTTATGGAGATATGTGTTGCAGACAACATGAAAGAGTTTCAGTAAAAGAATTTCGGTCAAAAATGTAAAAGTTCTATATGTGAATATTTCTTTACACTGCCAACATGTTGTAGCCTTCATCACTTTTGGGTAGCCATTGCAGACGACACATGATGGAGAAGGATTTCATGGCCAGACTCCCCTACAACTGCAATGTCTTTGTTGTGTGGTGCTTTCACACTCAGTTTTTTATGGACTGATTCACGGTTTCAGCTTGGGAACCATCATATAAATGAATACAAACACACATTTTCAATGTTTAACCTATTACATTTCAATGCTCCATACTGTTTAAGCGCTCCACTATATCATTACAACAACGTTTTAGTTTTCTACAAATGTCTGCATACATGCGTGTCTGTGACTGTGTCTGTGTGCGTGCGTCTGTCTCTGCGTGTGTGTGAGTGTCTGTGCATCTGTGTGCGCGAGTGTGTCTGTGCGTGTGGGTGAGTGTCTGTGTATCTGTGTGCGTGCGCGTGTGTCTCTATCTGTGTCTATGTCCGTGTACCTCTGGAACATATGGTAACCCTAAATTCATACAAACATCAATTTCGTCAGAAAAATAAACATGTATTATCAACAATTTCAATTCAATATTTATACTTGTACTATACGATACGTTCCCGTGTGTCCGTGTGTGTGTGTCTGTGTGTGTCTCTGTGTGTGTGTGTGTGTCTGTGTGTGTGTGTTGGGATTTTTCACGTGTACATGTTATTTGCAATTACTTGTGTTTGTACCACCGATCGGACAGGTTACTTTCTGTGGGCACGTGATAACATGAATAACTTTAGACAGCATCTCGTATAACTCCCAGGTGCGTATATCATATGATCTGCTATCATTGTTATGAGTATTCATCAGTATGCCGAGTATATCTGATATGTGGTAACAATGTATGTTGAAACCTGTGTTTACTGTATCTTAAAAGATAAATCAAGCATATATTTTTTCGGTTATATTGCAAACCACCTGACTGCAGCTGACAGATAATAACATAACAAGACTGCTGACATTATGAAAACAGAACAACAATAAATACATAAACACTTTATTGTTAACATTGAACGTAAGAAGTGCATTACATTTCTTTAACTTTAGGTTTAAGCTTTCACAGTGAAACATTAGTTCACAAGTAGCTCACGAGACTGACTCAAATAGTTTCTACACATGCAATCTTGTGGGAGCCACAGGCATTGGGAGTGTCTGTGGAAGAGTCGAATAGCAAGGCAATGAGACAGCTAACACTAAGACAAAAACAACAATCAATAAAAATACAACTATTTTCTTTTCAAGCTTTTCAACATTAATCATTTTCTTCAACTTAAGTTTAAAATCTTTTAAAGAGACATATTGTGTCACTAATAGTTCACGAGACTATTGTCTTAATAGTTTCTGCACATGCAGTCTTGTGGGAGATACAAGAATCGGAAGTTTAAACCGCTTTGGAAACCTCCAACTCCAACATTTCTCGTACAGTAAGAGAGGAACCAGACCTTGGAGTAGCGTGTTCTCTGACAGTAGCTCCGGGAACACATGCATGGCTGCTGGCATGTTTTGCTGAGGTCAGAAAAAAACATGACATAAGATGGTTGTAGTGATGAAGTAACCAACTTTAACAATCCAACCCCGCCTGATGCTCTTTTGTCAGAACTTCTGGTTTAGTAATCCTTGATGTCGAATTCATTTTTGGTTTGGGAAAAGGGCGTTTTGAACAAATTATCCGAGGACGTCTATTGTATATCTACGTGCAAGAAATTATTTAGATATCAGTAAATACGAGACTGAGGCCATATAACAGAGAGTTGGCAATTTCAAACTGGGTAACTAAAAGCGCGTGTAACTAATGGGAGACAACCATTGTATCGCTCCCTGCTAGCCATTGGCCCACTTCGCCCTAAAACTGTAAAACCAACATGTCAGATGGCATATTACACACAATGGGTATGTAGATTATGATACAAAGACCATAGAAAAGTACAACTTCCCAATAAAACCAGTTGACCCTGCTGTGAATATTAGAGCTAGTTTGACGACCCATGGAGAAACTCACCTGCAGGTGACGTATCGGACTTGCTGTTCCTGGGGTTGGATGACATAACAGCTGCCGTAGAAGCGACCGAGGAAATGAACCGTTGGGGGACATGGCTCGCATCCATTGACGGCCAGACTGACCTGAAACACCGGCTTGGACTTTGACCTGCAGGAACCGAGAACAGGTATTAGAAACAAGTAATGAATTTTTTACTAATAGATATGATCAATTTGACAAATCAGAATCAATTTTCGAACATTTGCAAGATGAAAAGGTTGTAAATATTCCATTTATATGTATTCTTTACCTGGATGTTAGGTCGGGGTTGTCTTCAGGGATTGTGTTGAGGTCCGCGCATTTGCTGTTCTCAAGAGTATTGAGGAACATCTGGATCATCCGATCAGATGAAGAGGCTGATACCTGTCTTCTGGAAATAAATAAAAGGAAGCCTTTACGTGAAAATGTGGAACCTTTGTTCTCATGTCTACATGTCAACTTTGAAACATTTATCAGTACGATCCCGAAAACAATTGCAAATGTTTTCATAAAAACAATTACCTGAAGATACTCACCATAACATGAGGTCTAAAACCCTTAATAAATTTATGTCAAACGAATAATTATTTCTTGTTAATTTTATAACCAACAGACTGGGATGTGTACTTTCTTCATAATCAGATATATTTATATTTATTATGCATAACAATTACATTAACTTATGCCAGCCGCTGATAGTTAATGCGGTATCAGTCGTATGTTTATGGCATCATTGCTAGAGCATTGTAAGTCATGAACTCACCTGACCGAGGAATATGATCGTGTGACAGCTGACGAATCGTGGGGCTCCAAGCTCAAAACAGTGTCATCTGGAGCCGGACATTGTCCAACAACAGCACAGATCAGCACACATGCACTGAATAGGTGCATAATCTGGAAGCAAGTTTGTAAATTTAGGTACCTATGTACTAAAACATAAATTCATACGCACATTTATATATTTATAAAATATCGATAAAACGAATGAAATATGAAGAAAGTATTCCACCTTCAGATTAATAAACATGGTTTTATATGATATTTCTAACCTGCTGAATAATCTAATGAATGCTTTCATTGCCGTCTCTCTTTGTTACCGAAGCTAAATCTCAATACTGGCTAACCTTTACCATTTGACAGATTGTGGCTAATTCCAACCAAAAGTATCAGAGCAATTCATTCCAAAAATAACGTTTGCAATTGCTTATGTGTCAAGTCGGTATGATAAAACAAAATAATCGACAATGTTTCTTGTGAGGTGGTTTTATATGACATAACTCTGCCAAAAGAAATCCGGCAACTTGTACCCACCATTTTGAGATCCATCGTGTCGATTCTGGTTGGTAAGATGCAAACTTCTGTCAGCTTATATGTGAGTTGTCCTGCAGTCCTAGAGATGCTTGCCACTCCGTCTTACCCAGCTTATTATATAGCACATGGTACCCCCCAAAATAACCTTCCACCAATAGGCGTAGAACTTCCTGGTTGTGACATCCGGGTGGCACGTCACTCTGATGATCTTCACAGAGCTATTGAACAGAATTGTAAGAGAATATTTATAAGACGCCCCCACCTTTAAAGTTCTATATATAGATTAAGACGCTCTTGGGCGTGCTCAGTTCAATTCAATGCAAAATGACAGGGAAACAGCATACTAAAATCTTTTTCTGAGTTTAGAAAATAAATAAATTTAGAATATATTTTGATTCGCTATGTCGTGAGAAGTTTTAACAGATAATATTTTCGTGAAATTTGTTTCATTAAGAAAAGTGATTAGATGGGTGGATACATATTGCTTCCTCAAAGTATCTGATCCTTTTCAATGGAAAATATAATGATACTCGTCTGCAATTCTTTCAGAAGTTCATAGCTGGCACGTTCTCTCGTCCCTTGGAATATTGTACCAGCGACCCGTCTTAATGCGTAAACAATGTTCAAAATCTCAACAATGGGAATGAAATACGTTTTGGAAAGAGGAGATATGTACATCAAACTTAGGAAACGGCGTGTGGCAAGATAAAATGTCGTTGTGCCAGTTTTGGATAAAGTCATCTTTAAGAATGTGTTCAACTTTCGAGACCAGCCGGTCGGTTGTGCAAATTGATGAATTTTCAAAAACATAGGAGAGTCCAGTATTGTCTAATATATATTTCACGTGCTGTAACCAGGGATTATATATTTATTTGTACTTCTGTGGAATGATAAATGATTGTAAATTAAGTTAGTAAGCTTAAAAACACCTTCTTGGTTAGTTAACTTGTGCCAAAAGTTTAATAATCGTTTATATATCAGAAGTCTAGTAGGGAAACTTCCTAGTTCCCCATACCGCATAAAACGAGGGGTTGAAATTCTTAATCCTGTAATGTGTAATCCTGTAATTTGTAATGAATTTTCTCTAAAATTTCAAGGTTTTCGAAAGACCCCACTTCAGCACCACAGGTCAAGATAGGTGTTACCATTAAGACAGATCCTACCAATTAACAGTCTAAAGGTAAGTCTAACTTTCTAGCGTTTTAACTGCACTATACATTGCCTTTGAAGCACTATTACTTACAGTTTTAATACTTGAAACGAGTTTTCTGTTTCCATGGATCGTTATACCGAGGTAGGTATAACTTTCAACTATTTCAAGCAGCTTACCATCCAATTAAATTTAATTTTTTTTGTGCTTTTTGGTGGTCCTCCCACAAATGCAAATGTATTACTATTTTAGTTTTGGTTATTTTCACTTTTAGATTTCATACATTCCAATACTTCTTAAAGGAGTTTAAGCATCTTGTTGTCCCTTTGGTGATTCATCATACATTATTGTATCATTTGCGTATAATAAAACTAACAACATTTTAAACCAAATTTTCGTCTTCAATATAATTTAGATTTGCACCATTACAGCCTGAATGAAGTAAATGAGATTCAATATCATTTATGAAAATGGAAAACTATAGCGGTGACAGATTTTCCCCTTGTCCGACGCCATTGTTACATCAGAGTGCACGAATGTTAGTGCACGATTTCACAGATCTAAACAGTAAGTAACCTGGCTAAAACTTTCATTTTAATATTTGCATTTTTCCTTTTAATAAGTTGTCGTAGATTCATTGTTTTCGTCGTTAAGTGTAATGATGCAGACGACATACACTAGGGCGTGCGTGCGAATTATGATTCATATAGGAAAACTATGAAATGTCTACATATTACATTCCTGTTATACATTCGCAGATCGCTCCTTTTTTATTAAGCTTCAAAATGCATGCAAGTATGATTATAAAGTAATTAGGATTATGAGACCAAGTATAAAGACGTATATTGACAAGTGTCTACATACTGGTGAGTGAACGTTACAAACCAAGTAAATTTAGCAAGTGAAGAAATTTATCGCGCAGTATTTTCACTTCGACCCCGACCTCGTTTAGGTTATGTTACAGGCTGAGTCAAGAAAGCGATATATCCATGCAAAATCCTTTTGGTCAGCAATGTGTAGTAAGCAGTCTTGATTATATAAACTCTATGAAACTTGAACTCCATTTCTATCCTGGAAGCGTGGTTGGGGGCGAACCATCCGATTTAGTATATACCACAGGCTTCCACAAAGCTCACTTCGCACACACAAACAACCAATTTAAGCACAAACTACGGAGTCTGGTGGAAATCTGTGCATAGTGACACCGTCACCCGACCCCAAGGAACAATAGACGGCAACACAACAATTCGGCATGTCTTTGGTGACGTCAGCAAAATGACGAGCTTCCTACACATTTTCTACACATTTAACGGGAAATCGTTCCTTCTATGACGTCACTGTAGGGCTCTGGCGGCAGAGTTACGTAATTATAACCTGTCTGCGGTTTCGTTTGCGGGCGAGAGAGAAGCAGAGTGAGTGAGTGAGTGAGTGAGTGAGTGAGTGAGTGAGTGAGTGAGTGAGTGAGTGAGTGAGTGAGTGAGTGAGTGAGTGAGTGAGTGAGTGAGTGAGTGAGTGAGTGAGTGAGTGAGTGAGTGAGTGAGTGAGTGAGTGAGTGAGTGAGTGAGTGAGTGAGTGAGTGAGTGAGTGAGTGAGTGAGTGAGTGAGTGAGTGAGTGAGTGAGCGAGCGAGTGAGCGAGCGAGTGAGCGAGCTTAGTTTTACGCCGCTTTTAACAATATTCCACTAATGTCACTGCGGGGAACACAAGAAATGGTCTTCGCAGATTGTACCCATGTGGGGAATCGAAACCAAGTAACGAGCGAACGCTTTAACCACTAGACTACCCCATCGACCCTGAGGTCCCTTGGATTATTGATTACAATGCAATCTCAATGCCTGCTACGGAGGCTGGCGAGTAATGAGATAAGCGTGTACGTATATGTATCAACATACTGAAAATACTTCATCTGGTGATGTCGGAAGTGTATAAGTGAGAAAAACAGTTGGCCACCACAGAACGAATGAACTCGCCTAATCTCTTTCACTGACCTATATCCTGAATCTATTCAAGTAGACGCACAAGAGCTGTGCGTAAGGCCAACATCCGGGTTAGTACAATGACGGTTAAACACACAAATGAAACACAATCAACAATGAATCAGTTCAGTGAGCCGTCGAGCCGATCAGAGGGTTACAAAGAGAAATGTGACAGTCGACAATGTTGATTTAGACACGAACATATGAATGTACACTTGTATATATTTGCTCATGAGGCGCCCCGTTAGGTTTACTCACTTCACATTCATCATTTAAAAGCTTATGTATTTAACTGAGTTAAAGGAAAATGTTATAGGAAAAAGTCATGGATAAATGTCACAGAAAATAGATATTTAATCCTCTTCTCTAGTCATTTACTTTGTTTATACTGTAAGTCTCACGCAATTATTCTCAAGTCTTTGCCAAAACAAAACTAATTCAACAAAAACTGTTACAAAGGGACTTGTTGATAAATTAATCTTGTCTATCTGTGTGCATTCCATCTATGTAATTCATCAGTGTTTACACAACAGTGTGCCAATATATAGCCAATCCACCCATGTACATCCTCATCATCATCCGTACATCATCCTTAACCCTAAGGCTATCATGTGTATGTCATCACCATTGGCTTCCATCCTTAATCCCCAATCACGTACATCGTCCTTAATCCCCAATCTGTGTTATGTAAACATAATCTTACCATTGGCTTCCATCATTGTTATCATAACTGTCGGCTTCCTATCAGTACTTCTTTATACTGTTTATACTGGCTTCCAGCTTTTGTTAATTCATTCCACGTGTCACTTATTATTTTTGACCTGTACATATAAAAATAGCTCTGTACCCCATTCTCATTCACCTGATGAAGGAGTAAGCATTAACTCCGAATAAATAACTCTCATAATAAAGAAGTTGATATCCATAAAAATCTTCATTCTTAAGACAGAAGTAGTTATTTAGTCCTTAAAGGATTATGGGATTAAAAGTCACAAGTCTTATGTTTGTTTAATCAGTGAACCCATGGGATTGTCAGATAATTCTTCTACTCAAATTGCTGTTGCAAGTGATAGTGTTTTGATCTGACTGCAACGAATTGCTGTGAACGCGCAGGTAAATGATATTCCTGATCGGCATGTTGACGATAGACATTTCCTCACACCTATTGTTCGTTCTGGTCTTGAAATTAAAATGAGCATGGCTTAAACATGCCCCCTTGAGAAAGTGTTTGACTTTCTTTTATCTTCAATGTAAAATAACTAAGTGATATAATGTTGTTATTAGAATGTTATATCAATGCGACACACAGCGGAATATTAAGAAACTCAGCTGTTAGAACGGCACCGCTCCCGCTGCATGCAGTGCCTCGACTGTTCTACTCAGTCTGCTCACAGTTTCAAAAGCAACGATGTAAAGGCTATGGATATGAATAATTTTTATATGACACGGGATATTGTTTATGAGGTTACGGTTATGGAGATGCTTCACGTTATCATTTAATTTTCTCTCAGGCTACGGTTATTAGATATAAATATTACTTTGACCAGAAGTGTATTATCGTATGCAATAGGCAGAGGTACATCTTGCCTCTGATATACGAGCTATTTTTGTATCATTGGGTAAACAAGTATAAGGTGAAGCACAGCCAGCAACAGAAGTATCTTTCGGAGCACTTGTATCCAAACCTCAGCCCTTATCTTTCAGTCTTTTGTTCACAATATTTGGTACCAAATTCATCCCTACAATGTTATACGAGTCAGATATATAGGTCTATAGGACGTTTGTCCACATGACCGTGTGTAAACGACATCAGGAATTCAAAACTCAATCTCAAATCACACTGGACACTTACACTCATGCAAATTAAAGATATATTAAATGTTGATGTAATACATTTTCAACTGCCAGTTTCACGATATGGTATAAAAAATATAATATGTTACTCCAGACTTTTCAAAATGGTAAACAGAATTCTCCTTCAAAAAATGTCTTGATGAAAATCACTGCGGTTATCACCGAATTTCAATGTACATCAACACCTTGGTATGAACAAGACCGTCGAGCAGCGCTTATCACACAGCACAAAATCAAAACAGTAATCAAAATTACTCTTTGGTCTGAAATACACAACATATTTAACATATACGAAATATAGACAGGCTTTGGCTAACATAAGGCGTAGTTCTTCGTATTGAATATGGTAGATACAAAATGGAACCCAGAGTGGAACGAGTTTCCAAATAACATACACATATATACTTAAACTGAAGATGAGTTTCCAAATAACATACACATATATACTTAAACTGAAGATGAGTACCGCTATTACACTGTGTAAATGTTACCGGCTTTGAGCTTTGTTCTGTAATACACTTGCATAGAGAATCAAGTATGAGGTACCCACATAGGCACAATGTGTGAACCCATTTTCGGGTGCCCCCCGCCGTGATATTGCTGGAAAATTGCTAAAACTCACTCACTCACTCAAGTATAAAGTAGAAATAGTGACCTCCATGTTCGGTTTTCATGGAGTACGCCTATCAGTGAAGTAATTGTTAAAGTCTTGTTATGGAGATATGTGTTGCAGACAACATGAAAGAGTTTCAGTAAAAGAATTTCGGACAAAAATGTAAAAGTTCTATATGTGAATATTTCTTTACACTGCCAACATGTTGTAGCCTTCATCACTTTTGGGTAGCCATTTCAGACGACACATGATGGAGAAGGATTTCATGGCCAGACTCCCCTAAGACCTAGCATTGTGTATAGTTTTACCCAATTTATAGATGGATCCATAGGGGGGTTGCAGGGGTGCGCACTCCCCTTTGTCCAGAAATTTTGTGAAACTGAAGTGTTCACCCCTCATTTCTTTCAATAGTATGCATTTCATCCCCGCTTTTCTCAAAAAAAATCTCAACGCATTTTAACGGGCTTGCACAATATATTCAGTAAGTTTACTATTGCCTTTCATCTTACATTACATTTCAAACCACAGGAAGACAAACGTTGTATGTCAGGATAATTATACTCTGTGTGCTCCTGCGTCCAAGATGGATGACTGTTGTTAAGGGGTGCATACTGCCACCATTTCCTTTATTGATGTAATCGTGACTCATGTATTAAGATTGCTTTTGTGCAGCCGCTCCCTTTATAACGCAATAGTGATATCTTTGTAGTGATTTGTGAACTTAATTTTAGGTTATAACTGCAATGTCTTTGTTGTGTGGTGCTTTCACACTCAGTTTTTTATGGACTGATTCACGGTTTCAGCTTGGGAACCATCATATAAATGAATACAAACACACATTTTCAATGTTTAACCTATTACATTTCAATGCTCCATACTGTTTAAGCGCTCCACTATATCATTACAACAACGTTTTAGTTTTCTACAAATGTCTGCATACATGCGTGTCTGTGACTGTGTCTGTGTGCGTGCGTCTGTCTCTGCGTGTGTGTGAGTGTCTGTGCATCTGTGTGCGCGAGTGTGTCTGTGCGTGTGGGTGAGTGTCTGTGTATCTGTGTGCGTGCGCGTGTGTCTCTATCTGTGTCTATGTCCGTGTACCTCTGGAACATATGGTAACTCTAAATTCATACAAACATCAATTTCGTCAGAAAAATAAACATGTATTATCAACAATTTCAATTCAATATTTATACTTGTACTATACGATAAGTTCCCGTGTGTCCGTGTGTGTGAGTGTGTGAGAGAGAGAGAGTGTGTGTGTCTGTGTGTGTGTCTGTGTGTGTGTGTGTGTCTGTGTGTGTGTCTGTGTGTGTGTTGGGATTTTTCACGTGTACATGTTATTTGCAATTACTTGTGTTTGTACCACCGATCGGACAGGTTACTTTCTGTGGGCACGTGATAACATGAATAACTTTAGACAGCATCTCGTATAACTCCCAGGTGCGTATATCATATGATCTGCTATCATTGTTATGAGTATTCATCAGTATGCCGAGTATATCTGATATGTGGTAACAATGTATGTTGAAACCTGTGTTTACTGTATCTTAAAAGATAAATCAAGCATATATTTTTTCGGTTATATTGCAAACCACCTGACTGCAGCTGACAGATAATAACATAACAAGACTGCTGACATTATGAAAACAGAACAACAATAAATACATAAACACTTTATTGTTAACATTGAACGTAAGAAGTGCATTACATTTCTTTAACTTTAGGTTTAAGCTTTCACAGTGAAACATTAGTTCACAAGTAGCTCACGAGACTGACTCAAATAGTTTCTACACATGCAATCTTGTGGGAGCCACAGGCATTGGGAGTGTCTGTGGAAGAGTCAAATAGCAAGGCAATGAGACAGCTAACACTAAGACAAAAACAACAATCAATAAATATACAACTATTTTCTTTTCAAGCTTTTCAACATTAATCATTTTCTTCAACTTAAGTTTAAAATCTTTTAAAGAGACATATTGTGTCACTAATAGTTCACGAGACTATTGTCTTAATAGTTTCTGCACATGCAGTCTTGTGGGAGATACAAGAATCGGAAGTTTAAACCGCTTTGGAAACCTCCAACTCCAACATTTCTCGTACAGTAAGAGAGGAACCAGACCTTGGAGTAGCGTGTTCTCTGACAGTAACTCCGGGAACACATGCATGGCTGCTGGCATGTTTTGCTGAGGTCAGAAAAAAACATGACATAAGATGGTTGTAGTGATGAAGTAACCAACTTTAACAATCCAACCCCGCCTGATGCTCTTTTGTCAGAACTTCTGGTTTAGTAATCCTTGATGTCGAATTCATTTTTGGTTTGGGAAAAGGGCGTTTTGAACAAATTTCCCGAGGACGTCTATTGTATATCTACGTGCAAGAAATTATTTAGATATCAGTAAATACGAGACTGAGGCCATATAACAGAGAGTTGGCAATTTAAACTGTGTAACTAAAAGCGCGTGTAACTAACGGTAGACAACCATTGTATCGCTCCCTGCTAGCCATTGGCCCACTTCGCCCTAAAACTGTAAAACCAACATGTCAGATGGCATATTACACACAATGGGTATGTAGATTATGATACAAAGACCACTGAAAAGTCCACCTTCCGAATAAAACCAGTTGACCCTGCTGTGAATATTAGAGCTAGTTTGACGACCCATGGAGAAACTCACCTGCAGGTGACGTATCGGACTTGCTGTTCCTGGGGTTGGATGACATAACAGCTGCCGTAGAAGCGACCGAGGAAATGAACCGTTGGGGGACATGGCTCGCATCCATTGACGGCCAGACTGACCTGAAACACCGGCTTGGACTTTGACCTGCAGGAACCGAGAACAGGTATTAGAAACAAGTAATGAATTTTTTACTAATAGATATGATCAATTTGACAAATCAGAATCAATTTTCGAACATTTGCAAGATGAAAAGGTTGTAAATATTCCATTTATATGTATTCTTTACCTGGATGTTAGGTCGGGGTTGTCTTCAGGGATTGTGTTGAGGTCCGCGCATTTGCTGTTCTCAAGAGTATTGAGGAACATCTGGATCATCCGATCAGATGAAGAGGCTGATACCTGTCTTCTGGAAATAAATAAAAGGAAGCCTTTACGTGAAAATGTGGAACCTTTGTTCTCATGTCTACATGTCAACTTTGAAACATTTATCATGAGGTCTAAAACCCTTAATAAATTTATGTCAAACGAATAATTATTTCTTGTTAATTTTATAACCAACAGACTGGGATGTGTACTTTCTTCATAATCAGATATATTTATATTTATTATGCATAACAATTACATTAACTTATGCCAGCCGCTGATAGTTAATGCGGTATCAGTCGTATGTTTATGTCATCATTGCTAGAGCATTGTAAGTCATGAACTCACCTGACCGAGTAATATGATCGTGTGACAGCCGACGAATCGTGGGGCTCCAAGCTCAAAACAGTGTCATCTGGAGCCGGACATTGTCCAACAACAGCACAGATCAGCACACATGCACTGAATAGGCGCATAATCTGGAAGCAAGTTTGTAAATTTAGGTACCTATGTACTAAAACATAAATTCATACGCACATTTACATATTTATCAAATATCGATAAAACGAATGAAATATTAAGAAAGCGTTCCACCTTCAGATTAATAAAAATGATTTTATATGATATTTCTAACCTGCTGAATAATCTAGTGAATGTTTCCATTGCCGTCTCTCTTTGTTACCGAAATACTGGCTAACCTTTTACCATTTGACAGATTGTGGCTAATTCCAATCAAAAGTATCAGAGCAATTCATTCCAAAAATAACGTTTGCAATTGCTTATGTGTCAAGTCGGTATGATAAAACAAAATAATCGACAATGTTTCTTGTAAGGTGGTTTTATATGACATAACTCTGCCAAAAGAAACCCGGCAACTTGTACCCACCATTTTGAGATCCATCGTGTCGATTCTGGTTGGTAAGATGCAAACTTCTGTCAGCTTATATGTGAGTTGTCCTGCAGTCCTAGAGATGCTTGCCACTCCGTCTTACCCAGCTTATTATATAGCACATGGTACCCCCCAAAATAACCTTCCACCAATAGGCGTAGAACTTCCTGGTTGTGACATCCGGGTGGCACGTCACTCTGATGATCTTCACAGAGCTATTGAACAGAATTGTAAGAGAATATTTATAAGACGCCCCCACCTTTAAAGTTCTATATATAGATTAAGACGCTCTTGGGCGTGCTCAGTTCAATTCAATGCAAAATGACAGGGAAACAGCATACTAAAATCTTTTTCTGAGTTTAGAAAATAAATAAATTTAGAATATATTTTGATTCGCTATGTCGTGAGAAGTTTTAACAGATAATATTTTCGTGAAATTTGTTTCATTAAGAAAAGTGATTAGATGGGTGGATACATATTGCTTCCTCAAAGTATCTGATCCTTTTCAATGGAAAATATAATGATACTCGTCTGCAATTCTTTCAGAAGTTCATAGCTGGCACGTTCTCTCGTCCCTTGGAATATTATACCAGCGACCCGTCTTAATGCGTAAACAATGTTCAAAATCTCAACAATGGGAATGAAATACGTTTTGGAAAGAGGAGATATGTACATCAAACTTAGGAAACGGCGTGTGACAAGATAAAATGTCGTTGTGCCAGTTTTGGATAAAGTCATCTTTAAGAATGTGTTCAACTTTCGAGACCAGCCGGTCGGTTGTGCAAATTGATGAATTTTCAAAAACATAGGAGAGTCCAGTATTGTCTGATATATATTTCACGTGCTGTAACCAGGGATTATATATTTATTTGTACTTCTGTGGAATGATAAATGATTGTAAATTAAGTTAGTAAGCTTAAAAACACCTTCTTGGTTAGTTAACTTGTGCCAAAAGTTTAATAAACGTTTATATATCAGAAGTCTAATAGGGAAACTTCCTAGTTCCCCATACCGCATAAAACGAGGGGTTGAAATTCTTAATCCTGTAATGTGTAATCCTGTAATTTGTAATGAATTTTCTCTAAAATTTCAAGGTTTTCGAAAGACCCCACTTCAGCACCACAGGTCAAGATAGGTGTTACCATTAAGACAGATCCTACCAATTAACAGTCTAAAGGTAAGTCTAACTTTCTAGCGTTTTAACTGCACTATACATTGCTTTTGAAGCACTATTACTTACAGTTTTAATACTTGAAACGAGTTTTCTGTTTCCATGGATCGTTATACCGAGGTAGGTATAACTTTCAACTCTTTCAAGCAGCTTACCATAAAATTAAATTTAATTTTTTTTGTGCTTTTTGGTGGTCCTCCCACAAATGCAAATGTATTACTATTTTAGTTTTGGTTATTTTCACTTTTAGATTTCATACATTCCAATACTTCTTAAAGGAGTTTAAGCATCTTGTTGTCCCTTTGGTGATTCATCATACATTATTGTATCATTTGCGTATAATAAAACTAACAACATTTTAAACCAAATTTTCGTCTTCAATATAATTTAGATTTGCACCATTACAGCCTGAATGAAGTAAATGAGATTCAATATCATTTATGAAAATGGAAAACTATAGCGGTGACAGATTTTCCCCTTGTCCGACGCCATTGTTACATCAGAGTGCACGAATGTTAGTGCACGATTTCACGGATGTAAACAGTAAGTAACCTGGCTAAAACTTTCATTTCAATATTTGCATTTTTCCTTTTAATAAGTTGTCGTAGATTCATTGTTTTCGTCGTTAAGTGTAATGATGCAGACGACATACACTAGGGCGTGCGTGCGAATTATGATTCATATAGGAAAACTATGAAATGTCTACATATTACATTCCTGTTATACATTCGCAGATCGCTCCTTTTTTATTAAGCTTCAAAATGCATGCAAGTATGATTATAAAGTAATTAGGATTATGAGACCAAGTATAAAGACGTATATTGACAAGTGTCTACATACTGGTGAGTGAACGTTACAAACCAAGTAAATTTAGCAAGTGAAGAAATTTATCGCGCAGTATTTTCACTTCGACCCCGACCTCGTTTAGGTTATGTTACAGGCTGAGTCAAGAAAGCGATATATCCATGCAAAATCCTTTTGGTCAGCAATGTGTAGTAAGCAGTCTTGATTATATAAACTCTACGAAACTTGAACTCCATTTCTATCCTGGAAGCGTGGTTGGGGGCGAACCATCCGATATAGTATATACCACAGGCTTCCACAAAGCTCACTTCGCACACACAAACAACCAATTTAAGCACAAACTACGGAGTCTGGTGGAAATCTGTGCATAGTGACACCGTCACCCGACCCCAAGGAACAATAGACGGCAACACAACAATTCGGCATGTCTTTGGTGACGTCAGCAAAATGACGAGCTTCCTACACATTTTCTACACATTTAACGGGAAATCGTTCCTTCTATGACGTCACTGTAGGGCTCTGGCGGCAGAGTTACGTAATTATAACCTGTCTGCGGTTTCGTTTGCGGGCGAGAGAGAAGCAGAGTGAGTGAGTGAGTGAGTGAGTGAGTGAGTGAGTGAGTGAGTGAGTGAGTGAGTGAGTGAGTGAGTGAGTGAGTGAGTGAGTGAGTGAGTGAGTGAGTGAGTGAGTGAGTGAGTGAGTGAGTGAGTGAGTGAGTGAGTGAGTGAGTGAGTGAGTGAGTGAGTGAGTGAGTGAGTGAGTGAGTGAGTGAGTGAGTGAGTGAGTGAGTGAGTGAGTGAGTGAGTGAGTGAGTGAGTGAGTGAGTGAGCGAGCGAGCTTAGTTTTACGCCGCTTTTAACAATATTCCACTAATGTCACTGCGGGGAACACAAGAAATGGTCTTCGCAGATTGTACCCATATGGGGAATCGAAACCAAGTAACGAGCGAACGCTTTAACCACTAGACTACCCCACCGACCCTGAGGTCCCTTGGATTATTGATTACAATGCAATCTCAATGCCTGCTACCGAGGCTGGCGAGTAATGAGATAAGCGTGTACGTATATGTATCAACATACTGAAAATACTTCATCTGGTGATGTCGGAAGTGTATAAGTGAGAAAAACAGTTGGCCACCACAGAACGAATGAACTCGCCTAATCTCTTTCACTGACCTATATCCTGAATCTATTCAAGTAGACGCACAAGAGCTGTGCGTAAGGCCAACATCCGGGTTAGTACAATGACGGTTAAACACACAAACGAAACACAATCAACAATGAATGAGTTCAGTGAGCCGTCGAGCCGATCAGAGGGTTACAAAGAGAAACGTGACAGTCGACAATGTTGATTTAGACACGAACATATGAATGTACACTTGTATATATTTGCTCATGAGGCGCCCCGTTAGGTTTACTCACTTCACATTCATCATTTAAAAGCTTATGTATTTAACTGAGTTAAAGGAAAATGTTATAGGAAAAAGTCATGGATAAATGTCACAGAAAATATATATTTAATCCTCTTCTCTAGTCATTTACTTTGTTTATACTGTAAGTCTCACGCAATTATTCTCAAGTCATTTGCCAAAACAAAACTAATTCAACAAAAACTGTTACAAAGGGACTTGTTGATAAATTAATCTTGTCTATCTGTGTACATTCCATCTATGTAATTCATCAGTGTTTACACAACAGTGTGCCAATATATAGCCAATCCACCCATGTACATCCTCATCATCATCCGTACATCATCCTTAACCCTAAGGCTATCATGTGTATGTCATCACCATTGGCTTCCATCCTTAATCCCCAATCACGTACATCGTCCTTAATCCCCAATCTGTGTTATGTAAACATAATCTTACCATTGGCTTCCATCATTGTTATCATAACTGTCGGCTTCCTATCAGTACTTCTTTATACTGTTTATACTGGCTTCCAGCTTTTGTTAATTCATTCCACGTGTCACTTATTATTTTTGACCTGTACATATAAAAATAGCTCTGAACCCCATTCTCATTCACCTGATGAAGGAGTAAGCATTAACTCGGAAATGCTGTGTTCACATAATAAAGAAGTTGATATTCATAAAAATCTTCATTCTTAATACAGAAGTAGTTATTTAGTCCTTAAAGGATTATGGGATTAAAAGTCACAAGTCTTATGCTTGTTTAATCAGTCAACCCATGGGATTGTCATAATTCTTTTACTCAAATTGCTGTTGCAAGTGATAGTCTTTTGATCTGACTGCAACGAATTGCGGTGAACACGCAGGTAAATGATATTCCTGATCGGCATGTTGACGATAGACATTTCCTCACACCTGTTGTCGTTCTGGTCTTGAAATTAAAATGAGCATGGCTTAAACAAACAATGCTAAGTGTAAACATGACCCCTTGAGAAAGTGTTTGACTTATGTGAACCCGTGTTCAAGATGCATCCCTTATTATCGTGGCTGAAGACTTTCAACACATACCTCGTATTACGGTTGAACTAAGTTTCTCTTATCTTCAATGTAAAATAACTAAGTGGTATAATGTTGTTATTAGAATATTATATCAATGCGACACACAGCGGAATATTAAGAAACTCAGCTGATAGAACGGCACCGCTCCCGCTGCATGCAGTGCCTCGACTGTTCTACTCAGTCTGCTCACAGTTTCAAAAGCAACAATGTAAAGGCTATGGATATGAATAATTTTTATATGACACGGGATATTGTTTATGAGGTTACGGTTATGGAGATGCTTCACGTTGTCATCTAATTTTCTCTCAGGCTACGGTTATTAGATATAAATATTACTTTGACCAGAAGTGTATTATCGTATGCAATAGGCAGAGGTACATCTTGCCTCTGATACACGAGTTAAGGATTAACATTTGCTATTTTTGTATCATTGGGTAAACAAGTATAAGGTGAAGCACTGCCAGCAACAGAAGTATCTTTCGGAGCACTTGTATCCAAACCTCAGCCCTTATCTTTCAGTCTTTTGTTCACAATATTTGGTACCAAATTCATCCCTACAATGTTATACGAGTCAGATATATACGTCCATAGGACGTTTGTCCACATGACCGTGTGTGCGGCTCTACAACCGTGTGTAAACGACATTAGGAGTCCAAAACTCAATCTCAAATCACACTGGACACTTACACTCATGCAAATTAAAGATATATTAAATGTTGATGTAATACATTTTCAATTGCCAGTTTCACGATATGTTACAAAAACATATATGTTACTCCAGACTTTTCAAAATGGTAAATAGAATTCTCCTTCAAAAAATGTCTTGATGTCATCGTCAAAATCACTGCGGTTATCACCGAATTTCAATGTACATCAACACCTTGGTATGAACAAGACCGTCGAGCAGCGCTTATCACACAGCACAAAATCAACAGTAATCAAAATTACTCTTTGGTCTGAAATACACAACATATTTAACATATACGAAATATAGACAGTCTTTGGCTATCATAAGGCGTAGTTCCCATCATCTTCGTATTGAATATGGTAGATACAAAATGGAACCCAGAGTGGAACGAGTTTCCAAATAACATACACATATATACTTAAACTGAAGATGAGTTTCCAAATAACATACACATATATACTTAAACTGAAGATGAGTACCACTACTACACTGTGTAAATGTTACCGGTTTTGAGCTTTGTTCTATAATACACTTGCATAGAGAATCAAGTATAAGGTACCCACATGGGCACAATGTGTGAACCCATTTTCGGGTGTCCCCCGCCGTGATATTGCTGGAAAATTGCTAAAACTCACTCACTCACTCAAGTATAAAGTAGAAATAGTGACCTCCATGTTCGGTTTTCATGGAGTACGCCTATCAGTGAAGTAATTGTTAAAGTCTTGTTATGGAGATATGTGTTGCAGACAACATGGAAGAGTTTCAGTAAAAGAATTTCGGTCAAAAATGTAAAAGTTCTATATGTGAATATTTCTTTACACTGCCAACATGTTGTAGCCTTCATCACTTTTGGGTAGCCATTGCAGACGACACAAGATGGAGAAGGATTTCATGGCCACACTCCCCTAAGACCTAGCATTGTGTATAGTTTTACCCAATTTATAGATGGATCCATAGGGGGGTTGCAGGGGTGCGCACTCCCCTTTGTCCAGAATTTTTGTGAAATGACCATTGAAACTGAAGTGTTCACCCCTCATTTCTCTCAATAGTATGCATTTCATCCCCGCTTTTCTCAAAGTTTATTATTGCCTTTCATCTTACATTACATTTCAAACCACAGGAAGACAAACGTTGTATGTCAGGATAATTATACTCTGTGTGCTCCTGCGTCCAAGATGGATGACTGTTGTTGAGGGGTGCATACTGCCACCATTTCCTTTATTGATGTAATAGTGACTCATGTATTAAGATTGCTTTTGTGCAGCGCTCCCTTTATAACGCAATAGTGATATCTTTGTAGTGATTTGTGAACTTAATTTTAAGTTATAACTGCAATTTCTTTGCTGTTTGGTGCTTTCACACTCAGTTTGTTATGGACTGATTCACGGTTTCAACCTGGGAACCATCATATAAATGAATACAAACACACATTTTCAGTGTTTAACCTATTACATTTCAAAGCTCCATAACGTTTAAGCGCTCCACTACATTACAACAACGTTTTAGTTTTCTACAAATGTCTGCATACATGCGTGTCTGTGACTGTGTGTGTCTGTGTGCGTGCGTCTGTCTCTGCGTGTGTGTGAGTGTCTGTGCATCTGTGTGCGTGCGCGTGTGTCTCTATCTGTGTCTATGTCCGTGTACTTCTGGAACATATGGTAACTCTAAATTCATACAAACATCAATTTCGTCAGAAAAATAAACAGTCATGTATTATCAACAATTTCAATTCAATATTTATACTTGTACTATACGATACGTTCCCGTGTGTCCGTGTGTGTGTCTGTGTGTGTCTGTGTCTCTGTGTGTGTGTGTGTCTGTGTGTGTGTGTCTATGTGTGTGTGTGTGTGTTGGGATTTTTCACGTGTACATGTTATTTGCAATTACTTGTGTTTGTACCACCGATCGGACAGGTTACTTTCTGTGGGCACGTGATAACATGAATAACTTTAGACAGCATCTCGTATAACTCCCAGGTGCGTATATCATATGATCTGCTATCATTGTTATGAGTATTCATCAGTATGCCGAGTATATCTGATATGTGGTAACAATGTATGTTGAAACCTGTGTTTACTGTATCTTAAAAGATAAATCAAGCATATATTTTTTCGGTTATATTGCAAACCACCTGACTGCAGCTGACAGATAATAACATAACAAGACTGCTGACATTATGAAAACAGAACAACAATAAATACATAAACACTTTATTGTTAACATTGAACGTAAGAAGTGCATTACATTTCTTTAACTTTAGGTTTAAGCTTTCACAGTGAAACATTAGTTCACAAGTAGCTCACGAGACTGACTCAAATAGTTTCTACACATGCAATCTTGTGGGAGCCACAGGCATTGGGAGTGTCTGTGGAAGAGTCAAATAGCAAGGCAATGAGACAGCTAACACTAAGACAAAAACAACAATCAATAAATATACAACTATTTTCTTTTCAAGCTTTTCAACATTAATCATTTTCTTCAACTTAAGTTTAAAATCTTTTAAAGAGACATATTGTGTCACTAATAGTTCACGAGACTATTGTCTTAATAGTTTCTGCACATGCAGTCTTGTGGGAGATACAAGAATCGGAAGTTTAAACCGCTTTGGAAACCTCCAACTCCAACATTTCTCGTACAGTAAGAGAGGAACCAGACCTTGGAGTAGCGTGTTCTCTGACAGTAGCTCCGGGAACACATGCATGGCTGCTGGCATGTTTTGCTGAGGTCAGAAAAAAACATGACATAAGATGGTTGTGTTGATGAAGTAACCAACTTTAACAATCCAACCCCGCCTGATGCTCTTTTGTCAGAACTTCTGGTTTAGTAATCCTTGATGTCGAATTCTTTTCTTTTTTTTGGATTGGGAAAAGAGCGTTTTGAACAAATTTCCTGAGGACTTCTATTTTATATCTAAGTGCAAGAAATTACTTACAAATCAGTAAATACGAGACTGTAAAGATTTTGTAGGGCCTCCAATGCATTCCTCTAGTTACTCGTGCCATTAGCTACACACTCTTCTCATCTCATAGGCAATTACCATGAGAGTTCAGAATGGAATGACCCATACTTGTGTATGACAAATATGACAAAGCTCTATAAACGCTGGACTTAACTTCGTTGTGTATGTCTTTAAGATATGTTACAGCCTTTTTTATGTTATTGCCGTACATACATAGTTTCATCCCATCCCTTCGCCATGACCATGAGGGGAATACTTCCTTCCAAAGCCTATTATGAATGCGAGGAATAATCTTATCTACATTATAAAAGGGATCCGCTTGCTAAAGTACACTCATTTCTTTGCTATAATCTGAAACCAGCTTCAACTTGATGAAATTGCTACACATTAATGTCTCAATTCAGATCAGTTTTTTTGTTTGTTTGTTTGTTTTTAATCTCGCAATAACAGTTTTTTACTTCGGAAACACTGTTACAACCGTACTTAAATGGTAATTGCATATTCCTATTGCACAGTTCTTTGGATTTTAGCTGTACCTTCCGAATGAATTGATAACACTTCTTCTGAAAATATTCCTGTATTTCATCCAGAGTGGCTATGAATACTTACTAAACAAATGGTTAAGTGTTGGAAGTAGTAGTGACTAAACACAACATTTCTACCCAAGGGTCCACACTGACATTTCCTTTTCAATTGTCTCAGTCTTTTTGTTATAATTCAACTCTGTCATATTCTGTAAATCAGCCTCATAGTTTATACCAACTACTTTAAACTGAGTCTGTGACTAGTCCATTTTCCACTCGCAGCGAATGGAATAAACATGTAAAGACCTTCGCATTGTATGAAGGGAGTTGGCTTGGCTGGCAGTCCTTCAGCTCATCAGTATGTTACCTACTTGAACCCAGAGGCCATATAACAGAGGGTTGGCAGTTTACAAACTGTATAACTAAAAGCGCATGTAACTAATGGGAGACAACCATTGTATCGCTCCCTGCTAGCCATTGAAAAGTCCACCTTCCCAATAAAACCGGTTAACCCTGCTGTGAATATTAGAGCTAGTTTGACGACCCATGGAGAAACTCACCTGCAGGTGACGTATCGGACTTGCTGTTCCTGGGGTTGGATGACATAACAGCTGCCGTAGAAGCGACCGAGGAAATGAACCGTTGGGGGACATGGCTCGCATCCATTGACGGCCAGACTGACCTGAAACACCGGCTTGGACTTTGACCTGCAGGAACCGAGAACAGGTATTAGAAACAAGTAATGAATTTTTTACTAATAGATATGATCAATTTGACAAATCAGAATCAATTTTCGAACATTTGCAAGATGAAAAGGTTGTAAATATTCCATTTATATGTATTCTTTACCTGGATGTTAGGTCGGGGTTGTCTTCAGGGATTGTGTTGAGGTCCGCGCATTTGCTGTTCTCAAGAGTATTGAGGAACATCTGGATCATCCGATCAGATGAAGAGGCTGATACCTGTCTTCTGGAAATAAATAAAAGGAAGCCTTTACGTGAAAATGTGGAACCTTTGTTCTCATGTCTACATGTCAACTTTGAAACATTTATAAGTACGATCCCGAAAACAATTGCAAATGTTTTCATAAAAACAATAACCCGAAGATACTCACCATAACATGAGGTCTAAAACCCTTAATAAATTTATGTCAAACGAATAATTATTTCTTGTTAATTTTATAACCAACAGACTGGGATGTGTACTTTCTTCATAATCAGATATATTTATATTTATTATGCATAACAATTACATTAACTTGTGTCAGCCGCTGATAGTTAATGCGGTATCTGTCGTATGTTTATGGCATCATTGCTGGAGCATTGTAAGTCATGAACTCACCTGACCGAGGAATATGATCGTGTGACAGCTGACGAATCGTGGGGCTCCAAGCTCAAAACAGTGTCATCTGGAGCCGGACATTGTCCAACAACAGCACAGATCAGCACACATGCACTGAATAGGCGCATAATCTGGAAGCAAGTTTGTAAATTTAGGTACCTATGTACTAAAACATAAATTCATACGCACATTTACATATTTATCAAATATCGATAAAACGAATGAAATATTAAGAAAGCGTTCCACCTTCAGATTAATAAAAATGATTTTATATGATATTTCTAACCTGCTGAATAATCTAGTGAATGTTTCCATTGCCGTCTCTCTTTGTTACCGAAGCTAAATCTCAATACTGGCTAACCTTTTACCATTTGACAGATTGTGGCTAATTCCAACCAAAAGTATCAGAGCAATTCATTCCAAAAATAACGTTTGCAATTGCTTATGTGTCAAGTCGGTATGACAAAACAAAATAATCGACAATGTTTTTTGTGAGGTGGTTTTGTATGACATAACTCATAAAACTGCAAAAGGAAATCCGGCAACTTGTACCCACCATTTTGAGATCCATCGTGTCGATTCTGGTTGGTAAGATGCAAACTTCTGTCAGCTTATATGTGAGTTGTCCTGCAGTCCTAGAGATGCTTGCCACTCCGTCTTACCCAGCTTATTATATAGCACATGGTACCCCCCAAAATAACCTTCCACCAATAGGCGTAGAACTTCCTGGTTGTGACATCCGGGTGGCACGTCACTCTGATGATCTTCACAGAGCTATTGAACAGAATTGTAAGAGAATAATTATAAGACGCCCCCACCTTTAAAGTTCTATATATAGATTAAGACGCTCTTGGGCGTGCTCAGTTCAATTCAATGCAAAATGACAGGGAAACAGCATACTAAAATCTTTTTCTGATTTTAGAAAATAAATAAATTTAGAATATATTTTGATTCGCTATGTCGTGAGAAGTTTTAACAGATAATATTTTCGTGAAATTTGTTTCATTAAGAAAAGTGATTTGATGGGTGGATACATATTGCTTCCTCAAAGTATCTGATCCTTTTCAATGGAAAATATAATGATACTCGTCTGCAATTCTTTCAGAAGTTCATAGCTAGCACGTTCTCTCGTCCCTTGGAATATTATACCAGCGGCTCGTCTTAATACGTAAACAATGTTCAAAATCTCAACAATGGGAATGAAATACATTTTGGAAAGAGGAGATATGTACATCAAAATTAGGAAACGGCGTGTGGCAAGATAAAATGTCGTTGTGCCAGTTTTGTATAAAGTCATCTTTAAGAATGTGTTCAACTTTCGAGACCAGCCGGTCGGTTGTGCAAATTGATGAATTTTCAAAAACATAGGAGAGTCCAGTATTGTCTGATATATATTTCACGTGCTGTAACCAGGGATTATATTTTTATTTGTACTTCTGTGGAATGATAAATAATTGTAAATTAAGTTAGTAAGCTTAAAAACACCTTCTTGGTTAGTTAACTTGTGCCAAAAGTTTAATAAACGTTTATATATCATAAGTGAAATAGGGAAACTTCCTAGTTCCCCATACCGCATAAAACGAGGGGTTGAAATTCTTAATCCTGTAATGTGTAATCCTGTAATTTGTAATGAATTTTCTCTAAAATTTCAAGGTTTTCGAAAGACCCCACAGGTCAAGATAGGTGTTACCACATTACGTCAGATCCTACCAATTAACAGTCTAAAGGTAAGTCTAGCGTTTTAACTGCACTATACATTGCCTTTGAAGCACTATTACTTACAGTTTTAATCCTTGAAGCGAGTTTTCTGTTTCCATGGATCGTTATACCGAGGTGGGTATAACTTTCAACTATTTCAAGCAGCTTACCATCCAAATAAATTTATTGTTTTTGTGCTTTTTGGTAGTCTTCCCACAAATGCAAATGTATTACTATTTTAGTTTTGGTTATTTTCACTTTTAGATTTCATACATTCCAATACTTCTTAAAGGAGTTTAAGCATCTTGTTGTCCCTTTGGTGATTCATCATACATTATTGTATCATTTGCGTATAATAAAACTAACAACATTTTAAACCAAATTTTCGTCTTCAATATAATTTAGATTTGCACCATTACAGCCTGAATGAAGTAAATGAGATTCAATATCATTTAAGAAAATGGATAACTATAGCGGTGACAGATTTTCCCCTTGTCCGACGCCATTGTTACATCAGAGTGCACGAATGTTAGTGCACGATTTCACAGATGTAAACAGTAAGTAACCTGGCTAAAATGCTCTTTACCGGGCGCAGCACCAGCCATTTACCACCCTTTACGATCCTTTGAGTTAGGGTTTGGGGTAAGGGTAAGGCACCCTTTACGATCCTTAGGGTTATGGTTAGGCACACTTTATGATCCTTAGGTTTTGGGGTAAGGGTTTTGCTTGGGGTTAGGGTCTGGTACCCTTTCCGAGGGAGCGCTAAATAATTTTAGAAAGTACGCCAGGTAAACTGCTCACAAAATAAATTATTTATTCGAAGGTTTTAATCAAATTAAGTTTACTTAACAATTCCTTAACAATAATGCTTTGATAATAGTTTTAGTACTTTAAAAACCATCTACTTCTGTGGAATACCATTCAAATCACATAAGACGTATGGCCATTTAAAGTGATGTTATGTCATCAATATATTTATATTTGTGAAGATTGGTATGTTGCTATTTTGTTCTACGTTAGAAAATATGGGAAAGTATTATTTTGTAGGTGGATGGAGGTGGATAAAATGTGAGAAGGCAAGCAATAGTTACAAACATGCAAGATGTATACTTCACAAAGGTCCTACAACAAACTTTCTACGTATGTGTGAGGATGAGCATAAAATTCACTTTCTCACGACAAACTAAAGGTGCTGTACACGAGATTGATTACTGTCATCAGCTTTGTCATCATTTTTTGGACATTATGCCTGGTTGAAATACAGAGAGAAAAACAAATTTTACGTTTTGTTTAAATGCCAAATATCTTTGCGCGTATTATGTATTAGAATGGTACATGCTGTGAAAGGAATATTGTTTACGTTGGTTACTGTATTAACATTCGGAATGGAGAAGAAGAACTTGAGAATCGGCTAAGGAGCAGCATGGATGGACGGGCTCTGTGACAGTTCTTTTTGTCCACGAGTCAGAAAAACCAATACTGGAATCGATTCATAGACTGACATACAGAAATTATATTACAGTTTTGCTCGGTACATAGACACAATATACTAACAGCTCTTTTTGATTAACATATCTCATATCAAGAATGAGGACTATGATTTATGGATATACAACGTCTTTTATTCAGTGAGTGCGACGTTGTGGAGGAATATATACATGAATTGTTGTTACACGGATGAGAAGACGATGAGTTGTTTATACAATTAATGGGGCTGATGTACACAAGCTGATGGGAAGCCAGAAGTTAAAAAGGAGTGGTGTACACGGGATTGGAAGCCAGTAGGGTGTTGTTGTAACAAAGTGGATTGAAGTGCAGAATTATTTTATCAAGTGATGATATGCGAGTGGGATTTCCTTACATTCATGCACCATAAGTAAAACACTTCTATATCTTACGACTGTCATATGTATTATTGATGTTAACGATACCGAGCAATGTTCCTTCTTATTATGGAAACAATCCAAATACTTGTTGTTTAAAAGCCGATCTTAACGCTCGTTGCTCAAGAGCTAGCAAGTATGGAGATGTGATTTCATTATCATTCTTTCAAGTACATGCATTGACATACTAAAGCACAAATATCCCAACGTCCACGGGATAACTGACAAGACAAAGCTGACCACCGTCCCTTAAACTGACCCCTTTCTGTAAATATTCAGTAAATACACAGGAGCCGTGAGCTGGGACAAAAACGGACTAGTATAATGGTTGATACATACGCACTACGGTACAAAGAACGCTTTCAGTGAGTCAACGAACCGATGAGAGGCTTACAAAGAGAAACGTGACTGTCCGGTCAACCGGGAAGTTTGGCCACCCGGAACTGAAACTCATATCGCTGATTGGTTGCAGCCAGTGTTGATTTAGAACATCAACATATTTCAACATTTATTACCAAATTGGAGCAACTTCCTGATCAAATATAATCATATCGGCATGGTCTGAATACGTTTACACTAATTCAACGTTGTCTCTTTTCGCCTACCACACATTACAATCTTTCCAAATATATAACTGTTACATGTTTTGTATTCATTTTATTTCTTGTTACCCACGGGGTGCTCTACTAACAGGATCTCTTTGGACTTAAAAATACTGAATGTTTCGTTTTATGAAAAACGAAAATATAGCTACTCTCAGTGGGGCGCAAGTATAAACGCCGAAACGTCGCATACTACAAAACAAGAAAGTTTACATCCATAAATCATGCTTTTCCTGCACATTCCGGAACTTGAAAACTCAATATTTTGAAGCAGTTTTACGAAGAGCATCTATTTGCTTGTAACGTATCTGTATGCAATAAACAAGAGTTGTCATTCATAAAGTTGGCTGCTTCATCACTGACGTCATCACAGATGAGTAACTACTAAACTACTTATGATTACTCAGTAATTCTTTGGAGAGCGCCCACCCGTTCGATTTCAAAACTATGGACGACTTATGCGTAATTAAATTTGTCAACACTTAACAAATGTAAGTCCTATTTCCGCTAAAACTAAGCAACTCATACCTACACATTGGGTGCATAAGATGTTTTGAATACACATTATGGCGTAGATTATAATGTCGTAATCGAGTGAATCTATGTCGAAATGTCGCCTATGCAGAATAGACTATAGCCTATAGACCCATCTGTCATACGCGTACATCTCTCGCTGTATATTTCAGGAATGGCGAAAAGGCTGACTGACGAACTTCGATTTTGCATAATATAGATATCGTAGTATACACGTGTGTGCTTCTAACAGAACTGTCTGTAAAGATGTGTATGTGGAACAAAGAGAGTTCACTATGCCATTGAAAAAAATGTATTGCCGTCAAAGTTCAGTATATACCCATGCTTGATGGTGGACAAATTATGTAAATGTTGATACCAAAGTAATGTATTTTATATACCAGTATCACAACTGAATTTTTGCAATGTCTCGTCAATTATTCTTAGCCTAGTAACATTTGAAAACTTTTGATGTTTAGTCTTCGTTTTTATCAGCTACAGTTTTCAAATGTATAGCTTCAGTATAGAGTACAGGTATGCCAGTTTATATACTATGTTGTGGAAAGGGAAGTGTCATTTTCCACAACACGACGGCCAATCCTTATTCTTATGTAATCCGTGTGTCATGTGTCCCTCTGAAACGTTTCAAACCAACATTTCTGACTGCCTGTGATTGGTGACATCGTCCTGTGAGAGTGAACATTCACTATGTGAACAGTCAAGACATATTTATCACTGTGACAATCGTCGACCATTTACTATTGACATGTCAACCTTACCTGTAAAACGTGACGGTGTGCATTGGACCGTGAAGTGCCTCGCATTCTTAGCTTCACTCGTTCTCAGTCAGTGTGCACGTTTGTGATCATGGAAATCGGAAGATATGTGTTGTTTTGGGTTTTTTTATCTGAACACAATTACTTCAACATGAAAACAACTAGTGTCATTTACTACTGCTTGGTGAGTACTTGATGAGCCAGCGCAGTGAACGCGTTTGTGACAAGCAGGCGGGACATGTAATCTGGACGAATACACTTGGTTGCTACAGGTGATTAAGCACATGCAATTGTGGAATGCTGTAAGGGACATTCTCGAGAATGTCCCTTACAGTATTCCATATGCAATACATCCTGACCGTGGCGTGAAATCAGTACCACTACTGTTTAACACGTGTCACGTAGAACGATTTAGTTCAGCAAGACACCATCACGACACGATTTGCACGAGGAAATTGAACTTTTCAATATTTAGATGACAACCTGTTTCCCTCTTGTTTCAAATGGAATGTTTCCATATATGCAAATTGGGGTCATTTGTCAGGTCGTGGCTCATCTAATACTTGTCAAACAGTAGACCTATGTACAGAATGATAGGATTCAATGTCTTATGGTCTGTTATTAGCGGCGGGGGTATTTTCTAGTTCATTTCACATCACACAAAATATTGAATGTTACATATTTGTAAACATATACCACAACTTTTAATTGTTTTAATCGTCTGCTAAAATCCTTTAACAGACTAAAGTTAGTCAACCCCTGTACTTTATAAACCGGACATTGCACCGTTGCAACAACCATTTCTCTCGATGTACAGTTTTCGCCGCAACGAGGGGCGGTCGATCGCAGGTAAGTTAGCGTATTATTTCGTTCCAACGTTTAACCCTTTCTCTGTAAATTGAAAATATGGACTGAGACGAAGACCCTAGCACAAAGATTATGTCATGTCATAAAGCATGCTCCCTAAAACTGAGCTTCCAAAACACCTCTCGCAAATCACCCGAAGATCGAACATGAAATACCACTTTAGTGGCTGTGTACGAAAATAATATTTACCCTAGAATGATTTGAATGATTTACAATGAAAGGAATGAGTGTTTCTGTCATGGTATCAGTAAAGCATACCGTTGCATAACATAGTTTAAATGGAATTACGCTGAAAGGAAACGGTACACGTAATGGTAGTTGACAACTATTATTTGGGTGTATTTTCCCCGCTTCACTGGTAGCTTTATGAGCAATGTCTTGGCAGTTACATCTTCATGAGTTATGGAAATATTGACACACCTATAAAAATAATTCAGAGATGGATACTGAGAATCAAAACAGTCAAGCGCATCGTCCGATACTTAAGATTTGACTATAAGCACTGTGAGAAAGAAACGAAAAGCTGATAGCACCTACACATGTAATGTAACAGATGTTATATTGACCACTTTCTGTGTATGGTTTAATAGATAAACAAAGCACAAGGGCTACATATCTTGGTATGTTCTAACACCGTTATTGAGCAGGTGATGGACAGAATATGGATTGAGTGAGTGAGTTTATAGTCTTACGCAATTTTCCCGTTATATGGCGGCGGTGTCTGAAGTCCAAATACGGACTCACACTTCAACAAAGAAGTGTCTATGAAAATAAAAGTTCACAAAGTTTGGAACAACAGGTCAAACATCACTAGTCATCATGGCATTTGACCTGGTGATTTTCTATATAATGATTAATTTCTCTTAATGTTTCTTTTCGTCACAGTAATAGCAATGGATTGCAATACTTGCAATACATGCGGTATATCCTAGATACCTGCAACGAGAAGCACGAATACGCGTTGCGTTTTGTTTTGTATATATACTAGCCACATAAAGAAACTGTGCATTGCCAAAATATTATCCCAGCTGATAAGTACGATAACAATGTCAAAGGTACATATACACTTTAATGGAGCGATCATGAGACCATATCAAGTCGGGAGTCCATGGTCAAACGCCCATGTCACAAACTCAATAACGGGTATTTCCACCATCGGCATTGAGAACAGCAGTGCATCGACGACGCATAGAGTCTATCAAACGTGCAAGGAAGGTTTAAGGGATGTCACGCCAGATTCGCTCAAGTTCTGTTTTAAGGTCAAGGACGTTATCTGGCGGATAAGGAAGACGGCGTAGACGTCGATCCATTTCGTCCCAAACATGTTCTATCGGTGAGAGATCCGGTGCATTTGCAGAAGGCAGAAACTCAACGTTGTGGTGTTACAATAAATCCATTGCAACCCTTCCTGTATGACGGTGGCATTATCATAAATGCAGTACTGCAGAAATCAAAATGGATGTATGACAGTTAATTGCTCTAATTGATGAACTAAAATACTGTCAGAAATAGAAAAAAAAATGTTTTTTCACGTTTACCTCTACAATATATGTAGTTGATATACGAAAGTGTGAAATACGGCGGCTAGTAAAAAAATGCTAGGCCTTCTAGACTGGTGACACCAACTAATCTTAGGCGTGGTGTTCGTCGGGAGTAGCATGGGAGTAGTAACATAGAAGTCTATTACTTTGATATAAACAATTTTCAGTGTTTGTTTGTGATCTCTCTCTCTAATGTGGTACACTCACTCACATCGATAATAAAAGCTTTCTCTGTTGCATTCATTGATCACTTCTTGTTCTTCCTCTGTCAAGGCATGGCGCTTTAATTCAAGTGATCAATCTGAATATATTTTGCAGTTTTCTTTGCCAGATGAAATACACTGTCACTCTGAATGCAGTTACAAAGCCTGCACCTTCCAAAGATGGAAAACTAATGTGATGAGGTTACCTAATGCGCAGATCGATGCTCGTGCTATTGGTCACTGGATTGTCTGGTCCAGACTCTATTATTTACAGACCGCCACCATATAACTGGAATATTGCTGAGTGCGGCGTAAGACTAAACTCACTCACTCAATCCATACTCTGCCCATCACCTGCTTGATAACGATGTTAGAACGTACCAAGATATATATGTAGCCCTTGTGCCTTGTTGATCTATTAAACCATATACAGAAAGTGGTCAATATAGCATATGTTATATTTGGAATACTCGTACTCCCATTCGGGATTCGAACCTACACTCTCACAATCTCACATATACCTCTATATTGTCTTGCACTACATTTTGTATTGCAGAGTTTGCAATGAAAACTATGTCTGAAAGCACGTGCATGTTTGTATTTACACGCAACATTTAGCGTGAAATAATTATTCACTCATTCTCACTCTACATGCATTTTACGTTGTTGCATTATTGGAAGTGCAAAAATATTGAACCTCTTCACAAACGTTACTTTGGAAATAAACATACAGTGAATATCTTGTATTAATTTACCATTACCATTTTCATAATACAAAAAATATGTTACTGCGATATGTAAAAACATCACATTTTAGTTAAAAGTTGTATGTCGACAGCGACGGTGGGCATGTTTTTAGAGAGAAAAAAATCATCAAAGTTAAAAAAATGTTTCTTTTTTATAAGCTTTAACTTATCGGTCATGCTTTCTGAAGACATTAAGCATCAAAACCATTTGTTGTTATTACTTGTTAAACTTTAAATATGTAAGGAAGATACAATCGTATAACAGTATAGATAAGTGGGCATTACTTTGTCAAGCGTTGACAAAGAGGCAGGCAGATTGATATAGGCCGAATGATGACGCACTCCAGTAAAACTCTGTGTGTAAGTTGGCGTGTGACGTCAATACAATAACTAGCCTTATATATACACAGACAGCGATTCCTGAATATTCGAGCACTTTCAGACCACATCGCCACCTTCTTAGACCTTTCTCGCAGTCTCCCGGAAGTAAACACAACTAGGCAAGGGAAAGGCCTGCAGATAGAATACTAGATTGACAAAGTTTATGGACAACTCCTTTATTACGATAGTGCGACGTTTCGGTACACAGTCTTTCACCGTTGTCAAGCAGGAATGAAACATACAGTGGTGGCAAGGTTTATATGGTGAGGCTAACAAAGGCAACAGGGTAACAAGGTAATTAAAACAATAGGGTGGGGACTGGGGTGATGAAGCCAGTGGGTAGACAATGGGGGAGGGAGTAGAAGCCAGCGATGTACAAATGTAAGGGGTGGTTTAACAAGGCAGAGAGTTTATACAGATTGTAAGGCTTGGAGGAGTGCATCATAAGCTGATGGAACGTAATATCCTTGATCTCGGTTGATGGTAGGCTTGATGTAGGCTTTTGACGTTTGATATGGATGGCTTCGGTGATCAGATAAAATACTAATGGCAGTGAACATTAATGATACCAAATGTGACCCATAAAAAACACCCAATCTGACCCATCATAACCTCACTCAATACTCTAAACATTGTGATCCAATAATAATTATCTTTTTAATTAATAACACAATTTACAGAAAATACACTCTCGTAACACTCTCCCCTTTAAGAAAAGAAAGTTTCATAGAAACTTACTGATACAATCATAGCAAGATAACTAACATATGAACATGACATGTAATAGTATGAATAACATGAGAAACATCTTGCAGAATTAGTATGATATAATGAAAAAACATACGTACAGCAGCATCAACTCATCATGCATTTAAAACCTGGAAAGTGCATCAGCACAAACAATCTCTTTGCCTTCAGTGTGTCTGATCACAAGACTGAACTCTTGAAAGGTCAAACTCCACCTCATAAATCTTTGATTCTTGTGCTTCATTTTATGAAGAAAAGTCAAATGACTTGGCTCTGTAAACACGTCAAATGGCAAAGTGGTGGAACACTTCAAGTACACTTCAACATGCTGTGAAGCTAGCAAAAGACCCAATGTCTTTTTCTCAATGGTGGAATAATTTCTATGATGCTTGTTAAACTGAAAACTAACAAGCTGAACCTTCAGTTACTGAATCATCCTCTTGAATCAGGACAGCACCTGCACCTACAGCTCGTGCATTAAATTGCATCTTAAATGCTTTCTCAAAATTTGGTGCCTGCAATACAGGAGAATTCAAGTGTGTAATTGTATCGCTTAAATGAAAATACAGTACAATTAAATGTGCAACTTCCCGTACAAATACTTTTGATTCTGATTCAACTACCATTACTTGAAGGTAACAAATACCTGTAGACCGTACAGTGCCTATTTAGTAACATCACCGAAAATTACGAGATTCCTATCACAACAGAAAAATGGTAACTATATGAACAAATGTTTATATATTAGGGTGATAGCTCATGGATAAGCAAAATCAGTCCTACCCCAGAGGTACCACCTCACTTCTCATGTGTGTCATAGAGTAACAGATATATAACATTTCTATGATTAAAATCTAGCTACGAAATGTCTTAGTTTTCAGATATCACTTAAAATCAACACATTAAACGCTTGTTTATATAATGTAGAAAAACAACTTGAACTGTCGACACTGCTGTCTGAAAGAAACTGTACATCGAGGAAATGGTAGTTGCAACGGTGCAATATGCGGTTTATTAAGTACAGGGTTCCCCACAGTGGTTAATTTCAACACAAATAAATCGAAAGAATGATCGGATGTTATATAGAATTTGACCGTTAGATTGACAACTGGTGAAACTTCAAACACGAAATTGCAAATAGTTTTTCTAGTTCATCTAAAGTAATATTGAATGTCTTACACTGGCATTGCCACATTTAAAGAGAACGTCAAGGAGTCATGCGACCTGGAAATATATCCATTGCTCAATGGTAATTATCAAATGTGTCATTTTAAGTAAATAAACAATAAATACGACTGTCATGTAAAGTACTGTCAAACATAACGCTTGTATAGCTTTGCCATTTTCAGAACACTGCAAATACACGCTGTCTAAACCAGGTTCTTTCTTCAGTCTCGATGAGTGCCGGTTTAGTCTGCTTCCACTGTACACACAAGGAAAAGGAATATTTTCATTACACGTTTAACAGTTCGACTTGTACAAATATGCAAAAATCATAATGTTGAAAATTCAGTACATATATACTTAGGATTTATGCAGTCGGAGCGTCAGATCATGAGCAGCACGCACGTTGAAATGAACATGAATGACTCAACATGGTTTCATGGCGTCACCAAATGTGTTAATAACATATGCGTCGCGTATGCATATTTTGTGATATTAAAGGGGCACTGATGCGGAGCGAATACTGTTTCTAACGGTCTAATTACGAAACCAAGCAGCAAACTGGTCAGCACCCGCTCCCTCGACCGTGACGGACAAAGGGACTGGAATCCTGTCCACATTAGCAGAATTTCTTCACCCTAAAAAGTGATGAGGCCGGATGCCCATCACATGCCGTTATTTAAAAATATCCACGGTAGTCCATATCTGATTGTAACAAAATATCCCAGCAGTGTAATTTTTTTCTGGTGCCCTCTATGGTATAGTGACTGATCCAATTTAATCCTATTTCTGTGTTTTTACCTCGATATTTAATCATGTCATGTGAAAATATGTTAACTACATGAACGTAGCAAGCCATTTGTTTCATATAAGTCCGAAAGATTGCAAATCTTTATATTTAGATAGTTTTGAGGGTTGGCCCAGCTGTCATAGCAAACATCATACGTAATTTTTTGTAGCTACGAGCCTGGTTTATTATCTATGATAATAAAAAAAAAACACAGTTGATTTATCTGAAGTTAGTTCGTAAACTAATAACAACGACTTTGCCACTGGTAGAGAAATCTGAAAATTTTCTTGCTTAAAAAACCTAATTATACCCATTTACCCAAGGACACAGCAAATACCTATGTGCATTTCTTATGTAAAAACGAAGTTCCGTTGGTATCCTCAAAACAGTTTCGGTCCAAAGTGTTTTTACTAATTTTAGGCTGCATGCGACACAGAGATCACAGGTTGTATTTTTGTTGGGTTTTTTGTGTTTGTTTTGGTTTGTTTTTTTATGTTTTTTTTCTTTTTATTTTCATTAGCGTAAATAGTATTCGATATTTATTCATGGACATATGTTCATGCTTTAATGGAAGGAAACAGACTTTGTCGCGTTGTTTACGTCCGCTTCTATATCATAACGACAAGGGCGGGTAACTCTAAATTACTGTCGCCTTCAAGATGTCTGCGCCCAATGCTTCACAACAATATCAGGAGCAGCAACCTGGTCAGCGGCCTCGGGTGGTACGTGTCTATTTCATGATTTTAACACGTGGGATTACCTTTGTACTCAAGGCTCAGTGATTATGTCCAAGTGGTTGTTCGTCTTGATTACATGACCGAAACAACGATAGGTGATATCCGAATACAGGGACCATTTGCCATTCGTACGTTCTCTCCTGTAAATGACATTGAGCAGTTGAAAATGGATTCACCTCTGAATTCCAGATCGTTTCCATTGTGCCATCGCCTCTAGTTTAAAGGAATTCGTTGTTCACCACTGTAGCAAAGACGAGGTCATGTTTTTTTTATATTTGACTAATGTATCCCGCTACCGTTGTGTAAGTGATGAAATGTTACATAAAGTTGCACTAGTTGTCCAGTATCACAGTTCATTGCCCTTTTTCAGATAAGACATCGACCTGAACCGCCCTACATTATAGCGATGAAACCGCCCTATATTATAGCGATGAGGAAATATTTCTTTGAGACACTAATGAGAGTGTCATTTATAGAAGTTGGATATGTCTTTCAGTACGTTTAGATGCAGTTAAAGAAACATGTTAAAGGGGCACTGATGCGGAGCGAATAATGTTTCTCGCCAACGGTCGAATTACGAAACCAAACCGCATATTGGTCAGCGCCCACTCCTTCGACCATGACGGACAAAGGAACTGTGCTCCTATCCATATTAGCAGAATTTCTTCACCTTAACAGTCAGGAGGCCGGATGCCCATCATATGCCATTTGTTTAAAAATATCCATGATATTCCTTGTCTGATCGTAACCAAATATCCCAGCAGTGTAGTTCTTTTCGGATGCTTGGATGGTATAGCTACTGATCCAATTTGATCCTATTTCTGTGTTTTTAACCTCGATATTTAATCATGTTATATGAAAATATGATGTCTACAGGCACGTAGCAAGCCATTTGTTTCAGTACGGAAGATTGCAAAGCTTTATATATAGGTAGTTTTGAGTGTTGGTCCAGCTGTGATAGCAAATATCATACGTAAATTTTGGTAGCTATGGTAGCTACAATGGTTTATTATTTATGATAATAAAAACACACAGTTGATTTATTTAAATTCGTAAACAAAAAACGATGACTTTGCCTTTGGTAGAGAAATCTGAAAATTTTCTTGCGTAAAAAAACCCTTATTTCACCTATTTACACAAGTACACAGCAAATGCCTGTGTGTATTCCTTATGTAAAGAAATTCCGTTGGTATCCTCAAAACAGTTTCGGCCCATAAGTGTTTTCAGGTTGCATGCGACACAGAGATTACATCTTCCTTGCTGCAACTCGCGTTTGATGGTGTAAACCTACACGTGTTATTTGTCATCATTCTCTGGGTGGTCAATTAATGAATTTATAACAGGTATAATTAGTAGTAACACCACTTTGGTTACTCAACAAAGGTTCCCATTTGGCATTTCTCCTGTCTGGAGTAAATACTCAACATTATAAATTAAGGTCTGTAATGGGAAATGTATTGTATGTTATGTACTATGTGCATGTAAGTGATGCAAGAGGGTTTATCAGCTGAGTTACAAAAACAAACATCGATCAAAGGATTAACCGATAACACACTGATTGATTAATTACTTTTATCTTCTAGTGGATTTGTCAAAAGGCAGTGTGTGTAGATGACTACAACCTGTCGTAAAGAGTGAGTGCAAAAACAACATCCTCCCTTCAAAGAATTAACCACCCTTGCCTTGATTGATTGATTGCTCATCATTGGTTAACTAAATTACTTAGAATAGTGGACATCATACAATTAGTTGCCAGGTGTGCTATCTTGGGAGACCAATGAGAGGTTTATCTGGTTTTCTCCAACGAAAGACGTGAAACGATGTGTTACTTTTTCGCAAATGAGAAAGTTGTAAGACACGTGACACAGAGCAGGACTATTTACCAGCTGCAGATGAATGGAATACGATTTCTTTTACGTGGATATTGATGGATACATTCCTGAACAAGGTAGTAGCCTGACGTTGTTGCTATAAAATTAGTCTGTTTTACATTCATTATTTGCATTTTGTATTAATTTATTTGTTGTAGCTTTCAGCAGAATCTGTATGACAGAAAACACACACTAGATCGCATATGTGTGTGAAATAGGATCCACACTGGCAATCTATACAATGTATAAATGTTGCTGTTATGTTAGAAATTTACTATGAGTATAAGCAGATCATGTGTTCTTTTATTAATTTTCAGAATCATACAAATATGACAATAAACCAATTAGGGTTATGAGACAAAATATAGAGACGTTGTTTTTCCGTCCTAATAGTTTTTTACCATTTCTACCACTGGCAGATGATTAACCTTCAAAGTGTTTCATTTGTTTTCATAATCCATTTGTTATGAAGTAAAAATGACTTCACCTAAGTTGATCTGTCTATAATTAAACTATCAATTGCGCTTACGGAATGCATAGCAGAGGTCACGAACCAGTCATGAATTCTGGGATATCATCTGGGTACGCACGGGAGAAAAACAATAACAAAAGTTTACACCAGTCCACGGAAATTGCTCTGCATCAGTGCCCCTTTAAAACTCATACTTATGAGATGGCAAATATGTATTCAGGTGATATGATTTGACTAGAATGAAATTTAGGGGGTATAGTCTTTCCCTATTTCGTTCTGGGTACCATAGATCTTGCTGTAATACATATATGTTGCCCTGTTTATTTGCAGTCATTCTGGTCTTGCTTGAATTTGATTAAAAAGCAGTTATGTCAGCTTGTGATTGATAAAGTAAGTTGGTATACCTCATCAAAGTAGTTTTCCTAATTTTTTGGAAGGTGCATTCAGAGTAGACAGTGTATTTTTTGGTAGATATCATTTTGACATTTTTTATCAGTGTTGCTTTGGGTAGAAAATTGTAAAATATGTTCAGATTGATCACTTGAATTACAGCGCCATGCCCTGACAGAGGAAGAACAACAAGTCATCAACGAATGCAACAGAGAAAGCTTTTATTATCGATGTGAGTGTACGCCGTTAGAAAGAGATCACAATCAAACAAAAAATATGCTGTAAATATATTTGTTTGTATCAAAGTAATAGACTTCTATGTTACTACTCCCATGTGTACTCCTGTTGGGTCCAGATGAAGATAAAAATGGTTTGGTTAAAAATGTTTTGATAAAATTCCCAAGTGTCATTTTCAATAATCCTGCTACTCTAACAAATATTAATTTTCTTAGTCTCCCATATTCCAAGTATTAGCAATGTTCCAGCAATGTGACAGTGGGTGGTAAGGAATCTTTGAAAAGTCTCAGTCCCGTTTGTCTCATTACCATCAATAACAAAATAACTTAAGTGGTGTATTTGCTACATTTCATTTATCAGTAATGCAGTTTTCCAAAGTGCAATTGCAAATATATATTTTCAAAAATTGTAATATCCAATAAATGTCTTATGAATATCATTTCAGTTATTCAAGGATTTGTTGAGGGACAGTGAATGAAAAGTACATTTGAACATCACAAATTAGTCATTACTTATAAGTAGTATCAACGTAAAGTGTTACAAATACCAGACAAACATGAATGCAAAATCATTTCATCCTTGTGTTGGGTAGTATGGTCTTGAGAAAAACCTGCTCAGTATATTTTTCACATTCTCACTCTCAAGTGTTAAGCTTTGTAATATTTTGTATTTTGTGTTGCTTTGATCACAATTTTGAAAGCATTCTAAAAATGTTCTGCGTATTTGATTCATATAAAAAAGGTTTGGTCCTTGCATATTGCTGAATAAATAATTATCGTAAATTCGATGTTAAACTGAAATACTTGGTGAAACATGTCTTTCTTTTCTTGCGCAACTAGGCCTGCCCCTGAGTTTGAGTCTGATGGCTGGAGTCCAACTTCTTATTAACAGAGGTAAGCATGTTAGGCCGGTTCATCATTCTTTTGATAGCAGCAGGTCAGGAGAACTATCAGACAGTGCAGCCAAGCATTTTGGGAGGTTAGGCAACATAAAGGCATTAACCATGTTGATGCTCATTTATCCCTGAGGGTCTGTCTGTGAATGGTGTGATTGATATGAGAATCAAACCCAGGTATTCAGCATGATGAGCAAACACATTATCCACTAGGCTAACACACCACCACTCATCAGTGGAGTTTTAAAGTAATGTCGGAAATAGAAAAAATACTGGTATGTTTTTAGGCTGTTACTCTGTATCCATCAAATTTACACAACTTCAAATAGGATACATTGAAATAACCCACTTAAGCCTAACTGGGCTATCCATGAGATGTGTAGGAGCATATACAGAAAAGCTTGTTTACTCGTAAACCCTGGAAAACTTAGAAAAAATACAACTATCTGATGAAAACAATAGATCAGACCATAGATGGCAATTATGTCGCTCAGCCAGGTATGACAACAGAAAATCAACTCAGACGAGTTAATGCTCTCTCTATATCTGATTCCTATCCAATGCCTAGGATTGATGATTGTATTGATAGGATAGGAAAAGCTAAGTATGTGAGCAAATTTGATTTATTGAAGGGATACTAGCAGATCCTGTTAACAGATAGGGCAAAACAAGTATCACACCGTATGGTTAAAAGCCTTACTGTTTTAATCACACAACAGTTCAAATTGTTCATGTTCCAACTCCTTCCTTTGGATTTGAACACATACATCCAATAATTGTCATAAACTATACTGACATCATGGCACTTTCATGTATATTCATGGTGAATAGGCATGTAAAGTAACTTAGATTAACTTCAGATTTATAAACATATTTACAGACATATATATATCGCTTTGCTCATTTCTGCACCAATCTCTCCTCAGTAAAGTTCTTTTTTCCCGTTTCCTATGTCCCTGCCACTGGAACTGTAGTTAGGTCAAACGTATTTTAACAGATATTTCACTCTTATATAAACTACATAACTTATAGTGGTAAACATGAAAAAACAGGGGTTTTTTTTCTATTTCCAACAGTACCGTAGTTCATGAATTTGAGCAGTTAAGTGTTGTATACCCATTTTGATTTCTGCAGTACTGCATTTATGATCATGATATATAAATGCACAAGGTCGAGACTTCTCCCGTCAGATATACAGCCATATGGATCCCCACATGTGACGTGCCAATGAACCAACAGTTTAGGATTTTATTCAGCATGCTTCACCGTTAGTGGTGTTCATCGGAAATCATTCAAAAGAAGAATTGAGAATGATTAACTATTGCAAAAAAAATGTTTTCGATTAATAAAAATTTTGTTTGTTGGTTCAGTATAACACACTTGAATGAAATAAACTAACCATTAAATTTGACAAATATTCACAAGCAAACATGCACTCAATGGTATTAAGCTGTGCGCATCACATTCATAGCTTCATATTCATCAGTAAGGTAAATATTACTGTCACCTGTCTGAATAAATTTTATATCTACTGCTTGACAGTATTAGTTTTTAAAAAAAAACATTAATTAGAAATAAATAGGGGGAAAACCCTTCAAAATGATGATTACATTAAAAATGTATATATTTTGATTATATTCAATAATCATTCACACAAGTCCTCCAATAACTGATGGTGGATGTGTAACTTGGTGTCATTGAAGACATGAGGTTCAATGCTGATCGTCAAGATCCAGCGCTTGTTGATTTTGTGACTGTTAATTGGATGAAGACTTGTCAGATTCCCATTTAACAGGACTCTTAAGTATTGAATGTACTTGCATACAGGATAGTATAAATTTTGTGTTGGTGACCTAAGATGTTGAAATCAATGTATTTATGTATTAAGTGAGTGCTTATATGTGATATGTATCTTCCATATGTAAACAGATTCAGAATCAAACATGCCAACTAATTTCTGCACGTAATGTCCATATAAATGAGTCAATATAGAATGTGCTTAAGTCTAAGGGTTATGTCTATAATCATCAGCTGCACCCTGGACAAGATGGTGTCTGAACTCTTAAGAGGAAAATGTTCGTTCTTTTTAAAGTCCACACTTATACACAGTACATATAGATGTACACTTGGGATTCAGTTCAACACATGCAGTATGTCACCCTGCTTCACCAATATAGGGTTAGTTTTTTGGAAGTTTCTTGTTCTTAAACACTTTCAATAACACATGGATGGGATGAATACCCACTTTCAACGGTAACGTGTTTGCAGTTAAAATGGGTTATCCCCCTTTGTGTCTATGCATGTATATGCAGTCATTATCAGTGAATTTATGGATCACCTCTGTGGGCCTGTGGAGTGGAGAATTATTGTTCAGTCACAAGGCATGTCATCCCAAAAGACATTAAAGGTGGTACTTGATCTCAGGGTGTGGTAGCCTAATGGTTACAGGATTTGCTCATCACTCCGAAGACCCAGCCTCAAATCCTCCCATGGTGACATGTGTGAAGCCTGTTTTGTCTCCCACCATGATAATGGTGGAATATTTATAAGTTTGACGTAAAAATACTGAACTCACTCACTCATTTGTATGACAGAAGTTTGTCACATTTTTCATGTATTTAGTTATACCCCTTATTTTTTCCTTCTTCGGCTATTTCAGGTGTTTTAGCACGTTCACCATCATATGGAATTTATCCAAAACATATTGGTGAGTCATTTTCTGTTTTTAATGTATGGGTTTTTATTGGCTATGCTCACTAGACAGACTTTACATCATCTTCGTGACGCGTCTTCATGACGTAATAGTAGGTATAGATAGGAGGGTCTATGCAGAATTCATCTGCATTTCAGGGGGTAAACTATTTCGTTTACAGGTTTGTACAAACCTGAAATTGTGACAGCTGTTGTGTAAAATGAAAGCTTATGTTCTCACAATCTACTATCTTATAGTTTTGCCTAGTTTCCGAGTTACAACCCATGTTTTCATTGACGATTCTGTCAAGATCACTTGGTATCGCTAGGTTGTAATCCATGTTAGGTGGTATAAACCTACATGTTATTTGTCATCATTCACTTGATGCTCAGTTAATGAATTTATAACAGGCATAATTGGTGGTAACACCACTTAGATTACCCGACAGAGTCCCCCATTTGGCATATCTTTTGTCCGGATCAATCAAAGGATTATCCGATAACACGCTGATTGATTAATTACTTCTATGGGGATTTGTCAAAAGGTAGTGTTTATGTATGTACATTTACTAATCTATACTGAATATACTCTGTCATGTCTGTGTCTGTGTGAAAACAACATCTCACTTCTTTCAAAGGATTAGTCGCCAATACATTGATTGATTGCTCATTATTAGCTAACTAAATTACTTTTTTGAAAGAATGACGCACATTATGCAATTAGTTGCCAGGTGTGCTGCCTTGGGTGACCAATGAGACTATACAGCAATGTGAAAAACCTGACACGATATATCATGTTTTCATATATTAGACTGTTAGAGACACATCATTTAGGAAATCTGCAGATGAATTATATATCACTCATTGTTTGTGGATATTGATGGATACATTCCTCGAACAAGGTAATACCTTCACATTGCTCCTATAACTATAATTTGTTTTCATTTTAATATTTGCATTTTGTTTTTATTAAGTTGTCATAGCTTTCGACAGAATCATTGTTTTTATGAAGTGGAATGATACCGATGACATACACTATGGCGGGTGTGCGAATTATGATTCATATAGAGTAGTATAGGGAATGATAGTCCGAAAACACTTTTCAAAAACCCCTCTACAAAGCCTCATTTACTAAATGAGGCTTTGGTGGGACCATTAGCTCTTGCTATTATTGCCCCTACTACAAAGCTACGCCATCACGTTTACCGTGACTTGGCAGGCGGTAACACTGTGCCGTACGGTACGATCAATAATTCTTCTCTTACAAACCCCCTACCCGGCCCACCCCTCAAGTAGTACAAGTTAGGTTCGTCGGCTTTTATATCCACTTTATCTATGTTGTAAGTTTTGACTGACCATATAGGATCGGTGGCTCGCTTACGGCTATGTTATGTTTATATCGATGAAACAGTTTAACGTGAACCGCCTACGATCTCTTTGGTGTTCATAATAAAGGCTTGCTGGGCTTTTTGTATTCCCTGTGCTATGTACTTTTTTTTCTCTTCCTCGCTGATAGCAGATTTACGAGACTTGGATCGAATATCTTGTTTCATTCCGTTATATTTTTTGAGTTCAGAGATGATTGAACGAAACTCCTCTTCTGAGATCTTACTGTCAGATAGTGCCGTGGAAATTCGCTCACACACTGTGTTCAGCTTTGCTTCGGCCAGAACCCTGATCTCGTCGTGTTTCAATGCCTTACGATTAAGTCTGCGTGATACTAACTTAAGCGCCAACCCTACCAACCCTGTCACCCCAGCCGTTATTTCAATACCTAGCACTATAGGTGCAGCCACGATGGTGGTTAACAACCCAACGCCTGCCGCCCCTAGTCCCATGCTGGTTGCCATAAGGGTAGTGTCAGCCCCATCCACGATATTGAAAGCTCTATTGTATTTTTTACATAGTGCTTTCCGCGTGTCACGGTCTTGTTCTAGTTGGCGTTTCATATCACATAACTGCCTCAAGCGGAACCCATCTACGGTTTCCAATGTCTTCGCTACTTCCTCTACGACTGGGTACAGACCCATCCTATAATATATATTTTGAAAGATATTTTAATTGGGGTTCAGTTAAAAATCTATCAATGTATTTGAAGCCTATAAGTTCTAGATTAGTAGTCAGGGCAATAGGTGAGAGGCTAATAAAACTTTCTATTCTAATAAAAACCCCACTGGGGCTTATTAAGTGGTTTATAGGACCCGTGGTATCCTGTTGTATAACAATACGACAATATTCGTGTCTGTAAGACCAGCGTATTGACACCCCGGGTAAAATTTGGTGTACTATTGGGGGGTCTCCATCGAATGAATCCGTAAAGAAGACTTCTATGATGAGTGTGAAAGGGGGGGTTATTATTTCAGGATTACTAAATGTTAATTTATTTTTGAAGAAAGTTGATAATAACCCTTTTTTGTTGTAACCAGTAGATTGTCTGAGTGCTAATCCCCTCTCCGAAATGAAATCCCCGGCCCAGATACCGTTGTTCCTAATCTTAGTGATCCAATTATTTTCGTCTATTGTGATATAAGGTGAGGTGAGTGTTAAGTTGATCAGCCATTTAGGTTTTTTAAAATCTGGTAACGGCACCCGTCTGTACACGTTGTCTTTGAAGTGTAGGATGTATAATTCATCTTCCTCACCAGGCTGATCGAATCCCTCTGTATCTCCCAGGTCGTTAAGTGTAGTGTTGGGATGATGACTGGTCATTATTATACTATTATGATATAATTTCCAACTGGTTTTCTGATAATAATTCAGGGGTTAACTTTATACCCATGAAGTGTATGTTGTCAGGCAGGAAGATATTGATTAATGATATCTTATTTTCTACGATCACGTTGACCCCCTGCAGACTGGTCTTGGAGTCGACACCCACCCGCACGTAAACGTTGCAAACTTGATACTGGTGTCGTTTCACCCACCCGAGTTTGATCCCCTTCACGATCTCGACATCATTCACCGATGGTTCCCCTAGGTAGACTTTGATGAATAGTGTTGAGTTTGCCGGTAGACTCTCTAGTATCTTAACCACGCCTTCGAATTCAGACACCAACTGCAATTTCACGTTTTGCATGGCCGGTTTACTCGATAGCATGTGGGCTGCTATAGTGTTGACTGGGCTGACGACTATACTACGTCTCTGAGTTGGGACGTAAGCCACGAGCAGGGTTCCATTGTTCACGACTTTGTTTAGGTGGTTGTCTTTGTTATCCGTGAACACGTAAGGGGAGACGAGTCTAATATTGAGAAACCATTTGTTATCGGGTAACAACACCCACTTGTCATCTTCGGTGAAGACGAGCATATATGGTTTGTTTTTGACGACGGTAGTGCTCTCAACATCGTCTAAGTCGAACAGTTTACCTCCGAATGATGGGTATATTCTCCAGTTGTCATCACCGGTGTTGACGAGGGCGTACTTAGTGTTGGCTGTTGCTCCTGTGGTATCTATCATATCACTTAGGGCTCCACCGGAGGGGATTTCAACGCGTTTGTAAATGTTGTTTTTCAGTTGCAAGGCGTACGATTTACCATCTACTCCGGGAGCGTCGAAACCGCGTGTGTCTCCGAGGTCGGAGATCCCTATATTGACGCATTTTTTCACTCCGGGTCCTTGTGCGCTGGTCATGTTACGTGAAGCGTTAAGCTGAGGTATCCTATATTTACAGGATTATGATTTATATCTAACACCGATATTGTCAGCTCAGGTATGTTACCCTGGGTTAATCTCTTATACTGCCGTGGTGAAAATGACTCGGTTCTACCGTCGTTGAATTTCTCAGTTTTCACCGGCACTGCTCTCAGTATAGTGGAAGGGTGGCCTCCTTGAATGTTATACGTTGTGCTCACCTGACTGAGATGAATGTATAGCTCTCGGTACGGTACTAGTTCGGGTAACTTCGTGCCTGTGACGGTTGTTGTTGGTTTTATCTCGTCAGGAGACATACCGAGTATCCTCGCTAATGGTCGGCCGAGCCTCAAGGAGGTTCTTCCGTTGTTGATTAACACCACTGTGCCGTTTGAGTCGTTCATCTTGAGATCGGCTCCAAGGGGTTTGAAGACCTCGTCGTTTAGCGAGCACACGCTGTAGTAGCCGTCAGTTATTTGACTGCGAGTTCCACTGACGAACAGCTTATTGTTGCTGATATTAATATTAGTCCATTGCGGTAGGTAGGTGATATCGCAGAGTGCGACTTCGAGTTGACCTGACGTGTTATCGATCGCGTGCGTCAGCTGAACGGCCTCACCGCTCGTTATTCCTGGAAGTGTTATGTACATATTACATATATATTTATTTATATAATAGTTTTAAAATGTATTCCCCTGGTGTGTTTTACCCTAAACTGGATGTAGATTTCTCCCCCATGAAGATCGTGGTTGCTCCTGAGTTGTATTTCAATGCCCAGCTTTTAGATGTGTTCGATAAGTATAAGCTTTCGGTGACTAACATTGAGGCAGTCCACGCGTGGTTCAACAACCCTATGCAGTTCTGGCAGAATCAATTAAACTTTGCTGTGTGGTGCGCTACAACGGGGTGTGGTGTGACATTGACCGACACTCGGCGTGGACCGCTGAGTCAGTCTGTGTTCAAGTTCCACGTGTACTACCAGGTCAGACGTATCCTTAAAGAGATCAGCGCCCCCCTCCCACAGGACAAAGCGTGGGACGCAACAAACAACCCATACGATAGACGGGCCTACGAACGTATTTGTAATGAATTCGAAATAAACCCGAAGACGGATTGGCGTTTGCCGGGGCCGAACCACGGGTTGGGTATTCCTTCTGATGGCGTGCGATCAGTGAAAGAACTCAGTGATCTTGTACTGAAACAAGGTAAACTACGCCCGGACTTTGCTTTGTCGAGTAATGAATGGAGGGATGATCGTATGAACTTTAAAGGTGGTGTTGCTTTCACAGTCCAGAAAGTGGAGCAGTCAACCGCAGACGGGTGGAAAATGTTCATGCTGGACACATCGAAAGGATTCACTCGTGCTGGTACAATACGCTTGAACGACTCGATTCGAACGTATGTGTGGTCGCTGTTGGGTGCGCAGTCGCAAACGCGTTCCAACATCATCGGTAAGGGAACTGCTTACGACGCTCAGAAACAGTTCGTTGCCAACGTTGAGGATGCTATTAATTCTCCAGTTGATCTCCCGCGGGCCATCGAACGCTACCAAAACGTGTTAGAATACGCCAGATCGAAAGTCAACTACGTGTTCGGCGTGGGGCTGTACATGTCTCCGAGTGATATGCAACTGAGAATAAAAAAAGTGGTGGGTTATAACAACGAAATAGTCATAGCCACGAAGGATCAAAAGTTGGGTATCAACCCCGATATTAACACCCCACATATCCCACACACCCAACCACGTGAAAAGGGTATAGTGGCGCCACCCCCGGAGCCTAAAGTTCATGTGCCCCCCACACACCCCCATATGCATGTGGGGGTACAGCAGCATATTGATAGTAAAACGGCCCTGGTGGTTGGTGGGGTAACTTTGGGACTTATTTGGTTAAAGATTTCTTAGCCGCTACGTACACCAGACCCGCCACGGCGACGATGGCTGCCCACAGGTTTTGACTGAGCCACATGGCAGTTTTAGACAGAGCGCTCAACAACCACGAGACGATGCTACCCAGGATGCCTGGAAGGGCTTCGGCGGCTTTACCAGCCAGTTTAGCTAGGCCTTCCCCGAGTTTTTTGATCCAGTCTTTAACACCACCACCGCCACTTGGAGTTCCACCGCCGGCACTTGGGGGTGTGGGGGCACCCCCCACCAGTGACACCACCAGGGTTGATATGATGAAACCCAATGCAGTCAGAATGCTGGCGATGGTGATCCCTTGCTCCCGGAACAATATCCGAATCCTGTCTGCTAACGTGGTGTCTCGGTAGAGGACTTGATTGATGGTTTCCCGTATACGGTTGACCTGGGATCGAAGCTTTTCTTTGAAGGAGGATGCTGTCTCCAACCAGGTCTGCCTTTCCTCTTCCAAATTACGTATTTGTTTCTCGATGTGGGCTTTCAGAGCCTCGTTATCAGTTTCACCGAGTTTTTTATTTTCATAGGCGATGTTGTTGTCTAACTCACTTATTTTGGCCGTGCTTTTCGCGAGATGTCCGCGAATGGTTTGCATCGTCAGATCCAACCCCCGCAGTTCCCGAACGGTAAATTCGAGCCCCGGGAAGGGTTTGTTCTCGTAGTCGGCCAACACCTTTTTAATATCATAAGTCATGTTTTGATCTGATATGGCGTCCCTGATACTTTCCAGACCTTGAACTAACTTCGGAGGATACTGCTTAGGTCGCGCGCCACCGTAATCTATGAAACCTAGTTCATCTTGGACCAACTGACTTCCATGTTTACCGGCTAATGTTGATAAAGCAAGCGGTTCTCTAGTGCGTTTATTCATGAGATCGATCTCCGGGCGAGACTTCAAACGCAGCGTGCCATTGCTGAGGGTAAAATCGGAATAGTTCCTTCCCAACGGCTTGAGTTTGGATTTATTTTCAACTGCGTTGTAATAATCATCGACGGCGTCCTTAAGGAGCTCGTCACCTTGCGAGAATGAGGTCTCCTGGTCATCATCGTATACCTGGGCACTAGCGCCCCGCATATCATCCATAGGTATGTCTTCATCCATTAGTATTAAAAATATATTTCATTTATATAACAATGTACGGCAGAAAATTAGATCCTTTCAGAAAATTGAGAGAGCCATTAGGCGCCAGAGCCGTGCGACAGTCGGTGACCATCACCAACAATCCCAGCAAGATAGACCAGAATCAAACTCTGCTGGTTAGATTTCCAAACCTTGGTGAGAATGACCTCATTGTACCAGGCACTGTTCGACTGGCGTTCAATATCACGTTGACCTCCGACAACGACAAACGCGAGCTAGTGCGGAACGTGGGTCGAGCTATCATCAAGAAAACGACCGTCAAGATCAGCGGTAACGAGGTGCTGAGCATCGACGACAGCGACGTGTTTCACTGCTACAAGGATCTCTGGAAAAGCGATGGAGAACGAGTCAATGATGTGTACCAGGGTATCAGCAAATCAACCCGGGCACGCATAGGGTATGTCTTCACGCAAGACCAACAAGACAAGCTATCGGCCGGTGAAAAGGCCATCGCTCTAGCATACGGGAATCGATTCTGCGTGCCGCTCGACTTCGAGTTGCTCACGGGACACGCGCCGTTTTACCAGGCCGCGCTGGGTGATAGGCTCGAATACGAGCTCACGTTTAACGACTATAGCAAAGTAGTGCGTACGCCGAACGGTGATGAGGCCAGTTATGCCATAGACAACATCTCTCTGGAGTTCGACATGGTCACTAGCCCGGAGCTGGCCAGGCAGGTTCGAAGTCAGTACTCTGGGAAGATGGCTATCCTATACGATCGCGTACTGAGACATAGATCAGTCGTGCGAGATAAGAGCGACACTGTGTGGAATATCAACCTGAACGTGCCGGCGAGATCGATGAAAGGTATCCTGGTCGTCCCCGTGGAGGATTACGAGCCATTCCAGAGGGACAGCGAGAAGTTTTTCAACCCCGAGATTGAAAAGGTGGAAGTGACCATCGAGGGCGTGCCCAACCAGCTGTTCAGTCATGGTATGAGACCACACCAGCAGTGGGATGAGATAAAAAAGCTACCAGTGGGGGATTACATAATAAAGGACCTGGACCTAAGCTCCGTGCAGATCGGTGAATACCTGACCACCAAGTACGCCCTATGGTTGGACATGCGATCCACGGATGATGATAAACTGCACGGTAGCGGACGTCGTATAGATAACGGCAGCGAAGGGATAACCATCCAGATTACTAAGAAGGCTCAAACCGCTGGTAAGTTGAAATTATATCTGTACGTTATTATGGACGCGCAACTTAATATAGACAATGGGAGATTCGTGCAAGCCATCTACTGATGGGGGGTACCCCCCCACACCCCCCAACAATAAACAAGACCCCCACACCCCCCAGGGGTACCCACAACTACCCACTGACCCACACTGCGCTATCATATGCGGGCAGACTGGCTGTGGGAAGACCGTTTTCGTGTTGGATATGTTGGAGGGTTACTACAAGGATGTGTTCGATAACATCGTTATCATGTGCCCTACTCTGAGCATGAATAAAACGTACGCGCGACCTTGGGTGATGACGGACCCGGACGTACACAAAATCGACCCTGGAACACGCCTGCAGGACTGGTTGAAAGCTCTTCACGAGAAATTTAAAGGGGAACCGACGCTGTTCATACTGGACGACTGCAGCGCTAATCGCGAGATAACAAAAAAGAGAGACATGCTATCGTACCTGGCCTTCTCCGGCCGGCATGCAAATCACAGCGTCTGGGTGCTAACGCAGAAGTTCAACTCGGTGTTGAAAGACCTCAGGGAGCAGACGCGATGGGTGGCCTTATTTCACTGCAAGGATAGGGATTCGTTTGAGGAGTGTTTGAGAGAGAACGATGTGATGAGTAAATTAGAACGGGAACGGGTGAAGAAACAGCTCGCTGAAACTAAACACGCTAAGCTCGTGCTAAAGACCGACCAACCCGTGGCTTATATAGTATGCTAAGCAAAGCTAAGCAAAGCTAAGCAAAGCTAAGCTAAAGCTAAGCAAAGCTAAGCATATAGCTATGATATTTGAAGTATTTATCGTGTGCAACTTAACTTTCATTTCTCTGTGTTTTGTCTGCATCGGGTATTATATAGTTAAAACTAAATCTTACTTGTTATATTATAAGATGGAGTGTGAGGAATTGCTCGAACAATTGTCTGTGGAGGGTTCCCCAACTGGGGATTCCCCCAAGCGAGAGAAACTGGTGGCGTTGGCTGTTGGCGGCAAAGCCAAACATTACTTTGGAGACTACACCCCGGATAAAATTCACAAAATGTCAGCCGAAGAAATCGATAAGCTGTACGCTAGATACGAGTCCCGGCTCGGAGCAGAAATGACAAAGACAATAGGATCGGCTATGACCCAGATATACACCGGTATTGTATCACAATTCCTTCCCATTCCACCAGAGCGCCGACTTTACCTGTGGGAGGACCTAGATAAAGACCCTTTTATCGAACACGCCGTGAGCTCTATCAGCTGCGGGTTGTACCACAAATATGGTATGTTGTTGGCTCCAGTGACGGCGGCGATTATCACGGCAAAACATTGTCAATTTGAGAGAAAGAATAATAATAATAGTATAGATGGATACTGCACAGGAGGAGACCCCAGTGGATTCACAGGAACCAGTGACGGTGGAGACCCCAGTGGTGGTACCCCCCACACCCCCTATAGTAACCAGGCAGAAGAATCCTAAGAGAGTAGCTGCCGGTAAAAAACGGTGGTGTAACCAACATAAAATGACTAACCCAACCCGACTGTTGTTGGCTGTAGGCGTAACTTCTGCCGTGGTTATAACATGGTTATACACCTCCCACAGTGAGCCACAACCCAACAGTGAGGTAACCCCCAACAGTGGGGGTATGGGGGTATCCCCCATGGTAGACCCGCATATCATGTTATAATTTAAAATATTTTATATCATATACATAATGTCTGAGGGGAAAACGTTCGTCAACGACGCATACCACGCCACAGTGGTAGCCAGTCTAGCAGTAGGGTACGCTCGGTTGACTAAAATGGTGCTTAAACAACCAACTATCAAGCTAGATTTCAACCTGCAGGATATGGGTATGCTCATAATGAACCTTGGTATGGCGATGGCCACAAAAGACATCCTAGTAAAACAAGGAATAATACCTGATAATATAATGAAATAAATATAGGGATGGCCACGATAGCTATGATGGTTGGTGGGGCGTTAGTGAATGCCCTGGCATTTTCCGGGAGTAATTTCCTCTTCTCGAAACTACGAGATGATCACGCGGCTGAAATACAGGAAGAAAGGAAGCGACACGATCTCGCTACTGAGAAATTACAAAGAGCACAGGCTGAGTACGCTAAAAAACGCCTCCAGAGGATCGATTTTATTAATGAACAACTCACGCGTGAAAAACATTCAACGATGTCGATGAAGCAATGAAAGAATACTATCTACTAACTGGTAAACAATTGGAACCGCTCAATAAACCCACACTCGCTCAGTACTACACACCATCCAAGGGACAAATGAATCGTGAACTGGGCTTCATAGTGTTGGGTATAGCAGCTACTGCGTTGGTTGCTAAGCAATTAAACTAAAATACCTATATAAGTAAACATGAGACCCGCTCCATACCGATGCGAATATATACTTATGGGGAAGACCGAGGCCTGTGGTAGGAAATGCAGGAATCAGGGGTTCTGTTGTTTCCATATGGGAAGTCCTAACTACACGTGTTCTGTGTGTGGTATCGGGGTTAAAGGGCACTACTGTTTATGTAAAGCTCACGGAGCGAACGTAGTCAGACATCAACTCATATACGAGAATAAAAAAGGCTACATAAAAGAACGTAGGCGACTGCTCAAGATAGACTCCAATTAGAGATTATACACACCTACGTATAGCTATGTCTGTGGAAAACATATTCAAATATGAACTGGCCTTATGGGGCAGCTTCAGATTTAAGATAATAGTGGACGTGGTATGGATTAAAGAGGGTGTTAAGTATACTCGCCCCTTCGAATGGGAGCGGGATATCGCGTCTCAATACCATATAGAACGTTTTTCGAGTATAAGTGAATACAAGGAATACTATACCCAAGGCGAGTACTGGATTGAAACAGCCACACTATATATTTTACCAGGTACGTGGGGCGATTTGACAGAATGTCTAGAATTGTACCCGGCCACCAGAAAATATTTTTTAAGAGTTACTGCCGACCAATTAGACATTGATTCTCTTAGGTGTAAACACTATGGCTACTGTGCGCGAGCTCAAGCGGGCCGCAAAGCAGAGAGGTGTTATCGGGTATTCTAGAATGCGGAAGCCAGCATTGTTGAGATTACTAGGTTTAGAAATCCCTCCTATGGTAAAACAGTTAAAAGCTCAAGCGAAACAACTTGGATACACGGGTTATTCAAAACTGGGGAAAGCCGGGTTAACCGCATTGTTATCACATACCCCAGTAGCACGTCCAACTGTAAAACAACTGAAAGCCGAGGTACACGATTTGGGTTTAGGTGGGTATTCTCGTATGAGAAAACCACAGCTTGTAGAATTATTACGACAGAATAGAGCTATTGACCTACAGTTTGTGCGCACTGAGCACGCCGTAGGCAATTATTTGAGAGGTTGGCGCATGCACATTGATAGAAACATAGACATTATAGATATCAAGCCTCTGATAGCTGATAAGGTCAACCAGGAACTAAATAATCTAGGAAGTATCAAGTTTCAGATCACAGTGAAAATGTCGCTCGATAAGCAGGTTGGGAGTACCACTGAGTATGTTCAGCCTTACTTCCGAGGTAAACAAGAGGTCGTCACACATGCAGAGACCATTGACGCATCAATCGATACAAGTTTTCAGCAGATACGAGAATACCTAGAACGCTACACACACTTAGGGTCCGGGTGGGCTGTAGATAAAATCGATAATGTCTATCTAGATATAGCTAAATACGTGCCGTTCAGAGGTGGGTCATACCTAGCCTTGCCTCCCTACTATAAGAACAAACAAGCCATAGTAAACGTTAAGAATAGAGGAAACGATTGCCTGAGGTTATCTATCAGGTCAGCCTTATTTCCAGCTGCCACTAATCCGAACAGGCCTTCTAATTATCCACAGGACGATGGGCTCAACTGGGATGGTATAGATGAACCCACCCCAATATCCCAGATCACTAAAGTAGAAAAACAGAATAATCTGGCTATAAATGTCTTTGGACACGAAGGTAACACAACAATAGTACACAGGGTCAGCCCGGTGAAGGATTGTCAAGTTATTAATTTATTCATGATTCAAAAAGGTGAAACGTATCACTACACGTGGATAAAACATCTCAGCCGGTTGTTGCACGACCAGTCGAAACACGTTGGGGAAAAACACTTTTGTGTACGATGCCTACACTGTTTCAGTCGGGCTGATTTATTAGAATCCCACCTGGAGGATTGCCAAGGTGTTGGGCAGACGGCCATACGAGTCGACATGCCTAAGGAAGGTGAAAATATCCTAAAATTCGACAATCACAAGAATCAAATGTCTGTGCCTTATATTATATACGCCGACTTCGAAGCCTTAATTGTAGGGGAATCATCCACTAGTGGGAGTTTCACACACAAAACACAAGAGCATAAAGCCTGTTCGTTTGGATACATTGTCGTCCGTTGTGACGGGGAAACGAAAGCTCCGGTAGTGTATAGGGGTCCTGACGCGGCTGAAAGGTTTCTAAAGTGCTTGCAGGAGGAAGAAAAAATTATTAGGAATGCATTGTATAAAATCGCTCCAATGCGTATGACCAGAGCCGACATGCTAGCTCACGCCAGTAGCACTAACTGTCACGTGTGCGACTCACCACTTAACGGTGATTCGGTGAGAGATCACTGCCACATAACTGGTAAGTATAGAGGCGCCGCTCACAACGCGTGCAACCTCAAGCTTAAAATCAATCCTAAGACAATAAACATTCCCGTTGTCTTTCACAACTTGAGAGGATACGACTCTCACTTGATCATGCAGGCCATCGCGAAAATCGATGGTAATATAACGTGCATCCCCAACAACATGGAGAGATACATCTCCTTCAGCTTAAACGGACTTAGGTTCATTGACTCGTTTCAATTCCTCCTGTCGTCACTCGACAGTCTGGTCAAGGCCAACAATACCTTCCCTATCACAGATCGATACACAGACGCCGAGACTAGACACCTGCTCATGAGGAAGGGCGTATACCCATATGAGTACATGGATAGCTGGGCTAAGTTCACAGAGACCAGACTACCTCCTATCGACTGCTTTTATAGCAAGCTGAATGAGGCGTCCGTCTCACGAGACGATTACTCGCACGCGATTAACGTATGGAATAAACTTGGTTGTAAGAACCTTGGCGATTATCACGACCTGTACTTGAGGACAGATGTACTGCTGTTAGCCGACGTGTTCGAGACGTTTCGGCAAACATGTTTCAAGCAGTATAAACTCGACCCCGCATGGTATTACACCAGCCCAGGTCTGTCGTGGGACGCCTTGCTTAAAAAGACAGGAGTTAATTTAGAATTGCTCACAGATTACGACATGCACCTATTCATTGAGAAAGGCTTGCGAGGTGGGATTTCCATGGTATCCAAACGATACGCGAAAGCAAATAATCAATACGTGAAAGGTTACGATCCTAACAAACCAACCAATCACATTCTCTACCTCGACGCAAATAACCTGTACGGCTGGGCCATGAGCCAGTATCTACCTACAGGAGGATTCGAATGGGTACCAAACATTGATATTATGAGCATTGCACCAGATTCGAATAAAGGGTATATCCTCGAAGTTGACTTAGAGTATCCCAAGGAATTACACACATCGCACAACAGCTATCCCCTTGCACCCGAACGTATGAAGGTTAACACAGACTGGATGTCTGAGTACCAACATAACTTGTCAGGTGGTCGTGTGGCGGACGTTGAGAAACTCGTGCCTAACTTAATGAATAAGACCAAGTACATAGTTCACTATCGCAACCTACAGTTGTACCTGTCATTGGGTATGAGGCTGACCAAAATACACAGGGTGCTCATGTTCGACCAGAGCCCATGGATGGAGCCCTACATCAGAATGAACACAGACCTACGAAAAAAAGCCACCAGTGATTTTGAGAAAAATCTCTACAAGCTCATGAACAACTCGGTGTTTGGTAAGACTATGGAAAACCTTAGGAAACGCGTAACCGTGAAACTGGTTAGATCTAGTGAGGAAGACAAGCTCAGGAAATTGATAGCCAGTCCGGCATTCAACCGTAATAAAATATTCACAGACGACCTAGTTGCCATACACATGAAGAAAAGCCACATAAAATTCAACCGACCTGTTTACGTTGGGATGAGTATCCTCGATTTATCCAAACACCTGATGTACGACTTTTACTACAACGAGCTCAAGAAACAGTACGGCGACAGGTGCGAAGTGCTGTACACTGACACGGATTCCCTGCTGATGGAGATTCGAACCGAGGACGTGTACGAGGACATGAAAAAACACATCGATTTATACGACACCAGCGACTATCCTAAGACCCATACTATACACAGCACGGTAAATAAAAAGGTCCTAGGTAAGATGAAGGACGAGTGTGCTGGCACGCCAATAGCTGAGTACATAGGTTTGAGGCCTAAGATGTACTCCATATTGAAAGCCGACAATAGTGAGATCCGAAAAGCTAAAGGGGTTAAGAAGTATGTGGTGAAACAACACATCAAACACGCCAGATTCAAGGAGGCCCTGTTCAAGACCCGTACCTTTAGGCATAAGATGAACACGCTTAGAAGTGATGGACATAAGATATACGGACTGACTATAAACAAGACGTCCCTATCGCCTATGGACACGAAACGTTGGATAGCTATTGATGGTATAAACACATACGCGTATGGACATGAAAAAATTTGAGGCTATTTATTACAGCCCGCGTGGATATTGGAAAGGAGCTAGCGCAGTAGATAAGCTATCTAAAATGGCACGAGTATCACCAGAGAAAGCCAAAGCGTGGCTTGAAAAACAAGCCCTGTGGCAGATCTATTTGCCGGCGCCACGCTACGTACCTAGAAGGAGTTTCGGAATTAACATACCTAATAGCATTCACCAGGCAGACCTACTGTTCCTACCTCATGATAAGAGGTACAAGTATGCCTTAACCGTAGTGGACGTAGCCAGTCGTTACAAGGAAGCCGAACCCTTGACCACGAAAGCTTCGGCCAAAGTAGCCAAAGGATTAGAACGCATATACAAACGCAGCCCGCTGACTTGGCCAACAGAGCTGCAAGTTGATCCCGGACGGGAGTTCATGGGTGCCGTTTCACAACTGCTAGCCAAACACGATACAAAGGTCAGACGTGGCACGGCCGGAGCCCATCGCAGCCAAGCCATAGTTGAGAGATTTAATAGGACTTTGGCTGAGCGCTTGTTCGGCTATCAGTATGCTAGGGAGATGGCCACCCCTGGAAAACGATCGACTGAATGGGTCACGAGGTTACCCAAGGTGGTGTCGGCAATCAACCATGAAGTCACCCGTCTCACCGGTAAGAAACCGGTAGACGCTATCAAACTAAAATCAGTGTTAGCAGAGTCGTCTGCTCCATTGCGTGGAAAGGAGAAACAGATACCAGATAGGGCCTTAGTTAGGTATCTATACCAGCCAGGGGAACACGAGGGCGATAGCCGTAAGCGAGCCACCGATCCTATATGGTCAGTCAAAACTTACAACATAGATAAAGTGGATATGAAAGCCGACGAACCTAACTTGTACTACTTGAGGGGTGGGCCGGGTAGGGGATTTGTAAGAGAAGAATTATTGATCATACCGTACGGCACAGTGTTACCGCCTGCCAAGTCACGGTAAACGTGATGGCGTAGCTTTGTAGTAGGGGTAATAATAGCAAGAGCTAAGGGTCCCACCAAAGCCTCATTTACTAAATGAGGCTTTTTAGAGGGGGTTTTGAAAAGTGTTTTCGGACTATCATTCCCTATACTACTTATAGGCAAACTATAAAATGTCTACATATTACATCCCTGTTGTACATTCGCAGATCGCTTCGTTTTATTAAGTTTCAAAATGCATACAAGTATGATTATAAAGTAATTGGGAGTAACTACTAGTAGAAAGTAGTTTTGATTTTCTAACTTGATGAAAACAAACCATGATCTCAAATGGACCTTAGTCCATGACTCCACCATTTTCAAAAATGGCGGTGCCCTGTCTGAGGATAAATGCTAGTTAAGTTTGTTTTCACCAACTTACAAAAGCAGCATCACTTTCTACTGGTAGTAAGATATGTATTTTATTGATGGACAATAGGATTTTGCATGACATTGCTTATAACATAACAATTTCACTCTTGGAAGCAAGGTGGAGGTCAATATAATGTTGCTTGCAACATTAATGTCTCTTCGACCCCCTTGCTTCCGTGGAAGAATCGTTATGTTATAGGTTGTATCATGCAAAATCCTTTTGGCCATGATTCAGATACATATTTAACTACTAGTAAAAAGTAGTTTTGATTTTCTAACTTGATGAAAACAAACCATAATATCAATAATTCTAACAGACTTTACCCTGTGACTTCACGATTTTAAGAAATGGCTGCACCCTGTCTGAGGATAAATGCTATTTAAGTTTGTTTTCACCGACTTACAAAATCAAATGACTTTTCACTGGTAGAAAAATATGTATTTTATTGATGGACATTAGGATTTTACATGACATTGCTTATAACATAACAATTTCACTCTTGGAATCGAGGCAGGGATCAATATAAAATTACATACGATAATATTGTCACTTCGACCACAACCTCGCTTCCGTGGACGAAAGTGTTATATTCATGCAAAATCTTTTTGGTCAGCAATGTGTTGTAAACAGTCTTGATTTTATAAACTCAATGAAACTTGAACTCCATTTTCTATCCGTGGTTTGAGGCAAACCATCTAATTTAGCATATACCACACCCTTCCACAATGCTTGCTTCACACACACAAACAACCAATTTAAGCACAAACTATGGGGTCCGGTAGAAATCTGTGTATAGTGACACCATCACCCAACCCCAAGGAGCAATTGATGTCAACACAACAATTCGAAATGTCTTTGGTAACGTCGAGAAATCAGCAAAATGACGAGCTTCCTACACATTTTCTCTGTACAACTAACTGAAAATTCCTTCTATGACATCACTGCAGGGCTCTGGCAACAGAGTTACGTAACCTGTCTATGGTTTCGTTTGCGGGCGAGAGAGAAACAGACAGCCTTTTAGCAACTTTTGAGCGCTTGGTATTAATTAACCACAAGTTTTTTTTAAAAGAAAATGCTCTTCCATTTATGGCTAACGAGGTCTTTCATATGCAGTGGTAAAAAGAGTACCAAAAAATTGAGTGTATTTGTTCTTTAAGTGACATTTAGAAGCTGTTTGTGTTTGAACAACTACAGTGCAAGATATCAAGAGAGTTTGAGAGTAATGCTTTTGTTGACATTTTACTTCATCTTAAACTACGACCTTCATTTTCATTTCTTTTTAAGTTTGATTTGATAATATGCGGCAGGGGATTATGTCACGTTAGTGACAATGCTTTTGTGTGTTTCTTTTGAAGTAGATGCCTGTGTTATGAAACCTAAGAACCTCAGATATTCAGCCCAAGGGGACGAAACACTGCCTGTTAATATGGTGATGATGTTTTCTTGCTGATGTAGGTGCCTGTGTTTTGGGCTTCATTTTGGGAAAGATGTCTTACTTTGACCAATGTAAGAAGAAAATAATTGCTAAAATTCCTAACAGCCATATAGGCTTGGCAGCAAGAGGACTATTAAAACCCGAGGACGAAATGTAAGTATAAGAATTGATGCATATCTGTAAAGCAGCAGCATATCCCTGACATTGCTGCCTTTCTTAGATTGGAGATTGTACTTGGAGGACACCCTTTGTATTTTGATTGAGGTTGCTGATTTTCTTAAAAATAGAAAAATACATGCCAATTAGAAACTATTTTACCAAATTTGTTGTTTAAAAAATACAAAATTGTTCACAGTATACACTAAAGAGTGTACCATCCCTCAAAAATTGTATGGGTCTTGAAGGGGAGAAGATTGTATACTGTGCAGTGCTTACTGAAAAAAATTGTCATACACAAAAATCCTCAAATAAAGACTTTCCCACTTGTTTAGTTTTTGCAAAATGTTTGTTAGGCTAAAGTGTCCCAAGCGTGTGCTTCTGAAATTTTAATGGAATTTTTTTTTAGTGCAGATCTCTATGTTGATATATAAAAACATTCCTTCTTTTCTGTAACTCAATTATAATATTGCAAATTATGTATGAAATAATTGTACGTGTCTAATCAGTATTGCCATAGACAATGTTATGCACTTCAGTCTTGTTTTGAAAAGTTAATTTGTAGTTTGTCACAAGCTGTGCTACTTGACAAGTTTTGTGTGCTCATGTCAAATTTTGTTGCATTTATAAGCCACTGAAATTTTAAAATGACAAGTAACTTTTAAGGCCAGCTCATTTGGTTCGCAATATTTTGAAACCATTTCACACAGTGGTCTTGTTCTCCACAACAAGTTTTATTTTGAAAGTATGGGGATATAAAATATTGTGATATAACTAGAACATTATGTTGACTCTCACACTTGTTCTGCTGCAGGGCACTTTATCAGTCAGCATCACCTGTGGAAGGGAGACAACTCTCTGATATACCAAAGGATGAGATGCGCAGCACAGATTTTGACACAGATAAGACACCTGCGCAAATACCTAAAGGGCTAGACATCAATGATAGACCCAGTGTAGATCAGGAAGGTGGGTCTGGGATGTTGGAAGGCTACATTTGCAAAGAAATTACTGGAATTTGATTTTGTGCAAACTAACACCTTGATGTGATGTGTTTATCACATACTCACAGTCGTACATATAGATCTCCATTCCATTCAGTATATAGCCGGTTCTCAAGCAAAGCCATGATGAGCCATGAAGGTTACATCCATTGGAAGCTGCACTGATGCATCTATAGGTGTGCCTCAAACCTGTGGTCATAGGTTCTAGCACAAGACTTGTTCTGATTGTGTTTCAAAGATTGGCTGCATTAGACCTGTGGGTTCCAGGAAAGTGGTAGAATCATTCTTATCTGCATTCCTGCCACATTATGCTGACATTGCAACAATGTAACTGAAAATTTTTTGGACCTCACCCCACCCCTCTTCATATAAGATCACCTCACCCCTCCTCACATCACCTCACCTCAACCCTCCTCATATAACCTCACCTCACCCCACCCCTCTTCATATAACCTCACCTCACCCCACCCCTCCTCACATAACCTCACCTCACCCCTCCCCATATAACCTTACCTCACCCCAACCATATAACCTCTTCCCACCCCTCATATAACCTCTTCCCACCTCACCCATCCCCACATAACCTCACCCCACTCCACCCTTCCTCATATCACCTCACCCCACCCCTCCTCATATAACCTCACCTCACCCCACCCCTCCTCATATAACCTCATCTCAGCCCTCCCCATATAACCTCACCTCACCCCATCCGTCCTCATATAGCCTCACCTCACCCCACCCCTCCTCACATCACCCCATCCCAACCCTCCTCACATCACCTTACCCCACCCATCCTCACATCACCTCACCTCACCCCACTCCACCCCTCCTCATATAACCTCACCTCACCCCACTCCACCCCTCCTCATATAACCTCACCTCACCTCAACCCTCCTCACGTCACCTCACCTCACCCCTACTCTTCATATCACACCTTATTTCAGGCCAACCCCCCATTACTACACCTCACCTCACCCCAACCCTCCTCAGTTCACCCCTCCTGAGAAGTGGCAGGCTAGCCTAGTGGTTAAGGGGTTCACTCATCAAACTGAAGACCCAGGTTTGGCACAATGGGTTAATCCCATTTCAGGTGTCCCCCGGCTTGATATTGCTGGAATATTGCTAAAAGCAGGGTAAAACTAAAGTCACTCACTCACCTCTCCTCAGCTCCCCTCAACCACCCCTCACGTCACCCTACACATTCTTGTCCCACCCCACCCCACCCCTCCTCACCTTACCACCCCTTATCAACAGGCTCTTGTCATATAGTGGCAACTCAGGAACTTAACTCATACAATCACTTCACATTTTTATTTACCCACTCCCCCTGTCTAGGTCACCTCACATACTCTCTTCACTCATTCCCTATCACACTCACTCACTCCAGGTTTTCCACTGCCAGCTCAGGAAAAGGCGGCACCCAGCTTCAAGTCATATGACGACCTCCGCAGCCAGAACCGCATGGACTTTGAGAGGAAGATGGCATCCAGTGACAGCCCCTTGAACCAGCCCCCATGGCCAGCACCAGCGCCACCATCATCTCAGGGGAGACAATTCACACCACGGCCAAGCCCACGACAAGATACAAGTAGGTTTTCTGGCAGTGGGATATCAGTTGTAGTGCTGGTTTAGCTCTCAAAATATTAAGATCAATAATCAAAACTCAGTAATCCATCAAGAATTGGCTGTAATCATAAACCCCACCACAATATTCAATAATATGGACAATAGTGGGACACAATGAAGCAAGTTTAATACCATGATCAAGACAATCAAGGATACTTCTTGTTTGAGACAAGCATGAAGCATGTTGTTTACCTTGCACTGTTACAAGTCAGTCATTTTATAAGAACATCAATTAGTCTCCCGAGCTCATAGGTAATTGCTGACACAACAAGATCAATTGATTCACTGATTTTTATTTTATTAATCCCTTTAGCACTAATCAGTTATGCAGTATGAATATCACACATTCACCACAGAATATGTTACTTTGACATAGCATAAGGCACACAGAGAATATGTATTTGCAAATGTGTTTGTCGTTTAGGCGGATCACATCAGAAAACAATGTGCTCCATATTAATTAGTCTATAAGTTATTTCTCTGTACATGTTAAGTAACCCAATAGTTTTAAGTATATTCTTGTTCTTCTGCCCTTAATGATTATGAATCTCTGTTTCAGGCAAATCCAAGAACAAATATGGAGATGAATGGGATGAATAGATGCAACTAACCTCCCTTTGGGAGGTGGCATGTGTGAATTGACAGCACTCTTCTCATGTTTCTAAAAATAATATAAAACATATCACTGTGCAGAAGATTAAAGTATAAATACTATATGATCTTATCATGACAAAATATATTGTCAAATATGGTAGATGCAAAGAAGATAATCTTTGTTGATTTTAAGGACTTGGATTACTAATATGTTATGTTAAAGCAAGGTTGTTAAGGATTTGCCTTGGCACAGTGGCTGACAATAAGGCATATATTGTCATTTTCAGTATGTGTGTATGTGGTTAGAGAGCTGTGAAGCGTCTTGACTTTCCCTAGAAAATTATCCAGGATTGTGAAAATTTAGTAAGACTCTCCTTTGCTTGTGTGGAATGGGAAAAATAGTTGACAGACTTATGTATGTAAAATGTGTGTATATAAAGTGAGTCATTTCTAAAACGTTACCTTGTAAACTAATTAACATCTCCCTGGGCTATGGAATCTACTCAAGTATGATGGCTTTGGATCACCTGATCATGGGAGGAAGCGTTAGTGAGCATCCCACAGTTTCTCCGGGCGTAGAGACATAAGGAATAGAATGATTTGGCATTAGGGACAGTTCAAGATTCCATTTTAATTTTATTTCATCTTCCAATGATATATGCTTTATCATTTTACTTTGATTGATGTCAGTGTTAGTCCCGGGATAGGCCTGTAAAAGGGGACGTAACAATATATTATTCTGTGTGGGATGATTGGGTTTTTGTTTCAGACAGAATATTTTAGACCGGGTGCCTTAAGACATGCAGTCATTTCCTCTGACATGAGAATGTAAAAACTGTTTATCTTATCCGCATTATCTTTTCATAAAGTCCTTGCGTTTCTGAAAATATGGGCACTCCTAGACAGGAAAGGTCAGCAGCATTATATATTTATGCATGTGTGAGGGGATGTAAGGCATTGGTGGTCTGACATGGTTCTCCGACGGTTTGTTGCAGACTGTTATTTACGGACATTCGCCATATATGATGTACATTACCACAACGAAGTAAAGCAACAACGAGTTGTAAAATAATGATGAGGCTCAGTAAACGTGATGATGTGCAATTTTACAAACACCAGGCATAAACTGTTCAAAACACATCAATAATTCTGTGTATTGGCCTCAGACCCATTTGGAAAAGTCTATACTGGGGCTGAGACGATCTCACACACACGAATGAAACCGTTTTTCCGTCACAGACGAAAAGGCTAAATGTACATGTATTTAGTTTTAAGACGGTCTCACAAACACGGATGGCTATGTTAGCTCTTAGACAGTCTCCCGTATATGGACTTTGTGCTTGTTCCAAAGGTGTCCGTTAGTATCTGCTAACTTGAATGTCCGTCCGTGACAGCCAAATGGATATTGGTCCACCCTTGGCGTTCTCACAATATTCAGTGACGGGCATAGTCACTCCTTCCAATTGGTGTTGAAGGCCCAGTTGACAGCTGTGTTGATAAGAGCACTCACTCACTCACTCACTCACTTAGTACTTAGTAATCTCACTCTTTGTTGAAAGACATCTATGCACTTATGACACCCACCACAAATCAATAAGTATCATTTTGTCTTGCGCTGATCTGCCTATATTGCAATACCATTAAAGTGTCATATAACATCCGGGGTATTGTCACGTGACTAACAGGGGATCGTCTTCCCGTGAATCTGATTCCGGTTTAGGTTGTCCAGTATTCTGCAAAAAAGAATAGAAAAATCAATAACGTCCTGTTTACTCTATTCAGCAAAAATAATTATATTGATTTTCCGCCACACGTTACATCATAAACATGAAGGCTAATGATGAATATGATTATGAGGAAATGATCGATGGGTTTATGTCCGCACTTAATCAGACATGTGCATGCCATGTACTGTGTGATAATAAGCAGAAAATCTTTTGACTTTAATAGTGAACCGAGGCACATATAGTCCGACGTGATCTGTTAACACATTAACGAAGGAAAAACGTATTTTTTTAAAACAAGGTGCAATCAGGAAGGCTAGGAACTAATCCAAGACATTCCATAATCCACACTTTTAAAGTCCTATCCCCAGAGTGCCAAACAGTCAATACCCAGTCAGGCTGGCTATGCCTGAACGTTACTAGCCCAAAACATAATTCACTAGCCCATAATTTGAATGTAGACATTTCATAATTAGGCTTAAGCTTCTAGTATGCCGAGCATTGTTATCAAGCCATATTCTTGCATGATTTAAAGGTGTATTATAACATACGTCGGAGAGAGTGATATAGTTACCAAATTATCCCATGAACATTCACTAACCATTGGTCACTGTGACTCTGAAGATTACCGGCCCGACTATATTTTTGCTAGCCACGGGCTGTCGGGCCAGTATCTATTTCGTACACTGTCTTTGTCAAATCAACATCGGCGTGTGGCAGATCTAGAATCAGGCAGGCAGCGGTTACTGTCCATTCATGAGATGACTGATACTAAAAGCCTGCCACAACACCCCACACCGTTTTCCACCTTGAAACAATTCTCATCTTCATTGTTAATCAGCAATGCTCTCGCACTCTACCATTGCAATACATGTCGTTACATTTCATTGTGATACAAAATACTGATAGAGCTCAAGTAGGAGCTTCCAAGAAAAAATAAGATACGAGTGAATGAGTTTACTTTTACTCCGCACTCAGCAATATTCCAGCTATATGGCGACGGTTTGTAAACAATCCAATCTGGACCAGCTGATCAACAGCATGAACATCGATCTGCGCAACTGGGAACCAATGACGTGTCAGCCAAGTCAGCGAGTCTGATCACCCGATTCAGTTAGTCGCCTCTCACGATATAATCGCCTTTCATAGTAAGGTAAGAGCATTAGTAAGATGCTATGTCATAAAATGCTATGCTTCCCAAATAACTCCACACAGTCAGTCTTAGGGGCGATGGGGTAGCCTAGTGGTTAAAGCGTTCGCTCGCCACGCTGACGACATGGGTTCGATTGCCCACATGGGTACAATGTCTCACGCCCATTTCTGGTGTCTCCGCTGTGATATTGCTGGAATATTGCTATGATGAGAAAGACGGAAGAGTTGCAGGCCTCAGGTTCCGTCGAAAGCACGATCAAAGGAACAGTGTCCCAGATTGGGAACAGACATCAATTCAATCACTATAGGTGAGTGAGTGAGTATGTTATTACGCTGGTTATAGCAATATCAAGGCTTGGAATACCAGAAATGGACTCCAAACATAGCATCATGTGGGGAATCGAACCCGTGTCATCGACGTGAAGAGCGGGCACTTTAACCACAAGGCTACCCCCCACCGCCCCGTAACTCTTATAATAACCTCCAGACTTTGGTTCCTCAGCTTTCTCTGGCGTTTCCGTCTGTACAATGTATACACGACACTGATCACGACCAGCACGGCCCCGACACAGGGCAACACATAATGTAATACAGACACTGCCTGGACAACCTCCACTAACTCCGTCCGCAGCTGACTTGCTAGGCCATCGGTTATTAGAGTGCTCTGGAAAAAAACAAACACAATGTCTGCAGCTCTATTTCATAGAAATTTCTTTAACGACCGTGAATGCATATCAGATCCGCATTGGCACGATGGTTTTGCATCGTTATTCTCGAACTAAGGGACCCGTGAAGATTAGAGTTAAAATTTGTCTCCAGCAACCCATGCTGTTCCTTAGAGACGGGTAGCAGGCTTGAGTACTGCTTTAAGCAAAAACATTGTCGCGATTTGTTCTATATATTATAGCTGCACTGTGTTAATTTTTTGTGAGCATTAAATCTGTTCGATGAGTTCGGATGGTTCAATCTGCTGGCTTCCACTTTGTGTCATTTGGGCACCGCCGAAACCTATGATCAAGGGTTCGAATAGATGGGAAAGCACATATGACCACAAAGGGGTAATGTCACGGAAAAGGTGAAACAGGCTTCTAACTCAGTGATATTTGGGTAATTTTAACATCACCACAGCACAGACTGTGTGAGCTGTGGCAGGCGTGAGTGAGTTTAGTTTTACGCCTCACTCAACATTCCAGTTATGTGGCGACGGTCTGTAAGTAATCGAGTCTGGACCAGACAATCCAGTGATCAACAGCATGATCATCGATCTGCGCAAAGGGGATACGATAGCATGTGTCAACCAAGTCAGTGAGCCTGACCATTCCATCCTGATAGTGCCTCTTACGATATGCATGGGCTACTGTAGATCAGTTCGCGGATCTTCACGGGTCAGCATAGAAGGAAAAAATGTAAATACCTCATACCTCATTAAACCAAAATATTGGGTGGAAGTAGGACGTTGTGTGCTCCAGCTGTCTGCAAAATCAAAGTGATTATACCAGTGTCAGCATTGTATCTGTTTCTGTATTAGTAGTAGTTGTAGCATCCTCGATATCTCCAGGGTATACGTTCCGAAAAGTCTCCACTATACCCTACGGGTCGGCCCGATAATTTTATTACCTCCCTTTGCTGACTCCGCTTTCTCACAGTAGCCAATCAGAATGGTCGCCGTTATAACCGAACTTGCCAGTGTCAACAAAGGTAGCAGTTGCAACTGCGAAGGTTTACTCGCCGTGCGACTCACAATTTGGGGAAATCATAAATGCAACTTTATAAGTCCGTCCGAAACCTTTTTTTAAAACATATGCAAGAAATCCATCTAATACTTTCAGAGAACCTACGCATGGTTTGTTTGCCAAGTTTAATCGGTTAGAGAATTTAAAAAGCGAAAGTGAGTTGTGATTGGTTCGCTCAAATTCCCAGCGTAGACACCTGATTGGATAAAAAGCCAGCCAAGGGAGGTAATAACTTTATCGGGCTGAGCCGTAGATGCTTCCAGGGTATAGTGGAGACTTTTCGGAACGTAGACCCTGGAGATATCGAGGATGTAGTTGTAGTAGTGGCAGTATGTATGCATGTAAAAGAGATCAGATTTTTCGAAAAATGCATCTCCGTTCTCTTAATTAAGTGAAATTACACTTAATGCTTCCTTAAGTCTTTTTACATGGACCGCCGCCATACAGCTAGAATACTGCTAAGTGCAGCGTAAAAGTGTAAAAGAAAACTCACTGACTGTATATATGACACTGAGGTTACAAAAGTAATATAAGATAAAGATAATCTACAGGATGACATTACTGTAAAATACAATTGCATTCATCAGAAATAGTCATACCTTTCTTATATAAATCATCATTTACCTTATTTTCGAAAAATTCGAAACGTATACCCCTATCTGTAAGCGAATGGCAACCTCCATAGGTACTCCGGACGTCTACACAATTAAAATTAAAACAATGTTGTGTGAGTGACATTGATATACAGCAGAACAACGATGTCTCCAAAAGGGCGTTAGAAAGACATACAGGTATATAGAGGTACTTTTCGCCTCGAACTCCTGTGAAATAGACACAGCGTCAGATTCTTCAAACTTAGGCATGATGTATAGTGAAAACAAGGGGTATACCATAATATATGCGATAATTGGAAGAAAACAGCCATTTATGGCTAACGAGGTCTTTCATATGCAGTGGTAAAAAGAGTACCAAATAATTGAGTGTATTCGTTCTTTAAGTGACATTTAGAAGCTGTTTGTGTTTGAACAACTACAGTGCAAGATATCAAGAGAGTTTGAGAGTAATGCTTTTGTTGACATTTTACTTCATCTTAAACTACGACCTTCATTTTCATTTCTTTTTAAGTTTGATTTGATAATATGCGGCAGGGGATTATGTCACGTTAGTGACAATGCTTTTGTGTGTTTCTTTTGAAGTAGATGCCTGTGTTATGAAACCTAAGAACCTCAGATATTCAGCCCAAGGGGACGAAACACTGCCTGTTAATATGGTGATGATGTTTTCTTGCTGATGTAGGTGCCTGTGTTTTGGGCTTCATTTTGGGAAAGATGTCTTACTTTGACCAATGTAAGAAGAAAATAATTGCTAAAATTCCTAACAGCCATATAGGCTTGGCAGCAAGAGGACTATTAAAACCCGAGGACGAAATGTAAGTATAAGAATTGATGCATATCTGTAAAGCAGCAGCATATCCCTGACATTGCTGCCTTTCTTAGATTGGAGATTGTACTTGGAGGACACCCTTTGTATTTTGATTGAGGTTGCTGATTTTCTTAAAATTAGAAAAATACATGCCAATTAGAAACTATTTTACCAAATTTGTTGTTTAAAAAATACAAAATTGTTCACAGTATACACTAAAGAGTGTACCATCCCTCAAAAATTGTATGGGTCTTGAAGGGGAGAAGATTGTATACTGTGCAGTGCTTACTGAAAAAAATTGTCATACACAAAAATCCTCAAATAAAGACTTTCCCACTTGTTTAGTTTTTGCAAAATGTTTGTTAGGCTAAAGTGTCCCAAGCATGTGCTTCTGAAATTTTAATGGAATTTTTTTTAGTGCAGATCTCTATGTTGATATATAAAAACATTCCTTCTTTTCTGTAACTCAATTATAATATTGCAAATTATGTATGAAATAATTGTACGTGTCTAATCAGTATTGCCATAGACAATGTTATGCACTTCAGTCTTGTTTTGAAAAGTTAATTTGTAGTTTGTCACAAGCTGTGCTACTTGACAAGTTTTGTGTGCTCATGTCAAATTTTGTTGCATTTATAAGCCACTGAAATTTTAAAATGACAAGTAACTTTTAAGGCCAGCTCATTTGGTTCGCAATATTTTGAAACCATTTCACACAGTGGTCTTGTTCTCCACAACAAGTTTTATTTTGAAAGTATGGGGATATAAAATATTGTGATATAACTAGAACATTATGTTGACTCTCACACTTGTTCTGCTGCAGGGCACTTTATCAGTCAGCATCACCTGTGGAAGGGAGACAACTCTCTGATATACCAAAGGATGAGATGCGCAGCACAGATTTTGACACAGATAAGACACCTGCACAAATACCTAAAGGGCTAGACATCAATGATAGACCCAGTGTAGATCAGGAAGGTGGGTCTGGGATGTTGGAAGGCTACATTTGCAAAGAAATTACTGGAATTTGATTTTGTGCAAACTAACACCTTGATGTGATGTGTTTATCACATACTCACAGTCGTACATATAGATCTCCATTCCATTCAGTATATAACCGGTTCTCAAGCAAAGCCATGATGAGCCATGAAGGTTACATCCATTGGAAGCTGCACTGATACATCTATAGGTGTGCCTCAAACCTGTGGTCATAGGTTCTAGCACAAGACTTGTTCTGATTGTGTTTCAAAGATTGGCTGCATTAGACCTGTGGGTTCCAGGAAAGTGGTAGAATCATTCTTATCTGCATTCCTGCCACATTATGCTGACATTGCAACAATGTAACTGGAACTTTTTTGGACCTCACCCCACCCCTCTTCATATAAGATCACCTCACCCCTCCTCACATCACCTCACCTCAACCCTCCTCATATAACCTCACCTCACCCCACCCCTCTTCATATAACCTCACCTCACCCCACCCCTCCTCACATAACCTCACCTCACCCCTCCCCATATAACCTTACCTCACCCCAACCATATAACCTCTTCCCACCTCACCCCACCCCTCATATAACCTCTTCCCACCTCACCCATCCCCACATAACCTCACCCCACTCCACCCTTCCTCATATCACCTCACCCCACCCCTCCTCATATAACCTCACCTCACCCCAACCATATAACCTCTTCCCACCTCACCCCACCCCTCATATAACCTCTTCCCACCTCACCCATCCCCACATAACCTCACCCCACTCCACCCTTCCTCATATCACCTCACCCCACCCCTCCTCATATAACCTCACCTCACCCCACCCCTCCTCATATAACCTCACCTCAGCCCTCCCCATATAACCTCACCTCACCCCATCCGTCCTCATATAGCCTCACCTCACCCCACCCCTCCTCACATCACCCCATCCCAACCCTCCTCACATCACCTTACCCCACCCATCCTCACATCACCTCACCTCACCCCACTCCACCCCTCCTCATATAACCTCACCTCACCCCACTCCACCCCTCCTCATATAACCTCACCTCACCTCAACCCTCCTCACATCACCTCACCTCACCCCTACTCTTCATATCACACCTTATTTCAGGCCAACCCCCCATTACTACACCTCACCTCACCCCAACCCTCCTCAGTTCACCCCTCCTGAGAAGTGGCAGGCTAGCCTAGTGGTTAAGGGGTTCACTCATCAAACTGAAGACCCAGGTTTGGCACAATGGGTTAATCCCATTTCAGGTGTCCCCCGGCTTGATATTGCTGGAATATTGCTAAAAGCAGGGTAAAACTAAAGTCACTCACTCACCTCTCCTCAGCTCCCCTCAACCACCCCTCACGTCACCCTACACATTCTTGTCCCACCCCACCCCACCCCACCCCTCCTCACCTTACCACCCCTTATCAACAGGCTCTTGTCATATAGTGGCAACTCAGGAACTTAACTCATACAATCACTTCACATTTTTATTTACCCACTCCCCCTGTCTAGGTCACCTCACATACTCTCTTCACTCATTCCCTATCACACTCACTCATTCCAGGTTTTCCACTGCCAGCTCAGGAAAAGGCGGCACCCAGCTTCAAGTCATATGACGACCTCCGCAGCCAGAACCGCATGGACTTTGAGAGGAAGATGGCATCCAGTGACAGCCCCTTGAACCAGCCCCCATGGCCAGCACCAGCGCCACCATCATCTCAGGGGAGACAATTCACACGGCCAAGCCCACGACAAGATACAAGTAGGTTTTCTGGCAGTGGGATATCAGTTGTAGTGCTGGTTTAGCTCTCAAAATATTAAGATCAATAATCAAAACTCAGTAATCCATCAAGAATTGGCTGTAATCATAAACCCCACCACAATATTCAATAATATGGACAATAGTGGGACACAATGAAGCAAGTTTAATACCATGATCAAGACAATCAAGGATACTTCTTGTTTGAGACAAGCATGAAGCATGTTGTTTACCTTGCACTGTTACAAGTCAGTCATTTTATAAGAACATCAATTAGTCTCCCGAGCTCATAGGTAATTGCTGACACAACAAGATCAATTGATTCACTGATTTTTATTTTATTAATCCCTTTAGCACTAATCAGTTATGCAGTATGAATATCACACATTCACCACAGAATATGTTACTTTGACATAGCATAAGGCACACAGAGAATATGTATTTGCAAATGTGTTTGTCGTTTAGGCGGATCACATCAGAAAACAATGTGCTCCATATTAATTAGTCTATAAGTTATTTCTCTGTACATGTTAAGTAACCCAATAGTTTTAAGTATATTCTTGTTCTTCTGCCCTTAATGATTATGAATCTCTGTTTCAGGCAAATCCAAGAACAAATATGGAGATGAATGGGATGAATAGATGCAACTAACCTCCCTTTGGGAGGTGGCATGTGTGAATTGACAGCACTCTTCTCATGTTTCTAAAAATAATATAAAACATATCACTGTGCAGAAGATTAAAGTATAAATACTATATGATCTTATCATGACAAAATATATTGTCAAATATGGTAGATGCAAAGAAGATAATCTTTGTTGATTTTAAGGACTTGGATTACTAATATGTTATGTTAAAGCAAGGTTGTTAAGGATTTGCCTTGGCACAGTGGCTGACAATAAGGCATATATTGTCATTTTCAGTATGTGTGTATGTGGTTAGAGAGCTGTGAAGCGTCTTGACTTTCCCTAGAAAATTATCCAGGATTGTGAAAATTTAGTAAGACTCTCCTTTGCTTGTGTGGAATGGGAAAAATAGTTGACAGACTTATGTATGTAAAATGTGTGTATATAAAGTGAGTCATTTCTAAAACGTTACCTTGTAAACTAATTAACATCTCCCTGGGCTATGGAATCTACTCAAGTATGATGGCTTTGGATCACCTGATCATGGGAGGAAGCGTTAGTGAGCATCCCACAGTTTCTCCGGGCGTAGAGACATAAGGAATAGAATGATTTGGCATTAGGGACAGTTCAAGATTCCATTTTAATTTTATTTCATCTTCCAATGATATATGCTTTATCATTTTACTTTGATTGATGTCAGTGTTAGTCCCGGGATAGGCCTGTAAAAGGGGACGTAACAATATATTATTCTGTGTGGGATGATTGGGTTTTTGTTTCAGACAGAATATTTTAGACCGGGTGCCTTAAGACATGCAGTCATTTCCTCTGACATGAGAATGTAAAAACTGTTTATCTTATCCGCATTATCTTTTCATAAAGTCCTTGCGTTTCTGAAAATATGGGCACTCCTAGACAGGAAAGGTCAGCAGCATTATATATTTATGCATGTGTGAGGGGATGTAAGGCATTGGTGGTCTGACATGGTTCTCCGACGGTTTGTTGCAGACTGTTATTTACGGACATTCGCCATATATGATGTACATTACCACAACGAAGTAAAGCAACAACGAGTTGTAAAATAATGATGAGGCTCAGTAAACGTGATGATGTGCAATTTTACAAACACCAGGCATAAACTGTTCAAAACACATCAATAATTCTGTGTATTGGCCTCAGACCCATTTGGAAAAGTCTATACTGGGGCTGAGACGATCTCACACACACGAATGAAACCGTTTTTCCGTCACAGACGAAAAGGCTAAATGTACATGTATTTAGTTTTAAGACGGTCTCACAAACACGGATGGCTATGTTAGCTCTTAGACAGTCTCCCGTATATGGACTTTGTGCTTGTTCCAAAGGTGTCCGTTAGTATCTGCTAACTTGAATGTCCGTCCGTGACAGCCAAATGGATATTGGTCCACCCTTGGCGTTCTCACAATATTCAGTGACGGGCATAGTCACTCCTTCCAATTGGTGTTGAAGGCCCAGTTGACAGCTGTGTTGATAAGAGCACTCACTCACTCACTCACTCACTTAGTACTTAGTAATCTCACTCTTTGTTGAAAGACATCTATGCACTTATGACACCCACCACAAATCAATAAGTATCATTTTGTCTTGCGCTGATCTGCCTATATTGCAATACCATTAAAGTGTCATATAACATCCGGGGTATTGTCACGTGACTAACAGGGGATCGTCTTCCCGTGAATCTGATTCCGGTTTAGGTTGTCCAGTATTCTGCAAAAAAGAATAGAAAAATCAATAACGTCCTGTTTACTCTATTCAGCAAAAATAATTATATTGATTTTCCGCCACACGTTACATCATAAACATGAAGGCTAATGATGAATATGATTATGAGGAAATGATCGATGGGTTTATGTCCGCACTTAATCAGACATGTGCATGCCATGTACTGTGTGATAATAAGCAGAAAATCTTTTGACTTTAATAGTGAACCGAGGCACATATAGTCCGACGTGATCTGTTAACACATTAACGAAGGAAAAACGTATTTTTTTAAAACAAGGTGCAATCAGGAAGGCTAGGAACTAATCCAAGACATTCCATAATCCACACTTTTAAAGTCCTATCCCCAGAGTGCCAAACAGTCAATACCCAGTCAGGCTGGCTATGCCTGAACGTTACTAGCCCAAAACATAATTCACTAGCCCATAATTTGAATGTAGACATTTCATAATTAGGCTTAAGCTTCTAGTATGCCGAGCATTGTTATCAAGCCATATTCTTGCATGATTTAAAGGTGTATTATAACATACGTCGGAGAGAGTGATATAGTTACCAAATTATCCCATGAACATTCACTAACCATTGGTCACTGTGACTCTGAAGATTACCGGCCCGACTATATTTTTGCTAGCCACGGGCTGTCGGGCCAGTATCTATTTCGTACACTGTCTTTGTCAAATCAACATCGGCGTGTGGCAGATCTAGAATCAGGCAGGCAGCGGTTACTGTCCATTCATGAGATGACTGATACTAAAAGCCTGCCACAACACCCCACACCGTTTTCCACCTTGAAACAATTCTCATCTTCATTGTTAATCAGCAATGCTCTCGCACTCTACCATTGCAATACATGTCGTTACATTTCATTGTGATACAAAATACTGATAGAGCTCAAGTAGGAGCTTCCAAGAAAAAATAAGATACGAGTGAATGAGTTTACTTTTACTCCGCACTCAGCAATATTCCAGCTATATGGCGACGGTTTGTAAACAATCCAATCTGGACCAGCTGATCAACAGCATGAACATCGATCTGCGCAACTGGGAACCAATGACGTGTCAGCCAAGTCAGCGAGTCTGATCACCCGATTCAGTTAGTCGCCTCTCACGATATAATCGCCTTTCATAGTAAGGTAAGAGCATTAGTAAGATGCTATGTCATAAAATGCTATGCTTCCCAAATAACTCCACACAGTCAGTCTTAGGGGCGATGGGGTAGCCTAGTGGTTAAAGCGTTCGCTCGCCACGCTGACGACATGGGTTCGATTGCCCACATGGGTACAATGTCTCACGCCCATTTCTGGTGTCTCCGCTGTGATATTGCTGGAATATTGCTATGATGAGAAAGACGGAAGAGTTGCAGGCCTCAGGTTCCGTCGAAAGCACGATCAAAGGAACAGTGTCCCAGATTGGGAACAGACATCAATTCAATCACTATAGGTGAGTGAGTGAGTATGTTATTACGCTGGTTATAGCAATATCAAGGCTTGGAATACCAGAAATGGACTCCAAACATAGCATCATGTGGGGAATCGAACCCGTGTCATCGACGTGAAGAGCGGGCACTTTAACCACAAGGCTACCCCCCACCGCCCCGTAACTCTTATAATAACCTCCAGACTTTGGTTCCTCAGCTTTCTCTGGCGTTTCCGTCTGTACAATGTATACACGACACTGATCACGACCAGCACGGCCCCGACACAGGGCAACACATAATGTAATACAGACACTGCCTGGACAACCTCCACTAACTCCGTCCGCAGCTGACTTGCTAGGCCATCGGTTATTAGAGTGCTCTGGAAAAAAACAAACACAATGTCTGCAGCTCTATTTCATAGAAATTTCTTTAACGACCGTGAATGCATATCAGATCCGCATTGGCACGATGGTTTTGCATCGTTATTCTCGAACTAAGGGACCCGTGAAGATTAGAGTTAAAATTTGTCTCCAGCAACCCATGCTGTTCCTTAGAGACGGGTAGCAGGCTTGAGTACTGCTTTAAGCAAAAACATTGTCGCGATTTGTTCTATATATTATAGCTGCACTGTGTTAATTTTTTGTGAGCATTAAATCTGTTCGATGAGTTCGGATGGTTCAATCTGCTGGCTTCCACTTTGTGTCATTTGGGCACCGCCGAAACCTATGATCAAGGGTTCGAATAGATGGGAAAGCACATATGACCACAAAGGGGTAATGTCACGGAAAAGGTGAAACAGGCTTCTAACTCAGTGATATTTGGGTAATTTTAACATCACCACAGCACAGACTGTGTGAGCTGTGGCAGGCGTGAGTGAGTTTAGTTTTACGCCTCACTCAACATTCCAGTTATGTGGCGACGGTCTGTAAGTAATCGAGTCTGGACCAGACAATCCAGTGATCAACAGCATGATCATCGATCTGCGCAAAGGGGATACGATAGCATGTGTCAACCAAGTCAGTGAGCCTGACCATTCCATCCTGATAGTGCCTCTTACGATATGCATGGGCTACTGTAGATCAGTTCGCGGATCTTCACGGGTCAGCATAGAAGGAAAAAATGTAAATACCTCATACCTCATTAAACCAAAATATTGGGTGGAAGTAGGACGTTGTGTGCTCCAGCTGTCTGCAAAATCAAAGTGATTATACCAGTGTCAGCATTGTATCTGTTTCTGTATTAGTAGTAGTTGTAGCATCCTCGATATCTCCAGGGTATACGTTCCGAAAAGTCTCCACTATACCCTACGGGTCGGCCCGATAATTTTATTACCTCCCTTTGCTGACTCCGCTTTCTCACAGTAGCCAATCAGAATGGTCGCCGTTATAACCGAACTTGCCAGTGTCAACAAAGGTAGCAGTTGCAACTGCGAAGGTTTACTCGCCGTGCGACTCACAATTTGGGGAAATCATAAATGCAACTTTATAAGTCCGTCCGAAACCTTTTTTTAAAACATATGCAAGAAATCCATCTAATACTTTCAGAGAACCTACGCATGGTTTGTTTGCCAAGTTTAATCGGTTAGAGAATTTAAAAAGCGAAAGTGAGTTGTGATTGGTTCGCTCAAATTCCCAGCGTAGACACCTGATTGGATAAAAAGCCAGCCAAGGGAGGTAATAACTTTATCGGGCTGAGCCGTAGATGCTTCCAGGGTATAGTGGAGACTTTTCGGAACGTAGACCCTGGAGATATCGAGGATGTAGTTGTAGTAGTGGCAGTATGTATGCATGTAAAAGAGATCAGATTTTTCGAAAAATGCATCTCCGTTCTCTTAATTAAGTGAAATTACACTTAATGCTTCCTTAAGTCTTTTTACATGGACCGCCGCCATACAGCTAGAATACTGCTAAGTGCAGCGTAAAAGTGTAAAAGAAAACTCACTGACTGTATATATGACACTGAGGTTACAAAAGTAATATAAGATAAAGATAATCTACAGGATGACATTACTGTAAAATACAATGCAATTGCATTCATCAGAAATAGTCATACCTTTCTTATATAAATCATCATTTACCTTATTTTCGAAAAATTCGAAACGTATACCCCTATCTGTAAGCGAATGGCAACCTCCATAGGTACTCCGGACGTCTACACAATTAAAATTAAAACAATGTTGTGTGAGTGACATAGATATACAGCAGAACAACGATGTCTCCAAAAGGGCGTTAGAAAGACATACAGGTATATAGAGGTACTTTTCGCCTCGAACTCCTGTGAAATAGACACAGCGTCAGATTCTTCAAACTTAGGCATGATGTATAGTGAAAACAAGGGGTATACCATAATATATGCGATAATTGGAAGAAAACAGTTTTTAGGTTTTCCATTTGTCTATTCCTGCAAGAAAACATACCGGTTCCAAATCCAGAAAAGATGCATGGTGCATTGGATCAGGATGTAGGCCGCTGACTCCGTTAATAACTTCCGGGTCACCGCCAAGAAAATGAGGGTAGGACATGATGGCTGATGATGCTGTGTTCAGAGAGAAAAGCATCTTTATACTGAACACATTGAAAGGAAACATACAGTGATTATACAACGATGTCTAAATGCCTAAACTTCTTCAGTGTGATGGAAGCGTCCACAGATTGCAGGATCCTGTCATGATTGGTTTGTATCCATGGTTACAATGATGAAGATACGGTGGATTTCCCCATTTTCCGGACTACTCTCGGAGTCCAACCAAAACTGTCCTAAATATATAATTAAAGCGTGTTTTTATAATCTGGACTGCCTAAATTAGAAATTACTAACTACAATAACAGTACCGACAATCAACCTGCTGTGAGAACAATGCTTTGTAATCTGGTCGCAACTGACTAACATAACAGTACCGACAATCAACCTGCTGTGAGAACAATGCTTTGTAATCTGGTCGCAACTGACTAACATAACAGTACCGACAATCAACCTGCTGTGAGAACAATGCTTTGTAATCTGGTCGCAACTGACTAACATAACAGTACCGACAATCAACCTGCTGTGAGAACAATGCTTTGTAATCTGGTCGCAACTGACTAACATAACAGTACCGACAATCAACCTGCTGTGAGAACAATGCTTTGTAATCTGGTCGCAACTGACTAACATAACAGTACCGACAATCAACCTGCTGTGAGAACAATGCTTTGTAATCTGGTCGCAACTGAAATAACAAAACAGTACCGACAATCAACCTGCTGTGAGAACAATGCTTTGTAAACTGGTCGCAACTGACTAACATAACAGTACCGACAATCAACCTGCTGTGAGAACAATGCTTTGTAATCTGGTCGCAACTGACTAACATAACAGTACCGACAATCAACCTGCTGTGAGAACAATGCTTTGTAATCTGGTCGCAACTGACTAACATAACAGTACCGACAATCAACCTGCTGTGAGAACAATGCTTTGTAATCTGGTCGCAACTGACTAACATAACAGTACCGACAATCAACCTGCTGTGAGAACAATGCTTTGTAATCTGGTCGCAACTGACTAACATAACAGTACCGACAATCAACCTGCTGTGAGAACAATGCTTTGTAATCTGGTCGCAACTGAAATAACAAAACAGTACCGACAATCAACCTGCTGTGAGAACAATGCTTTGTAAACTGGTCGCAACTGACTAACATAACAGTACCGACAATCAACCTGCTGTGAGAACAATGCTTTGTAATCTGGTCGCAACTGACTAACATAACAGTACCGACAATCAACCTGCTGTGAGAACAATGCTTTGTAATCTGGTCGCAACTGACTAACATAACAGTACCGACAATCAACCTGCTGTGAGAACAATGCTTTGTAATCTGGTCGCAACTGACTAACATAACAGTACCGACAATCAACCTGCTGTGAGAACAATGCTATGTAATCTGGTCGCAACTGACTAACATAACAGTACCGACAATCAACCTGCTGTGAGAACAATGCTTTGTAATCTGGTCGCAACTGACTAACATAACAGTACCGACAATCAACCTGCTGTGAGAACAATGCTTTGTAATCTGGTCGCAACTGACTAACATAACAGTACCGACAATCAACCTGCTGTGAGAACAATGCTATGTAATCTGGTCGCAACTGACTAGCATAACAGTACCGGCAATCAACCTGCTGTGAGAACAATGCTTTGTAATCTGGTCGCAACTGACTAACATAACAGTACAGACCATCAACCTGCTGTGAGAACAATGCTTTGTAATCTGGTCGCAACTGACTAACATAACAGTACAGACCATCAATCTGATGTGAGAACAATGCTTTGTAATCTGGTCGCAACTGACTAACATAACAGTACCGACAATCAACCTGCTGTGAGAACAATGCTTTGTAATCTGGTCGCAACTGACTAACATAACAGTACCGACAATCAACCTGCTGTGAGAACAATGCTTTGTAATCTGGTCGCAACTGACTAACATAACAGTACCGACAATCAACCTGCTGTGAGAACAATGCTTTGTAATCTGGTCGCAACTGACTAACATAACAGTACCGACAATCAACCTGCTGTGAGAACAATGCTTTCTAATCTGGTCGCAACTGAAATAACAAAACAGTACCGACAATCAACCTGCTGTGAGAACAATGCTTTGTAAACTGGTCGCAACTGACTAACATAACAGTACCGACAATAAACCTGCTGTGAGAACAATGCTTTGTAATCTGGTCGCAACTGACTAACATAACAGTACCGACAATCAACCTGCTGTGAGAACAATGCTTTGTAATCTGGTCGCAACTGACTAACATAACAGTACCGACAATCAACCTGCTGTGAGAACAATGCTTTGTAATCTGGTCGCAACTGACTAACATAACAGTACCGACAATCAACCTGCTGTGAGAACAATGCTATGTAATCTGGTCGCAACTGACTAGCATAACAGTACCGGCAATCAACCTGCTGTGAGAACAATGCTTTGTATTCTGGTCGCAACTGACTAACATAACAGTACAGACCATCAATCTGATGTGAGAACAATGCTTTGTAATCTGATCGCAACTGACTAACATAACAGTACAGACCATCAATCTGCTGTGAGAACAATGCTTTGTAATCTGGTCGCAACTGACTAACATAACAGTACCGACAATCAACCTGCTGTGAGAACAATGCTATGTAATCTGGTCGCAACTGACTAACATAACAGTACAGACCATCAACCTGCTGTGAGAACAATGCTTTGTAATCTGGTCGCAACTGACTAACATAACAGTACAGACCATCAACCTGCTGTGAGAACAATGCTATGTAATCTGGTCGCAACTGACTAACATAACAGTACAGACTATCAACCTGCTGTGAGAACAATGCTATGTAATCTGGTCGCAACTGACTAACATAACAGTACCGACAATCAACCTGCTGTGAGAACAATGCTATGTAATCTGGTCGCAACTGACTAACATAACAGTACAGACCATCAACCTGCTGTGAGAACAATGCTTTGTAATCTGGTCGCAACTGACTAACATAACAGTACCGACAATCAACCTGCTGTGAGAACAATGCTTTGTAATCTGGTCGCAACTGACTAACATAACAGTACCGACAATCAACCTGCTGTGAGAACAATGCTTTGTAATCTGGTCGCAACTGACTAACATAACAGTACAGACCATCAATCTGCTGTGAGAACAATGCCTTGTAGTCCGTACATAGCTGACTATTTTGTTTATCACCACGATATACATTCTCTCCCCACAGAGGTTGCTCCTGTCATATCTTCCTACTGGAGCTAAGTCTATTTAACGCGTGTTCTGATTGGATAGTAACAAGAGAGATAATTCCTGTTGCGATTTTTTGCCGCAAGGGGATTTCTCGATGACCGGGAAATATAGCTGTATTAGAACAGAGGTTACGTAGGAAGATATGACAGGAGTAACCTCTGTGGGAAGAGAATGCACGATATACAGACAGACAGACATTTCACATGCTGGCGTGTTATCAAAGAGGCAGGTAAAACCCCGTACAACTTGACCTTCTCTCGCATGAAGCTGTGTAAAATTAATGGAGACAACCCCTTTTCCTTAACCATAACTGAAAGTCAATCATGCAAGATAGAAATACGTTTCAAAGAGGTTGTTGACTCTATCCAGTTAGATATAACAACTCACATTAACCAAATAATGTTTTTAACGTAAGCTTGGCATTGTGTGTTTATTTTCATAAAACTCTTACCATCTCTACATCCGCTCACGTTTAGCAACCCCGACGGCATGCAGAAATGGGCGTTAGGGGTGCAGAAACCCACGTTGTCGGGGTTGACTGTACCGCTCTCCAGCAAGGAGGTAGGGAAGGTGTACCTGTAGGTACCGATATCCTTGACAATGTTCTCTCGATCAAAGTCCATGTGTAATGTCCTGAAACAATTCGAGCGCATATGAATTGTCTGGAGGGGTATTGTATCGCAATTTCATACCCCGTTCTACGATCGCTACATCCGTACCATGATGGTAGAACTAAGAGTGAATAAGCACGCTTTCGCGTAGCTCTCGGCAATATCCAGCAACAACAATCGTCAGATGATATACTATGTGGTATATCAATAATACATCGTATAAAAATTATCAAACAACCACTTTCCTTCTGATTTACCCAGGGACAGCTGGTTTGTCTAATGGTTTAACCGTCTGCTCGTCACGCGGGGGATTTGGGTTCGATTCCCCACATGGGTACAATGTGTGAAGCCCATCCCTGGTGTCCCCGCCGTGATATTACTGGAATATAGCGAAAAGCGGCGTAAAACCACACTCACTCACTCTTATTTACCTACTCACCTGTCCCAAGAACTATGAAAGATTTAGGCTTGTAAAACTCTCCAAATGACTGCATGACCAGAGACATGAGTGCAAAGAGCTACCCAGTTGTTTTCGTGTAAGTCCAATAGATTGAAGAGCTTGGTGTCCACATAACATTGAGGGCTTGCCCAACTATCATAGTTCAAATCATGTGTAAGCCTGGCATTGTTTTATGATGGCAGCTGCGCCTGATTGCAGCTTTTCAGCATAAAACGACCATGTTCGACCAGTTCTAGCCTTTGGTGTCCGCAATTTACAACTTCTGAAGTGTAGCCATACATGCTCTCTCTACAACATTCAGTTTTACCCAAAAGCTTTTAATCAATGTTACAAAAGTCAACAGACATACAGAATGATGTCAGATACAGTATTTGACTTGACCCATTATGTTCCATTTCTGCAGATGAATAATTGACTTGCCAATGCGTGTGTTTATGACCGACAACAGTTCGTATGATTATGGACTATAATTCCATTTATGGCATGGCCAATTTCTGTTTCAAAATAATTACATGTCTTGGCGTTATAACGAGGAAGTAATTGCGGTAACCTGCAAGCTTCCGGAGAATAGAAGAAGAGTGGCTTTTGTTTGTCAAGGAACGGAGGGAAGAAAGTTCCATCTGTGAAATAAAAACATACATTGCTGTGATTTTACGCTTCTCTTATTACATGCAGGATTCGACTGAGAATCCTCGTAACAATAACTCCCTCGCATTTCGTGGACATGGCGAGTGGAAGTAAAATCTTTAATGTGATCATCAAATATACTCATGGAAATAAATAAGGGAACACATGAAAGTACAAGAGTTCCTTTATTCTTTCCCATGTTTCTTCATACGGTATGTATTGGACAGTGGGTAAAATCCTTAAAATAAATAAAGGACCACTTTCACGTGATCCCTTATTTGTCTCCATGAGCATACTAACGCGGGCTACCTAAAGGTCAATGTATACTGACGCTGGTTACCCTAAAGGTCAATGTATACTAACGCTGGCTGCCTAAAGGTCAATGTATACTAACGCTGGATACCTAAAGGTCAATGTATACTAACGCTGGCTACCCTAAAGATTTATGATGGTGGTCTGTAAATAATCGAATCTGGATAAAATAATCCAGTGATCAACAGCATGAGCATCGATCTACGCAATAGTGAAACGATTACTCTACCAAGTCAGCGAGCCTGACAATTCGATGAGGTAGTCGTCTCTTACGACACGCATGGGTTACTGAAGATCAGTTCTAACACTGATCTTCACGGGTGGACAAGTGAAGGAGATGCGACGACAGCGAGGAACGTCGATCTTTGTCACTTTGAATAATCCCATGAGTATCGGTATAGTGGTGACAAATCTGGAAACAATATCTGTCCGAGCAGGCATTCGAACCCGAGATTAGAGAACCCACTCACCCGTGCCGTTCAACATCCGGGCGTATGGGGTACTCCAGAAGGGCGCGTCACTACAACACGATTCTATAAGTGAATATTATTTAAAGCCACATAAAAGCTTCAATAAACACTTTCGCAAGGAAACACAAACACACATTATTGCGCATATGTTCAAAGGATAAGATTGTTTATCAGATGGCTCTTCTCTCAAAATCAAATAAAGTACCCGTCATGATTTGTGCCAACTAGTGCACCACGATTAATCATTCTCATCTCAGTATAAAATAGTAAAGTTTTGTTGGTTACCGAAAGTAACCAGTCAGGATTACCAACCCGCTTTGCTGTAAATAAATTAAAACTGAATGTACAAAACAATGCAACTCAAAATGTATTAACGCGTTACTCACTTTAAACCGTTATATGTATCGACTTTGCTTAACCTAGTCAGATCTTCTGCCCCGGTGAAGACTGTAAACTGTCCGTCATCGGATCCATTCCACTGAAATACGCACATAGCAATAAACATGTTTACAAGTTCCCCTGCACTTCTGGGGTAATCAGTCGAAGATTTAGACAGCGGGTACATCAGATTGTATGTTTATAACTCAATTAACGCCGAATTATATAAAAGTCAATTGATGCCAAAACATTTGTCCACAATAATAACAATAATGTGTGCGTGTGCGTGCGCGTGTGCGTGTCTGACCTATATGTTCTACCTTAGAGTTAATGGAATTGCGAAAATGCTAAAAGTGATCCATGCAGAAATCCTTGGGCTGGAACGAGTAATCCGGGTATCCGGGACGGGTGGGTAATGAGGTATGCGCCTCAGTACCCAGACCCGTTATGAACACGTGATTGTACTGTCTTTTGAGACATCACTTACGGATACCCGGTTTGAATATAATACATGGTTAAAGTATTGAAAAACTCGAAATTTCAGCCTCTGAGTTGAAGAATACATTGCCATTTCTTGAAAATTTGGTATCAGGAATTGACATAACGGGTATCCGGGTAGGGTAGGGCAATAGGGAGTGGGGTACCAGGACAGAAACTTTGTACAAGTCCCTGCTCTAATAAATACAGGAATGCGTCCAAGATGTCACGGCCAAATACAGAATGTCAGTGCAAAAAATATGCGAAAGTACTACACTCGATCTTTTAGACAGCAGGCCGCCGTGTTGGTGTAATTGTGCTGAGTGAGGCGCTAAACAACACACACAAGTCTGTGTTCAGAAACAACTCACGTTTGATATAAAGGGAAGAACAGGAGTGGATGTCATATGAATGGAACACTGAAATCAGTAACGACAGCATGCAACACTTGCTTTGTAAAAGAAACCAAAATGGTCATCCAGAGTATAGCTGAGGTTAAGTGCCCCGAGGATGTCATCCTTGATGATCTTCAAAAGTGGATCTTCGTAACCCCATATGATATCACGCACTGTGTACTTCTCATACAGGTTGCCCCCAAGAATTTCTAGCAAAAGTTTCGTCATCTCTTTGATAATGGGATACTCGAACCGGGTCATGTAGGCAGCACCCTATGAAAATAGAATAACGATGATTCTTACTAAGATACATAACATTCTTGTTCGCAGTTGGCTCACAACAGTACAATCTATGTAGTCTGACTTGTAAGTCCACAATTGTAAGTCCACTCCAGTCTCCCTTTAGCAGAATTTCCTTATGGTGCGGAAAGGATTTTGTCGCATTTACGTTAAACAATCTTTCTTGGATGTTTCTCACCAGTAGGATGTTGTTGATGGTGGTGAATGTGTCATTCTCGTCCCCTACCGACATCTCCCTGTCGAAGTAGTACCACGAGTGCTGCCGGAAGGTCACAGTAGAGTTGGCGTGGAAGGTGATGTTCTCTTTCTTCTTCCTTAATCTGAATCATACGGACCCAAGCCAAGTAATCATTACCTTGGTATTCGTATCCGCCTGTGACACAGTCACCTACTGTCACAGATACTCCCATGGTCAATGATAAAACCTGTACGAGGTTCCACGGTCCCTTCATGTAATTCAGCCATTTGCTTATCGGTATCAAAGCTTTTTTCTGTCCGCGATCAGATTTTCTCATTCCCAGCAAAAATTACCCGCGTTCCCTAATTATTATCACGGATATCGAAATTTCTGAGATGGATCGCGCTTAGTTTAGTGAGACAACGATATGGTATGTCCAGTTCCGTTGTATTTTCACCATGACAGATAAGGCCTTCGCTACGTCATTCAGTCATCAAGAATAAAAATGATGAAACGCTGACGAAGTAGAATGAGGACTGTTTGTATGGATATACAAACTTCTTTATTCTGTATAGGCGTCGTTTCGACATAAATTCTGATTCTTGCTTCACAACCACATTAGAATCTATGACAGGTAGGTACCCAACCTCTAGAATGCCAGTCAGAGAAGTCACTGACAGCGCCAAGGGTAGTGAAAAGTATCAACATCTAGCAGGTTAAAATACTGTTTCATTACTGTAAATGCAGCTGCCTTTACCATCTCAAAGTGAGAAAATTTCGTTTTAAGACCAGTCGGCGTCTATTTACCCGTGTTTGTTGTTGTGCGACCTGCCACTCACCCCTACCTGTAGGAGTATGGACCTTTTTCAATAACATAAGGTTTGACGCCGTGCTCCATCACTTCCTCGGCGTTGACTACGTCGAATACCCACAACTGCATCTGCATCGGCACTGGCACGTCTCGCCACAGCTTGTACGTGGCAGTACCCTCCACCAAAGGTAGCATCTGCAAGTCAAACACCGCAAATACAACCTGTTATGGTATGTTTTAGTCAGAACAGAATTAGTCACTGTTAAATCCACAGTGAGTTTAGCTATACGCCGCTTTTAGCGGTATTCCAAACAAAATCCTTAGACATATGCAGATTGCAAGGGTCGTCTCAGTACGGGTGGGCGCTACGTGCAGAAACTGGTCAACATGTTTAATTCATAATGTGAGTGAGTGAATTTAGTTTTACGCTGCTTTTAGCAATATCACGGCAGGGGACACCAGAAATGGACGTCACACATTATACTCATGTGGGGAATCGAACCCAGGCCTTCGGTGTGACGAAGCGGTGAATAGTATGGTGGTAGTATATCTATGATGTGCTAGTTCTGTATTATGATCTATTATTAATGTGTACATGATAGTGGATAGAGGATGTACAAGTAGAGTGTACGTGCAAGTAGTGTACGTACAAGATACAGACGTGTACATAAGATGTACTAGTTGCATGAGTTGCCAGTTCATCTGCGAAACTTTATGTGACTCATCAAAAAAAACAAAAAAAAAAAAACACCAAAAATACAGAACAAGTAAAATCTGCATTAAATGCATCACAAACTTCAGGAGCCAAAATATGCAAGAAACAAATTGTGTGTGATAGAGGCGGAAGTCCGCTACAATCAAAATTATATATCACAATGCATAAAGACGCAATTTGAAACTACAACGACGTGATAAAAAGACACCACCCTTCATGTTTACAGAAAGAGCTTGTTTTGAAGACACTAATCTACCTGCTTCCAGATGACGTCATCATATCGACATAACCGATTCTAATGTTTTCACTATTTATGCATGATGACTAGGATTAAAACTTGGGTGTGTCCTTTAAAAAAAAGAGCCCCTGTCTAAATCTAAACCAGGCAATCTAAATCTTTGGCTGTTGATTATGACGGGAATACATTCAATACCATTCAGATCACATTTTACATGATAGTATCTGAGGATATACCCATTATCCAAGATGTATCAAATATATCGTTTTCATATTCTGCAATTATTTTGAAAATATTATACTGTTGTGACGACTCATACCTCGCGAACCACATAACCCACATATGGGAAACTTTAGATATCGCTGATGATCCCTTCACAATAGAATGGACATTTCACAAACATTGGACATCGAGAATATTGTTAGGCTCAATACCTTTTCTTCCCTCGTAATCACTGTCTACAGGCCGCCAGAACCTCTGCGCTCTTCTGATCGATTCCTCAGTTCCGTAGTATACACAAGCAAAAGGGTGGCATAGCCTTCTCCGTCGTTGCGCCTCAGTTATGGGAGACGTTTCCACCAGAACTCATAGCCAAGTGTAAATCCTCTTGTAAAAGCCAAATAAAACCCATTTTGTTCAGGACTGCTTACAACATTGGACATTTCGCCCTCACCCTCTACTTACTCATGCATATGCACCAGCGAGTAACTACACAGACAGACCGATACTCGGCATCATAGAATGTAGTAGTAGTACATATGCACAGATTTAGAGGTCAACGGCTAAATTTCCAGAGCTTATATAAGCGTTCAGGCTTATCAGTGAGGTTTGGGTAATAAATACAGATTTTACCTCACCATTTTAAACTGTTTCCTTCTAGACGCCGTTTTCGATTACCTTCACTCTAAACAAGCTGGGCTCGACGTTATTCATACCATCTGGTATTCGTGAATGCAACAAATACTTTGAATCATTTTCATGTCATAACTACTTGTATTCCGCCTCTGTATCTCTTGGGTTAATTGTATTGTGTCATGTGTGTTTTATTGGGCGTCTGTGTGGTAACGAGCATTCATCTTGTGCACGTAATTATTGTATATTTTTGTGACTTGTGTAACACATTCCTTTTAAGACCGTTTTGTGGCAGACAGAATTTCCTCAAGGATCACAGAGTTATATCTTATCAGTTGCACCGCCATTGTAACCACTTTTCTTGAAACAACAAAATGCAGTTACCTGCAGAGCAATAGAAGCTTAGTTATAGTCTGTTTTGGGTATGTTTGGTGACATCGTGAACACAAAACTGAACAAATTGGTGAACACTAACAAATGTCAGTCAAAAATGATGAACGATGTGTCATGGAATGTTAAAGTATGTTGGCCGCTTTAGCCGTGATGTCATCACTGTGCCTGCTGCTCCCAGATATTGGCAAGATAGCAACAGAAATTTAAGAAAAATCCGGAATACTTGCGTTTGTCACTTAAATACTGTCAGTCGTGTATATTAATGATGAAAAGAACCCCACTTCATATTTCTTATGCTCATGTTGACGATCAGGACATGAAAGAAATCACCAAAGCAATACTGGAATGCCCTGGAAGATAGAGGCTTGACTGGAAATGAAAAATGTCCTACTACCGATTCTGTTTATGATTATTATATAGTTTCAAATGTCAACGACCAAGATGACGACAGCAGAAATGAATCCACACACGAAAAGGCAGATTTTAATCTCCATTGTGGCATATGAAATAAAGATATCACCCTATAAGAAATAAAGAGAATTGTTACCAAATTGAAGAGAGGTAAAGCCACTGGATTACACAAAGTTGAAAATGATTATATGATTCACGCAGTGGATATATTTGCCCCGCTTTACGTCGTCTTCTTCAGTCTCATACATTCAACTGAAAAACTTCCCGAATCGTGGCTAATCGGTATTATAAAACCCATATACAAAAATAGAGGCGAACAAATTGACTCCAATTCATACAGAATAATAACAATCTTGAGTTGGGAAAACTTTTCACACGTATTTTAAAAGATAGACTTTCGGAATTTCTAGAAGTAATTTAATTACCCCGCACAAGCGGGTTTCAGAAAGAACAACAACAGATAAATGTTTTGTTTAACATGTACTTGCTAATATAATGTCGACTCAAAAACAAAAACTCTTCTGTGCGTTTATTGATTTCACGAAAGCATTTGACACTGTTAGGAGAGTCGGTCTGTGGACGACGATATAAAAGACTGGAATTCACGGTAAATTCATTTACGCTATATAACAAACATGTACCATATCATTAAAGCAATTGTAAAATTCAACAACGATTCCTCTTGTCATTTTCCTTATGAAAAGGGTGTTCGCCAGGGAGAAAATTTGTCCCCGTTCTTATTTTCATTTTTTTTAAAACAATTTAGAAATTCAATGTATGTTACTTAATTCTAACAGAAAATCATTTACACACACCCCAAAATATCACAGTTGGGCCAATTTATCACCTCTTAACAAGGTCATGTCGCCTGTCAAACTTAGCAAATGTTTATCACTTTTTATCTCTCACTTGTATAAATTGTTACGTAAATAACTCATCATCATGAGGCATGTTTATATTTGTGTAGGACCCCTACCAAAACAAACTAAAAACCTTTAAACAGTAGAAACTATATTTCCCTTGTTAGTGGTTCAGCGGTTTTAAAACTCCCACTGTGGACACTGAGTGTTAGCTTTGCACTAAGAGACTGATCTCAAGGAAACTAACTCACACTGTGTTTGAAATTATCCAAACAATCAAGTCCGCTGAAGCAGATATACAGCCACAGCACAAGTATAAAACAGAAACTTGTCTTTGTTCAGTAGGGCACGATATAAGTGCGGATTTAATCTCCCACAACACAAAGGCGCAGCAGCTAAAGGTGAAAATAGAATACGTTGAGAAGGAAGCCATTCTCAAACAACAGCAGGCTGCTCTACAAGCTAAGATGGAGTTGCTTAGCCTCAAGGGTTGTACCGCGAGGAAGAGGCGGCAGCCAGAAATATTGAACAAATCATGGACTCCAGTTTCGATGAATCCAGTAGTGACTTCTCAGACACAGACTCTATCACAAAGAAACTGGTGCACGATCCCCGGATCCCATCACGTCAAGCTTCGACACCATTGTACCAAACGCCCACCTCAACCCCAGCTGTCAATCAAAACCCATAAGCCCAACCATATCATCCTCAAGTTGTTTCAAAATCAGAAGTCTGCTGTATGTGAACACATCATGCACAACCCCAATCACAAGATTGTTTGGGACAACACCAGGACATTATTTAGGAACGTCAATGACTTTAAAAAACGGAAGCTCCTAGAAGCCATTGCAATCAAGCGGAACAACCCCTCAATCAACAGAGACGGAGGTGTTCACTTATCCAATGCATGGAACCATCTTTATCCAAACATCTTTACCTGTAACTCGTTAACCTAATCAACACAAGCCGGCACACAGTTGAAGTCTGTACATAAGTTGAAGCCTGTACATCAATCAATCGAAGCCTGTACATCAATTAATAGAAACCTGTATATCTTGTTACCCATTGTTATCAGTCCACTGTTATGTGTATATATACTACAACCCTTTAGTTTTACCCTCACTTCACCTGAAGAAGAGACTAGAATCTGTCTCGAAACGTTGTGACCTTGTATAATAAAGAAGTTGAACCATAAAGCACTTTTAGTTTGATATCATCATCAGAAGCCAACATAAATGAATATGTGTGTTCATTTTCAAAAGTTCATGGTCAGGAAAAATCTACTTCTCTCGAGGCTTGTAAAGTTCACAGACAGTCCAGAAGACTACGATGCCTGGAAGTCGACATTCAAAAATATTATCACGGAACTAGAAATAGAAGCACCCAATGAGATGGATCTCCTCATTAAGTGGCTCGGTCCCAGATCCCTTACTCAAGCGCGGAGCATTAAGAGTGCCAGTGCTCGCAACCCCCAGCGGGGAGTCAACCAAGTGTGGGAGAGATTCAGTTAAATATATGGGGCACCAGAGAATATCAAGGCTGCCCTTGATGGGAAGGTAATGAACTTTAGAGAACTGAATGATAGAGACAATGACAGGCTGTACGATCTGCTTGACATTGTCCAGGAAATAGAGTCATACATGTATGACACAAGGTATGCTAACCTGATGTCCAACTACAACTGCTTGGTAGGCATAAGCCCTTTAGTGGAAAAACTACCTAGGAATATCAAAGACAAGTGGGTAACACAGGCATTCAGCTATTAGAAGAACCATTAGGTTGCATTTCATCCATTTTCATTCTCTGTGAACTTTATCAACAACATGGCCGAAATGAAGAACGATCCGAGCTTTGTAATGACCACTGAACCCTCAGGTCATATGCACAGCACTCCACGTTCTTGTCGACCGATCGGTCAAGACAAATCAGTGAAGACGGAGCTGAAAAGTAATTGAGACAAACCAGAAGAGGATGACACCCACGAACATGCCATAGTGTGTCTGTATCATGCAACTAGGTATTACCTTAACGCCTGTTGTGAATTTCGACGAAAACCGCTTGCTGAAAGGAAAGACTTTGTTCAGAGGAAGAGGCTGTGTATGAGATGCCGTGGACCCTTAAAGCAAAGGTAAAGTGCTACATCTGTGGGACCTCGGTTCATCTAACGGGACTCCATGTAGAGAAAAGTCAAATGGGACCAAACGAGGGTGATTCCAGTAGTGCACAAATCAACAGATCGCAGAGAAACCCGCCCCCTAAATACAGTACAGAAGCAAAACAAACAGAATTCAAATGCACTCAGGTCTGTGGGCAAGCAAACCCTAGTCTTGTGGCAAAACAATACTGGTCGCTATACATCCACATGATCAGCCAGATAGACGTGTCAGAATGTGTGCTGTAATATCTCGAACCCATGTTGCCCTCGTGGTATCCAGGAACGTGATGTTCCTGCCTGCACCTGCCGTTTACTAACGTTCCCCATACATCAAAACACTAACTATATTTGTCAAAACACTACAGAGGATTATGCCTGTCAGATAATCTCCAGGCACCTTAAAACTTCGGATTATCTGATCATGTGAAAAAATATGATGGCTCTGGGACGAGGATCGTGGCTCTGAGACAAAGATCATGGCGCTGGGACGAGGATCGTGGCCCTGAGACGGGGATCGTGGCTCTAACGAGTAGTGTGGCCCTGGGACGATGATCGTGGCTCTGGACGAGGATCGTGGCTCTGGACGAGGATCGTGGCTCTGGACGAGGATCGTGGCTCTAGGACGAGGATCGTGGCTCTGGGACGAGGATCGTGGCTCTGGACGAGGATCGTGGCTCTAGGACGAGGATCGTGGCTCTGGACGAGGATCGTGGCTCTAGGACGAGGATCGTGGCTCTGGACGAGGATCGTGGCTCTAGGACGAGGATCGTGGCTCTGGACGAGGATCGTGGCTCTAGGACGAGGATCGTGGCTCTGGACGAGGATCGTGGCTCTGGACGAGGATCGTGGCTTTAAGACGAAGATCGTGGCTCTAGGACGAGGATCGTGGCTCTGGGACGAGGATCGTGGCTCTAGGACGAGGATCGTGGCTCTGGACGAGGATCGTGGCTCTAGGACGAGGATCGTGGCTCTGGACGAGGATCGTGGCTCTAGGACGAGGATCGTGGCTCTAGGACGAGGATCGTGGCTCTGGACGAGGATCGTGGCTCTGGACGAGGATCGTGGCTCTGGACGAGGATCGTGGCTCTAGGACGAGCATCGTGGCTCTGGACGAGGATCGTGGCTCTGGACGAGGATCGTGGCTCTGGACGAGGATCGTGGCTCTAGGACGAGGATCGTGGCCCTGGGACGAGGATCGTGGCTCTGGACGAGGATCGTGGCTCTGGACGAGGATCGTGGCTCTGGGACGGGGATCGTGGCTCTGGACGAGGATCGTGGCTCTAGGACGAGCATCGTGGCTCTGGACGAGGATCGTGGCTCTGGACGAGGATCGTGGCTCTGGACGAGGATCGTGGCTCTAGGACGAGGATCGTGGCTCTAGGACGAGGATCGACATAACGTGGACCTCCAGCGACATAACGTGGATATTGTTGGCAGCGGTGAACATCACTCACTCTTTAATCCGACCGCTTGAGGAAATTTCAGTTTGGACCAAGTCTCTTTGAATGTATTCACAATCATCCTGTACTTCTTGTGTGCTTCGAAAACTGGACATCGCCATCAAAAAGGCTTTAGCATAGTGATCTCATAACGTTGGCAAAAGGACAAATCGCATAATGCTGTCTTCCCGATGTATAAATCAAAGCCGTAAACGTGGGAAACCGGAGCTGGGAGTATCAAACGTAATGACCCCTTACATGGAAACGTTAAACCGATATGCATTTATCACTTTTATGTGACACTGTCAATACCATCACTATATGTGTCCGTGCCATCATGATGTATGTGTCCAAAACCATTACGATGTATGTGTCCATACCCATCATCATATATGTGTCACTGTCAATACCATCACTATATGTGTCCGTGCCATCATGATGTATGTGTCCAAAACCATTACGATGTATGTGTCCATACCCATCATCATATATGTGTCCTTACCCATTACTATATATGTGTCCATACTTTTGACTATATATGAGTCCATGACTATCACTATATGTGTGTCCACACCTGTGACTATATATTAGTCCATTTCCATCACTATTTCTGTCCATGCCTATATGTGTCAATTCCCGTCAATATATATATATGTGTGTGTCCATTTCCATCACTACATGTATCCACGCCATCACTATATATGTGTGCAAGCCATGGCAATATATGTGTCCATTTCCATCACTACATGTGTCCATGCCATCACTATATATGTGTCCATGCCATCAGTATGTATGTGCCGATAGCCATGGCGAGATATGTGTCCACACCAAAGACTACATATGTGTCAATATAGTACCTGTCCCCAGCTGTAAACCGAAAACGAAACATGAGTCTTAGTCGATTCTACTTGTACCCACAGCATCGATATGTCGAGTGATTGAAATTTGTCTCACTAACAAGAAACGGTGTGATATATGAAGAGAGAATTCAATTTACCTAACAGACACAAACAACTTCAGTTTCAAATCCTGAAACGTAATTGAAGCATTGCAGGAAGTCACACTCTCCACAGCAGCCAAAACTTACACGAAAACTGTCTTTCTACAAGATACAGTAACCCACGGTTATAATGAACTGGCGGATATAACGAATTGTTTGTATTACACAGTACAGTCGTTGTTACATAATGAACTGGCGGATATAACGAATTGTTTGGGAGGGGAGGGAGGGGGGGGGGGGTCACTTTTTGTTTTTGATTTGTTTCATTTTTGTTTTGTTTTGTTTTCCTTTTTTCTGTTGTTTTGTTTTGGTGTGCTTTTGGGGGTTTGTTTTAGTCCTGTTTTGTTTGGGTTTTTTGGGGTGTTTTTTTTGTTTATTTGGGGTGGGGTTGTCTTTTTGTTTATTTTGTTTATTTTTATTTATTTTATTTTATCTATTTATTTATTTATTTATTTTATTATTATTATTTTTTTTTTTTGTATTTTTTTTGGGAGGGGGGGGGGGGGTGTTTGGTATGTGTTTACTTAAATATAGGAATAGGAATAACCAACATCGCTCATAACTAACTAACGTTACTGGTCCGTCTCAGCTCTTCATAACTGTATTACACAGTACAGTCGTTGTTATCTGACTCCTAGTTCTATGTTTAGAAACGCCTGATGTCGCTGCTGGGTCAGGTTGACTCAACCAGTGCAGTTGTAGGTCTGATGTCGCGTGTTCAGGGTAGCAAGGGAACAACAAACAAGGTTAGAATCATGGACTCAACAAACCCACACAACAACGTGAACCCTTGGAGTTTTAACACCGTAATTCATAACATAAATTTGTAAGTGAGTGGTCACACAGATTGAGCAATTATTTGATTTGACGAGAAACGCTTTAAAATGCATTTTACATGATTTCGTCTTTTGTATTATATTGGCATCAGATTACAACGTTAGATCATCACCGACGTGTTCTTTACGCACGTAATTCGTACTCGTCTACAGGCCATACGTTGTCATCACTGTGTCATTTCAGTCATCATAATAACTGTGTATATGTTACTAGGTGTGAGGCCTGTCGTCACTCAAGGGCTATTGTGGATATACACTGGCTGGGAAGGGAAATCGTAGGCGCAGTGGTTTCCGTTTGGCACACGCAAGTGCGGACACACATGTACAATGACTACAATAGTTTCACAAAATTAATAGTTTTCATGAAATATACATATTACAGTACGAATAGTCCTGTCTAAACCGTAATGTCCTCATAAAAACTCCCCCTATTTGTATGGCTCTCTGGAAACGTTGATGAGAATACTACGCTACACTAGAATCAGTTTCAAAACATTTATGAATTTGGTATATCTAGCGGGGCTAAAATGACCTTTAGACAGCAAGTATTATCTACATAGACCCGTCATTTGTGGACAACCTTTATGCCATTCAGATATGCAGAAATGCCGTGATAAATAAAACAAACGCTGGATACTACCCGTTGTAGTCACAACTCTGTAAATTGTATAACCACTTTGTATTGTTTCTCTTGTTTGTAGGAGTTTCGAACTAAACATACAACACCGCGAATAGATAAACGACGTCACGGAAAACTCATTCTTAATTGTCGGATGAACAAATTCCACTGGCAAAACAAAACGATTGTGGAAACTACTGAAAATGTGTAATGATACTGTTATTATCTTGCATTATGTGGGGAAATTTGCGTAAGAGTCATGAGGTCTTTACAAAATAACACTTCACCCCCCACCCCACAACAATCACCCCCACCCCGTCCCCACCCCAAACACCACCCCCACTTAATCGATGCAACCCAGTGAGAAAAGAAAAATAGACAGATACATGATTATCACATCCCATTCATCCGCTGAAGGACGGTACGAATTTCCACGTAGGTACAATAAGTGAAGCCTATCCTGTAAACTCAAGACATTATGTAAAAACTAATGCAATATGTAGAACGTAACGCAAAGCGTAAAAAATAACGCAGTATGTTAAAAAATGAGGCCAAATGTGCAAAATGTCTTTGACGCAATATGTAAACACCCAATGCAAAGTGTAAAACACAATTTGTAACGCAGTTTGTAAACGATTAACAAAATCTGTAAATACAGTTTTACTGCTGTTCATAAGCCTTGGCGACTGAAATTAATCCCTTTTAAAAACTTTACTGTATCATATTTTTCAAAATAACTAAGCTATTGCGATATTTCTGTCAACATTTACTTCATGTCAAACTTAAATGAAAGCTGATCTTTTGGGTTAGTTAACATCAGTGTAGAGCCGATAATTATGCAGCATGCATGCACAGAGATACTTGATATCATAATCTCATGCACAGTGATACTTGATATCATAATCTCGTGCACAGTGATACTTGGTATCATAATCTCTTGCACAGAGATACTTGATATCATAATCTCATGCACAGTGATACTTGATATCATAATCTCATGCACAGTGATACTTGATATCATAATCTCATGCACAGAGATACTTGATATCATAATCTCGTGCACAGTGATACTTGATTTCATAATCTCATGCACAGTGATACTTGATATCATAATCTCTTGCACAGTGATACTTGATATCATAATCTCGTGCACAGAGATACTTGATATCATAATCTCATGCACAGTAATACTTGATATCATAATCTCATGCACAGAGATACTTGATATAATCTCGTGCGCAGTGATACTTGATATAATCTCTTGCACAGTGATACTTGATATCATAATCTCGTGCACAGTGATACTTGATATCATAATCTCGTGCACAGAGATACTTGATATCATAATCTCATGTACAGTGATACTTGATATCATTATCTCATGCACAGAGATACTTGATATCATAATCTCTTGCACAGTGATACTTGATATCATAATCTCGTGCACAGTGATACTTAATATCATAATCTCATGCACAGTGATACTTGATATCATAATCTCGTGCACAGTGATACTTGATATCATAATCTCATGCACAGTGATACTTGATATCATAATCTCGTGCACAGTGATACTTGATATCATAATCTCATGCAGAGATACTTGATATCATAATCTCTTGCACAGTAATACTTGATATCATAATCTCGTGCACAGAGATACTTGATATCATAATCTATATCCGACAGCATCCAATGAACTCATTTTATTCTTCACAGTTTGTTTATATAAATGGCCACGTGAGTTGTATTCAATGTCTCCACATGGGTTGTATTCATTGTCTCCTAGTCAGCTGTTTTTACCTTCTAGCCTTTATGTCCCACAACGTGCATGTAGCGCATAGTCACAGCTAATACTGCTATCGGTGGAATCGAGTAAAACCAGAGACATTTGGATCCCGATATAGATTGCTCATATTTAATGAAATTTTGGTAATATGGAATATTGATGTTAATAGGTGACCGGACTCGCTGTTCAAGAAAGTTGTCCAGAGCAGGGGGACAGACAGTACAGAGGGACAGTGGGACAGAAAGTTGTCCGGAGCAGAGGGACGGTGGGACAGAAAGTTGTCCAGAACAGAGGGACAGTGGGACAGAAAGTTGTACAAGGCAGAGGGACAGTGGGACAGAAAGTTGTACAGGGCAGAGGGACAGTGGGACAGAAAGTTGTACAAGGCAGAGGGACAGTGGGACAGAAAGTTGTACAGGGCAGAGGGACAGTGGGACAGAAAGTTGTACAAGGCAGAGGGACAGTGGGACAGAAAGTTGTACAGGGCAGAGGGACAGTGGGACAGAAAGTTGTCCAGAGCAGAGGGACAGTGGGACAGAAAGTTGTACAGGACAGTGAGACAGAAAGTTGTCCAGAACAGATCGACAGTGGGACAGAAAGTTGTCCAGAACAGAGGGACAGTGGGACAGAAAGTTGTCCAGATCAAAGGGACAGTGGGACAGAAAGCTGTCCAGAGAAGCGAAAATGGATTTTGCCAGCCCCAATATTCAATTCTAAATCTGGATTTTACATATTGCGTTAATTTTTTACTTACTGAATTATTTTTTTACGTTTTGCCTGAAGTTTTTAGATATTGCGGTAGTTTTTACATATTGTCTTGACTTTACATATTGGGATTGTACATTCCCGCCGCGATATTGCTGGAATATTGCATAAGACTAACCTCTCTTACTTTTTGACAAATACGGCTGTTTCACAGTATGAATCACATCAAATTTCAATATTTAAATGAAAATATCAACCTGATGTGTTGCCAAGTGCCCGTGGAAGTTGAACATACCTTTCTCATCTCCTGGTGTAGGATTATGTTAAACACTGTGGGTGTTAGGATGCCAAATAGGAGCACCACAAAGCCGACAAAACCCCAGAGAATGGCGCACTTCTGTCCCATGTTGTGCCGTTCAGTCCCACACTGGATCACACTGGCGTAGAAACATTCTTTATAACAGCGGATTGTGTTATCACTGTATCTATAAGATTCTGACTTGCTAACGTGTTATCGTATGTTATCAGTGCGACTGCCCTTATACACGCGAGCATTGATCTGAAGTCACGTGAACTTTGAAAGTTATGATGTTATTGTACTTAACTTACATTCTTCGTCTTCTTGAGGGTGTGATGGGCGAGCTGGCTAAAGCGCCAGGCTATTGATCCAGTGATCGTGGTTGCGGTGTCGGGATCGAGCCCATCTGTGAACGGATGTGAAAACCTCGGCGTCAGCTTTGTGTGCAGACTCTTTCACTGTTGTCACACCCTCTAGTATGCATTACACAACCCAGTGCACTTAAAAGAATCCACGACCATGGCGATAATTTCCCAGCAATGCACATAGGCGACGCCGCTTGTCCATATGGCTTTGAACATCAAGCGTTCGACTGAGTCTCAGTACTTACTTTCAGTCGTATGTGTAACAGCTGTCACCTAAATTCGTGACACTCGTCTTCGACCTGGTTGTAGCCGTGAAGCGTTGGGCTTATGCTTTCAACAACATCGTTGTCATTTCAAGTGCTTCATGCCTGTAGCATCACCTCTGGCACTGCACACACGATTGCCGATGACTCTCAGTTATTTTTGGCATCTGCTACTAAAGGCCAGTAACTCAACCGACATCCAGATTTTGACTTACCGACATCCTCGCGCAATTTTAATAATGATTATTGTTCAACACATAGACATTAATAAACAAATTCAATGCATTTAATGTATTTGTAGCATCAAGGTTTATCAATGTTTAATATAATTTTGATTGTGTAAATGTTCAAGACTGCTAATAAGAGGAAAGTAATCGCCAAGCGTTGTATCTGACGCCATGTTGAGATGCTGGTACCAGGATCACCTTAATAAGGCTTAGTTACAGTATACATTACAGCAAAGCAGTCAATGGAACAATCACCGCTTATATCTGTTAAGCAATATTCAAATGTAGGCAAGCTCCGCGTTGTCTGAGCGCCGCGTTGTCTGAGCGAATGACTGACCCACCTTATAGTCATCATCACCCTCACTCCACCCGTTGACATATTTTACGAACAGTCCCTCACACACTAAGAATTGATATAACAGCACATGGAATGTAGAGAAAGAAGAATGTTAAAATCTAGTGCTTAACTTTCTTGCACTTCGCTTGCACTGACGTAGGAAGGACGCTACTGCATGGGCCGTCAGTATCTCCTCATGTCGAGTTGGCGGCAATAGCATTTTAGGTGGGTCGTACATTGAGAAACACAGACAAAATGTTATCCCAAGATTACAGCCAATCAAGGTTTGGTTTAATTTCTTCTTGTATCAACTTCACCCGGAAGGATCATCAGGTACACAGGATATCAGGCCTGGATGTCTTTGTCAAGAATATAGCATTGTGGGACAAACGCAAGGGTTTTCTCTTGAGAATATTCCGTTTTTGTTGTCTTTAGAGTAATTGCTGCATGCCTTTTAAACTAACTGATCAATTGAGCAATCAGCCGATCTAACTTGAAAACAAGACCATTTGAAGAAATATGTATGAATGATTTCGGCCTCAGATACAAGCTTTTGCAACAGCAGATATTTCCTGAACATCATCATCGGAATCACAGTGTTCTAACGGCCAATATTATATTTGTCACATCATTCAGCATGAGAATTAACAGCATCTCCAAGGTATTGAACGATTCAGTTGATGGACTGTTGGTTGTTGATGAACGTGTCTTGTCGGGGCAGAAATATGTGCAAAGTGGGGAAGGCAGTTGCAGCACAAAACTCAGTCAGTTACAAAACTGGGCGCTCGCAAATGACTCCAAATTTTCAATGTCAAAGAAAGTTGTATATTTCTTTGTAGAAACTAAATTTCATACATAAACGAATGTCAACTGGCACGTCTGTTACGAAGGGAACGCAGTCTTAGGACTTATTTGTAACTTCAAATTAAATTAAAGCCACGTGCTTTAAGGCTCTTGACCTCCTAAAGTCACTACCGACACTGGACATCGACAACACTCCTTCACCTACACAGATCCCATATTCGTTAAACTAGGTTACGTGTCATGTTCAAACGGGCGGCTAGCAAGATTTGGGAGCTATTTCGCACACTCAGTTGGAACCGTGCGAGATTGAAATCATTTGGTCAAATTTGCATGTATGGAAATGCTCTATAATTGCACGTGCACATCAATGTCCATACTCGCCAAAAGCCCGGCAGGTGTGTTATATACTGACTGGTAGCAACACACAACTACATCAATAGCACTCACTTGTGTGCTCACAGTTCATGGAATAATTTCGACATTGCGTTGTTTATCAAACGTCAGAAATAAAATATTCCCCTGAAATTTCCAGACAGAATTGATTTGGAAATTGTAATTTTAGTTTCTCTCAAGAGCATATGCATGCCTCAATATTCAATGAAACCAGATGAAACATATTGGAAATATGAGAGGTTTTAATTAATTCTATCTCGTCAGGCGCTCTGTTCCCCATCAAGGTCTGTAAACAAAGTCAGTACCCGTGAACTTGAACGTAGAATGCTCCCTCAATCAATCACTATTGCACCGACAGGGCCATAGACTAGTCTGTCTCACAGTCATCCGTTTCATTGGCATTTTAGAAGTTGATAAATAACAGATAACATTTGACCTCTGTGAAATGTGGTCAGGAAAACCTGTACTGAAATCCTCACCAAGTGTATGACTGTGAGTGTGTACACACCTGTTCACACCTATGATTACACGATGCCATTTAGGAAGTGGTCAAATGCAACATATGTCATATTTGGAATTTCACTTCCTCAGTAAAGTACAAATTCTAGTACTCTAGTGCTGTTCACGCCTTGTAATGTTCATCTCTGGTGAGCGTGATGGTCAGGGACGTTGTTTCCATTGTCAAATAAATACCGGGCTTACACATTTTTTGCTAAAAACTATTTTTCTTCTAATTCTTGACCCAAATACCTACTAACACGTTATAACAAAGCAGAACCAGTACAGTCACCATTTACAGTGAACATGTTATTCCTCATATCGTGAATTTAGAAAGTCTCTCTCTTTCAGAGATGGTTGTTTTTCCATCAACATTTATGTTTATGTTCTGTTATAGTCTGTATTATACAATTATGTGAATCATAACTGAAATTCACGTATTTCATTAAAAAAAAAACAAATACTGGATGAATGGTATTGCATCATTGTAAACATGTTGAACAGTGTCAAAACATATTTGCATGTCACACATACACGTGTGATCCGATAAAAGACTGCATGGTTCTGCTAACCAATCCATATACATTAATGTATCCGGGAAGATTTAATGAATAACTCTTCTTTTGTATTTAACAAAGCTTTAAGTGCTGATTTGTGTCCTCTCGGGAGAATGTTCTTCAAACTACTACAATGCACTTAAACATATTTGTGTGGATCGATGTAGGTGCTATATGCGTAGTAATGGGTGAATTTACTGACAATATGACTGACATGCCTCCAGTTGATGTGTTTACCGAATGAAACTATTTTTCTAATAAAGAATGATTGTCCTCGACCTTCTATTGGTGTCTTTAAGGACAACAGAATAAAGGCGTTTTGTTCTGCCAACGAATCCGCAGAACGTCTTTGTACTTCGAGATCCGCACTAATGCTGGAACAGGTAACAGATTCATGTATATAGCCACGTCATCCTTTGGGTTTGTTCGTTATTCATCTGGAAAAGACAATGAAGTGGTGAGTCTGTTATTTTCGGGGAGGTATGGTAGCATACGATTAAAGCGTACGCTCGTCACACCGACAACCTGGGTTCGATTCCCCAAATAGGCACGGTGTGTGAAGCCCATTGCTGTTGTCCCACCCCGTGATGTTGCTGGAATATTGCTGAAAGGTAAAATTCTTGAAAGGAAGATATTTTATGAATATGCCCTGAGGATGGAAAAGCCTCTCGTTATATACTGACAACAGATGCATGGTTAAGTTTTTGTTACAGTGTTGAGGGTGTATTTGGTAAACTGTTCACGAAATCCTATGCCTACTTTCAGCCCTTAAATCAATTTCTTTTTCGTTTAAATATTGATCTAATGTATAAATGGTTATATACTCACAGCCACGTTAATCACATACACCTTAAAAAGTACAGTCAGTAAAATTACAATAAATAAAGATGTGTAATAACGCCATGCTTCGACAAAACGACAGTCCTGCATTCCTTGATACGTTGGCATAACGTCATACTCTGACAAACCTTTACTCTCCTCAATTTTCTGGTACTTTGATACACAGCTGATAAACACTCGACGTGATTAATCACAAAACAAGCGAACCATCACGCATAGAACTCGTCCCATACTTTTGACATCGCCTACATCGCGGACAATGCATCCCGAACTTGTATCTCAAGCATTTATCCGACACCAACACTTGCTCCCTGAAAGCCTCGCATTTATTTCATGCTATCGTCCTGATCGAGCCATAATAACCAACAGGTTGTGTATATCTCAACAATAGGAAAGGATGAGACAGCGTGGGTGCTTTAATGAAATATGCATTATTAGATACTAATCAATCGCCAGCTAATGTGATATCTGTGGGTACTAATCCTCTATTAATATGGAACCAGTTTACTGTGGGGACATTTCACACAGAACAACACAGGTGGATGGTGCGCTTTACACGTAAAACATGGTACGTTTTCTTTATTTTGTTGATCTATATACACTGGCGTTGAACTTCATCGCCACAGACCACGAAAGTATCGACGTTAGTGCAATGGGAGTGGTGACAGATGTTCAAGTAATATTGGTAACGCTGACAAAATCTGTTTGGATTGTTTTTAAAACTACTCATGCGAAATATATTAATAACGATAAAATACCATTCCAACAATCGAACAACTGGAACAGTCGAAAAATCGGACCAATGCTTATTTCATTGCTACATTTGCAGTGTCTTTGGTTCATCTACCTCGTTGGACCTCTGGTCGTAGGTAAGTGATTCAAGCTGCGCTTTGCACCAGTGATTTGGTTATAGTATAACCTAGTCAGCATGGAATATATATTCACCAAGGTCAAGGTCATTTTTGTGATACCTGTGCATCTATCATAAACCGTGACACCAGTCACATCTGTTTGATCCGGATTAAACTGCTTGGGTGATGAAATGTAGACTTTGAGCACTGTACCAGCTGGAACAAATCCACCGAAACAGGGGTCTGAACAGGAAGATAAACGGCTTTTTGTCAAGTTGAATAGAACACATAAACATGAACGCTTACCTTTATGAGATTTCATTGTTTCGAAAATTGCGTTTCTTTCGCTGTTGAGTATATGATGCTCATGTCAAATACGTCCCAATGGAATAAACGTTTCTTGTTAGTATTCTTAGCCATCGTCTAGTGGGTGTAAACTTTTGTTTGCTTGTCAGTTTATTTCGGGCTGTTCCCTACCTATACAGAACCTCAAGATGACGTTTGCGATTTATGAAATTGTTTCATTGATAACTTTGTTTCAATGGTATTTCAGACTGTTTCTTGTTTGATCAACGTGGACGGCAATTTGTCTTAACGTTTTTTGACGATGAGAACAGTAACATCCTTATAATGATACACGGTGACAACAACACCACTGTTACCGTTACCTACCAAACCAACGTCACCTTCTACAACCTCGACGTCAGCGGCGCTGCGACCTTCACCCTCGACTACACCGTGTGTTCCAGCAGCACGGGCAACGTGGAAGAAAACAAAGCCGTGAGGATTGTCTCCAGCGCTCCCGTCTCCGTCTACGTCATTAAGAACAGTGATGATGCAGTTGGTTACATGGCGATCCCAATAGACAAGCTGTCCACTAAATATTTCCTGGCCTTTCCAAACTCTACATCTAATCTAATCCATAAGTGGTCAGTTGTGTCGACGGCAGACGACAACGTAATTACTGTCACCGTGAGGGATGACAACGTATCCAAGTGTGCAAATCACTCAGTGACGTTAACCTTGAACAAATATGACGTCATTGGTGCCACTTGCCAACATGACATGACTGGAAGTGTTATCGAATCTAACAAATCTATTGCTGTTTTCACAAACACACTGTTGTCCCAGGACCAGATGCTTCTCCCTGTCAAGTATTATGGAAAATACTTCGTGTTGCATAACTTTGCGGCCCGGCCCGGTGGAATTACTTAAAAAATCGTGGCCTCTGAAAACAACACTACTATTACCGTTAATCAAGGCAAAGAAACAATGATGATGGAGGGAGATGCAAGCACAGTCGATACCCACACGGCAGGTCAGTCCTGTCTACAAGCTAGTAAACCCGTCCTTGTTCTGGCTTTTCCGACGAATAGTACAATACCTGACCATACGTTCATTGTACAAGCACAACCAGTTGAACGATACGTCAGCAGATTCAGGCTTGACATCGGCAGCTTTCTCATGGCTACACAATCAAATCTTTACGTGACCTTGACTTTCCACGAGCGTTATTACTCCGAGGTGCCACCTGGTCTGCAGCGCGTGGTGTCGAGCATGAGATGTTGTAAGTATATGACTATTGTCACGCCTTTCAGTGAAGTGGACCACAACATACTTTTACCGTTCCCCGTTGGTGCCGTTATTTACGGAGTGGACAACGCCGGAGTTGCCATGACGCCCGGAATGCAGTTCGGTAAGAATATTTTTCATATTTATACCTATGTGTTATGGACTCGTGAAGATAGGAGTTAGAATTGATCTTCAGCGACCCATGCTTGACGTAAGAGGCGACTAGCGGGATAGGGTGTGGTTATCCCAGTTGCGCAGATCGATGCTCATGATGTTGATCATACGATTGTCTGGTCCAGACTCGATTATTTACAGACTGCCACCATATAGCCGGAATATTGCTGAATGAGGCGTAAAACTAAACTCTCTCACTCTATATGTATTATACCTGAACGAATTCAGAAAAATCGGAAGATGTACAAGTCTGTGGGGATCAAATCAGCTTAATTCTTATGTGAATTTTCTCAATGGGCGAGCTCGAGCAGAGATCACGCTGCATGCTACTTATACGGGTGCACTACATCTACTCTTTAGCTGCTAGGTTTAGAACTTCCACTCTAACATAATTATAATAATGAGTTCACGTCATATCGAAATCTGTTTCATTCAAATATTATATACAGCAAGACATTCTCTTATTCCATCGCAAGTGGTTGATCACTGGATTGTCTGGTCCAGACTCGATTATTTACAGACCGCCGTCATATAGCTGGAATATTGCTGAGTGCGGCGTAAAACTAAACTCACTCACTCACTCACTCACTCACTCTATCACATGTGATTTTTGTCGTGAATTCGAACCAAGGATGGTATGTTGCCGGTGCACGCAAGTGGCTCAAGTCTGCTCAGCGAATTGTTGCGTTTTGACGACTGGGTCCCTATTTAAGAGTAGGCTACGATTTGATGTTCTTATTGAGTGAGCGAGTGAGTGAATGGGTTTGGTTTTCCGCAACTTTTAGCAATGCTCCAGCCAAATCACGACTGTGAACACAACCACTGGGCTACCCCACCGCCCCTTGATCTCTCTAAACAGCAGATGTATTTTTTGTATATTATTCATAATTTCAAAATTTACAAATATACCTAACTATTTTTTCCAATATATATCAGGTTTTGAAGAAATGTTTGTTTGGTAGTCATGATAGAAACAGTGCAATAATTCACTGGACAATTTTTAGAGACTCATTGTTCTATGTTTCATGTACACGTTCCAGGTGCCAGGGAGTGTCGAACGCATATGAACTTCATACCTGAGACGAACATGTGTGTTGTCTTCCCAGATGTGGGTCAGAGGGTATGGTCAGATGCACGTGACTTCTGTGGTCAGCAGGAAATGCAGCTTCCCCAACTGGACACCGCGAAAAAGAACATCCTGATAAGAGAGTTGTATGCACCTGTGTGTAAGTAATGCAGACGCAAAAATACCACCAACAATGACCCAACCATTTCATGAAAACTGATGTTTATACTACCTGTGGATAGACGGGTTGAGGTGTGCACATGCGTGCAAAACATTATCATATTTATTCTACTGCTGGCAATTAAACATTATATGTTAATGGGTATTCTTGAATCTGGTGCATCTATAAAAGTAGAACCAGGTATGTATTTGTATTGAAGTAATTGTGATTGCAGTGACTCGAAATAACTCGTTAAGTGGGATAGCCAAGTAGTTTAACCACCCACTAGCCCAATCGTAGACCCGAGTTTGATTTCCCACCTGGAAATAATGCACGAAGCCCATTTCTTGTGTACGCCTCGGTATTGGGATATTGTTAAAAGTAGCATAAAACCATACTCACTCACTCACTCACTCACTCGTTTCATTGCAGCATGGTCCTTTTATATCGGAGCTAATGACATGGACGCCGATGGAGTTTTAACCTGGCAAAATGGTGAGGTGGTCAATTACACTCATTGGGGGTGGACGTTCGACCCCACGTTGACGTTGGTGAATGTGTGTGTGTTACTGCATCGGGTCAGTGACCACACATGGGCCACTAAACAATGCCGAGTCAGCCGCAGGTTTCTTTGTCAGCTCGTTCTGGACTCCCCCGTTGCCCGGAAAGACTTCGAGTGTATTGACCACCCTTCAGGTGAGGCCTTAAATAGAGAGTAGTCCTGAAACACAAGACACACAAGAAGCTCCAATGTCAGCTTCTCCTTTGTGATGATATATTTTCAATGTCAGCAATATAACGGTATATAATTTTTATGGATTTATATAGAGCCAATATCCAGATAGTCCTGCTCAAAGGCGCTTTTTGTATGCATCTGACAAGGTGCAGTCACTCAGAGAAATAGTGCTGCCTGAATCAGAACGTTCTTGAAAGAACAAATGTTCTCAACACTTCTGATGTCCAGTGGGATGTTGTTCCACAGAACTGGACCTGCCTTTGCGAAACATCTGTCTGCAAATGTCTTTATCCACGTACGTGGCACGACTAGCAGCTTGGCACTACCAGAACGTAGAGAACGAGCTGGCTGATGGCACTATATCAACTCAGTGATGTATGATGGAGCAATACCGTGGACAGCTTTGTACACCAGAACAAGAATTTTGAATTCAGTTTGTTTGACTACTGGGAGCCAGTGAAGCTGAAGGACTGGAGTAATGTGGTCACGTTTGTTAGTACGAGAGACAACTCTAGCAGCCACATTTTGAACTCTCTACAACCTTGTGATTTGGTGTTTAGGTAGACCAACCAAGTGGGCGTGGCAGTAATCCAGACGGGATAGTACGTAGACATGGACGAGTGGTGCAGCTACATGCTTGTTTACGTACTTCCTTATGAGAGCAATGCTTCTGATATGGAAATACGCTTGTTTGCAGATTTGAGTAATGTGATCATCAAGACAAAGAACCGAGTCCTGAACAACCCCCAGATTGCGAACTTTCTGTTTTGGTTTTATGACAGCATCACCAATTTTGAAACGAGGCAGTGACAAATTTTTCAAATTGGATTTTGGACTGATGATGGGAAGCTCAGTCTTGTGATCATTTAGTTTGAGAAAGTTTACAACCATCCATTCACTGATGTCAGCAACACATTGAGATAACAAAGCGAAGGAGAATTCAATCGATGGTCTAGTTCGAGGTCTGAAACCTATGTACAGTTGCGTCTCATCTGCATACATATGGAACTGGAGATTATATTTTCGAACAACATCTCCGAGAGATGAAGTGTAAATCGTGGACAGAATCGGACCTAGAAGTGATCCCTGCGGAACACCGAAGATTAGCTCTTCTTTCTTTGATGTTGTTCCATCAATGTGCTTCCAGAGATGTAGGACTCAATCCATGCCAGAGCTTTGTCCGTGATACCAAGTCTATTTTCAAGTGTATGAAGAAGTATAGTCTGTGGTCGATGGTATCAAAGGCAGAGGAAAGGTCTAATAACACCAGAATGGCAGCTCCATCGTTTTCAACTGATTGTAGAATATCATTTCGAACCCAAACCAATGCTGATTCAGTGCTGTGGCCTTGCTTGTAGGCTGACTGCATCACCTTTTATGACATCCGCTGAGGGTCATATGGCCGTGAAGTCTCTTTGCGACACATATCACAGTCAGCTTCGAAATGAAGGGTAGGTTTGACACTGGCCGGTAGTTCTTCAGTAACTTCAGGGTCGACGGCGGTCTGTACGTAATCGGGGTTGAACCTGGCAGTCTAGTGATTGATATTATGAGGATTGAGTTACACTGATCCTGACAGTCGCCAGTAACGACATTATAGTGTTTGTGGATAAGTGGTGACAAGTTCGAATTGATTCTTTCTCGGGGTGAGTGAGTCAGGTTTTACGCCGCTTTTTAGCAATATTCCTTCAATATCACGACGGGGGATACCAGAAATCGGCTTCAAACATTGTACATGTGGGGAATCGAACCCGGGTCTTCGTCGTGACGAAAGAACGCTTTAACCATTTGGCTACCCCACTGCCTCCTTCACGGGGAAACGGGTTCTTACAGTAACTATGAAATGAAAACAGAGACCGAGCATGTTCTCCGAAATAACGATTTTCAAATCATGTTGTTCGTGGAGTTTTTAGATTTTCAAAAAGGAAGGCAAAAGTTGAATTTGGAATGATGGCGATATTCAAATCCGATTCACATTTATTTAATGTAATTGATCGGTAAATACTTGCACACGTGATACTTAAAAACGATCTGGCAGTGTAGCATATACTCTTTAAATGAGTAGGGGTACTTCACATTTGATTGTAAACCGAAAATCACCGTGTTTACAATCAGATTGGTTGAAAACGTGATCGAATGGTTTTCGATTCCCGGAAATTGCAACACTATGAGCTGCGTATTGACATTATAAGTTGTATGCTTCTGTCGATGGTAGTACGCCTCTCTGTAGCACTGTCACCTGCGCCGGTAAGCTGACGCGGTCGGTTCCAAATGAATTGCCGTGCTTCAAATACTGAACAACAACTGGAAATTGTCCAACAAGTGACGTCTATCTCCTAATTTACTATTGAAAAAATAGGGAAATATATTGGGAGTCAATCAATGTCGGTATGATAATGATGTCTGTTTTGAGTGATTCGCCCCTTGCAATTCCTTTTGACCATAGCTGTTGTACAGAAATCGCTCTTGAAAGATGATTGGTGTATTACATTTATCAGGTTACTGCGCTGTGCACGTGCACCACATGCGTTGTGTTTAGGGGTGGTGATGAAGAGAGATGGTGGTGCGTTCAGTAGATGTCTGTCTTTGAAAAGTTTTTACTTCCTGTCCAGTTAAAGTTGCCGTTCCCTTTTAAGTGTATAATTTTGTAATGGTATGTGATGTTATCTCAATTCCATGTGGATTCTGATTCCAGATGTCTGATTAGCATTTAGAAGTTGGAAGGAAATATAACAACGTATGGAATGAATTTACATTCACATTGTACGGGCAATTCCATAAAAATACCCACCCTACTCCACCGCACCCCACCGCACCCCACCCCACCCCTCAAGCCATATATTATGAGCGGTCTCTAAAGTATAGGAGCTACCTTAGCGTTACGGTCGCTTTATGAAACGAGTAAATGGCTGATAGGGTGGGGTGACTGGTGTCGTTTTCTGACTGGCTAAGCGCACTTCTTTCATTTTCAGTGTACCCCACGTATAAGCGAGTTACATTTTCATGCACCCCGCCGCCAAATGCAACTCATTCGGTAACTTGTGGTAGTTCTTCGTCTCGAATAGACCCGTGAAGGTCCCGGGGTAGAATAGGCCTTCAGCAACCCATGCTTGCCATAAAAGGTGACTATGCTTGTCGTAAGAGGCGACTAACGGGGTCGGGTGGTCAGACTCGCTGACTTGGATGACACATGTCATCGGTTCCCAATTGCGCAGATCGATGCTCATGTTGTTGATCACTGGATTGTCTGGTCCAGACTCGATTATTTACAGACCGCCGCCATATAGCTGGAATATTGCTGAGTGCGGCGTAAAACTAAACTCACTCACTCACTTGTCTCGAATAACATTGAATCACGGATGATGCACGGAAATTTATTAAGATTTGTATCACATGACAAAAATGCTGACGAAACAAACAATAACCTGTTTCCTATTATACTTCAGAGTCTCCTCTCCCGTCTTCAACTACATTTACTACACCATCTGTGATACCGCCTAGTGTCATAATGGACAGTTCCTCAAGCGTGCCAAACCACGTGACCGGAAATGGGATAGGCACGCTATCTAGCGGTGGGCCCCAACCTTCCATTCTGGAAGCAAGCAGAAGCAGCGTATTTGTTACCCAGTTTTCGTCTCCAACGCCTACAAGACAGTTTCCTCCATACGAAACCGGTTCTTATTCCATGAGTACATTCCAACCGATATCGCCAATGACGTCATCGGAGTATTTCAAGAGTCAAATATCTCCCACCAGTACGTCAGTCTGCCAGTGCGAGTGCTCTTCCTCCCGAGGGGTTGCAGCTTCTGAGTTGCAGGAAAATGTAGAGCGAATAAAACGTTTTCTCACCCTAGACAAAAGGAACCTGACTAATCATATCGGACGTTACATATGTAGAACTGATGGACGACGAAGCGCGAAGAATATTGGCGTCAGTGGAATCACGTGTCTAGTTCTTGCTGTGGTTTTTGTGATAGTTTTAGATCTCAGGACCTTGCTACAAGGATTATCAAACGTACACCCGCGAAACGGGGTTAGAAATAAAACTGTATTTGTTTTTAAATAATTCAGACAGCACATGAATGCAAACACATACTGAATAATAAATGTGAACTTTACTTTTAAGAGAGCGGTTATTGACACAATATTTTTTTGCCAGAAGGGGCGCTTAGATTCGGGACACATTTTTCTACAAAATGATAGAAAATTTTAGCAATATCAACATTTTGATATTCTGTTTCCAATCTCCTAACGTAATAGCTTTTCCATATTATTTAACGTGAGCCCACCTATTATCATTATGAAATTAATTGTGAGAGCGCGGTCACCACAGTACGTGTATTTTACTAAACGCTTACTCTAGGTGGCGCCAGATAGAAATACTGTCAAGTACAGTGAAATGGAATTATTTATAAATGTTTTCATTACTTCGTGACTGGTATCTCAATGCAAGATGAGCCTATTATACAACATTTTATTCAGGGTTTAATTGAGTGGTAGGTTGTTTGGTTGTTAGACGCCACACTCAGCAATATCCCAGCTATATGGCTGATGTCTGTAAATAATCGAGTCTGGAGTCAACAACCCAGTGATCAACAGCATGAGCATCTATCTACGCCACTGGTATCCTGACCACCCGATCACGTTAGTCACCTCTTACGAAAGGCAGGAATGGGCTAATGAAGACTAGTTATAACCCTTGGCGGGTCTCATTGAAACGAACACTAAACGCAAACTTTAAACATAAGTACAACAATGAAATATACATTAAGTCACCGAGGTATCAATAAAATCGCAGATTTCCTGGTCACGTAATACTTGGGTACACTCGAACTGTGCGCCCTTTGTACATCCGTGTTGACGTGTGTCCGAGAGATAAACAACCTGCTGTCCATCAATGTCACGTCATTCAAGGGGCCTGGTAACCTTTACTGTTAGGATCAGGTCGGTATCATCAATGTTGTATAACCCTGAATAAACATTTCTGAACACAGATTCCTTGATAATCAATTTCCTGTGCAAAGTACAGGCATTGCATTGCTATATGGCGACAGTAAAAGGAGATAGCAGGTATGAGCCACCCCCAACCCCCATTGGATCCGCTCATGGCAAGCTTTAAAATAATGTCTTAAGTATGTTTTGAGTGTTATGTACTTATTCTGTCTGTGAACGTATAGTGAATAATAAAGCTTGTGTCGTTTGGACAATAAACATTTAACACGCTGAACTTCGACCATAAATGCTAAAACTCCGTGAGTCCTTTCACCAGAGACCATCTATTATATGGTCTCTGCTTTCACGAAGTTAACTTTTGAGTGTCATTTTCCTTGTGTAATCTTAAGGTTAGGTCGAAGTTTTGGCTCGTTCGGTAATGAGAAACAAAAATATTTTCACATACGGCCTAAGTTGCCGTGACCGCGGCCACCTGCGTCCGGGTGTAGAAACCTTGGAGATCCCGATGTGTGCAGACACTTTCAGTGAAACCCACGCATCCAATGGTATATGACAAAGACAAAAAACCTGGACAAAGTACTGTGAGTATGTGTCCCAGTCCACTCAGTTGTGAATGGGTACCTCGTAATGATGGGAAAGCCACATTGACTTGTGCGCCTAGTGGCTTCAAGAGGTGTATGAGCCACCCCCAACCCCCATTGGATCCGCTCATGGCAAGCTTTAAAATAATGTCTTAAGTATGTTTTGAGTGTTATGTACTTATTCTGTCTGTGAACGTATAGTGAATAATAAAGCTTGTGTCGTTTGGACAATAAACATTTAACACGCTGAACTTCGACCATAAATGCTAAAACTCCGTGAGTCCTTTCACCAGAGACCATCTATTATATGGTCTCTGCTTTCACGAAGTTAACTTTAACTTCCTATTCTTTAACATTCTTTAACACTGCACTAAGGTTACCATAGTGACTTTCGATCACCTTAGTGCTTTGTAAAAAGAGGCCCTGAACCTCGCCAAAAGGCTCACAATCCGGGGGTTCTCATCATTTAAAGAAATATACGTCGGGCCGCAAAAAACGAACACTTGATTTCTGTGGACATTTTCACCTTTTCTCCGACAGGAAAATGTGAAAAATCCATGCACATTTTGAGTGTCATTTTCCTTGTGTAATCTTAAGGTTAGGTCGAAGTTTTGGCTCGTTCGGTAATGAGAAACAAAAATATTTTCACATACGGCCTAAGTTGCCGTGACCGCGGCCACCTGCGTCCGGGTGTAGAAACCTGGGAGATCCCGATGTGTGCAGACACTTTCAGTGAAACCCACGCATCCAATGGTATATGACAAAGACAAAAAACCTGGACAAAGTACTGTGAGTATGTGTCCCAGTCCACTCAGTTGTGAATGGGTACCTCGTAATGATGGGAAAGCCACATTGACTTGTGCGCCTAGTGGCTTCAAGAGGTGTATGATTTGAAAATACGACATCCAGTGATCAGGGAAACAAAGCGCTTCGAGTATGACTGCAGATGGGATGCACTTCAGGGCTAAACAAATACCCACATTATAATATGGTAACTAATCGGTAATGTTACATTGGGGAGGAGTGATTGAGCATCTTGTGGAAGATCGGACATACACCTATCTTGTAATGCAAGTTCGAAACAAGCTCCACAATGCCCAGATTCAAGAAACACTTCGGCCGGTGCAGACAACTCACTTAAACAAAATCTGGAGCTGTGAGCAAAATGCTCGAAACAAGGTAGAAGCCACCAATACACTTGCTGTGATAGCCCTCCCCTATTCCTCTGGAGTAGACGAGTGGACAAAACAAGGTATCCAGTCTTGACCGCCTGACCAGAAGGATCACGTCTGATACTCTTGCCCAGTACACTCACAATTGCTTATATGTGCCAATCATTTCTGGGGGTCGGGGTTTGATTACAGTGGAGGTTCCACATCATACAATTAAACTGTGTACTCTTTCACATATTTATTTATCGGATGATCCTCTGGTGATGCTTGTCTAATGACGAGAACAAGGAATTCCACAGGTATTTCAAGCGTGCCAAGGTTGTTGGAGAGAATCTGAAATTTGATTTTGTTGATCTTGATGTACTGCTGGACGGTACAGCGATGGGAGTAAACCAAATCATTCACCAAGCCATGCCCAGAGTCGCTTTCTGAGAAACCACTGACTGCATCGTGCATACTTGCAGGAACAGAACAGTAATCCAGTGACACCTTCGCCTGGGTGAAGTCGGCTAGTCTTAAATGTGAAACAGAGGGGTTCCATTTTGCTACCCAGGACCAGTCACTTCCCATTCGCACTCGCCTAAATGTGATCCTTAAAGAAACTATTGACATGAAATGCCAATAAATGAATGCATTTAAAGAGACTGTCCAACCAACCTTGTCAGTGGATATCCATCCTTGGCACAAACATCATATCTTAGAAGACATGATGGCATGGCTCTTTGTTTCCACTGTCGTCTTCGTCATACCTGTGACTCTGAGTTTGAGGTCCATACAGTAATGCACCGGTACTGCGGGAGGCTGCGGTGTTGGGGGAGTCTACATATTCTCCGGAAGGTTCTTGGTGGGTTTGACTTAGCAGCGTTTCCTGGGAGAAATCACATTCGCATTTTCTTGTATTGAATCTGCTTGCGTGTGTGTCTCATGTTAGGAAAAATATGATTGGATGGAGTTTTTTTCTCTAGCGGTAAATACAAAGCTCAAGACATTGCTCGAACTAACATGATCTTCCGGATTTATATTTCCCGCAAGTGTTACATGGTCTGGTTCTGTTTAGAAAATTGCAGATTGAGAAAATATGACCCTCCCTAAACGATCTTACTCATAGTAACCTTATATTTTGTTTTCCCTTCAGCATGGCAATACACCATTGAGATAAGGGTTAGATAAAGGTTAGATAATTGCAACAATGTTGGTCATAGGGTCTAGGGGTCAGGGGGTCAGGCTCGCTGATTTGGTTGTGTACGTCATCGTATCCAAACTGGGTTAAACACCGACATAATACAGATTTAAACAAACTTTGATTTGAACAAATAAATTATCGTACCAATGAATGTATTTCAATAACTCTTTAACTTGGCAATGCAGGGTACACAAATACGTGTGTGTGGGTTGTAATTTCTTCTTTAAAGTGAAACATAACAGAGTGCTATGCATTTCATTGTGTAATGAAAACTGCACCTTTATTGTTTCACTACAGTATTAGAAAACATAATATTGGTGTCAACTTGTTCTTCATTATATACACAACACAACATTTCTGGACTTTCCGACTTTCTCCTTGCCCCTTCCCCAGGTCATTGACGTTGGGGCGCATTCTGGAAAATTTCGGAAACGTTGCGTATATACGGTAAAGAACAAGATGACATACATAATGTACTGGACAAAATAAGTAAGGGACATTGGCATTTTGATGATTGATATTTCTTCAGTGTGTCAATGAATGAATAGTTCATTATTCATAATTTCAAAATTTACATATATCACTAACTATTTCTAACTTTTAAATGACTCACATGAGTCTGTAGACTCGGGAGAGACGTGAACAAAACGATGCCCCCTCTGTGAACAACCAGTTGGAAATGTGTCGTTTATGATGTCAACCCTGCCAAGGACACCCCTCTTCCTCCACAGTATCAGACTGATAAAGACAGACAGTCATGTCAAGGGTTCCTCCGACCATGATTTAAGTACATCTGCCAATTCACTGTCACCTCTACATCATCTCACTACATCTGCCAAGTCACTGTCACCTCTATATCATCTAACTACATCTGCCAAGTCACTGTCACCTCTACATCATCTAACTACATCTGCCAAGTCACTGTCACCTCTACATCATCTAACTACATCTGCCAAGTCACTGTCACCTCTACATCATCTAACTACATCTGCCAAGTCACTGTCACCTTTATATCATCTAACTACATCTGCCAAGTCACTGTCACCTCTACATCATCTAACTACATCTGCCAAGTCACTGTCACCTCTTCATCATCTAACTACATCTGCCAAGTCACTGTCACCAGTGCAGGTCTCCAGGCATCAGCCATGTATGTGGCACAGAGACATTTTATTCCAAAACCGACGCCACTGGCCCAAGATACATTCTTGGATAACTTTCACAATCCCCACAAAAATACACAACAGAGCCAAATTCCATGTAAGGGTTGTCATGCATGTGGCTTTACTGTTGTTTCTACTGCAAGTCCATAATTACAACATCTAAATCTTGGGATAGCAGGCCTAGAACAAATAGGAAAATCTGATAAGTACAATTTAAACATTTAATAAAATGGATTTACCTGCGTTATGTACACATCATACACTCACTTCACCTGAAAGGGCAGTTCTAAGTTTATACACCTGAAGTAAGAACTGACGAATATCATAGACAACACTACCCTTATTCGATCCCATAATATTTATTAAAGACTGATGTGATACTGAAGTTACATGTTTGGAAATATATGTTCTTCTTATGGTTGCATATTGTTGACCCCCAGTAATATCTGGTATCTGGCCGCACAAAAGATAATTCATCTGTGAGGCAAAGGGTAGAGTCACCTTCAATATTCTGTACCTTTAAACATTGCAACCACCTCTAACCTAGCACTAGAACCTTCAACCTCCTCAGTTCATCCCATCCTCCCAATGGATCTTTCACAGGATGTGGCTTCAGAAGAAAGCATATTCGGGACAAACTACAAGTGGACAAGAAACCTCTGGCCAGAAATGTCTATTGGCATCATGGCAACACTAAAGCTGAACACACTGAAGAGGTGAGTGAGTGAGTGTATTTTTACCCTGTACACTGCAATACTTCAGCTACACTGCAACAGTCTGTAAATAATTAAGTCTGGACCAGACAATCCACTAATCAACAACATGAGCTTCGAACTATGTAATTGGGATATGATGACATGTGTCAACCAAGTCAGCAAACCTGACCACCAAATCCTATTAGTCATATTTTACAAGAAGTATGGGTTACTGAAGATCAATTCTAACACGGATCTTAATGGGTAGGTCACTGGAGATACATGTTTCAAGTAACCGTCATTAAATCCTTCTGAAACAGGTAGCCAAATAGTGTTCCTTGTTCTCATGTCCGTATTTCATCTTGTAAAACACTGTGGCAGATATATTGACATGCATCCGTACTTGAATGCACAAACGTCTGTTTTCAGTTGAGTAATTTTGTGATTTACACTGTATTCAGCAAAATTTCAATAATATCAACGTTGGGGACTCCAGAATGGACTGTTTTCAATGACAATGTACTTCTTGTACAAACAGATCAATGCATAATAGCAAACAAAGCAAAATTCTCAAAATAAATACACTTGTTAATCAGTCTTGTCAACAATTTTATTCTTGAATGTGAATGACAGTGACTTGCATCACCATACACAATGCCGCCATCTAACACAATTAACAGATGTGTTTGAAAAATACCATTGAAAAATGTGTGAAGTATAAAAATCGTTTTACATTTCATGAATTTATATCCATTTTGAATTACACATTTTCACATCCATTGCAGTATCAAAATTGTGCAGTAATTATTCCCCTGGACACATTTCCTGGATGCTCCTCATTATGTTTGCCAGGATCACATTTTTCAGTTATACAAGTGTAACGATGAAAATGGAAATGTTATAAAAAGCTGCCCACTCTAAAATGTTGAGAGAACTTCTCAGTAATCTTAAGATTGTTATTCTTGGAACATCACGCCCCAATTTTTCAAAGCAAGCTGAGTCTGAGTTTTGACTTGAGTTAGAGTTTTTACTCATATTTGAGAAACACAGGAATGAGCTGAAATCGATCCTAAACTCAAGTTTATTAGACACTTTGAGTCTGGGTATTGATTTCATATTATTGCCAAAATGCAGTTGAGTTCATAATTCAGCTGTTTCAAATGTTTGTTTTGAGAAACCAGGGCCACGTCACTGAAATGGCTGCCCAACAAAGTCTGTTAAAATATGATGCTAGTCAGCTGTGTCTTCCTCCTTCTCATATACTGAGGATTGTGACAAATATCTTTCTTCCACCACACAATGGAGCATGATGGACAGGATGCACAGATGGTGACTATATACATATGCTGCTTGGATGATGGCTCAGTATCGCTTCTTCTTGAGAATATCAGGACGCCAGTTAATAGGATGTGACTCTTCTGTCTGAAATACAAGGAAAACAAGTTTCTGTGAAATATATGGTTACACGTTCTGAGTTAAAGAGCTCTCTCTCTCACTCTTTCTCTCTCTCTCTCTCTCTGTGCGTGTGCGAGAGAGAGAAAGAGAAAGAGAGGTTTTACACTACTTTAGCAATATTCAAGCAATTTCATGGCAGGGAACACCGGAAATGTGCTTCACACATTGTATCTATGTGGGGAATCAAACCCAGGTCTTTGTGTGAGGTGCTAATGCACTAACCACTTGACTACCCCACCAACCCCAAGAAACGTATGTTTGTAAGAGGAGATTTGATTGGACAGGAGTTCAGGCTCAGTGACTTGGATGATTGTGTGTCACTGAACGTCAACAGCACTGCCTATAATACCAACCATTGGATTGTCAGATGCACTTATACTTCCTGTATATAGTGTAACAAAACAAATATTGTATTTGTATGCTGTTTAATGCCAAAGTCAGCAATTTTCCAGCTATATAGGAGTATTCTGCAAATAATTAAGTCTTGACCAAACAACCCAGTTATGAACATGACATGGACTAATCTAAGCAACTGAGATATGATAACAACCATCGGTCAAGTCAGTGAGTCTGAACATCTAATCCTGTTACTTTTACAATAAGCTGATGATTCCTGAAGATCAATTTTAACCCAGATCTTCATGGGTTGCTGTGATATAGACTGTATGTTTCTCATGTGAAGTATTCACTCAATTATCTGTCACTGTAGATGGTAATAAGTGTTCGATGAAATTTGCCCAAATTGCTAAATTGTGCTCTGATGGGTTCCCAAAACAAAGCAACTAATGATATAAGTGTAAAAGAATGCTGAAACAGGTCCCTTGAAGTCCATGTTCAACGGAAGAGACAAGTGAAGTGCTTGGTGGTGACACAACGCGACCCTGATTTCCATTTGGTCATGCAGAAGCCTCACAGGAATGAGCAGGCTATACAATCAGATTCAGTACCTACTTCCTACTTCCTACTTCCTACTTCCTACTTCCTACGCACGCACGCACGCACGCACGCACGCACGATTTGTTGTTTGTTGTGTAAAGCCAGAAATATTGCAGCAATATGGCAGCGGAACACACACAGACATGCACAGAGAGACAGACACACATACAGAGATGGTTGATGGAGGAACACATACCGCTGTCTCATCTTCCTTGTATATCTTGATGGTCTTGTCAGCTTCAGCTGTGATAAGTCGTGTTCCGCTATGGTCAAACTGGACAGCAAATATGCCGGCCTCAGAGTCAATGGAGCCTGGCTGCACTGCGGCCTGCAGACGCTGGAAGTTGTAGCCAGTCCGCCAGTCCCAGAAGTGCATGGTACCATTGTCAGCTGAAACACACAGAACACTCATGGAGACAGAGTAGCATAACGTTTCTTCACACTTAATACACAATACAAAGACAGTTCTACAATGAATGAGTGAGTGACTGAATTTAGTTTCATGTCGTTTTTAGCAATATTCCAGCAATATCACACAGAGGACACCAGAAATCGGCTGACACATTGTACCCATGTAGAGAATAAAGCCTGGGTCTTCAGCATGACAAGCAAACATTTTAACCACTAGGCTACCCCACTGCTGCTCTCAAGCACCAAACCCTAAATATTCTTATGGAGAATAACCAATAGCAATGAAGTTGTGTGGTCAGTGTCCCGTCAAACAAAGCCATACTTGAGGTAAGGTGATCATAACTCCCATACTTTCACAGAGGCCTACAACAGTCTTATGCTAAGACTGCTTTGTGAAATGTTGCCTAGGTCTGTTGCTAAGAAGAAAATGAAATGAGACTGAATGTGTGACTGGGAATCAGAAAAAAGACTGATCCACACCTCCATATATTGTCCTTACTCGAAGATCCAGTTCTCAAGTCTCAAAACTAAACTGGGAATTGCTTTTCTTGAGCCATGACAAAGAGTAGTCAGATGAACATATAAATGCAGCCACTGATTTTATAACATGACATGAGCATTGACTCAAGCATGTTACACAGAGATATGTCATCAACTAAGGTAGTGGGTCTGACAGTCTGATAGATGTTGTCAACGCTAAAGGTAAACAAACATAGGTTGCTGAGTGCCTTTATTCTTACCCAGATTTCCCATAGATGTCAAACATCTGAAGCTTTACGTATTACTATTAGTCCTATATACACATAAACTTCTCTGTAACAGTGTTAACATATTTCTGTCAAAATAAAACATCTTGATGTTTCTATTTATTAATTTTGAAACTTGTATGAGATGCTTATACATTAATCTTGAAAACCCGATTTGGAGTTAAGATCAACAGCTTCAAATGTGTGGCGATGCCATGGATGTGTGGTAATGTGTGGATGTCATCACTGACCTGCTGACACAAGGATGTTGTCGGAGTTGACCGCCAGACTGTTCACGATGGCGTTGTGGCCGGACAGATTCTGAATAAAGTTACCATCAGGGAACTTCCACTGCTTGATGTTGTCCGGCGATGCTGATGCAAAGGTGTACCTACATGGAATTAGAATATGTATAAGGCATGTCCTAAAAAGGTCCTTTGTTCACCGATACTGTACTCCTCACAAGCAAGAGCAGAAATATCAAGACAACTGACTGCACTCTAGAAACAATACATCAACGACATGTCTTTGTTCAACAGAGAAAGTCAGTCTTGTCTGTGTACAGGAATTTAAGGAATCATCTAGACAAGGTAACCATGGTAAGTAAATAGAGGAAATGTTCTGTTATTCACTGTTAAGACTTCTTATTTTCTTTTTTTCTTACTATGTCACGATACCACATATGATACATCATATTTACAGGAAATGAGTACTTTGTAATTCCTTTTTAGGATTTTCTACTAATAGATGCTGCAGTTATGGGGTCTAGCCCTCAGATCAGGTCTAGATATATCCATGGACCCAGATGACATGACATTAAGCAGCTTCTGCACACCAATGCCACAAACAAGACTGAAGGAAAATGGTTTTGATAGGCAAAGGTGGTAGAATGTTTAACTGAAAACTTGAACAATTTGTTTTGCTTCGGATGATCATCCGCATCCGAGGTGCCATGGTCCCGTGATGCCATGAGCATCTGCTGGACATCAGAAGGTTCTGGGTTCTATCCACGTCACATGATACCAAAAGACATTAAAATATGGTGCTTGTTGGTCCCTGTCTCACCCTGACCATTAAAGAGTACAACTGGTCAGCTCGGAATCAGTACAATGTGTCTGAGTGGAGTATTTACGCTGAACATGGGCATGGTATCTCGGTATGCTAGTAAAAGAAAACCAGCTTAAGTCTGGTCCAGTAGAGGCAGACAGACGCATGCAGATCATGAGCAAAATATTTAGAAGTGCTACAAGAAACCCCATTTCACCTCACCTCACCTCTCTACCTCAGGTGATGAGGGTACAAATACAACAATCCACTACTCACTGTGTAGGATGCAGGGCCAACCCCCTCACACTCTTCTTGTGGTTGGTGAGTGTAACCTTGGTACGTCCTGCCGCCAAGTCCCACAGTCTTACCGTACAGTCATGACTTCCTGTCACCACCTGGGACAACACACAGCAAATGTCAAATTAACAAGTTCAGCAGTAATAAGATGTCATTCTATTTTGCATGCATACGCTGATTTCAAACTTGGGTAGGTGCTCAGTGGTGCTACATACGATCAGTTTCCTCTCAGATTTCATTCCCAGCTTCATGGGGACATACAATCCAAATAATATCTGTCAACTAGTTGTCAGGAAATCAAGGTGTAACAATTGTTCCACCATATACCTGCAGAAAAACCTGAAGCACCGTATTACACCTTACAATTACACACGTCAGGCACTGCTTCAACTGTTGAAGATATTGAATAGATAGAGAAGCAATTTTGGGGTAGCCTAGACTCAGTTAAAAGTTGTCAGCATCACCTCCCAACAGCCCTTGCACAGAGCTCGGTACACTGACCTGTGGTTCCGCTGCCTGGCACTTGACGACGGCGACAGTGTTCTGGTGGCCGACCATGGTGTGTACACAGGCCTTGGTCCGCATGTCCCACACCTGACAACACATACAGGCAGAGACACATTTTACTAAAATATCGTAATCATATCTATATTAATGTTCTCAATGCATGTGTTTATAATGTAACCATGGTTACCTACCCACACAGTAGCATTCTCTTGGCTCTCTTTTTTATCTATGGTGTAACCATGGTAATATACCCTGCAGGTGCTTTTATTGTCAACTATGTAACTGTAGTTACCTACCCTGACAGTACCGTCTCTGCCGCAGGAACACAGGATGTCAATGGTGGGGTGAATGTCGAGCGAGTGGACTGCACTGAGGTGACCATGATAGTGACGGATAGCCTGTGAAATATACAAACGGTTCCATGATATACAGTAACAGTTGTACGAGAGCATGATCAGAGATGATGATCGGGTCACCTGAAGCCAAGTACTCTGAGTGACTTTTAACTCAACTTCTTTATTTCTATATAGATTCTTGTACTGTTGCAGCGTTTGGAATATAGAACTTTGACAATGGACCTTTTCGATTGATTATTAGTCATTTAGGGAATTGAAAATAGGCCACTACCCTTGTATCAATAGTAAACTTCAAAATTTAATGGGCAACTTTTTATTCTGATGTGCAAAATGGCCCATGACCTTTGCCATTCCCTGCATTGTCAACCATGAACAAGACAATAATACAAGAATCAAAACATCTTACTCCTGAAATAAAGAAGTTGCTATCCATAAAGTTTGTCTATATCAAGGCAAGCTTGTCACAATCTAAATCTGACACATTCAATACCTAGTCATCCATCTTTCTGCATACATGTATGTGAATTGAGGTGTGAGGTGTAACATGCTTAACACCATGTAAACAGCAATTCTGTCAGATCCCAGTGTGTCCTGTTTGCTGTTTGCTGTCACAGCACAACCCGATGTGATGCAGATCTCAAACGTTCATCACTCTAGTGAAGCCCACAAGTATCGTCATGGTGTTTACAGCTTAGAAAAGTATCAAGGGTGGCCTTTGACTCAAACCCATGAACTTGAGTTTGTGTATGCATAGGACAAAACTCTTCTGGGGAATGTGTGAGATGCCGCATGCATCTGGGACTCAAGTACCTCTTCCTATTCCTAAAACATTAACATGTATAAGCTTGTGTGCCTTGAACAACAGGCTCTGTCAAAGTTGGTCTACCATACTGTACACTACAGCATACTTGATGACTCTATAGCTGCCTTTACCCACACACAATGAAATACTTGACAAATAGCTGACTCTCTTCCTACCTTACCTTATTGTACTCAAGGTCCCAGCACTTGACCTGTTTATCTTCACCACAGGAGAAGAGGTATGGTTGTCGGGGGCTGACCGCTACGCCTCGGACGGCACTGATGTGACCGGTCAGAGACAGCTTCAGTGTTCCTGTTGCAAGGTCCCAGATCTAAACACAGCAGTTACAGATATGCCATGACTTGCTTCCACCAAATCCATTCCAAGGAATGATGAATACGAACATGCCACGCTGATCCTAATTTCTGAATAAAATTTACATTTTATACTTATCCTGAATCTTGCTTATTATGCTTATGTCCTACCTCTATGCCAAGGTAGTGGAATACTTGAAATCTCTTGAAGTTTCCTTCTAATTGTCTTCTCTTGAATCATTTGTTGCCTGGAATGTGATGATATTTAGATCAGATGGTGTCCTGCTAGTGTCTAGCGCAACCATGTGTAAAGATTTCAATCAAGACCAGTCATGACTCTTCACATGTACAAGTATCTTCAGTACGAGTACAGGGCCATAATCACTCATGCTAGCCTGTACAAGACGTATGCAGGTACTCTCCCGATGGCAATGTTCCTGAATAAATTGTTGATTCTTCTGAGTGCTGAGCAAGCGCAGAAAGGATCATCCTTTCTGTTTCATCCTCCGAGTTGCTTAACTTGAAGATGAGAACCTCGTTGATAGCCGAGAACAGGCGAGTCCGAAGAAGGTATGCCAAGTGGTTGTATCCAGTAGAGCCAGATTCTTGTCCTCCACTTTAAAGGATCTGTTGCGAGTCTCCTTGATGAGCTTGTATGCCACATCTACTTGGGTGCTTTCATAAAGGACTCCATGTGAAATTGTGGGAATCACCGAGTGTCAATGTCCTCGATGCTCATCTTATAGGTGTGAGCTTTGTCAGAGTCCTTCAACGGAGAGACTAGGTCCAATCCATTTGTGATCCACAATGTGATCTCTGAGCCTGAGAAGATGGCTTCCTCCCGTGATGGAGATCGACGATGTCAATCTCCATCCTTCCACGAGTGCATTCACAAGTGGGAAACGATGTCCATGCAGCGAGTGTCATCATGGTCCTCCTGTCTGTGCGTATCCCTAGAACAACTATCATTCCTTGGATGCCTTCACTCACACCTGTGTGAATCTGTATCCGATGAAGATGACGAATGATGACAGCGTCCCCGATAAACGTGGGCTGTAGACAGTGAACGCTTGCGGCTGTAGCAAGATCCATGGAAGGAGCATCATCCATACTGCAACAAGAAGATACAGCTGTCGGCAATGATTTCTATGAACGGGAGCCTTCATACAATGCCTCCTCTTAATCCGATGGAACTAGTGCAGCCAATGAACAGTTGTGAAGGGCAACTGTAGCTGTAGCTGATGACTGGCGTGTCTGTTCCTCAAGTAAGTTAATCATATGAGTGGTGAACTGTTGCATGAAGAAGCCGGTGTCCAATGACTGCTGTGCAAGTTGCAGTGGTTAGTTCACAGAAGCATCGGACATGTTGAGTGTACACATTGTAGATGTTTGCATAGTCTCGTACATGCTGATCACTGATTATGAATGCTGATGATCTGTACCTCAGGAAGTAGTAGTGGAGGTTCGTCGTAGATGTGATGTTCATTGGGAGGGACAATCTCATCGCTGAAGGACTTCATACAAGCCGTGGAGTGTAGTTTCAGTGCAGGTTTAATAGTTGAAGACGTAGTCTTAGGCGATGACAACTTTTTAGGTTAAGATGATCCTGATTCTGATGACCTCATCTGTGATCCAGACGAAGTCTCACTGGTATTTCAACCATGCCCCCTGGGGCACGTCTGGCGTATTACTAAAATTATGAATGTCAGCTGTTATCAACATACAGTTACTAGACACAGAATCAACCGATCTAGACATGACAAGAAAGAGCCTATGTTGTTTGTCTTTTAGCATGTCTTTGAACATCTATAAATATAATGCAAATTCTGAATCAGACAAACTCTTGCAAAGTTCACAGTAAACAGTGGAAGAACAAATAGGTTTGCATGAAGCACATACTACATATGGATCAACCTCTGACAGCCATAGTTTACACAGGGATTATCAACTATGACAAAGTTGAAGAAAACGCATCCAAACCACTAGAAAATTTGTAAATTTCAACAATAATTTCACATCATGACAATAATAATTACAATCTAAAAACCGAATTTGATGCAATTTAGATTATAGGACCGAAATATAAGCAAAAACTTATCACCGTATCAGGACATAACCATCCTCATCAGGCAATGAAGGAGAGAGTGATAAACAGGGCTGGTCATGTGACCGTATTGGCGGCAAAAGGAGGCTTCCAATGGGTGAGTGTACTGTATGTCTGCTTCAGTTTGAAAGGAACTTCAAGGGATTTCAAGTGTTTCACTATCTTTGCATAGAGGGAGGAGATAAGCATAATAAGCATGAGTCAGGATAAGGAAAAATACAAATTGTTAGTCTTTTATCTAACTGATGAATGAGAACAATTGAGTAATCTGCCCACCTTGATGACTCTGTCTCCAGCTCCGGTGACAAACCATTCATTACCTGGCTCAACAGCAATACACCTCACCCAGCCCAGGTGACCACTGATCACCTGAAACAACAATAACAAACAAAGATGTTTCCTGAGCACCAAAGTGAAAACGATTAGCAATATTCAAGCAAAATCTCAGTAGTGAAGTACAAGATACGAGCTAAACACATTGTACCTGTAAAGAAAATAGCGCCAGGGTTTTCAGCATTTCAAGTGAATACTTTAATGACATGACTACCTTTTCCAAATTATCAAACATATAGATACACAAATATTGATACAATTATTCGAATCCATAGCTGAATAATACTAAAAGATCACTCCTAATTCTCAAAATTTCAGATACTACAATAAAAAAACATGTCAGGATAAACATTAATCAATCTCAGCTTTTAGACATTGAAAATATCAAGAATACCTGAATATCTGTAAACTAGAACAACACTGTCCTCTAGAGTCTAAACACTTGACCTTGATAAACAAAAGCAGTTCACCATGGACTTACCATCACTATAAAGCTAGTCTACTCTGGGCTGTAGTTACCCTACTGTCAGTTTTCATTAAAGTTTAAACACTGTCACAAATGTCAATCATTTTCTTCATTATGTCTGAATGTTATTGACATGCATTAGTTCGATTTATCTGAGTTCAAACATATATAAGCCTCCATACCCTGTAGAGTTTCCATGGAGGATGCCATTGTGGTTTGGGCATTGTGGGAGCCTTCCTTGGCACCAGCATCTGTTGTTGCCCCACACTGATGTTCTGGAACACAAAGCCAGAAATATTAACATGTATCTCTCGTACAAGATTTTGTATAGGGGAGATAATTCAAATGTTCCAGGCAGATATTACGCCTATAACCTTATCAGCTTATAAAAGGGAAAATATAATTTATAAACAAAGCTACACAAGTTCAACAATATTTTTGTTAGAAAAAGAAACTGGCCAACTACTGCTAGACACATATTAGATGATCCTGCACACTAAACGCATTTGTGACAAGATAGGCAGTACAATGAATTGGGCGAGTACACTTCCCTGCTACAGGTAGCTTGACAATTATGCATGTGCAATACATGCTAACCGTGACATGAAATCAACACCACATATTCCTTCGAATGATAAGACTGCAATTTCAGGCATAAGATACTGATATTCCACGCTAACCTTTTGTTAAAACGAAGACAAATAGATGATTAGGGCATTGACAAACATTTTAGATATTCAACAATTTTGTACAAAAAACCCCCGGAAAATGTCATTTGCTTTGTGAAATGGATCGATCGGTGGTCCTAAACATATTTGCTCAGTATATTGTGTTGATTCAATTCGTTGGGATTGTACCTGTTCCCAAATCAAGTCTGCTATAACAATTCATGCGTGAAACGTACAGGGAAAATGAATTTCTCAATATTTATCAGACAACCTGTCTCCCTCTTGTTTCAAGTGGATCGTTCTGTGGGGCATTCCCAAGTATGCAAATTGGGGTCATTTGTCAGGTCATGGATCATCTTCTATGTGTTTACCAGTACCAACAGATGCAAGGAGGGGTTACTTCCCTTTCTGCTGAGTTTTGAAGCCTACACTTCTGTTATCATTAAAAGTGTATATGTATCTCAACATCAACTGGAATATGGTGAACTAACTTGCATATTCTACGCAAATATTCAGCCTATCTGGAACTCTGGAAATACTTAAGTACCAGGCCTTGTTCACACAGCCTATGAACATAAGTATCAAGGTGTTATCAAGTGCTATCAAGTTTCAAAGTTATTGTTGAGTGAGCATGTCTTGTTTTATTTGCTTGTTGGTTAACACAGCACTCACCAATCTTCAAGTCATTAGATAGTGGTAGATAAATAATCAAGCATGGGACAAACACAATACTGAGATTGACATCACGAGAATCAGTCTATATAACTAGGATATAATGACACACATAAACCAAACCAGTAAGTCTATCCACTTGACTCCATCAGTTTACCTCATGAGTGCAAATCAAACCAGAGTGCTGGCAAACAAAACATCATAATCGGGGACAAACTTAATACCCTAACTGACTGTGGCTCACACAATGGAAGTGATTCTCCACAAGCGTGTCTCCATGATGTTGCTGTTTGTGTTAGTTTCATGTTTGTGTAATGATTTATTGTGTAGTTATGATCATTGTGAGCAATATGCTAACACTGGGAGTGAGTGAGTGAGTGAGTGAGTTTAGTTTTACGTCACACTTAGTAATATTCCAGCTATATGGCGACGGTCTGTAAATAATCGAGTCTGGACCAGACAATCCAGTGATCAACAACATGAGCATCGATCTGCGCAATGGGGAACCGATGACATGTGTCAACCAAGTCAGCTAGTCTGACCACCCGATCCCGTTGGTCGCCTCTTACGACAAGCATAGTCACCTTTTATAGCAAGCATGGGTTGCTGAAGGCCTATTCTACCCCGGGACCTTCACGGGTTTCTAACACTGGGAAATAAGACCTACTCTTGAAGTGGGATCCATTCTCTCGGAGAGACCAGCATTTTGACGAATTTCATGAACACTTGCACCTGATGAAACACCTGTTTGTCTGAAAGTAGGACATTCTTTGGTTAACATTGTTTGGTTAGACAGGAAGCAAAGAACCTAAAGTGTTCATGGTGACACATGTTAAATCGAAAGAAAAACTGTGCATGGAACTGATAGGCTGGGAACTTACCAAGTACACTGGTGGTATCTGGTTTTGAAGTTTTGAACTGACTAGTTACTCGTTCAACCAAGACTGGATAAATAAAATATGCACATAACAATATATCCTTAAAACTCATCTGAAACTAATCATGATCTTGATAATAGCATTACTGTATTTTGACATAGTAGTATTTGTGAGTGAAGGACAGACGTTCTTCAGACGATCAGTTCATATATGGCTTATTCAGAGTTCGGACACATCGCTGAGATACAATGCTGCAGGGCTGGTGCACCTGGTCAAAAGGAAAGAACACAGGTTTGGACAAGTTACCTCCCTTACCCTTGAGATGGTACTGCATATACCACAGACATTATTTCTGTGTGAGTAATGATATATGCTGAGTAAGATTGACTATCACAATGCCATCATGTCAATTGTCATCAAGGCATAGCACTACAGATTGTCCAATAGCAGCATGCATGAAAAGATACAGTTCTTCTTACCTTGACTGTTCATACAACATGATCTCTCTGCTTCCAGCAGCACTGGGATCCATGTGTTGTGCAGTCCCGTCCGTCAGTTGAACACCTGCAATATCACTCAGCCTTTGAAATCTGTCTTCCTAAACATCAGGACTAATGAAAACCTTATTTTGCCTCTTCAAAGTTTGTTGGTAGTTATGCTTCAACAAGATGAAATGCTTACTTTATTGTTCAGTAATCCATGCTTATCAACAGAAGGCAGATGGGATTTCATCAGTCTTAAACATCTTCAAATCATTATGATCACCACTTTGCTATTTAAATACATGTATGTAGCAAATCAAGACCCAGAATATAGTTCAAGACCAATCAAAGACCAAACTTAACCAGCTGGAACTACTAACAGTTACATTCCTCCGTGGAAGCATCACTACTGACACACAAGTCATAGGGCATCACAAAAATCCAAAGCAGCTGAAAATTCACAAACCTGGTCCATTTGGATAAGGATGTGTTCCAAGCACCCCTGTCTCTGCATCTGAAATAACATTCAGGAAATAGTATTACATTTGACTACAAACGTTAAAATAGGGCAAGAATTAAAGGTAGTATTAGTAACTGACTAATAATCTCAATGTCTAGTTTCATCATAATGACATTTCCAACAGTTTAAATTTTGACAAATATCCCTCACCATGGTAGTTACTTTCTCCGTATGGTCGAATGACATCTCTGGAATTCATTGCCTTTCTTCCTCCTTCCTTTGGCAAGTCTTTCACCTGACCATAATCTGCCCGCAGTTTACAAAGTTTCCAGTTTTTCTCACTGAAAATCAAAATGTTTATCATGAAACAGTGCACAAATTTCATGATCATGTTATGATTAGTTAACTATGTAAACAGTAAGAGGTATATATTCATGATCAATACTTCACAAAAAATGCAAAAGAAAAAACAGTCAAGCAAAAATAACAATGATTTCAGTTTTAGGAAAGACTTCCACCTGTACATCCCCTTAAATTCCATGTTGCAAGGCCTTAACTTAACACGTGCCATAAACTTTATTTCATGGTATTTGTTTCGTCAAATCAAATAATTAAGTCAGTAATATCTTTTCCCTTATCACTGAAGTTTAGGGGGAAGACAAGCAGAAGTGTTACACACTTTTATCCTGTAATATATGTTATATTTGTGGTTACACTTTCTTAGTAAACAACAAGTACTTTTCGTCAGCTGAGTCCAATCTGGAATTCGTACCAACACCTAATCGCCATCACACAAAGTCAGACACCTAAACCTCTCAGCCACCACTTTTAGTTTTATAGTTTGATAATATACAAGAAGAATACCTTTTTTCATCTTTATTGGGCGCTGTCCCTTGTTCTGACAGAAACATATCATGTGTTCTCTTCAAAGATCTGAACACCAGTGTGTGGACAGAGTGCTTCTGGACCTCCTGCAAACAACAAAAAATACATAAAGTCTCGACATAAAATAATAAATAACTTTTACCAACAGATACAATTTAATACTGCACTAATTTAATCGTAAACAGTGACACTGACAGTGTACTGATCTTGCTTCCTCTACTTGGTCCAACCACATTATATTATATTTTAAAGTATCATGATTTCCTAATCGTGATTAGTGATAAAACGACACGCGCAAACCGCGTACACAAACAAAGCTAATATCACAACTATTCCCATCTACGTCTTGAGCGAGAATGCGCGAAAACTGGTGGTGTTCGAGAAATGGATTCATATTGCTACTTATCACTTTATTTGAATAATATATTGTAACCATTTTGTGGAATAAAATCTCCAACAAACACAAGAAGTTCCTTACCTCGGTCATTTTGAAAAGAAGGGAATACAGAGCGATTTTATGCAGCCGGTTAAATCGTCGTTTTCCTCACGTTTTGTTTTGTCCACCATTCGTTTGACGACTTCCGGTTACGAAGTACTAATAAAATACGGAAAACACGTTTTTCTTGCACACCAAAGTACACTGTTCGGACATTTCAGAATAAGCGTCTGGTCCGAAAACACAGCTCTGTAAAAGTACACTCGTTTATGCATGAAGAAACTACTAATTATTGTTAACATAAACAAAGAAAATACAGAGATGGAAGATATACAGGCGTTATTGCCCCTGAGGAAATTCTTTTTGCATCAACACACATATACTCAATAAAACTGACATGATTCAATACAATTAACCACGTATGTAAAAAGGCTGAATAATTCTCGCAGTTACCACATCAGTGTGTCCCCACACACAATCCCGTAGCTAGTGAAAATCCAGTCGCGACAGTATCTCCACAGTCACTAGCCCGACCGGCTGGGGTCATCAGTCTCTCCAACTTGTTAAGTTATGACACAGGTTCAGATCATGCAACACTGTGGCCTGATAAAAATGTTCATCATATTAGCAGATCAAAGACGAAACCCATGCCTACATTCAGATTTCGGACTAATGAATTATTTTGTGGGCTAGTAACTTTCAGGCATAACTTAATTGCCCGACTTTCTTGCAATTTTTTAAAACTGCATATATAGCGATGAATCAAACCATGTTTTTCATTCACGCATACTGGCTGGTATGAAAGACTGTCGGGCTCTGTTTGTTAACTGTAGAGAGATACTTATTACGTAATGAAATTCCTCAATGTTCAAAAATTACATTTGCTAGATAGTGGAAAAGGGGAGATATTCTGATGTGAACTGTAATCAAAGATACTGTCTATAGGTATTTTATGAATTGAAGATGAATGGCATGTATTTCATGTATGTGATGCATACTCAACTATCTGAAATACATATATTAAAAAATATTGTAGTAACTTTCCCAAAATTATAAATTTTAGATCTATTCTACATAGTGAAATATGGATATGATATGAAATGTATGTATATTCTTACATCATGTAGATATGAGACACAAACCGTACATACTGTAAAATGCGCTGCTGTGTTACACATTAAATATTATGGCATTCTGGGCCGGTGGTCTGTTATTGAATAAAAGTGCCTGTCTGTCTGTCTGTCTGTCTGTTTTGAGGATGGTAATCGAAAGCAGTGTCCAGATGGAAGTAGTTCAAAATGGTGAGATAAAAAAAAATATGGGAACTAATAATTTTAAATTCAGTTGTCTCCCTGACAACCTGGCGCTCTTAGATAAAGAGAATATACTCGAAAGAAACTCCGTGAATTTTGTGGGAGGCCCTGCCTATGTAGGGCAGGGTGATTCTGATGGGGATGGATTTAGGCATGGTCAGTATGGGTTTGTTGTGGAGGGTGGTGGAATACTAGTCCAGGCTCGTGAAGACATGTTTAGGTGGTTCAACTCATGTTGTACGTCACGGTTGCTGGAGCAAATGTTGTTGACACGATTGGTCAGAGTTGAGATGACACCAGACTTTGTTTTAAGGGTGGAGTGTGTGCGTGCGTGCGTGCGCGCGCGTGCGTGTGTTGTGGTTTGAGTTGAAATGGATATACTGGTCGGAATGGGTGGGTTTTGGCTTAACGCAATAAACAAGAAGGTGACAAGAAGAAGTGTTCCGCATCTTGAAGAGACTGGCATATGGGGTCTCATGAATAGACGTAATCGTGGGGACGAGGCAAGTAATTATAACCCGCATGTGTATTAGTGAAAATATGTAACTTGAGTTGATTCAGATTTCTTTAACTGAAAGTGAACGGAGTCCACTGTTCCCCAGCATGTCATTGCTGGAAGATTGCTAAAAGCGGCGTAAAAGTACATTCACTCACACGTTCCAAATCTAAGCCTGGTCAGATGTCCATTGTCCGCATACATGATATATTTAAAGCACTTGAAGAACCCATTTTCTTGTCCTTAAGTCAATCGTTTCACTTCAATATGTAACCGAAGTAATAACTTCATAGTTCATTCGCTTGAGTGCCTTCCGCTCCCATCGAAAGTTAGTCCAGCGTCAAATACGAATGTTTACGCTAGCACGTGCTGACGTCCGTCTGCTGTGTTTTCCAGTGGGTTGATGGCGTGGCCTACTCACAGTCACCGTATTTATATGTCGTAGGCATTTTCAAATTCTGTCATCCCTACATGTCGAATAACTTCACCGTCACATGATTCGAATTGCCAAGGTAACCGTTAACATCATTCTCTCAGGCTTCGATGCTTGAACTTGCTTGTTTTCTTTGGATCTTCAGCAGTGGCAGTGTCAGACACAGTAGTCCTGAATCGAAAGTTTGCATTCATTAGATAGTCTTATTCTCAGTTATAATGGGACGACACAATATCAGTCTCGGGATTGCCACCAGAGACCATGGTCTCTGTTGCCTCTAAATATCAGCCAACTTCTCACCATGATGCTTCACGGCAAAGACCATATACCGATATGTGGTCTCTGTTCACAGGATTAAAGTTGTTTAGATTAGTTTAATCCCTGTAGTTACTCGTTGCCCACAGCAGTAACTCTTTGCTGGAAGACATGAAACTGGCATGAAACTGGCAGACCATCACATACAAATTTGACAGGTTTTAGAATTCCTATATTATACTAGAAGAAAACTGTTATATACAAAATTAGTCTCATGTCAGGTTTTTAGATCGATTCATTTTCTACATTGACTAATTGTACTCTTAAATGTCCTAAATCAAATCAGGTGCTGATATCAGTGCAAAAGATAGATTATAGCCCACACTTGTTTCTCAGCATGATTTTCAGTAGGGCTTGGTGTCATATGTTCATTCAGTTAAGCTGGGCATTCAGGGTCAGACTTGGATTAGTGGCCAATGTTGCACACAGATAGAGGTCCAAAAGAAAATCAAAATTGTGTGAAAATATTGCTGAAAATGTAAATGGTCTTTGTCTCTAGCAAAGACCCTGTCACTTTCAAAGACAGTTCCCATGTTGCAAAAGTACATTCCATTAATATTTTTCAGTTCAGGTAATAAAACCAGTTTTGTTTTTGGTTATTTTAAATGTAGATAGTTTTATTTACCGTTATATCCTTTGTTATCATCAATTCAAGGTTATTGACATCAGAATGGAACAACACACATGAGAAGCATGAACACCCAGTACACATGGAGGACCTCTATAATCGTTTCAGCCTAGTACAGTCAGCATTAACCTACCTTGACAGCATTGATCACCTCCAATATGTGAAAACAACTTGCTGTAAATACAGCACAGGAGAGGTTCCTCTTTAAATCTGTTTTCATTGATGTACCTTCAGAATGACAGTTTAATTACATAATTATACTTTGTGTAATGTTTTCAGTCTGCTGACGGTTTGCATGAAAAACTAATTGAATTTTGACTCAGTGTTTCATATGTGAAATTAAATAAAGTAATCAAAGCTATGATGACAGTCCTTGCATAAATTCATGATAAGGAATATTCTGAAAAAAGTTATTATCCTGCCAAGAAAGTGATCACAAACATAAAAAACTGTTGATACATTTTCAGCTTTTTCTAATCCTAAGCTGTGGTAAGACTGTTCAATCTCATTGCATTCTTTTCAGGAACTGTTGGTGTATCATTTTAAAATTGATGTGGACCCAGCGGAACTTACAGAATTAAATGGTATTTAGTTTCAAACAACCATAATCTTCATTTAAAACTTCAACTTGAATTACAGTTTTGTGAACTATTTGATACAGATAAATACAATTTGTTGCACCATACCTGGTATCAGTTCTTTGTCACTGAAGATGGTGTTAAAAATAATAAGCAAGAGAGTTGGGGGCACTTTAGTACATCCACTGGACACTGCTTTTAACACCTTTGTATATATTACAGTATATTTATATAGCGCACATATCCATGCAACTAGTGCTTGCTCAAGGCGCTGGTATATGGTTCCCTCGATCACTGGATGTCAGTCTCAACGTCACATTGTATTATCAATCTCATCTCCCTGGGGAGTATACAACTCTTGCTGCCACTAGGCGCACTGAGTTTTGTTGTGGCAATCTCATCCTAACAAGGTACCCAATTCACAGGTGGGTGGACTGGGACACGTAGTCACAGTACTTTGTCCACGTTTACTGCATGTTGCTGCACCCTCAGCTAGGTGTATGCATGTATTCATGTGGCCACCATCTGATCATATACCAGTAGATTTGTGGGTTCTTTTAAGTCCACAGGGTTGTGTACTGTACACTAGGGGTTGTGACAATGCTGAAAGAGTCTGCACACAATATTTTTACTCCAAGGTTTTGACACCCGGTCACAAGTGGTCTCGATCCCGTCACCTCAATCTTGCTGGATCACTAGCCTGGCACTTTAACCAGTTCACTCACCCACCGGGATATAGTGGAATCCCTAATTCTCTTAGGGAAATTATTCACTGTAATCATAACAACATTGGAGGTATTCAATTTAGAAAGAAATCAATGTGTTTTTCTAAAATCTGTTTTATGTGTACATGAGGTAAAGTGATATATCCCATGAAACATCTTGTGCACCACTTTTCAGCTGCACTTGGAAATTTAGTGCTTTTGAAACCTCTGAAGGCCACTGAGATCTTCCAAGAAGTAAGTGGGATTTAGAAAATATACTGTTAGCAACAACTGTTTAAAATATTTCAATTTATATTACTCTTTTCCATTTTCTTTCATTGTAATAGTTATGTCAGTGATAGGAAAAGGGAATTTCAAAATGCTAATAATAAAGTTATCATGTTGTAGAAGATAGGACATATTTCATAGGATGATTTTGATTTTAGAGGTATTTACATATTTACTATTCATTAAGATAGCTTTGCACATCACACTAAACCAGTTCTGTTTCCCATATGAATCGAGTGAAGTCATTGGTGGTATCTTCAGTCAGTCTTTGTTTGTCAAAGAGCATAGTCAGTGTAACTTTACTTTTGCAGATAGTGTTCCAGACTGCTCAGGAGTTGGAGCTTCTACCAAGTGACACTACCTTGTCCCAGATCTCAGTTGTGCTGAAACTGTCCAGCCTGCCAAGTCCACTAGAAAGGTAGGATGCAGAAAAGGGATAATCTGTGTTTGAAGGCAGCTTTTTGTAATGTTTTTGACACTGTACTGTGCTTTCTTCAGATTTTCAAAATGAATTTGTATTAATATTCTTAGCTTTCCTGTATAACCTCATGGGTGACTAGAATATGTCCTCAAAACACTGTTGCGTGTCGCAGGAATCGTCGCAGGTATTTGATGTTAACAAAGTCTTTCACTTGTCTCTGTACTAGAGTGATGTAACAAGCTGTTCATAATTATCCCCCACAACGCATTTTGTGGGGGATATTAAAATACACTCTGTTTGTGTGTCCGTGCGTCCTTGTGTCCATGCACATTTGTCTTTTCCGGAGCAGAACTTCAAAACCCTTCACTATTTCTTCACCAAATTTGGCACTAAGATAAATCTGTTTGTGTACTGGTGCCTTTTGGTACGTTTGGAATTCTGAATAAAATATTTTTTGTGTTCCCATGGCAACAAGTTGGACATTGACTGAATTTGGTAGGTGTGCTCTTTTCCAGACCAGAACTTCAAAACCATTCACAATTATTTCACCAAACTTGGCACATAGATGGATCTTGTGGTGTACTGTGCCATTTAGTAGGTTTGGAATTCTCAATAAAATATATTCTTGTGTTTCATGGCAACAAATTTGGCTTTGAAGTTGGTGGTGGTGCTATTTTCCAGAGAAGAACTGAATAAGCTTTCAATATTTCTGCCTCAAACTTGGTACATAGATTGGTCTGGTGGTGTACTGGTGCCTTTTGGTTGTTTTGGAAATGTGAATAAAATATTTCAATACTCTCCTTCCTCTTTGTCACAACATCATAACTAGCAGATATATTCATGAAGAGTACTTTGCCATTGCAGGGATCTTAATGACTTTGACTTCTTGTATTGTTTTGTTTTCCATGGAACCATTTTCCACATTCTACCTCGATATATTTGGAGTATTGATTATTGCTGGGTAAAACAATGAACAACCTATGTGTGTAAGGATATGACAAAATTGTAGATGAATCTCCAACTAACATAATGTTTCTCAGTATGTCACTTTATCCAGTTTTTAGAAACTAGTTTTTAGTAACCACTGTTGTATCACTAAGAAGATTTGAAATTTAAGATCGTTTTCTGTAGGATCTACATTGATTGGGATAAAGAAATTTGACATTGGGTTATTTTTAGGAATACTAGCCATTTTCTAAATTTAGAATAGACCACTGCTCTTGTATCAATAGTATTTAACTTTAAAATTTTTAATGGTACATTTTCCATTCTAATGTAAAAACTGGCTCAAGGCCCTGCTTTTCCCAATCCCTGGATAAATACACACTTTTAGTAATTGAAACTGAACACTTTATAACATTTAATTCCATTCTTATTTTAGTTGCAGAATCAAGTGCATGAAAGATTTATCTAGGAATATTGGCAGTTGTAACTATATCAAGTTTGATGGTGTTGTCACTGGAATTACAGGAATTTCAAAATATACGTAAGTCATACAAGAATCCATGTAAAATCATGTTAAATATGTGTAATAACATATGTTCCTGATTCAGTTGAGTGCCATATGTACCCTGAAGATAGTCTAATTGTTGTAATATCCATATATAACTTCAGTTATGTTTGTCATTTTGACTGGAAATTTCTCGACAGCACAACCTTAAGTGATGGTTTGGCTTGCCCATTTGTTTCTGAGCATAGTTGCGTTTCTTTGTCACTAGTCATGGGTTTGAATCCAATGTCCATACTGTGAGTGTTAGCTGGTAACATCTGTGTTACTTGTGGCATTTCTTCCACAGTGAGCCATGATGTAGTTGGATTCATTCTGTCAAAGCAGTGTTAGAACAAACTCACTCACTCCGCTACATTTATTGACTATTTCAGATGAGCTGCCCGGCAAAGCTGTTCAATGATTGCATAAACAGTGCAACCTGTGAACCTTGAAAATCTATATATATATGTTTTTTATAATTCACAAGTTTCCTGTTTCCCCTGTTAAAGGCAATAGATCCAGTCCTTTGCAAGAAAACTTTGTTTGACAGCAGGACAGAACCTTGAAAATATATAGTGTTATCCACAATTCAGACAGGGTGTCATTGACTCAAAGTTAGACAACAATGTAGTTTGTATTTTAAAACCATGACGTTTAATTGTCATATTTCTCAGACACTGTGTGAAGGGTGAAGTAACAAATTTGCACTGACTTTGTGATACATGTGCAATGAAGAATCACTGTCCATCTTATGTTCATTTTTCAGTCAAAGCACACGTTATGTATGTCCCCACCCTGCATGTGAAGGAAATGAGGGACACAAGTTCATCAGGGTTCACATTGCTGGAGCCTCAGAGACACAGACAATAAGGTGAGACGTCCTTGTTTTTTTTTCCTGGTTCAGATGTTTACAAAATATTCATTTGTTTTGTCTACAAAGCACAAATATTCAAAATACAGTGAACATAAATACATGACAGATCTGGATAAATGTAAATGTGCCCTGCTTGGTGTTATTTACCTTTGTGATACATGTATATATTCATACTAAATATTATCAAATGATTGCATTCCATCAAATATACTCTTGTCAGTGGCCTTAATCCCAGATCATTTTTTATATTCATTCCCTCACTCAAATTTTTATTACAAGAGCCTTAAAGAATCTGTAAAGTTCAGAATCAACTCAATTTCAAACACTGATAGCGGACGTCATTTTCATAATGTATTAGTGTTTACAGGAAAGTTTATGCTTAACAATCAGATGAGTCTAACAGATTGTCTCCATTTTGTGATGACGTTAGCGTTTGTGAGCTCATTGTAAGTTGTCAGTGTATACATATTCTTGGCTCTTATATGAACATCAATGTAAAAACCTGTTTGACTGCATTTGAACTTACCATCCTTTTTGGACAGAAATGACTTCAGATGTAGTGCATGTGGTTCAGTCTTAGAGGAAGACAAGAGTTCTCGGAATATATCAGGTTAGGCTATCATTTGGTATACTTAATTATCATTACCACTGGATTTTGAGGTTAATGTGTACATGTACTATTGATTGTTGATTGCCATGCTTACATCTTCAAGAAGAGTCATGGACGACCCAGTTATCTAAGTTGCTGCAGTTTGCCTCCCTTGGCCACAACAAACACCTGTGACTGGAGTCCTAGTTTGCCCCTGTTACATGTTGAGGTTCATTAGCACCATACCAGTGTTCATGGGTTTCTCTGTGGTAGGTGTCTGACATGAATGCATCACTTTCCTCCAGCAGTAAGATGAGATGCCATTATATATCTGAAATGGTGTTCAAGGCAGTGGTAACCTCAGCTTTAACTTACTCACATTCAAGTCAGCAAAAACCTTGAACAAGTGGCTGAAATTGGACCTATTGATGTAATGCATCAGACACGATTTGATAAAGACTGCTACGGCACTAGATTTGACATGACAACAAATGGTATGGATTTACAACTTCTTTAATGTTAAAGAAGTAGATTAATTGTGTATCCTTCATGTTAGTGTTCAGGTATTTTAATCATCAGATTAATAGAAATATCATTTTCAACATATGTCTAAGAGCAGCATTCATTATCTTGTAGAATTCATTAATCACCTGAAATTATGTTTACCCTCCACAATTCTGCTTGAAAATTGTGTATTGGTAAGTGAAATAAAATTTCAAATTTACCAGAGGGTTCTTAAAATATTGCCATTTCAAAATTTTCTGAAAACAATGATTTTATATTTTAAATTAGGTCGCAGAGTAATAATTTCTATTTCAGATAAACTTTTAGCGGAGGTTGTTCATGAAGCTTGCTTCCATGATGTCATCAATGTCAAGAGCAGGCAGCGAGTCCAAGCTGTTCCAGTATATGTGAGAGGTCACTGTTCTGCCTGTGAAACTATTAAGAATCAAAGGAGTATTTTGGTCCCATGTACATCATGAGGAGTAGTCAATTAAAGGTTTCCACCGATCATTTTCTACTTCATGAACCCATTGAGCCTCAGTATGGATATATAATGAACATACATTCATCATACACACATATACTGTCATTTCATCCTCTATGATGACTGCATTCAACATCAGAAGCACTATCTTAAACTACAATATAACTGGTCATTTACTTTCTAGATGAACTTTGTGAGAAGATTCAGATAGGAAAGAAGTACCAAATAATTGGCATGGTGAGGAAAAACATCACTGGTGAGATGGTCAGCCTTGCCATAGAGGTTAGTGTTGGGAGAATATAAAACACACTGGAAATTGAAGAAGAAAATGTTTTTAAAGTTTTCAGGACAGGACAGAACTTACGTTGCTTACTTTATTATTTCAGTATGTCATACCTGCTTCATGTTGGGTTTTTTTACGTCAGCATGCTGCTTTCTATGAATTCATTTAGTATATGTGATAAAGGTGTGATGATGTTTAAAGAAGCTAAAGTACTCTGTTCAAAATTAGTTTATTGACAGAGTATTGTGTGATTACAATCATGCAATCATTTTTGTCATTTTGCAGGCCAATAACATTATAGAGGTAAGAAACTACTTCCTTCTCTCTTAACCCAAAACAAAAATAAACTATCTTCCAAAAGAAATGCCACCAAATATGGTAATACCGGTACTAAATGTTTCATTGCAAAAATCAATCATTCACTTACAGTATTAAATGGATAGCAAGAAAAAAACGATGCAGCTCATGATCTAAGATCACATGAATGATACTGGGGTGCATTATGCAGTATTCAGTCACCAATGCAGAATCGACTTGGAGCTTTTACAACTTTCTCGGCAGCACATATTGTTCAATGCTAGGTGTGGCCACCTCTAGCATGGTGGGCGAGCTGACTAAGGCGCCAGGCTAGTGATCCAGCGAGGTTGAGGTTTTGGGATTGAGCCCACCTGTGACCGGGTGTAAAAACTTTGGAGTCAGCATTGTGTGCTGACTCTTTCAGTGTTGTCACAAACCCTAGTGTACAGTACACAACCCTGTGCACTTAAAAGAACCCACGAGTCCGTTGGTATATGACCAGATGGTGGCCACATGAACATGTGCATACACCTAGTTGCGGGTACAGCAGTAAACTAAGACAAAGTGCTGTAACCATGTGTCCCAGTCCACCCATCTGTCAGCTGGGTATCTTGTTAGGATGAGAGAGCCACAATACACTCGGTGCGCCTAGTGGCAGCAAGAGTTGTATACTCACCAGGGAGATTGACATACGATGTGCTGTTGAGATTGAGTGATCGAGGGAAAAATACCAGCGCCTTGAGCACGCACTAGTGGGTGGATATGTGCACTATATAAACATCCTTCCTATCTATCTATCTATCTATCTATCTATCTATCTATCTATCTATCTATCTATCTATCTATCTAGCATGGATGCAGGCTCAAACCCGGCCTCGAACTGAGTATCTGAGACTTCTGACATCTTGATTAGGGATCCTGCACCAATCCCTTAGCAGAGCAACTGCCAAAACGTTCCTTGTCACTGTCTGATTTGGGCATTTTTGAATACGATGTCCCAGTTATTTCCAAAGGTGCTTAATTGGGGATAGATCTTGAAGAGCTGGAACTTTTTTCATCACCAAAGTTCACTCTTCGCAGGTTTCACTGCTGCCATTGTGGCACAGTCCTGGTTCATCTCAGTCTGGCATATTGATGTTGGCTCGTCAGCGTCATGCCCTTGAAAGGTCGATCAGCACAGACACCATGAATGCGGAGTTGTCTGCAGACTGGATGTCCAATACTGTTGGTACTTGATGATGCCACAGTGATATATCAGTTCCTGAAGCGCAACACCTGTAAATACCACCGTTCATGTTGGGTAGAGACCATCAGTCTATCACTCTTTTGCCTGTCTGCAGTACTGCCAGTCTGTCGTAGACGTGTGACAAGTCTTCCGATTGTGGATTTGCAGCATCCCATGGTCCTAACCACATGCTCTTGTGTCTCTTCTATCTTAAAATACCAATTGCTCTCTCCCTCTGCTCTGGTGTTAAGGCATGCTCCTGGTTGTCAATCAGTTAAAATGATGTGAGAGAATAAACCTGGTTAGCTTTTATACCCTAATTTGATACTGGTAATTTTGTTCACACTTTCCTTTTTATTCATGTAAATTCTTTTTTTTTTTCACGAAATACAAAATGCAATGTTCACTGGGAATAGACATGTTGTGTTTGAGATATGTGTTTTTAGCTAGTTTCAAACAGACTGACAGTTATTTTGACAATTTACAGTCGTTTTTATTAAGGTGGTGTTTCTTTTGAACCCTAGTTTATTTCATGAATATATATATATTTTTTTGTAATCTATAGTGTCATTACACCTGATTAAAAGCATTCTGCAGACAAGTAGTGTTTTAAGTGGAATACTTATCATGTATTGTTACAACACTCAGATGTCATTATTCTTCACATGACCATTGTTTATTCAGACATCACATATTGTCCATCCCCTGATGCCATCAGTTCTGCCTGAGAGTTTGTTGTGCCTGTACACAGACAGGAGGGACTCCCCATGGAGCTTCAGCCTCAGTCTTGCCTATGTGTTTGGGGGTAAAGTTGTAATTAGTGGTTATTGTAGAATAGACAAACAGCTTCTTTTACTCCCTTCTTTCAAAAGTGCTATGTGATATTCAGAAGTTGGGAATGTATACTTCTTTCACCTAAGTCTTTTGCTACCATTTGTACCCATGAATGAATGAATGAATGAATGAATGAATGAATGAATGAATGAATGAATGAATGTCCTCCAGCATTGTATCCAAAGATCATACAAACGCAGATACGTTATTTACAGTAAATCACATACATCTAGCAAAATGGAACAACATTTGTAACAAAGTGGAAGCATTTGGGTTTCCTGTAATGCTGACTTGGTTGTTCTTGGTCATCACATTACAGTTATGTTGATCCACTCTCATAATGTCAGTCACTGGAGTTTCTGGTTCTGACTTTATTATTTCAGACTAACATCATGTAGCTGGAATCATTCAATCGTCTATGCAACAAACAATGAAAACATGTAATGATTATCACTTTCTGGTATTGCATCAGTTTGGGAAAATTTTGAGATGCCAGCTATGATTTACATTACCTTTTTTCAGGAGAAATTGCCCCACCTGGATCTTACCTACATCTGAAACTTGGACTAATGCTGAGTTTAGCAACTGTATCAGAGGTCTGTATTTTACACATATTTCCTGCCTAGAATGATCTAATTATGATAACTGCTCTTGATGATTTTAAGTGCTCTTGAAGAACATGCCAGAAAAGCATCACTGTACTCGCAAATAGCATCCTTGGTTACTTCAGTAATTAGAAGATTGGAAATATTGACTGGGAGATTTTCAGCCACAGTAAGGCTGAAGTCATTAGTGATAATCATCAAGGTCTTTGAAATCATGTGGGATAAAGCTTGAATGATACTTCCCTGATTTATGTTGTCACAGTATTTTTTGTTTTTGTTCTAGGAGAAACCACTGCACATACTTGGCATTGGCAGAGAAGTGGAGGTGATACAGAGACTCATGGACTATGGCCGCCAGTTCTGTGACAGGGGTGTGTGTCACATGACAGGCAGTCATCTCACTGGCAAAGTCATCAGCGACAGGCAAGAGACTGCCCCATACTTCATAGAAGGTGAGTCATTGCAGACATGCCAAACATGTTTCTTTCAGAAGTATTTTCCATGTTCCTGTATCATATGGCATCTAAATAAAATTGTGAAACAAGATAAACAGAAGGTGGATCTAATTTAATCCAATATTCTTTATTCTTTTCTACAAAGTGATCGTAACTCCCATGCTGAAACATGCAATTTGAAGTGTTGTAGTGTTATTATCATCCTATTGGAAAGGGGATCTGTAACAGACCCACAAGGCTCTTTCTACCTAAACTAATGATTTTATGATTTCAGTGTGTTTGACCTTGTTGCTGACATTGTACCATGAACACAGTTTGACACCATTACCTGGTACTGGTAACTAATATGGAGATCATTTATGTAACATAATTGTCTGAATTTGGCAGAACAAAAATGTCTGCTAAATTACACTAGACTTGGACAAACAAACCATTGGTCATCATCATCCTCCTCATCAGGTAGCAGGATCTTGATGGATGATTCCAGCTATCTCACAACAGCATGATTTTTATTGGGGAGGGATATGATGTGAGAATCTGGTGTTGATACCAGACTAAAGTTGTGTGTTATAGGTGGTTCCTTGTTGTTGGCATCCGGAGGAGTGTGTTTCTTGGGGGAGCTGGGCAGGCTAAAGAGGAAGGTCCAGGAAAAACTGCAAGCAGGTACACACCCTACAAAGAGGGACATTTGAAGAACCATTAAAGGTCACATGCAACGTAAAACACAACTTTGCAGATTCTGGTACCTTTCGGTAAGCACTTACCGAAACAAATCATAAAAAATGCCAATTCAACCTATAAAGTTGAAAAAAACGCAATGAAAAAAAAGCCCGCGAAATCGGAGTTCAAACGTTTCACTAAATTCCCCCCAGCGCTGGGGGGAAAACTGGTTTCAATAGCTCTGCTGCGCTGCATCCATAACGCATGCGCAGTGAATAGGTTCGCAGAGCTTGAAACAGTATGCATGCCCAGCGTCTGAGGTCGTGAGCAGTAGTCTAATCTTGGTTGTGTACACAAACAAGTACATAGCATATCAGCAAATGAAACAGCCAATCGGAAGCCGTCGTTACACTTGAGTGCATATCCACCCACTATGACTGGGTTCGGCCTCCCGAGGGCTTCGTTTCGGGGGAAGTACGCCCAAGTACAAAATATTGCACTTTTGAATCGCGATTGTACACTTATAATTGTGTTTATTTGTTTTTTTAAAAGCAGCAATGTATATTATATGTCATGAATAAGTGATAAATGTGTTTTAATTATGTTTGATTTTTTTGGTTGCATGTGACCTTTAAGTATATGAATGTTGTGTTCATGGTTGGTTGTATATGACAGTACTAAGATGTATTGTTGGCAGTACCGAGGTGTGTTGATTGTTGGCACTACATGCCTTAGTATGTTTAACAGTGTGTTTGTAGTGCTTGGTAATGACATGGTGTGACAACTTGATCTTTACCAGTGTAATACAGTACCTAGATCTGTTGTGTGTTGGTAGTGCTAAACTAACAAGTTGCATTGACTGTTGGCAGTACTTGGCAGTGCTAAAGTGTACCTGGAGCTTGCCGCTAAACACACTGGTGGCCTCCCCCAGCGCACAGTTCAACCCCTCACTTGCCAGATATGGGGGTACTCGGACAACACACCCAACAAAGGAAATACATCTGACGATCTGTTCAGTCATCAGGACTCTGGAATCATTGCAAAATCAATGTTGGAGTAAAGTCACTATTTTTCTTGGCTGTATGTTTAACTATCTCAACACAACGTAAAGATGTTAGTAGAAAATATTCAGAAATAACTGGCATTTACTATTGCTTTCCATGTGAGAGAAAAAGATAAACATTGATTTAGTGAATACCTGACATCAATTTAATGCCACAGCCATAACAATGTATAGAATATATTTACAACTTTTCTAATTTTACCAGGAAGTTCCTGGGCTTCATCAGTTATGTCTGTTCACCTGATGAAGGGGCAAGTCAGGTAGCCCAGAAACATTGTGTTGTAAATATTAAAGAAGTGAGCACCATACCATATGTTATGCTATGCTACCTTCCAACTTTTAAATGCCCACATGTTATGCTATGCTACCTTCCAACTTTTAAATGCCCATCAAGTGCCACAGAGTTTAGCAGACCTTTGTAATGTTGCTTTCCATAACACCAATAAAACAAATTTCACTTATCTTTTTACTGATATTTGTGCACTTTAGTATGCCCATATGTATGGACTGTTGAAGTACTTCAACTGATAGAAGTTTGGTGTCATTTGTGCAGTGGGTTTGGGTGTATCTGTTACACCGATGTTGATGACGAAGTGACAAGAGAGGAGGTCAATACCCTCACAGCCAGCCAGGTTCTAGTACAGTCTATGGAATCTCAACAGCGGAAAAACAAACTACCTGTATCAGCTGACGACTTCAGGCAGGTGAGTCATGATTGCGGGGCTTCCATCTTAAGCTGATTATATATGTACATTTGTTTAACCAATAACTTGAAGTCAAAATGATTGCCAATATATTTCAACAGTTGTATATACAAGCAAAAGTATTTTTACATATTTGTAAATAGATGTTATTGTCCCAAGACCTGATAGAAGCTGAATTATCTTTGAAATGTTATGGAGGAAAATGACACCTGTAACTTTTGAAAGAACAAATTTAATTGAATATTATGTACATAGTGTATCCTTATGAAAAGGAGATGTGGACTTTGAACTTTGACTAGACAAACAGCTAGTTTCAGAAATGAACAAATAAGACAGTCAGTAAATTAATGTCTACAGAAATATTAAATAAGAACCTGGAAACTTTTTTTTAATTTTCAGAAATTGTGGATCATATACACTTTTCAAATGTTCAACCTCTGCATTGGCTCTGTTGGGTATATTTGTTTCAACACCTGTATGACAGGCTTGATGTCAGCTAAAGTTTGGATTTTCTGTTACTGTCTTACTCATTACATTGTGTAATGGTTTTGAAAGTGAAATATGGTTTTCATGTGGAAATATCAAATCAGTATATTCCTGGAGTGAAATCATTTGTAGAATGACACTATGTGTGTTTTCTTTTAGAATATTGATAAAATAGAATGAGAATTTCAACTTTGTCAGGTAACAGATGTGATTAGCGTATTTTTTCACAAAATCCTGTACTTATTTACCAATATACAATTTTGGAACGCAGTTTTTCCAGTACCTGAGCAGCTATAGAACCAAGATGACTGGTGAAGCCCTGCACCTGTTACAGATGTACTTCCAGGCCAGTAGAAAGACACGAGTTTGTTCAGAGTCTGGCACAGGCGTTCCTGTCACTGCCCTGCAAACACTGTAAGTGCCAAGATCTAGCCCTTATGAATATTTCAAGCTTCACTATAAGAGTGTGATTTAAAATCCCAGATTGGACACAATCCAGAAATGTACTAGAATCTGTACTTTACAAAGAAAGATCCCAAATAGAGCATGCATTGCTTCTAGCGTTTGCTTGTTTTTCTCCCTTATTGCCAGTAGAAAGACACGAGCTTGTTCAGAGTCTGGCACAGGCGTTCCTGTCACTGCCCTGCAAACACTGTAAGTGCCAAGATCTAACCCTTATGAATATTTCAAGCTTCACTATAAGAGTGTGATTTAAAATCCCAGATAGGACACAATCCAGAAAAGTACTAGAATCTGTACTTTACAAAGAAAGATCCCAAATAGAGCATGCATTGCTTCTAGTGTTTGCTTGTTTTTTCTCCCTGTATTTTTTTCAAGAATTGTTTTAAAAATACCTAAATAAACTTAACAGTTTAAATCTCTCAAACTGGCAGGAACATCCCATTTTGTGGAATTATATATAATTTTTAGACAAGAGTAACGCTAGTCAGGTAGCATTCTTTTCACACATGAAAAAGCACACATACAACACACTGACACCTGCTTCTCTCTTGCATTTTGATAATGATTTGTTTGACTTTTTTAAATGCCTTTGTTCTTGAGCAGACATATGCTTATGAAATACTTACAAATTGTTCAGACATACATTTCCAGTATGTTTTAGAACTTCAGCCAATTACCAATTTTAAAACAAAAGACCTTAATGAAGTCATTGTCTCCAATTACCACGAACAGCTTGGAATGCTTCTCTTCACACTGTAGGTGTTACACTGTTAAATAATTACCCCATTGTTCTTACCTGTTAATTTGATAGCTGCTTACTTGTGAAAACATTGCCTCTATTATCATTCAGTGCTGTATTCCATTCTTCTTACTGGAACTAATGTGTTTGTTTTAGGTAAGAATTAGTGATAATTAATCTTTGATCTTTGTAGCAATCCATGATTGTTTGTGTAGGCTTGACTTTGATCTTACTCCTTAAGAAAACACAGACTAACTTCAAAGTACCAGTGTGATAGCCTATCTGTTATTGTCTGGAGATTACAATTTCATTAACATGAGTTTCTAACACCTAAGCTTGAGTATATATTCTGTGCAAGCTGATGCCATGTCATTCTGTACTGACGGGAAGAGCAGTATATGCTGCATGTAGTTACACTAGTGACTTGTGTTAGCTGTTATATTCTCAATTCTGGAAGATGGATGCTGTTGCTGCTGCAGATGAACTAAGATGTCTTCTCATCTCTCATAACACAGCCACCCAGCAACTACATTCTCTTGGTAGGTATCAACTGAAGCCAGGTCTCCTCAATCAATGTCATGTAAAAATCTTTGAATTGGGATAGTTCTATGTACATCAAATTTATTAATTGTGTGTATGTCAATCAACTTTACTATGAAAATGTATACTTGCAGTATTGTAACATCACTTGCTTGAAAAGGGTGTTAGTAGCTACACCAAAATGTTGCTTTTTAATATTATCATAAGAAGATACATATCCATAGAACTCTCTCCGTTGTAAAATGGTGTTCAATCAAGTAATCTTAGCCAATGTTTCATCCGTATGTTTACAACTGAAACCTATCCTGAAAGAGGTAATACTTCAGGATTTGGCACACACTGAGGTACTAATATACAACCACAACCAGTTTAATCCCACCCTTGATCTCAAGGATGGTACTGATGCTAGTTAGCTTCAAATGTCATAGGAGTACTGAAGTGATGACATGAATAAGATATTTTTTAAATATCTCAATGTGTCCTATGTGATTCAACTGTATTAAATTCATACTACTATTTGTTTTCTGTAAAATCTTGTATTATTAATTCTTCCTGCATAAATTTAAATTCCACAGCAATATCAACCATCAAACTTTTTGACACATTATCAATTTGATAAGTATTGTTAAACATAAAGGCTGAATACCACCATGGCAACATAATTTGGTGTCTCTATCAAAGTTATTACATGAATTTAGTTGGAATGGTATTAATATAATTTCCTCTTTTCATAGATAATGAGATCAGTCGACTGACCAATAAGCTTGAGACAGTCCCAACAGCATGTCGCCTATCATTGACTGAGCGTGTGACAGCCCTTGAAGGAGTACGTAGGATGTTCTCTGTCTTCTGTTCACTCAAGTGGCAGGAAGTTCAAGCATTTGTCGGTGACATTACTTCATCACTAGACCAGCAACACACAGACCTAGAGACTGATGTCAGTGTTGAAGAGGATGTGAGAGATCTAGGCACATGGACATCTTGTATTTCCCTCAGGGGACAGTGATCATTCCAACGTTGAGATGGGTGAATTAACCTACTTACAAATGTACAGTGTTAACTGCCTGCCAGTGTGTTCAGATCTGGAGTAGGCAAATCACTGAGACAGATGGTAGCTCTTACTGCCCAGACACGGACAGGCAATAATTCAAACAAAGACATACACATGTCTTTGGTTTCAAAGAACCATTAAGACATGGTCAGTACTTGACACAGATGACTACATAGTCAGTATGTAGCTTGGAAGGACTCGGTCAATGAAAATGAATTGAGAAATAGTCTGAAGCTGTCCAAGCTGAAACTGTAAATATTATTTAATAGTGCTTTGGAACAAGTTGCAATCTTGTTAATGCTTTTGATGAATTTAGTGCTTGAATGGAATAAACTATGTTTTCATAAATGATTGTTGTTTTCATCTGCCAGAATATAAGAATTTGAGTTGTTGTAACATTGAGTAATATTAAATACTACATTATGACAAAGGTAGATGTTTAAAAATAGAAAAATTGATAAAACAAATATGTGTGCATCACTTACATTGCTATGAATATTTCTGTTTCACGCTTTCAGTGTATAATGTGAGACATGTAATACACTAGGTAGGTATACAAGGACATATCATCATACTCAGTGTACTTTCTGTCCAGCTGTATTAGTACACCATTGTTCATGTAACAATACTTTAATGAAAAAAACAAACTGAAAATTGAAGACATCCATCAGATTGTTAAAAATGTCATTTAGTATTTAGGATTGCGTATTATTTGGTTTGTTTCTCCCAAATAAAAAGCTATGGTAAGTCTAATGCAAATAAGTCCTAAACCAGATTTTAATATTAATCACTATTTAATCTATGTTGGAGAGTGTCCCTAATCACCATTAGGCACAATATATGTGTATTTTGTATTTTGCAGTGTCCCTGTTGTATTCTGTGAGTTTTTAACTGTTCCTAAGTATCTGCTCAAGAATGGGTCAGACTATGTACTTTGTGATTGAGAGTGACCCCACTCAAAGCCAGGTTAGAAACAGTCTGTGCAGAGTGACCCCACTGAAATCCAGGCTAGATAAATGCCTTGGTATTGTAGTGGTGCCCACAGAACGATCATGGGTTTCAACCTAGTCCTCATCATACGAAAAGATGTTAAGATATGGTACTTACTTTGTCTTTGCCTGGCATTAATGGCTGCAAAGGAGTTAGTATGATGTGTTTCAGTGGGGTATTCATGCTTAACTGTGTCCTGGTATCTCAGTGGGGTAGCACTATGAAACCAGTATGGCTAGTACAAGCAGCCACACATACACACTCATGCACATTATCATAAGACGTTAAACCCCATTTCACCTCACCGTGCCAGGCCAAACACAGTCTGTGTGTACATAATTCTACAGGGTGTCTGTCTCTTGCAGCCTGGTCAGACAATCTGTTTGTACTCTGTTGCAGTGTGTCCCTGTCTCATGGCCAGGCAAAGCTCAGTCTGCGTCACAAGGTCCTAGAGGAGGATGCTGTCATGGCCATCAGGATATATGAGGAAATTCTTACAGCAAGATTTGGTTAGTTCAACATGACGAAATAACTGAAATGCAACCATAGTTTACTGTGCCATACTTATTGTTACTTGGTATTTTAAACTTAATTTATTGAGAAGGATATAGTATTACCACAGCTCATGGGATTGCTCTATCCCATTTCATGATCTTACTTATGGCATCTGGCATTGATATCAGTTTTCAAGTTAACCCCTCCATGTTTTTGTAATTTTCATCAAGTATCAGAAAACATGTTTTCAAATCTTGATCTTTGAATTTGTACAGGAATGTCCATATTGAATGTGCAGCCAAGATCTCATGTGACAAGCAAGTGTTTTGAAGAGTTTATAGGACCAGAGGTATGTATGATTTTTTAAAACCAGATCAAAACCTTAAATTTTTGGTGCTGTGAAACTATTTGAAAATTTGATTTGACCAAAAACTCACATTATCAAAATGTTACTAGGCAGTCTCCAAAGCACTGTAAACATGAGGTCCTAAGTTGGTACCCCTGATCACCTGCATGAAATCAGGGGCAGATCCAGTGCCCCATCTCCATCTCCCCCAATTTTTTCCTCCAAGAGGATTATTTCACCCTAACCTTTGATGTATGTGCACCCCCACGGAAATGCATCAGCATCTTGTAACCATTGTTGTATGTTTCAATTTAAGCAATCGAACACATGTCTGTTCTCTCTATTGTCTTCTTATCAGTAGTTTTCCAGCTTAGAGGCAAAACCGTTAAACATCTTCGTTATGACATTCAAGCATAGGTAATGAATTGATCCTTTTTTCTATTTATTTCATTTTAATTTTTAATCTTCACAGAATGACAGGGCAATGCACCAGTTTCATATTCAACTGATCCGATTCTGTGGTCACACTGGAAACATGGAGGAATGACGTGTACACATTGTCACAGACATCACTTTGGATGTTACAGTAGATGTAACAAAATACATTACAGTGGGACCATGTGATACTTACACTATATGATCACATTCTTACATGAGTCAGTACTGCAGACTCAACAGCAATATTGGTACTATCAGGCTCTGTGTCAGAAGTGTTTGTTGACTGGATCAGTGTAAATGTAAAGATGTCTGACCTGCTCCACAGTAGAAGCATTTGTTAACCTGAACAGTGAGCGGCAGCAAATACATAACTCTTAAATATAAAGGTCTTAACATCAGCAAAGAATTCTAATTCGGAGTAAACTATTAATTTCAGTATTGATGCCCAATGTTGCTTGAATTGTTCTAATGACATTGCTGGAATCTCTTTATGTTGTTGGTGCTGGTTCATCTGTGTCAGAGTATTTCTTAACGAGTTCAAATTGTCTGCATTGTATACTGTTCACTTTTATTATAGTAACCCTTCAACATCTGTGATAGTACACTTAGTAATAAACTATTTCTTTCAGAGTTTATTTTTTTTATTTATCCATATATAATACAAAGAAGTTAAATAAGCACATTCTGTATTTTTGCAGGTTTTCAACATGTACGAAACAAAAAAACATTTTGTGGTGACCATGATGGAACCTCACTGATATCTTTATGTGACTCATAAAAACAACAAAATTAGCGGAATCCATGTTGATTTTATGATGAAAATTGATAATCTTAAAGAAACGTATTTCATACAAAACCATGTCTGTAGATGTATTTCACCCTGTAATGTTTGATGTGAATTTATTTGTGAAAGTGAATATTCATGATTTAAAGTCAATACTGAGTGTGACCTCCATTATGCTGACCAGCACTTTCTTCCTCATAGCCCCCTGTCAGCCCCTGATCCTCTGAAGGGGTAGTCTACACCATTCCTTGTGTAAAGCAGCTTCCAAATGGGTTAGGTTCTGTACAGGTTGATCCCGTTGTTGCACACGACTAATTATGTTTCAGATATTCTCCCAAGGGTTGAGATTGGGGGTCATTCCATCGTGAGATATGTCAGAGGGTGTCTAACTACATTTTTTGTGTATATTAACTACATGAACTACATGTGTCTATGAATGAGTTATCAGCTAGACAGATCACCTTACATTAGTTTCACAGGTATGAACTGGAGCCAGGAGTCAGCTGGGTCGTATACTTCTGTCAACAACTTCACAGCAATGCAAGCCTGAATGAAGTCTGATATTCACCTCTCAAACAAAGGCTTTGAATAATTCTGTTTCTGTCCTGGATCCCTGGTACAATGCACAAGTATGAAAAAGGTCATTTGCTATTTGGAAGTCATTACGTAAAATGTGTATTGCATCATCTGGTCCCCTGTAAAGTTTGCTTCAATATCTCCAATCGATTTCCCACTTGCTCCAACTGTAACACCATGTGTCATGTACACTTGAGATATTTAAACTACAGCTCATCAAAATAATATCCATGAGAAATGTAAATCTGAGCATGACAGGTAAGCAAGGTGGAGCTGGCAGACGAAGAAGAGTGCAGACAGACAAGCAGAAAGCATGGCAAAGACAAGGGGGTATGAACATGGACAACAAGCCAATTCTGCCCAAGTGTCAGCCTGACTTTGCCACCTTCCCCTTGTAGTGTCTGTTGGACTCTTTGTAAACTTGTCACCCTACCACACACAGTGGCACCTTGAGAATAAATACACCCATTCTTTTCAATCCACTATGACTGGTGTTGCTTGAATAGTGCCAAAGGTGATACAGAACCCACTAAAGCTGACCCAAGCCCATACATCATTCCACTTTTTTACCTGAATAAATGGGGTTTTCGAAGCCAAGACATAAAAACAGGTTGACAGAACTGTTAACTACAAACAAGATACAGGAGCACACATTTTATTATATTTTGCCACATTTCAATATTTCAGGCAGCAATATATAGCAATACTAAACCAGATTCATTCCACTGCCCTTTTACAGTTTTAGGGTTCATACAACTGCAGGAGGATCTGTGTTCCAGTGTGGAGATTTGTTTCAACAGTTTTAACATTATTTTAAATAGAAAACTGAAGAAATATTTAATGAAATGTAAGTAAACAAAAGGAACAATCATTTCATCATTACGTCAATCATCTATGTCATATAATCAAACAGAAATCACATAGTTTATAAACTGTTAACCTTATCACTATGTGTTACAAGTAACATGACAGAAATACAGTCAACGCAACATAGCGGTGCATATGACAAAATATGTGCAGTGCATATGACACAGAACCTGGATCAAAACTGATCAAAAGACTTAAAAAAATGTTCTGTAATTTTAAATTCAGATGTGGAGAAGACTATTGAGCTGTGTTGGTATATTTGTCACTGACTTTCCAAACAATACTCTCATTTAGATCTTCTGACATAGCATTCAGTACATCTAATAGAAATATATATTCTATAAAAAAATTTAAACATATGGGTAACAGTACAGGAATTTGGTATTATGCTTACACAAAAATAACAAAACAGGAAACAATTGAAATATGCATGGCAAGAAAAATGCAAGGGAGCTACATGGTGCATGTAAGCATTACTATAATCCCTTGGCAAGACATAAACAGTAACAGGAAATGAACATTGACAACTTTCAATACCATCTGATCAAGACAAAACAAAATGGTATGTTAACTAAATCTGAATAACATTTTGTGACAACACCTTGTGACATCATGAAGATTGTTGCTGTATACATTAGTCCTTTAACTACCCATCCATTCAAAATACATAACTCAAAACTAATTTGTCAGAGTGTTAAGAATGAGTGAGTTTAGCTTTACACCACTTTCAGCAATATTCCAGCAATATCACAGTGGAGACACCACTAATGGGCTTGAGCTAATGTGGGGAATCAATGTAGTGACCGAAGACAGGTGCTTAGAAGGTTAGGTATGCCCCAATTCAAAACACAACGTTTTCATGTGCCCTGTCTACTTGGTCACATGATGAAATGCTAAGGATTTACTAAACAAAATAAAACTGCAATATCAAATTTAACTCAAAATTATTTTGGCAGTGCATCTTGAAATACATGAAATAAAATTCAAAGCTATACATGTTGCGGTGTTTGATTATCTGAAGCCTAAACACCGAGAGCAAAGTAATTTCATGTTTGAGTCCATTTTGCCAAATATTACAAAAAAAAATCCATTTTGCCAAATATTACCCAAAAATTGATATGCATTCTCAAATTGTGTCAGAATTGTTGATCTTGCCTATTGTTGTTGGTAAACTCAGACAGGCTACATGAGAATGTTAAGAGTTTAACCAATAACAAGCAACCATCTGATACCACTCCAGACTTAAGTACTTTGATGAAATAATGAAAGACACACAAAACAATTTACAAAATTTTATATTAACACCAGAACAGTTTTAGTTAATATTTCAGATCGTGAGTAGGGATCATATATGGTAAAATTACTCTACTCTTTGTTTAGGACCAATCAGAATGGTTGCCATGATTACATTTTTGGGTGACTCCCCATGTCCTTGTTCATTTCTTAATGCCCCTCCTGAACAGAAAAAAAACAGCATCTCAATGAAAAAAAAAACCCATATCAGTCTTACTTACCCTCTCCAAGAAAATGTCATATACTTTATGACATCCCTCAAATTCCCACTGCATTCTTCACTTTGACTAGACTCTTACGTTACAATGTGTCAGCTTTTGACACTTACAAAAAGAATTAGCAAAACTTACTAAGTAAGATCCTTAAAAGAAATGACCAAAGTGGCTTCACTTTGCAAAACAATCTAACATCCTTACATATGGTTTTATGCTGCTTTTAGTCAAAGACTGCTGAGGAATGTTTCTGTTTTCCTCACAGACAGCATAAATGTCTTAAGGTCTCTGCATCGATTTGAGTAAACTTAAAATTCTCTCTTGGGACATTTTCAAAGAGGGCAAAATCACAAATGGGCTTACACAAAGTACCGAAAAGGGGTACCAGCCCTGGGTCACACCATTGCTTAAACTGCTTGCAATGACAGAATATGACTGTCAGAGCACCAGGATTACATTGTTGGAGACATATACCAAACATATAATGTACTTCTTGCTTGGCCCCCTACACTGACACTAAACAAGAAGAAACTGCAATACAAGAACAAATGAGTCTGCAGGAACAATGAGCAGCTGTCACTTGACAAATAATACAATAAAACACATACCTTGTGCATGATATACACATTAAAGTATATAGATCTAATATTAGTTAAGGCAGTGCCATGATGCCATATCTTTCAGTTGGCCAAAACTATCATGTCCTTCCAATTCAACAGATCTAAGATAGAATAGGTCTTCACAACCCATGCTTGCCACATGCCAGGATCAGGTGGTCAGGCTCACTGACTTGGTTGACACATGTCATCAGTTCCCAATTGCACAGATTGATGCTCATGTTGTTGATCACTGGATTGTCTGGTACAGACTCAGTTATTTACAGACCGCTAACATATTGCTGGAATATTGCTGAGTGTGGCTTAAAACTAAACTCACTCACTCACTTTAATTCTATATGGTGATTTCACACATGCCAAACGATTCCCGGAACCAAATTTTTCATTTGATTCATGATATATTGTATGGATGACAAATGTTGACCACTTTCACAGTTTCAGTGTTCCTGCTTACTGACAAGCTCAGAAATGGGCTTTGTGTATAGAACATTTCTTAGCATTTGTTGATCTACAGATACAGCGCAAAGTGCAAAATAGGCAAGAGGTGTTTTCAAATTCTGAACTTAGCATAGTGCGGCTTTCAACCCTTAACCTTGATGAATAGAGGAAGCAGATTTGAGATTACAACTGTCAGACCTACAACTAATAAGATACATACATGTAAAACAAGATCACTCAGGTATGCAAAACTGTCTCTGGTGAATACCTGTTCACATTATAATACTTACTATTTTTTCCTCGATTAAATCTCCAATCACACAGTTATTAACTCAGCATTTATACACAAAGAATAATGGGAAAATTCCTTCCATTCGTTTATTTGAGTAATAGTGAAGACTACTGAGCAAATGTCATTTAAAATATTATCATTCTCTTTCAAAACAATACCTTGGAATAAACTCAAGCATGAAATTTTAATAGAAAGTTTAACAATCCTCCTTTTTACTGGAATATATTCAGATAAAATTCTTTTATATTTACATATCATAATCACACGGTTTCATATTTCAGTTGTTTTAAACTGCTGTTCTCTGCAATCATCCTTCATATCACTAGTGTGTACGTTCCGATAAATCTCTACTATACACGGGATGCCAAAAAACTTTATTACCTTCCTTTGCTGGCTCCGCATTCTGACAATAGCCAATCAGGTAAGCTGTCGTTACAACCAAGCTTCCCAGCCTCAACAAAGATAGCGGTTGCAGCTGCAAAGATATGTTTGCAGAGTGACTCAGATTTTTGGGAAGTCATACCGATAAATTGATAGGTCCTAAATTTTAATCAAAACATATGCAAGAACTCCTTATACCTCTTTCAGAGACCCTCTGCATGGTTTGTGTTGCTAAGTTTAATCGGTTAGATAATTTAAAAAGTGAAAGTGTGTTGTGATTGGTTCGCCCAGCTTCCCAGCGTAGACACCTGATTGGATAAACCCAGTCAAGGGAGATACTAAATTTATCGGCTAAGCCACAGATGCAAGGTATAGTGGAGACTAGTTGGAACATATACCCTAGAGGTATCAGGGATGCCTGCATTATGATGCTAATAATTAGCTGGAATCTATTCCTAATCCATTCAGCATGTTCAAAAAATAAAAATTAGTTCAAATACACATTTTCTCTGGTATGTAATCAATAAGAACTAATTTTGCATCTCTCTCAACTTAGCCTCGCTTATTCGGGCTCAGCAACAAGCTTGTCATGAACATGCATAAGACCTTTGAAGTATTTGACCGTTTTCACTCGAAGTTCCAATGTGGCTGGTTCATCACAGAGGAACATGGTCTTGGGATGTTGCTGGAATGCTGATACTGTCCACATGTGGTTCACCCCTTCCTCGATGGCCTTGCTTAGGGCAAGAGCCTTGTGAGCACCCGTGATGAGAATCATTACCTGTCAACACATTCTCATATCAGGAATGACAATTTTTTTATGGCTCATCAATTCTGTAATTGGGAAGGGATTTAAGTCATGTTCAAAGGTGTTTAAATGTCCCTAAAATCCCCCCAATGGAATATTACAAATATCCCAACTTCTGCTATATGATATCTTGCTGACTCATTTTATGGCTTTGTAGAGAAAACCTGTGTTCACTGATAACAGTACTAATAAACAGGGAGTTTTAATGTTTAATTTTCTATTCTTCATTATCATGATTAATGCACTGAAAATACTATCAAAGTGCAATGTTAAAATACTTCTGATTTTTAAGCTAAGACATTTTAATAATCACCCCAATTTTGGACAAGACAGTACCTATTGACCATTTTCCCAATTAATCACTGACATTTCAATACAGGTCTTCTGTACCAAAACTGGCAAGTATTATTTCAATACATTTCATTGCCACTGTTCATCCATGACTATTGCAAGTCAAATTCCAAATTAGATACTCCTATCACTAATATCCCATATCAACAGCAATTACTATGAGACACAATGTGAATGGATAACACGGTGACAATTATATCAACAGAAAGTTCTCTGCAGTCCTGTTCTTGATATTGTCATTCAGTTCTGCTTTGTTGCTTCTATAAACAACACACAATTACAGACTGAACAAGGGGGATAGTTCAATGCATATACAACATCTTTAGTACAATATATGCAAGCACTTGCTTTATATCCATAGAACTATCTCCTTGTTCATCACACCAACTTCAAAATGCAACATAAAGAAGTTTACTGCATGCTGGATACAGTTAACCAACTCACCTCTTTTGCATCCATCACAGTTCCCACACCTACTGTAAGCGCCTCTGTTGGAACCTTGGACATGTCTCCATCAAAGAAACGGGCATTGGCCAAAATGGTGTCCTGGTTGAGGGTCTTCATCCTGGTGCGGGACACCAAACTCGACCCTGGCTCATTGAAGGCGATGTGTCCATCAGGGCCAATACCTGAACCAAAATGTTGGACAATTTTCAAATATCACAAATAATGGTAGAAACATCAAGTGTAATAACTTTACTATATCTTCAAGTGCATCTCAGCAAAATTGCAAATCTGGTTGTAAGGAGGAATTAACATGATGCTCCAATGTTGTGAACAATAGGATTCGATCATGACCTTCTAAAACTACCTACAATGCAAGCTCAATATTTCATACTGGGCTTTTTTACTATTTCCTAAAATTTTACTATTTCCTAAATAATGATTGAGATAAACCAATCTGAGGAAGTGATTGAGTTGGGGTGGGGGTTGGGGGTGAGAGAAAGAAGAGAAATGTCTTCAAGCTTACTCAATTTAACTCAACATACTATGGTTAACTTCTCTTGACAGGCATTCCACATTCAACCTGCAAGAATTTTCTAACAAGATCACCAATGATTAGCAAAATTATGTCCATTTGTCAACAAGATAGCTGCAGACCAATCAAACAGATTCAATGCCACAAAACGATAACATGATTTATTCCCTTTCAGACATTTACTCCGTTGACACATAGACAAGACAACATTGAGGCAACGTCCTCTCACCTCCAATGAAGAGTTCAATTCCTCCTGCTTTTATGATCTCAGCCTCAAAACTGTTACATTCAACTTCCAAGTCTGCGGCATTTCCATCCAGGATGTGAGCATTCTCTGGCACAATGTCAATATGCTTGAAGAAGTTGTTCCACATAAAGGAATGATAGCTCTCAGCATGATCTCTCGGAAGACCTGTGAGTTGACACATGGTGATCAATAAGGAAATTATTACGTACTGAATTTTCTTGAGTATAGTGAATACTTATTGTAAATAATTACACGTTATATTGAATATCCATGTCTTTTCCCCCTGCCTTGAAAACACTGTGAACATGTAACATTAAAAATAACAGGTCAACAAATCTATCCAAAAGTAAATATACAAATGTGTACTGACAAATAAACAGCAACATTTACAGAGGAAGTATTTCTTACATGCACTAAAACAGTAAATTGTAGTCCCAGCTATTTAGTTTCCAGAGCAATTAAAAAAACACATTGGACTGTTTACTTTTGAAAGGCTGTATACACATCACAAATAAGACTGAAATGGTGCTGTTTGTTGTTCAAGAATATTCCTTAGCCAAAAGTATGACTAAGTTTGAAATAAAAGGTGATGATTTTCAGATGAGGGGTCCATTTTGCAGAGCTTAAGTTAAAATTTGAAAAACATCATTTTTTTCTTCTCGAAACTTTGTGGCACACCTGATCTTAGAACTCTAGGTTAAACAGACCCCAACAAGCAGCCTATATTTGTTTTGAGAGGAAACTAAATGAATCCAGTGGTTGACTGTGTTACAATATAGAGTTGTGACTTTATACAGAGTGGGACAATATAGAGTTGTGACTATAATTATATAAAATGGGACAAAATAGAGTTGTGTGACTATATACAGAGTGGGACAATATAGAGAGTTGTGTTACTATATACAGAGTGGGACAATATATAGTTGTGTGACTATATACAGACTGGGCAATATTGAAAGTTGTGTGACAATATACAGTGTGGAACAATATAGAGAGTTGTGTGATTATATATAGAGTGGGACAGTATAGAGAGTTGTGTGACTATATACAGAGTGGGACAATGTAGAGAGTTGTGTTACTATATACAGAGTGGGACAATATATAGTTGTGTGACTATATACAGACTGGGCAAGATTGAGAGTTGTGTGACAATATACAGTGTGGAACAATATAGAGAGTTGTGTGATTATATATAGAGTGGGACAGTATAGAGAGTTGTGTGACTATATATAGAGTGGGACAAAACACAAACTAACCATTATGTTTCATTTCAGTTGTTCAATCTGTTCTTGCTACTTTCACCATACAATTGAAATTTTGAAAATACTAAATGTAACATTACATTTAAAGAAAACAGAGTCATTAGGTTTATTCAACAGTCAACTGTCGTAAAAAACTCAACAGTTTATGGCATAAGGAGATATAAGCTATAGTTTACAATGATGCACAGAGATAATCTGGTAGAGGATAACAATGACATTTTCTTTGCTTGTACTAGTAGTCACACAACTCGTGCAGATGTTTTTCACATGCAGTGATGCCGCTCCCAGCTGGGGAAATGGGAGTGATTACTGAGCAGCAGAATCACTGTGTTTAGAATATAGTTCCTCATACCAGCCAAGGTTTAGTTGTTTGTGAACTTACCTACATACTCATCCATGTTAAAAGTCTTGACATATTTGAAGGAGAGTTTACCAGCTTTATGAAACTCTATCAAGGCCCTGTACATACCAAGTGGAGTACTTCCTGCAACAGAAAAATCATAAGGTTACCCAGCCCCAGCCAACATGACATTACAATGGCCTGTAACGGCTCCCTTCCTTACTTGTAACTTCAGCAAGAATTAACCTAAATGGCCCAATATGTATAGTATTCCCAGAAATTATTGAGAATCATGTTGCGTCATGTAACTCATTACGTTTATTAACTTCTGGCGTTTTACTTACATAAACATGTTAAAACATCATCCTTTTACAGTCTCAGTCTTGTTTTAGAACTTTGTTAGACCTCCTCGCTCAGCAATGCATGCCTGAATACGCCTAGGCACACTACCCATCAAAGTTTGTAGGTAATCGTGTGACAGGGTATCCCAATATTGGACCACCTCGGCCTTCATATCTTCAATATTTCTCAGTCCCTTTTGGTTTATTCTGTCCTTCATGACTCCCCACACATTCTCAGTTGGGTTTAGGTCTGGGCTGTAACTGGGCCAGTCTAAAACTTGAACATTTTCGCCCGACAACCACTGTTTTGTGTAGCGCGCAGTGTGTTTTGGGTCATTATCATGCTGGAAAATCCAATCATCTTCATACAATGTTTGTGCTGTCGGAAGAAGGTGACCATTTAGAATGTCAACGTATCTTTCTTTTGTCAAGTTTCCCGTGAAAACACACAATGGCATCACTCTGTGAGCCGATATGCAACCCCACATGTGAAACTTCGGGCTATGTTTTGGTCGCTGGTAGATAGTTTTGACAGTATCTTTGGTCCAAATTTTCACATAATTAGGGAAAAGCCAAACAGAACTTTCATCCAGACATTATTGAGAAAATCTTTGTTTTTTTTCTAATGATGCTAAGATTGGAAAAAGGGCTTTCACTATGCACTAAGCATACTAAATAAGGGAGACAACTCTTGAAGGCTTAGAAGGCAGCTCATTACGTCAAGAGTTATCTCCCTTGTCTGAGCAGACGGCTTCCTGTGTTGACATGGCAGAATTTACAGCAAGAGAGAAAAGAAAGCTCATTCTAGATGATTTTGAAAGGGGTGAGGCTGATGCTAAAGTGTTAGCTTGTAGACATGGTATTCCTCTGTCTACAGTATACAGAACTTTGAAGAATATTCAAACAGGAACCGGGATAGAGCACAAAGCAGGGGCAGGTCGGCCTAGGAAATTCAGTGTTGTGGATCGCCGAAGACTTGGGCAGATTGTGAGTAGGGGCAAATTGAAAAGTGTTGAGAACATCAGAAATGAAATGATTAGCAGAGGAAGTCCTCAGGTATGCAATGAAACAGTTAGGCAGGAATTACAGAGACTTAATTGGGTGAAAAAACGTGGAATTCCCTCACCGTTGATGAAAGATGCACAAAAGGAAAAACATTTAAACTGGTGTCGGGCTCATGAAAATCAAGATTGGGATAATGTTTTCTTTTCGGATGAAAGTTCTGTTTGGCTTTTCCCTAATTATGTGAAAATTTGGACCAAAGATACTGTCAAAACTATCTACCAGCGACCAAAACATAGCCCAAAGTTTCACATGTGGGGTTGCATATCGGCTCACAGAGTGATGCCATTGTGTGTTTTCACGGGAAACTTGACAAAAGAAAGATACATTGACATTCTAAATGGTCACCTTCTTCCGACAGCACAAACACTGTATGAAGATGATTGGATTTTCCAGCATGATAATGACCCAAAACACACTGCGCGCTACACAAAACAGTGGTTGTCGGGCGAAAATGTTCAAGTTTTAGACTGGCCCAGTTACAGCCCAGACCTAAACCCAATTGAGAATGTGTGGGGAGTCATGAAGGACAGAATAAACCAAAAGGGACTGAGAAATATTGAAGATATGAAGGCCGAGGTGGTCCAATATTGGGATACCCTGTCACACGATTACCTACAAACTTTGATGGGTAGTGTGCCTAGGCGTATTCAGGCATGCATTGCTGAGCGAGGAGGTCTAACAAAGTACTAAAACAAGACTGAGACTGTAAAAGGATGATGTTTAAACATGTTTATGTAAGTAAAACGCCAGAAGTTAATAAACGTAATGAGTTACATGACGCAACATGATTCTCAATAATTTCTGGGAATACTATATATTCCTGAACATATAAATCAGATACTTTATGCATAACATAAAGGTGCACAACAAAAGGTCTACTACAACTTTGGGCTCATTCAGTAGTGTTCAAAATAAAACTGTTTTCCCTTCAACATTCAGAATCTGCGGTCAGTTCCATGACCACAATCTAACAACAGTAATGCTGTACTGATCAATTTACATATACTGAAGTAAGATACATCAAATCATCTGGCAATTAATTCTTGTGATAACTTTGGAAGTAGTAGATTAAGGCCAAGTAGTAATACTACTCCTCAAGCTTATACTACTGGATTTAATACTCCAGTTGTACAATTGTTTATCAGCAGATGGATATGCTCAGTCTTTTTCAATGCCATTTCACAAGCATTAATCAGAACTACTTAAATTCTTTTCAAATACACATTATTGTTATCTTGTATTTATTTTGATCCCATCTTGTACTATTTATTTAGTATTCTCACCTTATTCTAAAATTTTGTTACCAAATTTTGCAAATAACCGTCTTGACTGCCTTTTCAAAATTTTACCCTCTTAATACCCTTCAACTTTACTTAGTGACCAAAACATCTGATAATTTGAAAGGTTGATCTCCTAAGCTTATTGTCAGAAGCTCTGTAAAGGAAGCCGTCCAAAGAACTATGAAATATATCCTTGGACATACTTTTGCTTCTCAATAAACTGGTGGGGACCAGAATGCTGGAACTTGTGGAGGAACAAAGAACCAAGCCAGAAAGTATTTGCCCCATCTTCAGCTGTGTGCTGTAATCACTATTGACTAAAATAGCTTTCATATATAGTTCTAGATTACAGTCGAACCCTGTTTGTCCGGACATTTTGGTTTCAGTTGAAAATTGTCAAGATAGCGAGACGTACAATTAATTGGATCAAACAAGCAAAACGTGAAAATTAAATGAAAGCAAACAAATTTTCATGTACGTATATCAATAAATCAACAGTTAATAGTAACAACAGTGAATCATGATGACAAATAAGTGTACCGATAACACATGGAAGGCGGAACACAGGTTACCATTTATCAGGTTGTCTGGGATGTAATCATGTAGCATGTGGAGCTTCAGATGGTAAGCTACATGTAAACGTAAATCGATGACAAAAAGTTTCTATTTTGTCAATTGCATATTCTTTTTATATTTTAAATGCCCTACAAACATATGACATCGCGTCCAACTTATGCTGTCTGCAGAAAGTAAACTTCCAGATAGGATCACATGACTTAGATCATGTGGGAGGCTATTTCTAATTTGCATTGCGACAGATAGCAGGGGTCGATTTATAAGTGTTATATACAGTACAGTTACAGTGTAGTTTACCTTAAGCCTACTTAACATGTGTTTTCGTTACAGATGAGATGTTCTCACAAGCGCCAAATCCTATTGAGTGACACGTGTCACTAGTGTTTTGATGGCTAATTAATCAATTCACACCAAATGCCTTCAGATAGATTAAGAGTGAGTGAGTGAGTATAGTTTTACGCCGCACTCAGCAATATTCCAGCTATATGACGGCGGTCTGTAAATAATCGACTCTGGACCAGACAATCCAGTGATCAACAACATGAGCATTGATCTGTGCAGTTGGGAACCGATGACATGTGTCAACCACATCAGCGAGCCTGACCACCCGATCCCGTTAGTCGCCTCTTACGACAAGCGTAGTCGCCTTTTATGGCAAGCATGGGTTTCTGAAGGTCTATTCTACCCCAGGAGCTTCACGGGTTTGTTAGCAAATACTTGGAGAAGGTCAATGAATATTCATCAGCATCACCAGAGCTAATGAAATCACTTAGTCATGTGGTAAACGGTATTGACATGACACATACACATGCACGTTGCATATATCTCTCCGTCCGGATAACTGGGTCATTTTTCAATGGAAATCAATGGGAATGGTTGAAAATTCGCTGTCCGGGTCCAGAAGCGTGGGGTCCGGTTAAGCGAGTACAATTAATGAACATAAGTTTCGTTTCACATAAAAATCGTCCGGAAGGCAGGGTTTCCGGATATGTGGGGTCCGAGAAAACAGGGTTCGACTGTAGTTAGTTTCAACAATTAAAGAGTGAGTGAGTGATTTTAGTTTTACATCGCACTTAGCAATATTCCAGCTATATGGCGACGGTCTGTAAATAATCGAGTCTGGAACAGACAATCCAGTGATCAACAACATGAGCATCGATCTGCGCAATTGGGACATGTGTCAACCAAGTCAGCTAGTCTGACCACCCGATCCCGTTAGTCGCCTCTTACGACAAGCATAGTCACCTTTTATGGCAAGCATGGGTTGCTGAAGGCCTATTCTACCCCGGGACCTTCACGGGTCTCAACAATTAAAGAAATAATGTCAGTGAAAGTTAGCACTAGTTAGCTGTAGTGCAGAGTAACTATATTGAAGCAACTGTGAAATTAATGGTGGTCATTCCAATCAAATTTTAAATATGGTCACTACAGTGGCCATATTGAAAATGCCAGCTTAACTCACTGACCATTTATTTCTGTAGTGATTAAGCAGAAATTTGGTGTGTAGGATTAGTCAGATCTCAGTCAGTGTTATGGGTATGGCTGTGATGTGGGTCGTTTTGATCGAGACGAGTTAAAGTTCAGTGACTTGAAAACTGCAGTAAGACAAAGTTTCCAGGGCAAAGAATTACCTTATTAAAGAATAAGGCATTACATACTGACAGGTGTGCAGTTAAATCATTAGAACTTTGAACTTCTGCATAATGGTTTTGATGTTTATGGAAAGTCATATCATATTCAACAACGTTTTAAGAGCTGTTCTCAAAAATCCCCTACTTAGGCTGAGAGTGAGATAATACTGAGAAATTCAGGGGACAGTGACAGGGACCGCTACAATCAGCTACAAACTAAGGAGGCAGCAGCCATCACTCACAATAACAAATCTGAGTAAGCACAATATGCTGTATATGGCATATGAAGATATGACAGATGTTTTACTTTATCCCTGTTGTTTTCCTTTGAGCATGTTTAGCAAATTAAATACAGAGGGGTGATGCTTCCAAGGGGTGGACATTAGTGACAACTTTTATACATGAATCGTAGCACTGTATCTCAATTGTTGAACTCATGACAGTTAAAATTTAGGAGTTTGCTGTTGTGAAATTTTATATGTAACTGAGATTCCTTTTGGGGAAACAATGGACATAGTTTGTGTGCCTTTGTAATGTTTATTTACACCATGATACATGAAATTTTGGGTGAATCCCTTGCTCACGGTGGACGTTAACAGCTGGGTGACCATGTACCGGAGCATAGATTTTGTCTCCTTCATAGAGGTTGACACCCAAATTGGACCCTTCAGTTGTGGAGCCAACATACTACCACTAGGCAATGAGTCTAATGTGGTATCATACAAAAGGTTCCAGAATGTAAAAGTGTTATGGTACACATAATCTCACACTGGGGTAGTACAAGACATTTTGTATTGGACCTTTTCCACTCCAACGTGGAAAATACTCCTGGTTTGGTACTGAAATCTGTTATCAAGCCATTACAGGCCCAGTCACAAAGGTGGGAAATAATGTAAGAAAAATATTGTAACAAACATAAAAATTGTAAAACCTAATACCAGACACAGAAAATGGGCTTCACACTTTATACCCATGTGAGGAATCAAACACAGAAGCTTGAAGGTATTCAATGCATTGAAGTTGCAGTTTGACGCATAGTGCACAGTGAGCAGAGAGGACACAGTACTCTGACAATAAACATTCATGGGACATCATTAAATGTAACATGGCTGTCAACATTCTACAATAAAATTTTATGTATATTTTATGGAAGTCCAGAAAAACCCTGTTTAAACTTGCTCGTGATCACTGCTTATCAGGCGTGTGGTGTAGAAAGTTATGAGTGATAGAGCAATGAACTGAACAACCAGTGGCTCTCATGATATCCAACATTACAAACAAGGTGAACACGTGATCGATTCTGCACAGGTATTGTTTAAGGGTCGTAAGAATTCATACAGCAACTGTCAAAGTTTTGATACAATCCAGTACTACAACTTCCAGAGATAAAAAGGTTGAATTATTTCCAGTTCCGCAGAATTTCTGTACACTGCCCAGAACACTTAAGCGAGAAAGAGAGAATTTTACGCCACATCAGCAATATTTCAGCCTAGATTGAACACAAAAGACAAGAGAATATTTTGTACTCATTTCATGCATAACATGAATGTGATCTAGAATTTCTCAGTAACCTGGACTACAGACAGCAAACCAAACAGTGTGAGCAATGTTAACTACTACCCCTGACCATGACTCCCAACTTCAGCTGAACAAATTAATAACAATTATTCTTAACAGAAACAGAAGTTCAGTATCAAACTATGTACTGCATCTTTCCAATAAACAAAGAAACCATTACCCAAATCTGAAAAACATACATAAATGATTGTAAAGTTATGAGTTGAACTTTCTAGGACTTGGGTATAAAAATCAGTTACACTATTGCACTTACAAATTTCAAAAGTTTGCCTTAGACTGAGGCAAAAAAATGTCCATATCGTATGGTCTGATAAGATAAGGTAGGAAGGTAAGGTGACAAATGGTGAGGTGGGGTGAGGTATCCAGAGGGAAAGCATAATGCATTTGATCAGCACTGCTTTCAAACACAGTTATTGCATGTATACAGACATTATTCCATATTCAGTGAAATGTGTTGTCTAGCACAGTGCTTAGCTTTATCAGGATCATGTACACAAATATGGCCATGCAACATATGTCATATTTGGGATTTCACTTTCTTAGTAAAGTACAAATTCTAGTACTTTTTTGGTTGAGTCCGATCCGAGATTCAAACCCGCACCCTCAGAGTCAGGCACCTAATCACCAGCACACAAAGTCAGCCATCACCCGCCTAGCCCGCTCAGCACACCGCGACATCCATAGTCAGTGGCTGAGCAGGCTAGGCGGCTCAAAAACTATCCCAAATATGACCTATGTTGCATTTGACCACTTTCTAAATGGCATCGTGTAATCAAACATGACCATGCAAGCCAGTAACTGAATGAAGAACAACATGGAGAGATACTAGGATGGCAGTGGTACATGTGAGTGAGTGAATTTAGTTTCACGCCGCACTTAGCAATATTCCAGCTATATGGCAGCGGTCTGTAAATAACTAAGTCTGGACCAGACAATCCAGTCTGCACAATTGGGAACCGACCAGGTCAGCGAGTCTGACCACTCGATCCCGTTAGCCACCTCCTACGGTTCATTTAAGTTGTAGGTGATGTGAACAAGCTGTAGAGTGCTGGGTACCGTTTCTAATCCAGGTATTTGATGAAAGTAATGGTATGTAATGAATTTATCACTATCCACTTTAACAGCAAGTGAGTCTTGTATCAAGCCTCAATGAGCAGTATTTTTGTAATATCATCGTGATCATGGTATGTTTTCTTGAAAAGGGGCCCAGAGGAAGTCCCAATGTGTTACGGGTCTAAAATATGTCAACAGTTCTAAAGATGAATCGTGCCAACATATTAACCTGTTGGCAGTCCGAGAGTGAAGTATTTATCAGGTCCAGGTTTAAAGTCCAATATTCTCCTCCGGACATACTTGGCAGCCCACTGGGACACTGAGTCATAGTCCTCTAAAATCACAAGCCGCATCTGAAAGCATAACATCAAGAATTTACTACCATGACCAAATTGGTCTTCATCAGTGATCTCTCTCCCTCTCTCTCTCTCTCTCTCATACACACACACACAAAAAAAACAAAAAACAAAAAAAACACACAAAACACACATGGTTATGTCATCAACTCATATTAGGCTATGAACTCAGTAGTTTCTGGATCACTGATCAGCTAATCATATTTTCATCATGACAGGCTCATAAGAATAGTCATCAGAAGATGACATATCGCCCTGGCCCCCACATATTTGAAAGGACAAATCATCTGACAATCACTTTTTGTCTTTTTAGACCAAATCTGAATTGTTTCCATGGAATTCATGAAAAATATAAATGCCATATATCTATAATCAGAAAAAGTCACCATTTCAAGATCTGTCTCGTATATCTGCCAAGATCTTTTGAAAGTTATGAAATGGTTTTCAAGTTGTGCTAGGGAAACTAAGTCAGCAACGTGTTCATGGAACCTAGAAAATAATACATCATAAAAACTTGTAAATAGCAAAAGGCACCACTTTGGGGTCTCCCACACATATCTACCAAGTTTTACTGACAGATATTAAGACGTTTTTGAGTTCTTCTCCGGAAATAAAACACACCTCTCACTTTTGAGAGTATGTCCGAAACGTTTCTATGGAAACAGATAAAATAAGAAATCACAAAAACCTGTAAGTAGCAAAAGGCACCACTTTAGAAAATCGAGAAACTAAGAAATCACAAAAACCTGTAAGTAGCAAAAGGCACCACTGCAGCTTCGGATTGGTCCTATATCTACCAAGTTTGGCAGAGAAATATTGAACGTTTTTTCAGTTCTTCTCCAGAAACAAAGCCCGCCCCACCATTAGACTAACACCAAAATGTTCCATGGAAAAACAATAAAAATAAAAATGCCAAAACTCTGTAAATAGCAAAAGGCACAACTGTTGGTTGAAAGTATTATATCTATCGAGTTTGGTCTAAAAATACTGAACGGTTTTTGAGTTATGCTCCAGAAACAAAATGATTACAGACAGACGGGGGACGGACGTACAGACGAGGCGTCGACTATATGCAGGGGGGGATAAAAATTCTTCATCTTATGTAGTAGACACATAAGTTCACTAGCAGTAGCAGCTTTCCAGTTTACTGACATGTGCAAGGAAGGATAAACAGATGGCTATTCTTCCAACAATGAGTAAAGACTATTTCACTAAGCATCACTCTTAGCAAGGTGAACTTTTTCTGTTGGAAAGTGCCAGTCACCAACCAAGGCAGCATGAAATGTTTTATGCATCTAGCATACTGCAGTGCGGCATCTGGAATACCATTCGAGAGGGCTCGACACCTGACATACCTAAAGAAGTTGGAACCTCTTCAAACATGTCTCATAAACATCATCATGGGGGCCAATCCACTAAGCGTCTGTAGCACCATGATATTCGTAACTCTATCACAAATGTTATGATTGTAACGTTACAAACACTATGTGGATCAGGACTGATTTATCATCTATATTTATCATTAATTTTAATTTATTCAATCATGGAATTTAAAGACATTTAAAAACAATTACAAATACTAACTACCATTGCCCCTTGGTTCAGTAATATCGTAAATTAAACTAAATTCAACTTTCATTCTTGAGAAAATAGAGCCACTGAGCATCAACTGAATGATCAGTTGTATTCATGATCATGCTCTAAAGCAAGTAACCATGACAACTAATATATTAGACATATGCATATGTCTGACAGTATTAGTCTCCTCACATTCAAACATGTCTGCTTGTAGAGTGTAGTATGCTCCATGATGCCTGTCACATTTATCATGTTTATTATCATCTAAAGCTACTGACACATTTCGTTAAAACCTCCAGGATATTTTCCAGGATATCAGGACAGTTTTCAAACTGATATTACAAGGAAAATCAAAACAAAATGAACTTCCCTTTCAGCAAGAAAAAACACTGACATGTCTCTGCATCAGTACTTACAGTACATCATGCTTTAAATGTTGCTATCAGTGTAGGAACTTCTTTTCTCAAACGATCACAGAACATAGTACATAGTTGAGGTGTATATATTTTGCTGTCACTGACACTTTGCTAAATAAATACTGGAATAACAAAATAAAAAATCCTTGATCTTTCCTCAACCCTTTTCCACTAACAAAAAACTACTCCAGTCCTGTGAGATACACACTACAACTACACAACACTTCCAGTAATAGAATTTCTGGCTAGAATGATGCCTGATCATTATATAAACTAGATCCTGATAGTCACACATCTGGAAGGTAGGATACCTGATATCACATATCATAATCAAATTAATTCCACATAGTTATTCAAGAATCATTTTCATTTCTGCAGTACCAAAATTCAACCTAAAATGACAATAGACCCCTGACAACAAATATTGCTAGTAACGTTTAGCACTGAGAACTGGTTTAAACATATGCCATTATTTCAATGCAGATATTTTCTTTAATTTGTTAATTCAACACAAGATACCCTTATCGTCACAGCATAACCGAACTTTTCTACATTACTCAACTCTTTACAAGAAAAACATAAATATGTGGTACACATCTCAACTGTAACCAGTCACGGAAATCTTCACGCTTGTGGGAGTAAACGTTCAAATGTTTACTTTCATAAATAACACTAGGCATGTTTCAGATAGTTTTTGCCGGAAAACTTTCTTCATTACAATAGGTTTTCCTTTGACAATATCTTTGTACTTCCTTTTGAGGGTTCATTGCTATGGTAACTACACACCATACTAGTGTCTTACTTAGATATTACCAGTAAGAAGTTAGATCTCAAAGAACACTTAAAAACATGACTCTCCAGATATCACCAATATTTGTTTTGGTATTGTATATTTTTTTGTGCTTCTTCTGCAGTGTCAGCCTCCTCAAGAAGGATCTTTAAATATTGTGTTCCAGTTCATGCTGAACATACTTGGTTGAGCAACAGAGACATTACTTGTTTTTCACTTTTTTTATGTCAAGGGTGTTAAATTGTTGCTCACCTGCACAAAATATGCAAGATATATTCCATGATCAAAACAAAAATAATCAAATGGATTGGAATGCAAGAAATATCTGTAAATAGATTTTTTTGAACCCCTAATTAAATCAAAATGAGTAAAATTAAACAGTTATGCACTCTTTCTATGTTCTTCTAAACAAGAACCATTTCAAGTAGAGCCCTTTCATCCAGGTGAGCGTCAATAACAACGACTTAGTGTGATGTGTTTAAATACACATTGATTTAAGAGTTTCTCACAGAGTCAAGCCCCACCGCACCTCCGAGACCAGCATGGTCAATAGTAATGCAGACATCAAACAACGGTTTGTTCTGTTCACGTAGTTAAAAACTACATTTACATTTGCCTTTCAAGAGATTTGACAAGCATGAGCAATGTAAATCTTGTTGTGGTCCAACCTGCTGTTGCCTGATACATATTCTTCCACCTGTTACATGTGTGCTGACAAATAACATTCCTGAGAGTTGTGATCTGTCTCTTGATATTGACCAGTCAGTCACATGTCTGATAAAAGTCTACCGCCTAGACTCTGGATTCTGAACAGAACCAGACGCTTTCCACTGCATGGCTCAGCAATTAACACTGCCAATATGATATATATACATCTAACATTAATTATACGAGCAGTGAAACACATTTGGAAACTTGAAAATGACTTTGGACATTTTTATTTTTGAAACTTAAGTACCTTTATCAAATTTGATATCATATGTATACTATTTTCATTTCATATGAATGCAACATATGAGTTCTTTGGCAAACTGATTGTCGTTTTGTAAGTTGAAGCTGCTGTAAGCATAAGAAAGTACTTGATATTGTGAGAAACAATCCTTGTCCTCAGGGTTCAACAAAGTAGCATTTTAGAATGTAGGAAGTACAAAACAGAACAAGGTTTATTTATTACAACTTCTGAGTCTGACATTTTGATACAAATTCTTGTACCCTTGTCAATGGTACAAGAATCTGTATGGAAACATCACACTCACAAATTAAAGAAGTTGTTATCCATAAAGTTTGTTCAGTCACCAAGCCTGACTACTGCTGGATTGAGAACCTTACAATCATGTTCTAAGCTACATTCTCCACACGGTTATCAATGGTAGCCAAGGCATTTTCTCTTTCTTTGAATGCTGGAACAACACCCAAATTGAGTCGTCTCCAGACAATCAATACAGTGGGCAATGTTAGCTTACAACAGCATCCCACTTGCACATGGGTTATTGATTAGACAATGTAAACCCAGACAGTGTATCAATGTACCTATACAACCTGACCTCAGAAACAAACTGGCTCATGGGAGTTGAATAGGTCGTAGAATGTTCAAACAACTTCAGTAACAATTAATATTTATCTTTAAGTTTCATTTAAGAAGCTGTAGAGTGATGACTGGCTTGAAGAAACTTAACTGTCTTAAAAACTTTTTTGTATTGACATGAAGAAATTTCCGTCCAAAAATATATCTGCTACATAATATTAACTACAGATCCGTGCCAGTTACATTCGGACACCTGAAGTAATTTAAATAGACTTGCATGTTATTTCGGTGTAGCATAAATAATTTTCACTTTCACTTTAGGATACATCTTTGCTAAATTTGTCAGGCAAATCTGAAGTTATTTTTGCTCTGTGCACATAATTTCAGTTCAGTTTTGTGACCAATATTTAACTAATGACAGTACATTTATCACCTATGTATGATTCCACAAGGCACAGTCCCATAGGCTGCCATGTTATAGAGGTTCTCAGCACTGTACACATGTTGATTAATTAACTTGTTGCCATTCAATAAATAAGCAACATGAAATTAAACAGATGTTATGTAATTGTAAGATGATTCCTCACAAATGTGCAAAATTTGACTTAGATCTCAAGAAAATTAAATTCATTAAATTATTTATGCTACACTAAATTAATAAGTAAGTCTATGGGAATTATGTCAAGTGTCCAAATATAACTGGCACAGGTCTGTAATTCTTCTCCGGAATCAAAATGTTAGTAGTTACATGGTTTTTAGATTTACTACTTTTCTCACAATAAAATATCAGGTCTACAGTAAAACTGAACACTTTGTCAAACCAAATGTGAATCGTGTGGTAATTAATCCAATCCCATAGTGTCCATGAAACGTGAACTGATTTCTCTCATAATATCTACGCCTACTGTTGTGCATTGTTCTGTTTTCAAGCGAATCTTCCAACGGTTCACAGTGAACATGCTGCCAAAGCATGAGATCGAGACATGTCACAGAATAAAATGATAACCTACTACAATTTATGTCCTAGAAGACATTCTACAGACCATCTGTACTTCAGAATAACAAAACCAATTTTTTACTTTTTTCACAGAAATCTAATCTTGCATTTGCAAACGTCACGAAATTGTCTCATTGAAAATACTGATAGCCACGAATTTAATCAGTTAATTTTTAAGTGTTTCCCATCTTACCTTGAGAGTGAACGGGACAGGAAGGTCTAGTGAAACACGTACTTTCTGAGGTCAGCAGATTTCTGATAACGTTGTAACCCTAACTGTAGTATAAGAGGTCTCTTCTGTGAAGCGATCAGCTGACAGACGCTTGGGCGAACGGTCGGAGTACGTCGGCTAAGTCCGGCTTACGGGAAATATAACATAGCCAAATCCGTTTCCGACATATGAAAATTGCAAGAGGATGTGCCCATTGCCGCTGGTATCACGTGCGCTTGTTTACATCCCTCTGAGATGGTTTAAGTTGTTCTGTGTTACATGTTCCTGTAATCAAACATTAAAAGCATGCCATTGCGTGTATTCGTTGTTTATATTAAACAATGCGTTATGCTAATAGAAAGACGAGTGTAATGCAAACTCTGTGTCAGGGTTATCATTTGGTGACCCTGTTCGGAGTTTCATTGTATACTATATTCTTTCCAACTACAAAATGTAATGTAACATATGAAGGTAATTTAATAAAGGACTGTGTAGTAATTGAGCTTTTCGGTGAAAGTATTAACACATCATCTACGGCATACTACAGTATAGTGCATTTAGATTAGTATTGCTGTAAAGGATAACAAGAATGTACTTGGAAATGAAGAATATATGTTAATGCTGTAATATATTTATAAGCAAATATTACTAAGAAAACGTTTTCGTCAAGCATGGCTTGGACGAGCAGACAGCTCTTACAGTTGTGCAGACGAGGAATATTTTACATATCCAGTAGTGCGAAAAACAGATCGTGCATTGACAACCCACCAGTTAAACCGCGTTTCAGAAGTTTAAACTACAAACTACGTGCATCTATCAAGCCTGTCATTGCTATTTGTAGAACTGGTCAGCCGTCGAAACTGACAACATTTGGCTCTGTGGGCTTTGGGTGTGTTATCTATGGTACAATAGCGTTTTGCCTCGCCGATGATAAAAGTAGGTGTTAATCTGCACTGATGCACCATCCACTGTTATTTATGTTGTATATTGCTAAAACTTGTCGCCCGAAATGTTTTAGTAGCGACCTTTAAGTTTAATACACTTTCTGATGCAATCTCCTGGCTCCATGGAACTTGTGGCTACATGATTAAATCAGCCCTTGTTGTGGGGTCAGTATTGTGACTGTACATGGTTTAGGGTGCAGTAAAGTGAAACTTAATTTGACTTTGACTGTCTCTCAAAGTTGAGCTCAATCGATGAGTTTTTTAGTCCATTTAGAACCACAGACTCTCACCTGATACAGTGATAGGCTAGTAGCCTACCTGCTGGATCTAGAAAAGTTAATCTGAGGGATCAGACTTATTGAAAGATAAGATTTGTTTGATCTGTTTTCAGATGAGAAGTTTCTCAATGCAGCTCACCTCAACAATGTACGAGAAATGGAAAGGTAAATATTTTGTTCCAGATTGAGCTGAATGGGGCCAACTAAAGCTTACAGGGTCGTTGTTGGCACAGGTACTACAGAAATGTACTCCAGGTACCTTTCTGTATACAGAAGCGTACTCTAGCCAATGTAAATGTACAGAATCATACCCTAGGACGATCACATTCATCGTGATCAGCACTGAACCGGTTTCTCTAAGATGTACTTTTATTGCTGCCTTTTAAACCATGGAAAAAAATCATCATGTTCGTCAGGAACAACAATATGCCTTTGTTCAGTTGTTAGTTGTAAAATAACAGCTCCATATGCGATTGTGTTAAAATACAAAGCGAAAAAAATTATTTTTGATGCCCAGGAAGTCAGGCAATCTGGAACAACACCACAAACCGGTTTCAGTTTTGGCTTGAGAAACCTGGACTAGTCTGCCGTTTAGGGTATGGGTATGTTTCTGTACTTCTTCGGCTGGGGTACATTTCTGTTTTCAGATAGGTACCTGGGGTACATTTCTGTAGTGCCCTTGTCAACAACGACCCCTTCAGCCCAATTAAAGAGGTTGCTATCGTGGTTATGGGCACAGGTAGAACAGAGCTGTCCCCTAGGTACATTTTGTATCGAGAAATGTACCCTAGCCAGAATGTGGAAAGATATCCTCCCATAACCCCAGTTTTTTTTCAGTCATTCTTGCCTAAGAATAGATGGGTTATTTTCAAATAAAAGCCTTCTCCTAGAGTCTTAATACAGCTGTTACTTCTTCCCCTCATTTTACATGGACATATGAATATGTATGATGTCAAGTTCATAAGATGAGTTTATATTTAATTCTAAATAGTCGTTTTTTATGTGAGGTGACATCACATTAAATATATTAAGTAAAGATAACCAAAAGTGTGAGGGAAATTATGCTATGCCATATTGTACATATGAAATATCAAATAACATCAGACCTTGAGAATGTAACCAGACTAGACAAGGTAAGCATGGAAAGATGAGATTGTTTCCGTGATATAAATATGAGTTTGTTTCCATGGAATCCTGACCTTAGCGACCGTATTATGTTGCTGAATATCAGCAAGGGGTTTTAAGCTTTTTCCTTTGTCTAAGTACTAGGAATTGTTGTAATCATTACATCCTTACCATTCATGATTTTGACATACTTTTAACAAAAAGTTTATCGTCAATTCTTGTTATCATGCAGGCTGATAAAGTTGGGAGTGGATGTAAATACTCGTCACCCTCTGGGTTGGACAGCTCTCCATGTTGCTGCAATGAACAAGCATAAAGAGTAAGTTAACAGTGCGATTTTCAATATAATCTGTGTATGCAAATTCATTTCTCACACTGAACCTATGAGTGCCAACTCAGCATATACCACTGCAGTAACTATAAACAGTTTATACCACTGTTTCAACACTATTGATAAGCTGAAAACTGAAACAGATTTCTGAAAATGTAATGAAACTTGAAGTTTTTTCACCATCAGAACAAGAGGAACAACTGTAGTGCTACTGCATGATTTATACAGAGTTACGTGTGATGATGATATTACGATATGCTGTCTTCTCCAGAGCAGTCAGAGTTCTACTGGAAGCAGGAGCTGATCCCAACTTAGGGGACGACTTCAGCAATGTGGGACAGATGGCGCGGGAGAAGAAACTCAACAGTCTGCAGGGTAGGGGAAGCAATCAGCACCTGTATCTGCATGTGAACAAGGAAATGATTAAAGTAAAAGTATGCCTCATCTCACTGAGCAGTGGTTACTCCAGTGGTTAAAGTGCTGTCTGTATACCAGCATTCAGGTTTGGATTTTCCATACACGGTGTATCAAACATTGCAGAAAGTAGTATAAAACCATCCACGCTCACTTACTCAGTGATCATCATGTCATGACTTACAATTATTTTGCCTGAACATCAATACCGTGACTTGAGCATGTTTTGTACATCAGTGTCTAACAAGGAAAGCTCCAGGTCATTAGCTATAAGGAATAAGGTATGTGGTGGTTTCTTAAACATACAGCTCAGAGGAAAGTCCTGTATCTAGTCAGTAGGGTTCTGTATATAACACTTGCATTGTTTCAGTGCATCTGGAAAGAGAGGAGGAGTTTTCTAACCGACTCAACATCCGAGCCAACTTCAAGGGCTGCACTGCTCTACACTATGCTGTACTGGCTGATGACACAGAAGTGGTTTCTTTACTTCTTGAAGCAGGTAGAATATGAAGTGGTTTCTTTACTTCATGGAGCAGGAAGGCTGTGACATTGAAATGGTTTCTTTACTTCTTGAAGCAGGTAGACTATGAGGTGGTTTCTTTACTTCATGAAGCATTTAGGCAATGACACTGAATTGGTTTCTTTACCTCTTGAAGCAGGTAGGCAATGAAATTGAAGTGGTTTCTTCTTGAAGCAGGTTGGCAATGACATTGAAGTGGTTTCTTCACCTCATGAAGCAGGTAGGCAATGACATTGAAGTGGTTTCTTTACTTCATGAAGCATTTAGGCAATGACACTGAATTGGTTTCTTTACCTCTTGAAGCAGGTAGGCAATGACATTTAAGTGTTTTCTCCTTGAAGCAGGTTGGCAATGGCATTGAAGTGGTTTCTTTACCTCATGAAGCAGGTAGGCATTGACATTGGAGTGGTTTCTTCACCTCTTGAAGCAGGCAGGCAATGACATTGAAGTGGTGTCTTTACCTCTTGAAGCAGGCAGGCAATGACATTGAAGTGGTTTCTTTCCCTCTTGAAGCAGGCAGGCAATGACATTGAAGTGGTTTCTTTACCTCTTGAAGCAGGCAGGCAATGACATAAAAGTGGTTTCTTTACCTCTTGAAGCAGGCAGGCAATGACATTGAAGTGGTTTCTTTACCTCTTGAAGCAGGCAGGCAATGACATTGAAGTGGTTTCTTTCCCTCTTGAAGCAGGCAGGCAATGACATTGAAGTGGTTTCTTTACCTCTTGAAGCAGGTAGGCAATGACATAGAAGTGGTTTCTTTACCTCTTGAAGCAGCTAGGCACTGACAGAAGTGGTTTCTTTACCTCTTGAGGCAGGTAGACAATGACATAGAAGTGGTTTCTTTACATCTTGAAGCAGGTAGGCAATGACATTGAAGTGGTTTCTTTCCCTCTTGAAGCAGGTAGGCAATGATTTTGAAGTGGTTATGCTACTTACTGAATGAAAACGAAACAGAAACAGTTACGTTATCTTTTGGGATTAGGAGACAGACAATGCTATTGAAGTGACTTCTTTAAATAGGCAAACAATAACATTGAAGTGCTGAAGGACTATGAGGATATGCCTCTTGATAAGCTCAGAAATCAGAATAAATTTGGCAGATATGTCATCCTCTGATGATTCTTGTCTCTGGTCAAAGAATTATAAGACTGTGAATTGTAGACAAATATTGGTTTTACAGTTTATTATAGTTCAAACAAACTCCGCTGTAACGTAGTGACACTGACGACACCTCAACTGATTTGTTTGTGTTCAGGAGCAGATCCAGTGATGGAGAATGTTGTAGGACACTGCCCCTTAGACTATGTGCGTCGCCCGGACATGAAGCACCTACTGGAGGAGTACAAACTGAAGGTAGGCAGTCACATGACACAATCACATAACACAGTCACCTCCCACAGTCACATAATTCCGTCATGCAAAGCAGTCATATGACACAGTCACACAAAACCATTGCCTGGTGAACATTGACATTCTAATGAGAGCAAATCGACCCTGCTCATGATTATGATAATGCTTTGTTACTTAAACACAACATGTTTCAACAGCAGGTGATTTGAATCGTTACTTTCACTAGAAGAACCTCCATTCATATACTCTTGTCCAAATCAAACTGTAAATATAGGATGGTTGGATTCAACTAAATCATGCTCAGAGGATAATATTTGGAACCAAGTCTGCTGCAAGTGACAGTAGTAACAGCTGAGTTGAGAGAACTGGAGAAAGTTCATTATGTGAATTTGGATAAGTATTATACATAAACAATTGATAGTTTGAAAAAAAGATTTTCAATTTTGTCTCAATTGGCCTTCCATTTGTCATTGGCTTGGAGCATTAGAGAGACCTGTGGGGTGACATGATATAGTGTTCTCAAATTCACCATCTGTATTGACATGTAATCAGTACAACAAGATGAAGGCCGAGAGGGAAGCTGAAGAGAGGAGACGCTTCCCCTTGGAACTGCGGCTCAAGGAACAGATCATAGGCCAGGAGGCTGCCATCAACACAGTTTCTGCAGGTAAGGTGAATGAATCATTTACAGTCAACTTTTGATGCCTAGGCATTAACATGTCCACCCTTTGACCTGCTGTGTCCTGACAATAGTACAAAACATGATTCTCGTTCTTAGGTGTCAGGGTAACCAAAGTGGTTTGCTTATCACATGGTTTGCCATCATATTTCTGAAATATTGGTGAAAGAAGTGTAAAACCATACTTGCTGCTTTTTTTCTCATGTCCCTTCCATGATGTTGCTGGAATATTTCTGAAATCAGCTTAAATCCATAATCCCACACCCACCTCAGTTGACATTGGGATTGCATGTTAGATAAGTCCCCAGCAACAGTTAGAGGGGACTAAATGGAGGGGTCGTCAGACTTGGAGACTGGCTTGAGAACATGTCACTGTACCTTGACGGTATGTGCATTATTCTCAATATCAATCACTGCATAATGTCATCCAATTTTATTCTTGATAGACCACCATTGCTAGTTTATGACATATGCCAGATGCATTTTTCATTGTAAATTTCATGAATTATCCTTATCCTGACTCATGCTAAACTGCTTATCTCCTCTTCCTTGCAAAGGTAGTGGAACACCTGAAATCCCTTGAAGCTCCCGTCTAAAAGAAACAGACGTAAATTTTTTCTTACCTTACCATAGGTCTATAGCATATTACCTCAAGCTTGGCTTAGTAGGAGATCTGACGGAGTGAAATTGCTATTGAATCTTGAATGGCTACCTCGCAATTGACGACTGTCATGATACGGATACCTGTGAGGAGAAAGGAGTTCTAATAAGACCCTGTTTAAACTCTTCCTGCAAAATTTACACTAAATAACTAGAATAGAAACAATCCGCTGACAAATAACACCGATCCGGTAAAAATTATGGAGGCAACAACGAAAATAGGAGACATGCTACCATGTCTCTTACGAGGTAGCCGACAAGTGTGCAATAACGAAAATATACAGGGGTGTCAGCATCAGTTGTTGGCGGACAACATCGAGGTGTTGTTAGGAAAGTGTGCCATTGAGGAAGTGCTATACCCACACATCTCGCCAGGGTTCTACTCTCCGGTCTTCCTCATTCCCAAGAAAGACACCGACAAACTAGGCGTGATTCACAACATGGCAGCGTTCAATGATCGTTACTTGATGGAGCCTCCTCACTTCAAGATGGTATCTCTGGAACAGCTGCATCTCAAGTTGGTCCCAGGAACGTGGCTGTGCATTCTCGATATACAGGAGGCGTATCTGCACGTCCCCATCTACCCAGCTCACAGGTAGTTTCTGAGGTTTGTATTCGAGGGTCGACATTACCAGTGGTGAGTCCTGCCATTTGGCATTTCCACGGCCCCGTGGCTATTTACCAGATTCACGACACCCATCAATCGTTTTCTTCATCTCAGGCAGATAGAGTTCGACATAGATGATTGCCTGCTCAACCAATTCGAACCTCAGTTGCTACGGAGACAGCTAGACTTTGCCATCCATCGCCTAGAGCAGTTAGGGTGGATAATCAACCGGGAAAAGTCGCAGTTGCATCCCACGCAGGAGTTGGGGTTTATCGGGGGCCTGTTCCAGACACAGTACGACCATGTTGAGATCCCCCTCAACCGATGGGAGAAGATTTCTCAGTTCGTAGCGAGGGGACAGTCAGAGCCGTTGCTTCTCAGAGAGTGGCAGTCTCTGTTGGCCTACTGACGTTGACGCAGGACGTAACACACAGTGGGTGCCTGATGCTATGTCTGTTACAGGGGTACCTCCTCCTGTACATACAGGCAGACTATGTTACGACGCGCCTGCTGCTTCCGGTACATCTGCACCAATACCTACGCTGGTGAACAATCGAGTCGAACGCCTGCGACAGAGTTAGTTTGACCAGGTTTGTGCAGGACCACAAATTATTTGTCGACGCGTCACTCCAGGGTTGGGTGCGCACCTAAACGATCGTACAGCCTTGGGGCTTTGGTCTGACACAGAAGAAAACTGGCACATCAACAATCTCGCGCTGGAAGCAGTGATTCTAGCTGTAAGCCACTGGGCGTCAATGCTACGCCACTCCAACCTGCTGATTCTCAGATGTTCCGCCTAGCCAGCATCCTAGACACAAACGACATCAAGGCCAGAGTTTGTCATATCCCATGTTGCAGAAACGTCCTAGCCGATGCTCTCTCTCGACCAGGGAAGCCATCCCCGACCAAGTGCATGCTTCACCCAGAGATATTTTGGCTCATATGTCAGGATCACAGGCGCCCGCTGATAGACCTATTTGCCACGAACTTCAACACTTAGCTTCCAGTGTAAGTGTCTCCAATACTGCAGCTTGGGCGGTCAACGCTCTGCTGATGTCTTGGAAAGGACTGCATGCATACGCGTCCCCGCCGCCAGTACCAGTACCAGCGGTAGTGGCGAAACTCATGCTCACGGGGAGTATCCGTCTGCTTTTGGTTGAGCCCTGGCAGACATGGTTCCCAAAATTTAGCCGCCTCGCAGAAAGAGATCTGTTCCAGCTTCCAGAGTGGGATCAGTTGCTGCGCCATCCCCACAGTCGGACACTGCACCTGGCGTGGTTTCATCTATGCGTCTGGACCATTTGCAAAGGACTTAGAGGGCCAAGGGGTATTCATCTCACGTGGCGAAGATCATTGCCTGGGTGCACAGAGCTTCCACCCGATCACTCTATGATGACAAGTGGGCTACATTTGAGAAGTTCTGTGCCCAGAAGTCGCAAGACCCCCTGTTAGCGTCTCCCCAGTTCCTGGTTAAGTTTTACGTTATTTGTGGTGCTGGAGGAAGCTCAGGGGCAGTGCTATTGGGACTTATCTGTCAGCACTGAATTCAGTGTTAGCTGTCAGAGGAGATAGGAAGGTCTCAAAGATCCCCGAACTAGTCGCTGTGCTGAAGGCATTCAAGCTGGAGGACCAAAGGGTTAAGTTCTGGCCGCCAGCATGGGACCTGAACGTTGTGCTACAGCACTTGAGAGGTCGCCCCTAAGGGCCGCTGAACAGGGCATCGTATGTCAACCAAACCAGGAAAACGGTGTTTCTGCTGGCGTTAGCTACAGCGGCGAGAGTTAGCGAAATTCATGCGCTGGATGTGACTAGGGTCCGGTTAGAACAGACCAGACATGGTGCTGCACACTTGGGCCTTCTCTGGGATTTCCTGGCGAAGAACCAGCTGCCAGGTCAACCAGACAGCTTATTCACCATTCCCCCCCCCCCCCCCCCCCCCCCCACCTCTGACTGCCATCATCGGACCAGAGGATCGTGAAGAGCAGTTACTCTGTCCGGTTCGGGCTCTCAGATTATATATCAAGAAGTCCTGTCCTCGTCAGGGAACTAGGAAGAGGTTGTTCCTGCCTTTTTCTGCGACAACTAGAGGGAGGGGAGTCACCAGGAATATAGTAGCCTTATGGTTACGGCAGACCATCCTGGCGGCTTACGACGCAGAGAATCTTCCACACCAGTCTGCATGACTGCAGCGTTGTGAGGGACTGAATGCCCTATGGTAAGGTAAGTATTTAAATATCTAAAATATTTAGATTTTAACAAATTTTTTACTTACCTTACCTATAGGTCTATAGTATATGGATACAACAGACAGGACGGTGGTGCAGGACTCCAGAGGACCGTCAGCGTCTTAAGATTCCACAGCTGGACCACTACTGATTCACTGGAACCAGAATCAGAGTAGCAGGTCATGTACTAACCACTGGAGGGGTACAGTACATTATTTCATGTAAGCACAAGACCATTATAGACCAAGGTAAGTAAGATCGTACCTTATAGGGCTGTGTAACTACTAATGGTTCCAAATACTGCAGCCCCTCTATATCTTCCACTGCCAAGTCCTGCAAGTAATGGCTAGCAAATACTGTAGAGGACAGCCAGAAGCATCCAGCCATAATGTCAGGAACTGTACAGTTCCTATGCAGGGCCATAGTCGAGGCTAACGCCCAAATCTCATGCAGGTTGTGTCCAGGGTCAGGCGGGTCCCCTCCTAAGACTCAGAAGAGACCGTTTGTTGAGGCAGGGCCGTCACAGGCGACAAAATCTAAGTCGAAGTCGAAGTCTTCGTCTGTAAGATCATCGCAGAATCATTCCTCTTTGATGAAGAAATCATTCTGGGGACAGATCGTCCCTTAGACATCAGGTCGACTGCAACCTTGGGCATCGTAGACAACACTTCAACACAGCCGTCAATGCTCGCACCACATCGCAAAGCAGCGAGAACATTCATCTAGACCTGCACTGACGCCTGATGATGAAGAAGAGGTGCATGCACGCACGCACTCCAGAAGATCCAGGTCCCGGTCATCGAGTCGCAGTACAGAGAAGGATACACCCACACCGTGTGAGTGCACTTGCACGAGTATTTATACTCGGATGAATGACGTCACACGCCCACGTGCACTTGTAGATGGACTCAGCAACGGAGAAGGTCTCCTTCATTCTCCCCTATTCATAGAAGGCACTGTGTGCAGTCATTCTCCCCTTTGGACAGACTCACACAGTCGGGATCGTCAGCAGTCTATGAAGTCATCTTACTCTAGGAAGAGCGAAGTTAGACATCATCATGATTTGTCACCGGAGGAAGTCCTATTTTAGACTCAGAAGTCTCATCGTGGATCATGAATGGTCTGGACTTAGTCTCACCATCCAAGGATGCCAACTAACCCAACACTTACAGGATCTACGGCATTCAAGTCAGCATCCAAGTTTCACAAATTCAGCAATCCTGCGAACAAGGAAGAATGAATGATGCTGTCAAGTTTCGTCACTCAGAAGAAGGATCAGCAGTTTACGTCCGTACACCTGGTCTCAACTACTGAGGGACTGAACCTACTCCCTTGACAAGATTGAAGAGGTAGCAAGGATGATTGCCCAAGACTTTAGAGAGGTCATGGTGATCAAGTCCATCGACACTTTGACAACGGTTCTCGAGCATACAAGTCAGCATTACACTAACAAGTCCCAATTCTCCAGAGTACAGAGAGCGAGAGATAAGATGTTTAATACCGGAGCGTCCAGGAGGTAAACATTGAAGATCAGGCTCGGAACGACTGGAGTTTCCCACCCTCAGACATTCCCATGCAACCATCTCCAGTGGGTGAATGTCTTCAATTCAACTGGAAGAAGCGGGGAATTCTCAATGATGAATACGTCACGAAGATTCTATGAGATAACTGCAACATACCATTGCAAACTACACCTCTGATCACAAGAGATGAAGGCATTATCTTCGGTGGAAAAATTCCAACACATCCACCTGGAAGACAATTTGTCTACACGAGCTTCAAGCGGCGGAAGTTTCTAGACATGTGTTCGCCAAACAGCATGTTTACGGACAAGCCTAAATGCTAGCAAGGGTATCACCGTTTGAACTAGATTTCACGATGATCAGTTATCTGCTACACCGGTGATGTCATGTCTACAATCTGATTGATCCCCGAGAGACAGCGCCCTGTAAAGAAAGCCAGTGACGTTACATCTACAATCTGATTGGTCCTCGAGAGACAACGCCCTGCACAGAATGTGATGTTATTTTTCCAGTGTTAGGAAGTCGCCTACATTTGACCTTTCCATATTCAACGATGGAGAGATGTCGTTTTTACAGCGTCAGTTGATTGTTCAGATGGCATAAAGATCTTCTACAGCAGACTTAATGTTGCCTATCAGGAGGCTTGCAGCAATGAATGGCATACAAGCTCATCATGGGAGAAGTCAACTCAGTCTACAGTTGGACTTCACTATCAGGCTGCTAACTCAGCTCGAATGACTTGAGAATCTAATCCTTTTCAAAGGCCAGCATTACCAATGGACAGTCCTACCGTTTGGAATATCTTCGGCCCCATGGCTATTTACACGAATAACCAAGCCCATCGTCAATTATCTACACCTTAGGGGGCTACGCAGTGGTTTTTATCTGGACGATGGCATACAAGCGCATCAACGGAAAAGTCATCTCAGACTACAATTAGACTTCACAATCAGGCTACTAACACAACTGGGTTGTTAAGTTCCCCGACGACGCTGACTTAACTCACCTGATTTATCACGTGACTTGCGGAAGCTCTGCGGAGTATTTTGGTGGAAAGTCTATGCGCACGTCTTGAACAGACCAGCATGAGTGATTAGGACCTTGAGTAGTATATACAATGGGGGTTCTGGACCACTTTCAAGAAAAGTCTCTACAAAGCCTTATTTACTAAATAAGGCTTTGGTTGGGCCCTTAGCTCTTGCTACTATTACCCCTACTACAAAAAAGTTGGCGTGCCTATGTCACGTTTACCGTGTGTTGGTAGGAGGTAACACTGTGCCGTACGGTACGATCAATAATTCTTCTCTTACAAACCCCCTACCCGGCCCATCCCTCAAGTAGTACAAGTTAGGTTCGTCGGCTTTCATATCCACTTTATCTATGTTGTAAGTTTTGACTGACCATATAGGATCGGTGGCCCGCTTACGGCTATCACCCTCGTGTTCCCCCGGCTGGTATAGATACCTCACTAGGGCCCTATCTGGATCCCACTTTTTTTTTAAAAAAGTCTCTACAACGCCTTATTTACTAACTAAGGCTTTGGTTGGGCCGCTACTATTACCCCTACTACAAAAAGTTGGCGGCCTATGTCACGTTTATATCAATGAAACAGTTTAACGTGAACCGCCTACGATCACTTTGGTGTTCGTAATAAAGGCTTGCTGGGCTTTTTGTATCCCCTGTTCTATGTACTTTTTTTTCTCGTCCTCACTGATAGCAGACTTACGAGACTTGGACCGAATATCTTGTTTCATTCCGTTATATTTTGTGAGTTCAGAGATGATTGAACGAAACTCCTCTTCTGAGATCTTACTGTCAGAGAGTGCCGTGGAAATACGCTCACTCACTGTGTTGAGCTTTGCTTCGGCCAGAACCCTGATCTCGTCGTGTTTCAATGCCTTACGATGCAGTCTGCGTGATACTAACTTAAGCGCCAACCCTGCCAACCCTGCCACCCCAGCTGTTATTTCAATACCTAGCACTATAGGTGCGGCCACGATGGTAGCTAACAACCCAACGCCTGCCGCCCCTAGTCCCATGCTGGTTGCCATAAGGGTAGTGTCAGCCCCGTCCATGATATTGAAAGCTCTATTGTACTTCTTACATAGTGCTTTCCGCGTGTCACGGTCTTGTTCTAGTTGACGTTTCACATCACATAACTGCCTCAAGCGGAACCCATCTACGGTTTCCAGCGTCTTCGCTACTTCCTCTACGACTGGGTACAGACCCATCCTATAATATATATTTTGAAAGATATTTTAATTGGGTTTCAGTTAAAAGTCTATTAATGAATTTGAAGTCTACAAGATCTAGACTTCTACTCAGGGTGATAGGTGAGAGGCTAATAGAATTTCCTGTTGTAATAAAAACCCCACTGAGGCTTATTAAGCGGTTTATAGAACCCGTGGTATCCTGTTGTATAACAATACGACAATATTTGCGTAAGTGTTCGGTTTGCCAGTGTATTGACACCCCGGGTAAAATTTGGTGTCCTCTTGGGGTGTTTTCCTTGTCTAAATAAAAGAAGACTTCTATGATGAGTGTGAAAGGGGAGAATATTCTATCAAGATATATACTATAATCATTATTGCTAAATGTTAATTTATTTTTTGCTCTAGACTTTAACCTATTTTTTTTTATATTCATAATTATCATGTATAATTCCTTCTCCGGAATGAAATCCCCGGCCCAGATACCGTTGTTCCTAATCTTAGAGACCAACTCCTCTTTTAATGTGATATAAGGTGAGGTGGGTGTTAAGTTGAGCAGCCATTTGGGCTCTTTAAAATCTGATAACGACATCCGTCTGTACACGTTGTCTTTGAAGTGCAGGATATATAAGGCGTCTTCCTCACCAGGCTGATCGAATCCCTCCGTATCTCCTAGGTCGTTAAGCGTAGTGTTGGGATGACTGGTCATTATTATACTATTACGATATAATTTCCAACTGGTTTTTTGATAATAATTCAGGGGTGAACTTCATACCCATGAAGTGTATGTTGTCAGGCAGGAAGATCTTGGTTAGTGATATCTTGTTTTCCACGATCACGTTGACCCCCTCCAGACTGGTGTCGGCTCCAACACCCACCCGCACGTAAACGTTGCAAACTTGATACTGGTGGCGTTTCACCCACCCGAGTTTGATCCCATTCACGATCTCGACATCATTCCCCGATGGTTCCCCTAGGTAGACTTTGATCATCAGTGTTGAGTTTGCCGGTAGACTCTCTAGTATCTTGACCACGCCTTCGAATTCAGACACCAACTGCAATGTCACGTTTTGTATGGTCAGTTTACTCGATAGCATGTGGGCTGCCATAGTGTTGAGTGGGCTGACGACTACGCTAGGTCTCTGAGTTGGGACATAAGCCACGAGCAGGGTTCCATTGTTCACGACTTTGTTTAGGTGGTTGTCTTTGTTATCAGTAAACACGTAAGGGGAGCCGAGCCTAATATTGAGAAACCAGTCGTTATCGGGTAACAACTCCCACTTGTCATCTTCGGTGAAGACGAGCATATATGGTTTGTTTCGGGCGACGGTAGTGCTCTCAACATCGTCTAAGTCGAACAGTTTACCCCCGAACGATGGGTATATTATCCAGTTATCACCGGTGTTGACAAGGGAGTACTTAGTGTTGACTGTTGCTCTTGTGGTATCTACTATATCACTTAGGGTTCCACCGGAGACTTCAACGCGTTTGTAAATGTTGTTTTTCAGTTGCAAGGCGTACGATTTACCATCTACTCCGGGAGCGTCGAAACCGCGCGTGTCTCCGAGGTCGGAGATCCCGATATTGACGCATTTTTTCACTCCGGGCCCTTGTGCGCTGGTCATTTTACATGAAGCGTTAAGCTGAGGTATCCTATATTTACAGGATTATGATTTATATCTAACACCGATATTATCAGCTCAGATATGTTGCCCTGGGTTAATCTCTTATACTGCCGTGGTGAAAACGACTCGGTTCTACCGTCGTTGTATTTCTCAGTTTTCACCGACACTGCTCTCAGTATAGTGGAAGGGTGACCTCCTTGAATGTTGTACGTTGTGCTCACCTGACCGAGATGAATGTACAGCTCTCGGTACGGTACTAGGTCGGGTAACTTCGTGCCTGTGACGGTTGTTGTTGGTTTTATCTCGTCAGGAGACATACCGAGTATCCTCGCTAATGGTCGGCCGAGCCTCAATGAGGTTCTTCCGTTGTTGATTAACACCACTGTACCGTTTGAGTCGTTCATCTTGAGTTCGGCTCCCAGGGGTTTGAAGACCTCGTCGTTTAGAGAGCACACGCTGTAGTAGCCGTCAGTTATCTGACTGCGAGCCCCACTGACGAACAGCTTATTGTTGCTGGCGTTGATGTTAGTCCATTGCGATAGGTAGGTGATATCGCAGAGTGCGACTTCGAGTTGACCTGACGTGTTATCGATCGCGTGCGTCAGCTGAACGGCCTCACCGCTCGTTATTCCTGGAAGTGTTATGTACATATTATAATATATAATTTATATATTATAATATGGATTTAGCACACTTGAAAATCGTGGTGGAAGGTAGTACGGGGTTTAAAACAACCTTTATTAATATCTTTGAAAACTATATCGTGTCCGTTAATAACGCGCAGGCGGTGGTAAACTGGAATCAAAACCCAATGCAGTTTTGGCAGAACCAACTCAACTTTGCTGTGTGGTGTGCGACGACAGGGTCGGGTGTGACACCAGACTACGGTATAGACGAACTGAGTAAGGCAGTCATTTTGTTTCATATTTATTATCAAACGAGACGAATATTGAAGGAAATAAGTGCTCCTCTTCCCCAAGATAAAGCGTGGAGTATGACGAATAACCCCTATGATAAACGCGCTTATGAACGTGTTTGTGGGGAGTTTGAGATTCCAACGAATAAAGACTTTCGCCTTCCTGGTGTGAACCATGGTCTCGGTATAGTTCTCGTGTACTTCTACAGGTCCGGAACATATTATGCCGGTTCTAAAGATGGTTCATACAACCCAAGCAAACATACATTTACAGGTCCCACAACGAATGAAAAGGTCCATGTCAGCTGTATAAAGCAAATCAATCCTGATGCAGCCACAGCCTGGACTAAAATGATCTCAAAAACATCGAAAGAATTCACTCGTGCTGGTACAATACGCTTGAACGACTCGATTCGAACGTACGTGTGGGCGCTGTTGGGTGCGCAGTCGATGACGCGTTCCAACATCCTAGGTAAGGGAACTGCTTACAACGCTCAGAAACAGTTCGTTTCCAACGTTGAGGATGCTATCAATTCTCCAGTTGATCTCCCGCGGGCCATCGACCGTTACCAAAACGTGTTAGAATACGCCAGATCGAAAGTCAATTACGTGTTCGGCGTGGGGCTGTACATGGCTCCGAGTGATATGCAACTGAGAGTAAAAAAAGTGGTGGGTTATAACAACAAAATAGTCATAGCCACGGCGGATCAAAAGTTGGGTATCAACCCCGATATTAACGCCCCCTATATCCCACACATCCCACCACGTGAAACGGGTATAGTGGCGCCACCCCCGGAGTCTAAAGTTCATGTGGAGGTACCCCCCCCACACCCCCATATTCAGGCCTCCAATCACATCGATAGTAAAACGGCCCTGGTGGTTGTTGGGGTAGCTTTGGGACTTATTTGGTTAAAAATTTCTTAGCCGCTACGTACACCAGACCCGCCACGGCGACGATGGCTGCCCACATGTTTTGACTGAGCCACATGGCAGTTTTAGCCAGAGCGCCCAACAACCACGAGACGATGCTACCCAGGATGCCGGGGAGGGCTTCGGCGGCTTTACCAGCCAGTTTAGCTAGGCCTTCCCCGAGTTTTTTTATCCAGTCTTTAACACCCCCACCGCCACTTGGAGTTCCCCCGCCGCCGGCAGGTCCCACAGGGGTACCCCCTGTCAGTGACACCACCAGGGTTGATATGATGAAACCCAATGCAGTCAGAATGCTGGCGATGGTGATCCCTTGCTCCCGGAACAATATCCGAATCCTGTTGGCTAAAGTTGTATCCTCGTTCAGTATTCTATCGATTGTTTCCTGAATACGACTGATCTGGGATCGAAGCTGTTCACGATTCGAGGAAGCGGATTCCAATCGTGTACGTCTCTCGTCTTCTAAATCGCGTAGTCGTTCATTGATACGACGCTTCATCGTTTTCAGTTTCGTTGAGTTTGGTTTTTTCCCTAGCGATGTGCTCGTCGATTTCGTTCAGTTTCCCCATGTTGTTCACGAGTTCTCCACGTACGCGTTTCACGGCTTCGTCTAAGCCGTGCAGTTCCCTTACCGGAAAGTCAAACCCCGGTAACGGTTTGTCCCAGTAGGTACTCAACAGTTTTTCTATGCTGTCCGAGGCTTCTGTAGCACGCTGTGGTGTCATTTCATCTCTAGTGGTGAGGTGGGATCTGGTAGCTTGCAGATCTTCTTCAACGGCCTTAGGTATTGCACCACCGTAATTACGCATGTTTAGATTTTCACGGATAAATTCGACACCACCATGGCGGCTGGCTAGAGTTGACAAGGCCAGTGGTTTTTTAGTGCGCTTGTCAAAGAGGTAAACCTCTGGTTTAGATGTAAGGCGTAGAACACCCTTTTTATCAATAAAAAAATTATCATAGTATCGACCCTGTGGTTCAACGTAGTTTTTAGAGCTGCTTAAGCTTTTGTAATAATCATTTACCGTTGTTTCCAAAAGTTCTTGGCTCAATGGCAAACTAGTAAATGAGGTCTCCTGCTCATCGGATGCCTGGGCACTATCGCCCCGCATATCATCCATAGGTATGTCTTCATCCATTAGTATTAAAATATATTTTATTTATATATAACAATGTACGGCAGAAAATTAGATCCTTTCAGAAGATTGAGAGAGCCACTAGGCGCCAGAGCCGTGCGCCAGTCGGTGACCATCACCAACAATCCCAGCAAGATAGACCAGAATCAAACTCTGCTGGTTAGATTTCCAAACCTTGGTGAGAATGACCTCATTGTACCAGGCACTGTTCGACTGGCGTTCAATATCACGTTGACCTCCGACAACGACAAACGCGAGCTAGTGCGGAACGTGGGTCGAGCTATCATCAAGAAAACGACCGTCAAGATCAGCGGTAACGAGGTGCTGAGCATCAACGACAGCGACGTGTTTCACTGCTACGGGGATCTCTGGAAAAGCGAGGGAGAACGAGTCAATGATGTGTACCAGGGTATCAGCAAATCAACCCGGTCGCGCATAGGGTATGCCTTCACGCCAGACCAGCTAGACAAGCTATCGGACGGTGAAAAGGCCATCGCTCGAGCATACGGGAATCGATTCTGCGTGCCGCTCGACTTCGAGTTGCTCACGGGACACGCGCCGTTTTACCAGGCCGCGCTGGGTGATAGGCTCGAATACGAGCTCACGTTTAACGACTATAGCAAAGTAGTGAGTACGCCGAACGGTGATGAGGCCAGTTATGCCATAGACAACATCTCTCTGGAGTTCGACATGGTCACTAGCCCGGAGCTGGCCAGGCAGGTTCAAAGCCAGTACTCTGGGAAGATGGCTATCCTGTACGATCGCGTACTGAGGCATAGATCAGTCGTGCGAGATAAGAGCGACACTGTGTGGAATATCAACCTGAACGTGCCGGCGCGATCGATGAAAGGTATCCTGGTCGTCCCCGTGGAGGATTACGAGCCATTCCGGAGGGACAGCGAGAAGTTTTTCAACCCCGAGATTGAAAAGGTGGAAGTGACCATCGAGGGCGTGCCCAACCAGCTGTTCAGTCATGGTATGAGACCACACCAGCAGTGGGATGAGATAAAAAAGCTACCAGTGGGGGACTACATAACAAAGGACCTGGACCTCGGCTCCGTGCAGATCGGTGAATACCTGACCACCAAGTACGCCCTATGGTTGGACATGCGATCCATGGATGATGATAAACTGCACGGTAGCGGGCGCCGTATAGATAACGGCAGCGAAGGGATAACCATCCAGATTACTAAGAAGGCTCAACCCGCTGGTAAGTTGAAATTATATCTGTACGTTATTATGGACGCGCAACTTAATATAGACAATGGGAGATTCGTGCAAGCCATCTACTAGGGGGGGAGACCCCCACACCCCCCGGGGGTACCCACAACTACCCACTGACCCACACTGCGCCATAGTGTGCGGGCAGACTGGCTGTGGGAAGACCGTTTTCGTGTTGGATATGTTGGAGGGTTACTACAAGGATGTGTTCGATAACATCGTTATCATGTGCCCTACTCTGAGCATGAATAAAACGTACGCGCGACCTTGGGTGATGACGGACCCGGACGTACACAAAATCGACCCTGGAACACGCCTGCAGGACTGGTTGAAAGCTCTTCACGAGAAATTTAAAGGGGAACCGACGCTGTTTATACTGGACGACTGCAGCGCTAATCGCGAGATAACAAAAAAGAGAGACATGCTATCGTACCTGGCCTTCTCCGGCCGGCATGCAAATCACAGCGTCTGGGTGCTAACGCAGAAGTTCAACTCGGTGTTGAAAGACCTCAGGGAGCAGACGTGATGGGTGGCCTTATTTCACTGCAAGGACAGGGATTCGTTCGAGGAGTGTTTGAGAGAGAACGATGTGATGAGCAAATTAGAACGGGAACGTGTGAAGAAACAACTCGCTGAAACTAAACACGCTAAGCTCGTGCTAAAGACCGACCAACCAGTAGCATATAGGGTGTGCTAAAGCTAAGCTAAAGCAAAGCTAAAGCTAAGCAAAGCTAAGCTAAAGCAAAGCTAAGCAAAGCTAAGCTAAAGCTAAGCTAAAGCTAAGCATATAGCTATGATATTTGAAGTGTTTGTCGTGTGCAACTTAACCTTCTTTTCTCTGTGTTTTGTCTGCATCGGGTATTATATAGTTAAAACTAAATCTTACTTGTTATATTATAAGATGGAGTGTGAGGAATTGCTCGAACAGTTTGGGGTCTCCCCCACGCCGCCGGCAGGCCCCACTGATGATAAGCGAGAGAAACTGGTGGCGTTGGCTGTTGGCGGCAAAGCCAAACATTACTTTGGAGACTACACTCCGGATAAAATTCACAAAATGTCAGCCGAAGAAATCGATAAGCTGTACGCTAGATACGAGTCCCGGCTCGGAGCAGAAATGACAAAGACAATAGGATCGGCTATGACCCAGATATACACCGGTATTGTGTCATACTTCCTTCCCATTCCACCAGAGCGCCGACTTTACCTGTGGGAAGACCTCGAGAAAGACCCTTTTATCGAACACGCCGTGAGTTCTATCAGCTGCGGGCTGTACCACAAATATGGTATGTTGTTGGCTCCAGTGACGGCGGCGATTATCACGGCAAAGCATTGCCAATTTGAGAGAAAAAATAATAATAATAGTATAGATGGATGCTGCTCCCGAGGTGATACCCCCCACAGTGAGGGAAACCCCAGTGGGGGTACCCCCCACACCCCCAACAGTGAGGGAAGTGACCCCTTCACAGGAACCAGTGGGGGAAGTGACCCCAACAGTAACCAGACAGAAGAATCCTAAGAGAGTAGCTGCCGGTAAAAAACGGTGGTGTAACCAACATAAAGTGACCAACCCCCGACTGTTGTTGGCTGTAGGCGTAACTGCTGCCTTGGCTATCTCGTGGTTATATACACGTGAGGGAAACCCTCACCGTGAGGTGGTACCTGAGGTGGTAACCCCCACTGTTGGGGGTGTGGGGGGTACCCCCACTGTCGACCCGCATATCATGTTATAATTTAAAATATTTTTATATATACATAATGTCTGAGGGGAAAACGTTCGTCAACGACGCATACCACGCCACAGTGGTCGCCAGTCTAGCAGTAGGGTACGCTCGGTTGACTAAAATGGTGCTTAAACAACCAACTATCAAGCTAGATTTCAACCTGCAGGATATGGGTATGCTCATAATGAACCTTGGTATGGCGATGGCCACAAAAGACATCCTAGTAAAACAAGGGATAATACCTGATAATATAATGAAATAAATATAGGGATGGCCACGATAGCTATGATGGTCGGTGGGGCGTTAGTGAATGCCCTAGCATTTTCCGGGAGTAATTTCCTCTTCTCGAAACTACGAGATGATCACGCGGCTGAAATACAGGAAGAAAGGAAGCGGCACGATCTCGCTACTGAGAACTTACAAAAGGCACAGGCCGAGTACGCTAAAAAACGCCTCCAGAGGATCGATTTTATTAACGAACAACTCCAGCGTGAAAACCATGCCGTTCAAACATTCAACGATGTCGATGAAGCAATGAAAGAATACTACCTACTAACTGGTAAACGATTGGAACCGCTCAATAAACCCACACTCGCTCAGTACTACACACCATCCAAGGGACAAATGAATCGTGAACTGGGCTTCATAGTGTTGGGTATAGCAGCTACTGCGTTGGTTGCTAAGCAATTAAATTAAAATACCTATATAAGTAAACATGAGACCCGCTCCATACCGATGCGAATACATACTTATGGGGAAGACCGAGGCCTGTGGTAGGAAATGCAGGAATCAGGGGTTCTGTTGTTTCCATATGGGAAGTCCTAACTACACGTGTTCTGTGTGTGGTATCGGGGTTAAAGGACACTACTGTCTATGTAAAGCTCACGGAGCGAACGTAGTCAGACATCAACTCATCTACGAGAATAAAAAAGGCTACATAAAAGAACGTAGGCGACTGCTCAAGATAGACTCCAATATATCCAACAGTGCGTGAAACAGCCACTTAATGGTTACCTCCCTTTACTGTGAACCAATTAGACATTGGTTCTCTTAGGTGTAAACACTATGACTACTGTGCGCGAGCTGAAGCGGGTTGCAAAACAGAGAGGTGTGATCGGGTATTCTCGAATGCGGAAGTCAGCATTGTTGAGATTACTAGGTTTAGAAGCCCCTCCTACGGTAACACAATTAAAAGCTCAAGCAAAACAGCTTGGATACACGGGTTATTCAAACCTGGGGAGAGCCGGGTTAACAGCATTGTTATCACATGCCCCCGTAGCACGTCCCACTGTAAAACAACTGAAAGCCGAGGCACACGATTTGGGTTTAGGCGGGTATTCCCGTATGAGAAAACCACAGCTTGTAGAATTATTACGACAGAATAGAGCTATTGACCTACAGTTCGTGCGCACTGAGCGCGCTGTAGGCAACTATTTGAGAGGTTGGCGCATGCACGTTGATAGAAACATAGACATTACAGATATCAAGCCTCTGATAGCTGATAAGGTCAACCAGGAACTAAATAACCTAGGAAGTATCAAGTTTCAGATCACAGTGAAAATGTCGCTCGATAAGCAGGTTGGGGATGGGGTCACTGAATATGTTCAGCCTTACTTCCGAGGTAAACAAGAGGTCGTCACACATACAGAGACCATTGACGCATCAATCGATACCAGTTTTCAGCAGATACGAGAATACCTAGAACGCTACACACACTTGGGGTCCGGGTGGGCTGTAGATAAAATCGATAATGTCTATCTAGACATAGCTAACTACGTGCCGTTCAGAGGCGGGTCATACCTAGCCTTGCCTCCCTACTATAGGAACAAACATGCCATAGTAAACGTTAAGAATAGAGGAAACGATTGCCTGAGGTTAGCTATCAGGTCATATTTCCAGCTGACACTCATTCAGATAGGCTTTCTAGCTATCCCCAGAACGATGGGCTCAACTGGGATGATATAGATGAACCCACCCCTATATCCCAGATCACTAAAGTAGAAAAACAGAATAATCTGGCTATAAATGTCTTTGGGCACGAAGGTAACACAACAATAGTACACAGGGTCAGCCCGGTGAAGGATCGCCAAGTTATCAATATATTCATGATCCAGCGAGGTGACAAGTATCACTACACATGGATAAAACATTTTAGCAGGTTGTTGTATGACCAATCGGCACACAGAGGAAAGACCCACTTCTGTGAACGATGCCTACATGGCTTCACCCGAGCTGATTTATTAGAATCCCACCGGGATGATTGTCAAGGTGTGGGGCAGACGGCCATACGAGTCGACATGCCTAAGGAAGGTGATAATATCCTAAAATTCAGTAACCACAAGAACCAAATGTCTGTGCCTTATATCATATACGCCGACTTCGAAGCCTTAGTTGTGGGTGGGGATTCCCCCAGTGGTAGCTTCACCGAGCATAAAGCCTGTTCGTTTGGATACATTGTCGTCCGTTGTGACGGGGAAACGAAAGCTCCGGTAGTGTATAGGGGCCCTGACGCGGCTGAAAGGTTTCTAAAGTGTTTGCAGGAGGAAGAAAAAATTATTAGGAATGCATTGTATAGAATCGCTCCCATGCGTATGACCCGAGTCGACAGGCTAGCTCACGCTAGTAGCACTAACTGTCACGTGTGTGACTCACCACTTAACGGTGATTCGGTGAGAGATCACTGCCACATAACTGGTAAGTATAGAGGCGCCGCTCACAGCGCGTGCAACCTCAAGCTTAAAATCAACCCTAAGACAATAAACATCCCCATTGTCTTTCACAACTTGAGAGGGTACGACTCACACTTGATCATGCAGGCCATCGCGAAAATCGATGGTAATATAACGTGCATCCCCAACAACATGGAGAGATACATCTCCTTCAGCTTAAACGGACTTAGGTTCATTGACTCGTTTCAGTTCCTCCTGTCGTCACTCGACAGTCTGGTCAAGGCCAACAATACCTTCCCTATCACCGATTGATACACAGACGCCGAGACTAGACCCCTGCTTATGAGGAAGGGTGTGTACCCCTATGAGTACATGGATAGTTGGGTCAAGTTCACCGAGACCAGACTACCCCCTATTGACTGCTTTTATAGCAAGCTGAATGAGGCGTCCGTCTCACGAGATGATTACTCGCACGCGACTAACGTATGGAATAAACTGGGTTGTAAGAACCTGGGTGATTATCACGACCTGTACTTGAGGACAGATGTACTGCTGTTAGCCGACGTGTTTGAGACGTTTAGGCGGACGTGTTTCAAGCAGTATAAACTCGACCCCGCATGGTATTACACCAGCCCAGGTCTGTCGTGGGACGCCTTGCTTAAAAAGACCGGAGTTAATTTGGAATTGCTCACAGATCACGACATGCACCTATTCATTGAGAAAGGCTTGCGAGGTGGGATTTCCATGGCATCCAAACGATACGCGAAAGCGAATAATCAATACGTGAAAGGTTACGATCCTAACAAGCCAACCAATCACATTCTCTACCTCGACGCAAACAACCTGTACGGCTGGGCCATGAGCCAGTATCTACCTACAGGGGGATTCGAATGGGTACCCCACGTTGATGTTATGGGGGTTGCACCAGATTCGAACAAAGGGTATATCCTCGAGGTTGACTTAGAGTATACCAAGGAATTACACACATCGCACAACAGCTACCCCCTGGCCCCCGAACGTATGAGGGTTAACTCAGACTGGATGTCTGAGTACCAACATAACTTGTTAGGTGGGCGTGTGACAGACGTTGAAAAACTCGTTCCTAACTTAATGAATAAGACCAAGTACATCGTTCACTATCGCAACCTACAGCTGTACCTGTCGTTGGGTATGAGGCTGACCAAAATACACAGGGTGCTCATGTTCGACCAGAGCCCATGGATGGAGCCTTACATCAGAATGAACACAGACCTACGAAAAAAAGCCACCAGTGATTTTGAGAAAAATCTCTACAAGCTCATGAACAACTCGGTGTTTGGTAAGACTATGGAGAACCTGAGGAAACGCGTGACCGTGAAGCTGGTTCGGTCGAGTGAGGAAGACAAGCTCAGGAGATTGATAGTCAGTCCGGCATTCAACCGTAGTAAGATATTCACAGACAACCTGGTTGCCCTACACATGAAGAAAAGCCACATAAAATTCAACCGGCCTCGATTTATCCAAACACCTGATGTACGACTTTTACTACAACGAGCTCAAGAAACAGTACGGCGACAGGTGTGAAGTGCTGTACACTGACACGGATTCCCTGCTGATGGAGATTCGAACCGAGGACGTGTACGAGGACATGAAAAAACACCTCGATTTATACGACACCAGCGACTACCCTAAGACCCATGCCATACACAGTACGGTAAATAAAAAGGTCCTAGGTAAGATGAAGGACGAGTGTGCTGGCACGCCCATAGCCGAGTACATAGGTTTGAGACCTAAGATGTACTCCATACTGAAAGCCGACAATAGTGAGATCTGGAAGGCTAAGGGGGTTAAGAAGTATGTGGTGAAACAACACATCAAACACGCCAGATTCAAGGAAGCCCTGTTCAAGACCCGTACCTTTAGGCATAAAATGAACACACTTAGAAGTGATGGACATAAGATATACAGACTGACTATAAACAAGACGTCCCTGTCGCCTATGGACACGAAACGTTGGATAGCTATTGATGGGATAAACACATACGCGTATGGACATGAAAAAATTTGAGGCTATTTACTACAGCCCGCGTGGGTACTGGAAAGGAGCTAGCGCAGTAGATAAGCTAGCTAAAATAGCGCGAGTACCCCCGGAGGAAGCCAAAGCGTGGCTTGAAAAACAAGCCCTGTGGCAGATCTATTTGCCGGCACCACGCTACGTGCCTAGAAGGAGGTTCGGTATTAACATACCTAATAGCGTTCGCCAGGCAGACCTACTGTTCCTACCCCACGACAAGAGGTACAAGTATGCCTTAACCGTAGTGGACGTAGCCAGTCGTTACAAGGAAGCCGAACCCTTGACCACGAAAGATGCGGCCCAGGTAGCCAGAGGATTCGAACGCATATACAAACGCAGTCCGCTGTCGTGGCCAACAGAGCTGCAAGTTGACCCCGGACGGGAGTTCATGGGTGCCGTGTCACAACTGCTAGCCAAACACGATACAAAGGTCAGGCGTGGCTCGGCCGGAGCCCATCGCAGCCAAGCCATAGTTGAGAGATTTAATAGGACTTTGGCTGAGCGCTTGTTCGGCCATCAGTATGCTAGGGAGATGGCCACCCCTGGAAAACGATCGACTGAATGGGTCACGAGGTTACCCAAGGTGGTGTCGGCAATCAACCATGAAGTCACCCGTCTCACCGGTAAGAAACCGGCAGACGCTATCAAACTAAAATCAATAGTTGCAGAGTCGGCCGCTCCATTGCGTGGGAAGGAGAAACAGATACCAGATAGGACCCTAGTGAGGTATCTATACCAGCCGGGGGAACACAAGGGTGATAGCCGTAAGCGGGCCACCGATCCTATATGGTCAGTCAAAACTTACAACATAGATAAAGTGGATATGAAAGCCGACGAACCTAACTTGTACTACTTGAGGGATGGGCCGGGTAGGGGGTTTGTAAGAGAAGAATTATTGATCGTACCGTACGGCACAGTGTTACCTCCTACCAACACACGGTAAACGTGACATAGGCACGCCAACTTTTTTGTAGTAGGGGTAATAGTAGCAAGAGCTAAGGGCCCAACCAAAGCCTTATTTAGTAAATAAGGCTTTGTAGAGACTTTTCTTGAAAGTGGTCCAGAACCCCCATTGTATATACTACTCCTTGTATTTATTATGAAGATATTTGACCATAAAGAAAGGTCGCTACTAGTCTCGAATGCTATATCTTGGCATTTAGTTGCATCAGAAACTAACAGAACCTACTGTGGAAGACAAGTTTGACTGGATGTGATTCCCGCAAAATCTACAATCAATATGAGAAGAATAGGACTGAATTATCACTGTTACAAGTTCCCATTAGGGGGGAAGTTATTGGACGTAATTTGGAACAGACATCAGAATCCAGCATGGTCTGACCCACCACTGTTTCCGTCGGATTCTGTAAGCAATTAAGCATGAGTCAGGATAAGGAAAAATATGTAGTTTTCTGAATAAAATTGATATTTTATACTTATGCTGACTCATGACAAAAGCCCTCCCAGCCACTCTCCACAAACATGCTGAATTCTCGTGATTATAGGAAAGAGTGAAGTATCATGGCCGATCAGCTGACCATGTGCATAGGAAGGGAGGTAATACATGGTTGAGTGTGAATATTACGTCCGCTTCTTTTAGAAGGGAACTTCAAGGGATTTCAGGTGTTCCACTGCCTTCGCCAGGAAGAGGATATAAGCAATTAAGCATGAGTCAGGATAATTATAAAACATCAATTTTATTCAGAAAATTACATTTTTCTGTATCTCTTAAACCACAAGTTATATTGTGTTGATGGTCTCAGAAATTGAGGCTGAATATAAGTCAGTAATCGAGTGTGACGCTGTCAAATGTTTTTCAGTAGCAAAATTGGTCTGTGTGACAATGAGTGTCGAAAACAGCGTAGTGTCACAGTTGGAGCCTATAGCAAAAGTTGATAAATACATTCACTTATTAAACTGTAGCTAGAATATTTCTAGAATTTAAGCATACATTATCATATTGATTTCTCTATTATTTGTTTCTAAGCTATACGTCGAAAAGAGAATGGCTGGTATGATGAAGATCACCCTTTAGTCTTCCTCTTTCTTGGATCTTCAGGTGTAGGTAAGTTGATGTAAGCAGAGCACCTCTTAGCCTGAGGGAAGAGCCCTTGTTATTTTAGAACCCATATGTGAGAAATTTGTAGAACTCATAGGTGAGAAAATGGTTGTGTGTTAAGTATTGCACAGAAGAGATATTTTGAAGGCCTTGCATTTTACAGGAGTGGGTCTAATGGAGGGGATTTTAAAGATTTTTTACTAATGAAAATTGGTGGTGAAAAAGTGAAGTTAAACATCTTCATATTCATAATCATTTTGCCTTTCCTTTTCATTTTTCAAATTTAGTTTCATTGAATTTATTAGAATATTTCAGTTTGATTTTTTTTTTTTATAAACCTGTTTTTCTTATTGTTTGTTGACACAAGTAATGATTAAGGTGATTGAGAATACATGTATCGTCTTAATGTCCGTCATATTCTAAGTGTTAGGTTAGATTAGGTTTGCCATGTTTGGTAAATATCTAAACCCTTCCACTAAGCAAGTGCCACTAGGGATAAATGTTGACAACGGGGATGTCCGTGAACTGATGAACCTGCATGAAACATGCTACAGGTTACACACCACCAAATGTTTTCCCATAGACTTCTATAGTAACACTATATTTTATAAAAAAAAATATGCAGGCTATCAACAGCAATTCCATGTACATAGGGGTACAGTCTGGCCTATAAACTACAAAAAAACACAAATTTTGTCTGACTGGTCTGGCGATTTTTCCAAGCACAGGAATCAAAACACACCAACCCTCCATTCCGCACCAAATGTCACCTACTTGAAAATATCGGTGCACACATAAGCATATGTCATGGTGATAAAAAATGACATAACTGAATACTTAAAATTGTGGTCAGTTTCAATTTCTGGGTGGATGTGCTTTTAAAACATATAAACATCTTGCACTATTTCATCCAATAACAGCTGTCACAGGCCTCTGTCAGTTTGAGTTGTTTCCATATGGTCCTTGCTTGTGATTCTGGTTTAGTGTAGTGGAACCTACAGTGACTTGCTGACTGAGCTTTCAAGGGAGATAACTCATTGCACCATATCATGTTAATTAGCTTGTCTAATACTATTTTTTGTTTCACATGAACAGTACAAAATCATTTGGTTTGTAAAATGAATACTTCTTAGATAGAAAGTAGGATTTTACATGTTTTGTTTGAAAGTTGAACATATTTGACATCTGTCTATGTTTTGATTTCAGGAAAAACTGAATTAGCAAAGCAAGTTGCTAAGTATCTGCATAAAGATGTGAAGAAGGTGAGTCTGTCTTTATGTTTCTTTTGTTATGGAGTTATAGTGTCTCTGATGCAATAAATATGTCCAATAAACTTGGTGTCTTGATTCACTAAAGATGCCCTGCTAATGAGGGTATCTGGAATGGACTTTTTTGTGAGCTTTATTCATAGATGCTTAGTTGGTCTGTAAATTGGGATGTGTGTATATCAGTTTATGTGTCATGCATGAGTTCATAAAACTTGTTATCTTTGCAGGGTTTTGTCAGAATTGACATGTCAGAGTACCAGGAAAAACATGAAGTGAGTACCTGCAGTGCCAATAGTACCCACAGAATGTACAGTACCAAAGTAACCACTGCCTACCCAACTGACATTACCCATAGTACCCACATAATTCATAGCACCATGTTATCTGTAGTACCCATACTACCCACACTATCATATATCACCAATAGTAACCACATTGTCCATAGCACCCACATTTTTCATGTACCCATATTACTCACATTATCCATAGTACCCACATAATCCATAGCACCCATAGTACTCACATTGTCCGAAATACCCATTGCACCTACATTATCCATAGTACACCCATTATCGATAACACTCACATTATCCATAATACTCACATTATCCATAGTACCCTTAGCACCCACATTATCCGTAGTACCCATAAGACCCCTCTAAACCATAACACCCACATTATCCATAGTACTCGTAGCACCCACATTATCCGTAGTACCCTTAACACCCACATTATCTGTAGTACCCATAACACCCACATTACCCGAAGCACCCATAGTGCCTACATTATCCAAAGTACCCATATCATCCTTAGTACAAACTCCCCACAGTGCCCACAGCACCCATAGTATCTACAGTACCTTACCAATATTGCAAGTTTGTTTTAAGGAAATGCTCCAGCAATAACACAACATGGTTAAGACAATGTATATTGTCAGCTGTTGATTTCATGATTCATGTTATGGGTATTGTTGTCACACAGACTATCAGAGCTGCCTTGTCTCATCCCTGACATATACGTACAGATGAATGTAGCATCTGTTGTCACGCAGACTATCAGATCTGCCATGTCTCAACCCTGACATGTACGTACAGATGAATGTAGCATCTGTTGTCACGCAGACTATCAGATCTGCCTTGTCTCATCCCTGACATGTACGTACAAATGAATGTAGCATCTGTTGTCACGCAGACTATCAGATCTGCCTTGTTTCATCCCTGACATGTACGTACAGATGAATGTAGCATCTGTTGTCCACAGGTTGCCAAGTTTATCGGGTCTCCACCAGGGTATGTTGGCCATGAGGAGGGAGGACAGTTGACCAAGAAGCTGAAGGAGAGTCCACAGGCAGTTGTCCTGTTTGATGAGGTTGATAAAGCACATCCTGATGTTCTGACGATCATGCTGCAACTGTTTGATGAGGTAGAACTTGTGTATCATGTTTCAACCCATACATGGTGTACATTATAAAGATATAGATATATTCCTTGAATTACTCAAACCTTTAACACCTTCACTGAATGAATTGGTAATACATAGAAAGGGTCTCAAAGTACCTTTGATCAGTACTTAAAATATTTCCAAATCAAGGGCTTTATGTTTTTATTTCTGATGTGAAATGTGAATCCTTATTTAACTTATCTACACAATTTTTTCTGTGTACAGGTTGTGTTATGAAAATATGGACATAACATGGAAGTTTATTTTTTGCAATTCTTTCATAGTTGATAGATTCACACAAATTGCCTCTTGTGATGCAAGTCTGCCATCTTGAACGTGATCAGGTTTTTGATAAAATCAACTGTCCATGTCTAGGAATATATAAACATACTATGATTTTTAGACCAAACTCAGAAAAACAGTTCTTAACTAAAAAGCATATGGAAGACACATCTCAAATGTATTCTCAATGGAATGGCATTCATTTTATTTGGATTCATTGGATTTATTGTAGCTGATTTCATTTGTGTAATTTTTTGTAAAGGGTCGTCTAACGGATGGGAAAGGTAAGACCATCGATTGCAAGGATGCCATCTTTATCATGACATCTAATCTAGCCAGTGAGGAGATTGCCCATCATGCATTGCGACTCCGAGGAGAAGCAGAGGAAGTGGCGAAACAGAGGCAGTCTGGAAAACTAGGTAATGGCTTTTATGAGAAAAGGGAACTACTGTTGTAAATATGGTGAAGATTTTACTTTGTTGTTTACAATAATGTTGTTTAATGTCACAAAACACGCTACATAACAGCAGTTTAGATGTGGCTGTCTAGTGATTGACAACATGAGCATTGATTTACATAGAGTAACAACCAACCACCTAGTCAGCAGTATGATTCAGTTTTACAACTGTCATGGGTTCCTGAAAACCTGTACATACCAAGATCTTAACAAGATAATATTAAAGTAGTATGTGTTATTCACTGATTCAGATGAACTTACAGTGGTTTACGCAGTTTAGTAAATGAAGTGTGCCAGTAAAGTTTCATCAGTTAGACCTTACAGTACTTCAGCTTCCATAAAGTCTGGGTGTATAAAAGGGTCATAGTCGAAAGGACTGCATGACAAAAGTGCCCCAAAACAGAAAATTCAAGAGGGCTGCAACAGTCAAAAGGGCTGCAAACCTCTGGTAAACAAGGCTATGTCAAAAAGTTAAAGGGAATCATCAGAAAGTCGAAAGGGCTACATCAAAAAGTCAAAAGTGCCTCACACCCCTAATCAAAGGGACCCATTTAAAAAGTAATAAGATGCCGTCCTTTTGACTAGAGGTATAGAGCTCTTTAGACTTTGTTACAGCCCTTTTGACTTTTCAGTTTTGGGGCAATTTTATCTCGTTCCCATATAAAACTGTTATTTAAATTCATTCTAGAGTGATGTGCATAGTCTCGTGAGTCAGTGGAGAGTTGCAGAGTACTTCATGTTAGGTTTCTATGTAATGTTTCTACTTCTTTCTACAGAAGATTTGGAGAATGCTGAGAAAATAACAATATCACGGAACTTCAAAGACAAAGTAGTTCGACCAATACTGAAGGTAGGGTATTCCATAGCTGTCTATACTACCACTTCCACAATGTGTGAAGCCTATTTCTGGTGTCCCCGGTAGTGATATTGCTGGAATAGGCGTAAAACTAAACTCACTCACTCACTCACTCACTCACTCACTCACTCACTCACTCACTCACTCACTCAACCATGGCAGCCCATTTGCAGAGTTATTTACATACTGTTTACCTCATGAGAGCGATTGACCATTCACAGAGGTCTCACTGCTGTGTCTGCTGCAGGAATCAATCACAGTCATTCCCCATAAACATGCAAAAAGATTAAAATGTCACTGTGTTTGGTGTTAGTGCAGTGTTTCAAAGTGGTTGCAGTGGTTGTTTGCATCTGTGACATTTATGATTCTGGGAAGGTAGAGGGTGTCCTGGAATAAGGGGGTCATGGTGCTTGAGAGTACATTACATTACATTTTTGCCAACTTTTGCATGACTTTATTCTAATGAGAGAGCACGGTATAGTGTTGTTTATGTTCACTGTGAAAGGATCTGTCCATTTATGTGTTTTGTTTTGCCAACAGTATCACTTTAGAAGGGATGAGTTCCTAGGCAGAATTAATGAGATCGTCTACTTCTTGCCATTTTCAAGATCTGAGCTTGCCAAGCTTGTTACCAAAGAGTTGGACTTCTGGGCGAAGAGGGTAGGTTTATACAGTTGTAGATCATCATATTTATATCTTCTCAAACAGCACTTGAACACATAGGTGAAGTACATACATATATTGTATCAGTATGATAAATATGTAACAGCTGATGCTCCATACAGTATATGACTTGTTTGTGTATGATTTGTTTGGATTTGTCATTGCCAGATACTTTTATGGATACTTGTATATTTGATGCACTTCCAGGTTCAGGAAGAGATCTTCAATATGCATTGTAAATAAAAAATCACTGTGTTCTGTAATTTGATTGGTTGAAAAACATGATCAAATGGTATTAGAATCCTGGAAACTGCAAGACGATTCACTGCGTATTGACACGTAGAAACCTCGCAAACAATTGATTTGTTGTCTCACCAACAGTGGTGACGTCATTCAAATCATATTGTGACGTAAAGTTAGAATGACATCACAAATGAGCAACTGCAGATACTACTATGGGAATCAGCTGAAATGGCCTGCTGATGGCACTTCACTGCTGTACCCGTACTCGATGTGAATAAGTGCCCACAGGAAAACCCTTCGGTTTTATAATGTCGATAAACATCATGTGTTGGCCAATTTCCAGATGTTATTAAGTATTTGAAGCACGGGAATATTTCATTTGAAATCTCCAGCTGAGGCCGTCGGTTCCAAATGCATTCCCATGCTTCAGATACTCAGTAACACCCGGGAATTGGCCAACACATGATGTTTATCTCTAAGTGTAGAGTTGCACACCCCTACTGGATTTAATGGTTTGATTGTTCAGATCTAGGTTTTCCAAAATTATCTTTGGTTTGTCTGCCCCATGTTTGAGATACAGGATTTCACCAAAGTGGTTTATATCTGTATCAGTTAGAGGTGCATTAGTCCCAAATCAACCATTCAGTCCATGAGTCCAGTGGATAGAGTGTTCACCAAGAGAGCATAAGGTCTGAGTTCAAACCCCTGACCATGTCAGTCAAAAGATGTTTAAAGATGCTGCTTGTCTGGTACTTAGCCATCCACAATATCCCCAGGGTATATGTTCTGATAAATCTCCACTATACCCTGGATGTAATTAATTTCCTCTGTGGCTGGCTTTTCATCCAATCAGTTGGCTACATTGGGTGGCTATAATGGCAAACTCAGTTGTATCTGTGGTTTGGCTGATGAGCCACTGTGAGAATGTGGAGCCAGAAAAGGGAGGTAATAAATATGGATGAATCCAGGGTATAGTGGAGATTTATTGGAAGATATGGAGGATGACACTCTGCATAGTAGCAGAAATGCGTGGCATGAAGTCAGTATAATGTGTCTAGAGTGGAGTATCCATACTACCCTGCACCATGGTATCATGCCTTATAAAACTGACATAAGACAAAAAAGTATGTGCACACATTATTTTATAGGTGCAATGATAATCTTGAACAGAGTGTTTTATCCCATTTCATCTCACCTCACAACCTCCAGGTGACGAAGTGATAAACTATTATCTGGAACTCTGTCTTTCAGTTTGGAGATGGTGTGGTAGCCTAGTAGCTAAAGCATTAGCTCATCATACTGCAGACCTGGGTTTGATTCATCTCATTGGTACAAAACTTGAAACACATACCTGGTGTCCCCCGCTGTGGTATTGCTGGAATATTGCTGAAAATGGCATAAAACACACTCACCTACTTCCTACTAGAGGAATACACATTTAGTTCAGTGGGGTTTCACCATGCCAGAACTCATGGGCACGGATTACAATATGTTTCTATAGGCATCAGTGAAGCATCAGATTGAACTGAGTTGGGACCACCACGTTGTCGACGTGCTGGCTGATGGCTATGATGTACACTTTGGAGCCAGGTCAATCAAATATGAGGTAAAACGAGCAAATTAGATAGCAGCACTCTCAGTCATTCTTTTAGCTCAACTGAATCATGGGAACACAATTTTTAGAGCGTCAGTCAGCATTGGTGACATCCCTGAGTCATTGGAGACAACACTGCCTCCTTGCAAGAATGATCCTTGGAATTTTTCCAACAGAATACCATTCAGACAGATACAGTTATATCTATTGCTTTGTAATACTAAATGGTATTTCATAGATATGTTATTTCCAAATAATTGTGAACACATGAAATGTTTTATTTGAGGTGCTGAAAAAGGATCAATTCTTTGGATCTAAAAAAATTCTTAAAAACATGAAATTTTGTAATAGGAATGATATTCAATTTTGAAAATATCGTTTCAAAGAACAATACTCTTCTAATCATTAGAATTCAGAAAATGCACATATAAACCATATTTCATTTGCATGTAAATAGTCAATACATTATTTATTGTTTCAGGTTGAAAGGCGTGTTGTCACGCAGCTAGCCATGGCCCATGAACGAAAGTTAATCAGCAATGGCTCCACCATCAAATTGTCTGTTCCAAATAGGGATGACATTCTTACACACAAGTCAAATGAAACCATAGATCAGAAAGAACACTCTCATATCAAACTAAAAGTTTTGAAGGAAGGCTCAAAGAACAAATATGTGGATGTTGATTTAACCAAAGTGGATAATCCGTTTACATCAGAATTTAGATGAAATGAATTTTTGTTCATTACATAGTTTGTGTAGAGCCAGTGGACCTTGTTTGAAACATTTTTTGCAAATGTCTTTCAGAATAGGTTAAACATGTGTGAAATGATAAAACTTGTCATTAATCCTTTTTGGTAAGCAATTATTCTGGTTGATGAGTCTGAAACCTGCACATCTTTATTCAAGGTCTGTTGTGGGGGTGGACCCGTGAAGATCTGATTCTTGTCGTAAGAGATGACTAACGGGATCGGGTGGTCAGGCTTGCTGACACATAGCACCGTATCCCTATTGCGTAGGGATGTTCATGCTGTTTTCCTGTATTGTCTGGTCCAGACTCGATTCTTTACTGACTGCAGCCATATAGCTGGAATATTGCTGAGTGCGGCCTAAAACTAAGCTCACTCACTCAATGTTATGGGTTGATATGTTGATTGTCATTGAAGGTCATTGGTCTGAAAACAATGCAGAGAATAAAAACAAGAGTTTACATTTTGTTTGAGACAAAAAGCAGACACCACACACACAGGAGTGACAGTAATGTGTGGCTGTTGGTTAATGAAATGAGGCTATGTGTAAACCTCATGTCAAGTGAGCCCCACTCTGTCCATGTGTGTAAGAGCTACCATTTTGTTTATCACTGAGGTGCACAGAAAAGTGTCACCTGGCTATGGTATCTTACCATTTTTCAGTGATATGAACACCTGTGGGTTTCCCCTGACTGGAAACAAGTCATAGCTTGACTCAGTTCTAAAGAAGTCTAATTGGTCAAAACAGTCATGGGCACTATGTACCGACAGATGAAGTTATGATGACATTTTCTTTGGATGTGTGATGTAAAAGGGAAGCAACTCTTGTAAGTTTCAAGAAGTCCTCTCAGCACAGGAGAATCACGTCCAGAGTTATTAGTAACAAAAAGCGGAAACAAACCCAGTTTTAGTATTCTCTTTATTCTCAGTAATACACAATCATGTAACTGATTCACATTTTTGTACATCTGTTGCATATAATTAAATCTCTTAGCAGCAGCATGTGTTGTATCTAAACTATTTGTAACAGATAGTGAACCTGTTTAATCATATATTTACCCATTGAAAGCTCATATGCAAGATTTTGATTCTGGCTTTAAGTTGGAACTGTTTGTAATAAATATTTATGAAAATAAAAGGAATTTGTAACATATCACCTTTGTTATCAAACTATGCAAGCATTTGTTATTGGCATAAATTTGAAAAATTGTGTTGAATTTCACAGTAGGCAATGTTTAGAATTCATTTTACATTTATCATTTCTTGAAAACATTTCATTTTAGAAATACTTCTATAAAACAATGCAAAACACAAAATGTCCTTTTTTTTCTTCAGTCATACAACAACCTCAACCCCAACCCCCCACACACCCTATGTCTGTACTACAGTTGGAGAACAATGAACTGAGACTATACATCTGTGAAGTACACATAGTTTATGTTGCCCACTGTCTGATTATGCATTGTACAATACATGTGTATACTTTACATGGTTCTTAGCTTATATTGGTGATATGAGCAGGTTACAAGGTTATAAGAAGGATCTGTCATTCATTATTCACAAATGTGTTGTCACTACTGCACCTCCTGCACTAAGGACTGACCCTTCAGATTGCAATCATCAGATTTTGTTTAAAAACAAATATAGTTGCAATAAACTGACACATTATGCTTGATTTCCTATAAAATAGAATGTATTGTTAAATCATACATTACTTTTAGTCCCAACTTGCACAGTAAAAAATTGTGTTCGGATGCAGTGACAAAAAATATCCACAAGGGTTAATATTCCAGCTTCATAATGTTATATAATAGAGCGTAATTTAAATAATCATCCCTAAACAGTCAATCATTTCAGTAGATGTAAACCTTTATCAGCTTAACCTAACTCACAAGGCTAAGATCTTGGCACATAGTTCGGAAGATGCCTTGTCTCAGAACAGTCATGAACATAATGTACAACTAAATGGAATTGCATATTCAGTCTAATAAACAAAGGTAACTCTTTTAACATGGTGACATAAAATCCGCACGACTATCATGGTATCATTGTGTATTATTAAGGTATGTGTCCATTTACTAAAAAAAGGGAAGAATATCTGCAAATAAAGTATCACAGAGGCACACAATATCATAATTCAGTGATGTAACTGGGTAATATCTGTTAAGATTGCTCAAATCATATCTTCATAAACAGCTGTTCAGACATTTACCCTGGCATATACTGCTAAAACAGCTTACTTTTTCAAAAAGTATATAATATATGAAATATATGAATACAAACATAAGCGATATTGCATATATACAATGATGTGACAACAGTTGATTAAGATTATTTCATACAAGACATGAACTAACATCTGTAATTAGGGAGAGAAGGAGAAAAAAATGCTGTTTACAAAAGAGATTCATGCAATTATTTGATAGGCACTCTTTTTCTCATAATTTTGAGATCCATTTTGTCCATGAAAGAAAAATAAATACAGATTCAAGAAATCATAATTGCATCAAACAGAAACTCAATTTCAACTGCTTGTGGCTGTCAAGATCAATATGCTAAAATAAGGTCTAATTCAAAACTGTGAAAAGAGACACTCCGCAAATTCCATGAGACAGATTCCCATATACTAGTAACTTAACGCACACATTATTTTCGTAAATAACATGCAAGCCTAAATCTAACAGTGGCATCTAGAATTTGAGCAGTCTGCTGAATACTTACAACAAACAACACATAGACATCTTGTATGTACACAATCTATCATGAAGTTTCAGGGATGATAATCTCATGTAATCATATCAACAGTCAGTTCCATTACTTTCACTTATGACTGAACAGAAAAGAAACTGCAGTAATTTTACACACCTGAAACAATTCTTTGCATATTCATAAACTAAAACATAGAAAAGCAAAAACTTTCCAAATTGTAACATACAGATGAAATTGCTTGAGGAATAAACCCATGAAACAAACTCTCAAACTAATATTGCAACACCTTCCTCAGAATTCACATCAGATACAGTAGAAGTCAATCTCCAGCACACACAGCATGAGCTGGAGTGTTATTTGCATCTGTATTTGTGTTTATTGTGTTCAGTGTTCATAGCACGATCCTGAATTGACATTACAGTCCAGGTTAAGAGAAGATGCACTATTCTTGGTACACAATAGGCACAAGTTGGCATTGTCCATGAAAGGATACTTTGTCACTATGATCTTAACATTCCCATGTCTTCAATATACAGGGCAGCTTGACACGGTTAGATTGGAAGAATGCATTTGAAGATGTTATTGCTGATGCATCTTCTATGTTCTACTGGGAAACCAGCATGATACATGTGGCAAGTTATTGCCATCTTGGAGCACTGCTGATATGACATATCAAGACGTAGCCAGGTCACTGACAGCTGTCTGACAGTCTCTGCCTTCATTATTGAAGACACTAGAAGACAAATCTTGAACCTGATGTATCCAAGCTGCCAAAGCCTCCACCTCCACAATTGTCTGGAGGGTCCTGTTCTTCGTCTTTCCAGTTATACAGAGTGACAGAGCTGGTGGAGCTTGTACGGTCACGCTTGGCTTGCTTTGCTTTTGCTGCTGTCTCCTGCTCCTGGACAAACAAACAAGAAAGAACTTAAATCATTGAAGTAATTCAGTCAAAAGGGGGCTTTTGGCATAGGAAATGATACTGGACAAAAGTAGTTAGGGATATATGTACATTTTGAAATTTTGAAAAATGATGTAGTTACTCACTGACATACTGATATAATATCTGCAGGGGTACTGGAAGTGTCCATGTCATAAAATACCAATATCCCTATCTTATGTTGTCCAGTACAAATTAGAGGACAGCCTACAAAAGCTATCAATTGAGCCCTCCTTTCTAGTGCCAATATAACAGTTAAACTCTGACTCCTTTCAGAGAACTTTATCTTCAGTCAAATCCATTAATAACATCCATTTTCATAAGACAGATCTATACCACTCACAAGGACTTAATTAAAGTAGACTGATGAAATCACTGAATGATGATCAATTTCTTTCAAGCGTTACAAGATGTTTGGCCATATAACAGGTGAACTAAGTGTCATGGTCTCCATGATCTGTCTATGTTTTCAGCACAAAGGGTGAGCCCAGTGAGATTTGACAGGAATAAAAGGATCCTGGATTGATGAATACTGGCTAAGTTGCAAAAAATGCCTTAAATGGATTTAGCTCTCCCAACGGAAATAATACTGAAGGAATTAACCAACAAACAGTTTTACTAAAACAGAATGATACTGTTTCAAAATACACTGTATGCGATATTGGGATCAGTGTCTAAAATGAATTGTGATTCCAACCTGGAGATATGCCTGATTATCTTTCGAGACGGCCATTCTCAAGTCCTGTCTGATGGGAGGGTCCAGCTGCAGTGGACTAAGGGCAAGGTTGGAGTCTCTCTCCTGGGTACTGGAAGTGTCCATGTCAATCCGACGGTACATCAGAACATACGGTGTGTCCTTCATGAAGCGCTTTGACACAGTGCTGAAGGAATTGTAGTTGGCATACGACACCCGACTGTCGTTACACAGGTACCATTTCTCCTGCATAAAGTCAATGTCTCCCTCTCCACCTGCCAGCTGAACTTCATCACACACTGTGTCCATGCTTTTCAGGGCGGAATGTCTGGCGTAGCAGTAATAGTGCCCGCATTCTGACGATGTCCCTGAGTGGACGATGACAGCTGTTAATCCATAGATTGCCATATGCCCTGTTTTCCTGTTCCCACAGAGCTTCTGCTCAATAATTGTTGGCAGTGTGCGTTGTCGCTTTGTCTGCTGAGGATCAGCACTCCCGTCTGAGTCACAACAGTTATCAATCGGTAAAGCTATTGTCTTTGGGTATCTCACTTCACGGAATATTTTTGACCGAGACTGGAGTTTGGCATCATATGAGAAACGAAGCAGAGTTAAAATTAGGTTTTCAGGGGATTTTGTGATCCTTATGCTTCTCTCACCTTCTTGAAGACCTCTGCACTTCTCACAGAAGTATTTATTGTCCCCAATCAGCTTCTCTGGTTGAAGGTAGTGATCAACCAAATCAGAGAGATCCAGACCAGTTTGCAGTCCATTCGTAAGACTTCCATCAGAGGATGTGGATTCAACTTCTGGGTCTGCCCTTATTGTGTCTTTATTTAGACGAGCATCAGCTGAATTCCCTCCTGCCAGAGATTTCTGTTTTGACTGGGGATATTCAGGGAAGGCCAGAGGTATGTCGGTGAAACTCTCAGTCCTACTTGACTGATTCTTACAGTTCAGACACTTAAATGTTGTGCACATATTTCCACCAAAGATATTCTGCACTAATGTTGGATCTACTTCTTTTTCTTCAGCCACTTCCTTAACCTTCTGTGATTTGCGGCTGAACTTCTTGCTGAGTGTGGACGTCTTCTCCTCCTTTTTCCGGATCTTCATTGCACTGACCTTCAGCTGCTGCTCATGAAGCTGGTCAAGGAGGAATTTGAGGAATTCGGAGCAGTCCTGCTGGAAGCCAGGTGTAAACCAAGGAGGCCGGGATGCTTGTAGGAATTGCATTGGTGCATAGGCTGGTCGCTGGAAGGAACAAACACTCGTAAACAACAGCCACAGTAGTGCAGTTAGAGCACTCAGTCAACTTATAATATATAACCACAGCAAGCGGTTATATCAGTAACCGGCTGTATTAGACAGTATTGTGTGTCTGTCATACAACAGATCATAGTCTTCAGACTCCTACTTCATCACAATAAAAATCATCTTAACCTTCAAATGTATGGTAACACTGGGGATTGTTTTTATTTGTAAGCTACAAAGCACAAGTCAAAGTTACTCATTTTCATCCGATATAACCTTTGACCTAAAACACATGTATCAGAAGAAACATTTGCACAACAGATCATCTTCAGACTCCTACTTCATCAAATTATTCATAATTCATTTTCATCCGATATAACCTTTGACATATAAAACGTGTATAAGAAGAAAGATCTGCACTTTATCCAAAGCCTTAAGATAGCAGTTACAGTAGGTCATAAAATACTGACCTGAGACAGAGAGAGGAAGGCAAACACTTGCTGGAGCTTGGCCATCAGAGTTTCCCCCTGACACACCGTGTGACTCAACACATTCTGGCGAAATCTGGAACACACAAGCACTGGCATCACTGGCTGATGGACACTACACCACATATCACATGAATCTTGATGTGGAAGATATGTCCTGCTGGTCAGTTTTGTGTGTGAATGTGCAGATAAGACATATGAACATGTTTAGAGCATACAAACATGTCCTTTTTAAAATTCAGTAATTAATTTAAAATTCTGTTGAATTTCTGAATGACTCAGTTCAGTTACAAGTAGTTCCACATAACTACATTTCTGATGAAAAAAAGCATTCTGATTAACTATGCTTGACAGTCTGGTGACCATGTCCATCTCAGAGTGGTCTAAGCATTGTTCCCCTATACTCACTCATCACTGATGTAAAGTGCCTGAAGGATGCTGTTCATGTAGCAGGTGTTGCCAAGGTTGAATAGGCCTGTCTTGCCTGTGTCGGATCGTTCAGATATCTTGAGTGAGGGACTGAGTCCGCTGACACCAGCAGTGTTCCATCTCTTCTCCTCCAACATGATGCGCACAGCCTCACTGGATGGCTTTGGGTAACCCTGGGATACAGCATTCATACAATCACCAACTGTGTCACTGACATTGGTGAACAGCAAGATTACAGATTTCACACTGTAAAACCTAGACACCCTAATTTCACTGAAAGATGCTTGGAGAATGATGGTTGCAAGTCTGTGTAAAATTCAAGTTATGACTGTTCTTCTATGATCTTATTCTGAAACTGGACTCAAATCAGAAGGCAAAACTTTCCAGTAAGTCACTACTCCAAGGGTTCTGATTGAAACATGCCTTTGTAGAAAACGAATGACATCAGGGTTTCTCAGGAATGTAAACCCTTTCTTTGATAATATAGTGTATGATGTTAGTGTATGTAACCACTTTCCCTATATAAATGATAAATACTGCATGATTATCACCAGAAACCTGTTGATGCAAAAGTGAAGAGATTTTCAACTGTAAGACATTATAAGACAGTTCCAATATAATAGCTACCTTCACTGCATCCAGGATTGGGTCATAGAGGTCAGGAAAGCCTGCATGCAGCTGCATGAGTGTGTGGAGGAGCTCCACTGTGCGGATGAAATAGTGCTGACTCTCTGAGCTGAGGTCCTGTTTCATCGCCTGTAGAATCCTTGGCATCATGGGCAGGATCTGCAAAACAACAACATGACTTCTAGATTCTCTGACAGCAGTCACCAGGATCTCTGACAGCAGTCACCATGATCAGGGTAGAACTTCCAGCATATGAACTTTACTCCATCAAAACATTTCATTCTTCTTTGGAAATTTGTTTAAATAGCCCATCTCCATTGCAAAAAATATTGTTGGGCAACATCAAGATTACATTTAGTATCTCTATTATCTATATATCAGATAAAATAAGACTTGGAAAGATCTGACACTAATCCTAAATAAAGCATTATCAACTAAGCTAGGTGCAATTACTAGTAAATTATTCAGAACAATTGAAGATTTCCATATACATATGTTTAGGCATCATAAAGGTTTAAGAATGAAAAATGTTTCCTTCTAATGTCAGTTTCTGTGACTTCCCACATTTGAACATTTTATAGATGGAGGAGTTCCACCTAGTAATCATACAAGAGTAAAGGTTAAGTGCTGGCAAATCAGATCTAGAATTCAATCCAACCATTGGTTGAAGCTTGGAATCACAGGTAAGAAGCATGGCCATGCTTGTTCTCTCCCCAGCCAGTACAATATTACCTGCTTGTATGACATTAAGAAGAAACTGTAGTGTTACCTTGTGGAAGGGTTCTGGAGCATGCTGGAAACTGAGCAGCATGTGAGCCAGGATGTTGTAGCTGGCTTCTCTAAGTGGAGCATACTGAAGCTTCTCAGCAACCTGCAATGCAAACATACACAACTTAGGGAAGGTATATCAGAGCTGCAACTTCCTTCCAAATTTACACAAACTGCACTGCTTATCAAAATTATGACAAACATGTTATCGAATCAAGATGTTTGCTTCTTTGTATATATTAATCTATCTCATTTCTGTTGGTAAGCATCATATTTTCACAGCTCTTTATTTGGCCTTGTAACCTGCAGCATCTTTTGATCCCTGACCTTCATGTATGGCATACTAATTTACCAAATAACTGACTAAAGGAGTGCCATCCAATATGCCTTGAAACTTGTTCACATTTGATGAAGATTGATGTTCTATCAAAATTTCCTACAATCATGAAAATCTCATGAAGACATGTTTCCAAGCATGTCCTACCCTCAGGAAAAAATGAAACCTGGACTTAGTATGTCAGGAAGTGTCCATGAATACCTGGCTTAGAGTAACTGCCAACTCACCTGTTCTACCTTGTTGTCTGTGACAGTTATCAGAATGGTGTACTTCTTAGCTGCTGCCAACTCTTTGAGGAACATGATCACCCACTGGTCGATGTTCTTCACAGTTGGCCAGGTAAGCCAGTCAATCATCCTCTGTACAGCAGAAGTCATGCTGAAGTCGTCAATGATTGGATCACTGATGGCATTCTTCACCACTGAGCTGGCCATATCTAGTGGGATGAAGCTGACAACTGCACCAAGACAGAAGCAGGGGTCCAAGTCATCAGGTGTCGATATGATGCTGAAGATGGTCCTCAAGGAGTCCATGATGCAGTCCTTGTTGTTCTGGGACCAGATGTAATGCAGGAAATTACCAATTCGTGTTGCATCTTTCACAAATGTGATCATCTCTGGGGCTGTTTCTGGTATGGTTGCCATACTCATCGCTTGAAGGATGGTAACACAGAACTTGCTGGTGAAATCCCCCTTTGGGATGCATTCTTTGAAGTCTTCCAGAAACACAATAAAGTTATTCAGACATTTCAAGTCTGTGTGTTCTTGAACATAGCTGATGGCCTTAGCTTCAATGACCTTGAAATGCGCCTGTGCTGTTGCACTGTCTTTCAGTAGCCTCATGTTTTCATGTAGCAGAATAGGGACATTGGCCTCATTTCTGTACTTGCCAGATAGGAGGTTGACAAGGTATTCCCTGTTGAAGAATGCTTCAGCTGATGCCATGTTTGTCTTGGCCCATTCAATGTAGACCTTGAAGCCTGATGTAACCACCAGTTCAGACTCTCCATTGAGGGTCCATCCTGCTGCCAACTCCAGAACACAGGAAATCACACTTGGAGCTTGCTTCTGTCCCTTCACTGCCACAGCATCAATAAGCTCTTTCTTCATCCGCTCAGGATGGTTGGAGGAAATGATTCCCTGCAGAATCCGGTCCATGTTGTCAAGGTCATGCTGAAAACAACAAGACTATATCAGAACATATCATCCCTTCTCATCATCACAGGATATGTCCAAGTATACTTATGACATGTATTAGTATATACACAAAAAGTTATTTGTTTCTGAAATATATTATTCATGTTTATTCCTTGAAAATTTCAGAGTACAATTTGAAATAGACAATATAAGTCCTGTTTTGTAAGACTGAATACAAAGCATTATGCAAAACATATATCATTCAGAATGCATGTGCATGACAATATACAAGTTATGTCATGACATATTCATTTACATGGCATCAATAAGCTTTTTATAATCACATACCTTCATTAAAATGAAGTCTGATATAACTCATAAAAGTGTTTAGTCGATCCTAGTTATCGAGTTGATTATTGTATGTGCAAGGAATTAAAGAAAGTATCTGGGTCTTTGGCAAGTTTTGCTGTAAGAATTATATCTAACTTTCAACTTTTGGATCATGATAAATAACTTTCTCCAAAACTTCATAAGATTCAGTTGATAAAGAAGGGAGCTAACTCTGGAGATGCTATGAAATGCTTGATGACATGACCCAGTCACAATTCAAAAACTACTCATTGTTTGCAAGACAAAGTCATTACATACACACCACACTAGATGAGTAATGGTATAAAATAGTACATATAGAGGTCACAATGGACAATTCATATAACACTTATCCATAAATATCCAGCACTTTACTATCTAAACTTGTTGTGGATACAATGTACTTCTAACCCTTTGAACTAGCATATAACAGTATATTTTGACAGATCTCTGGTTCATGTTTGGTAACTTATTATACAGTGTCTTTCATTTAGAGTGACAGTCACACATACATGCCCAAGAATTCCAGCCAAGATTAAAGATTTTACCCTTCAGGAATGCAGTCAACCAACCCCTTCACCTACATTCTAATCTGGATCTTTCTATTGTAAAACATTAAACTCCTACCAAAGCCCTGATATGCAATACCCTGGGTACTGATAGTACTATCCACCCAACTAGCTCTAGTCTGGTGTAACTACTCTACTTGTTCAAACAATGCAGACAATTTCAGCACTGATAACCTTCTATATTAATTACTTCTTTGCTGACTTTGAAACATTAATCCTGTTAACCATCTGAGCTCACATACAGATTTTGATTTAGGAATGAATAATGTTGAGCTGTCAGATGTAGGTAGTAATGTGGGTCAGTTGGCTGTACTCAAAACATGCAAGTCCAGTGTTGCTGGCTTACAATGACAGTTATCTGATAACTGCAGCCTAAATACCTGTACATCCAGGTAGCAGTGGAGGGGTGTTTTATGAAGTGGTGCTGGCTAGACCTTGTAGTCACATGAATATATGCAGCAGACATGTATATGGTTAAAGCACAATAATAAACATTGCATATGTTTACAAAAAGAAAGAGTTAAATAACTGCACTAGAACCATACTGCTATTATTATAAACTTAGAGATAGTACCCATAAATACTTCTGTTTGAAATTCTGTACACTATCAGTAAAGAGGGATTGTCAAGTTATTTTGGAGCCTTGTTTTGTAGTAATGTGACAGAGTTGGCAAACAAGTTGGAGATGGTCATACCACAGACGTATTTCAGATATGTCCTCCAGCATATCAGGGATTAATCTTTGTCTAGCAGTTCACACTGATTTTATGTCCAAACTGCCATAAATACTTTTTTATGAATTCAAACCGATATCATAAGGCTAACAGGTTTTGTCTCAGTGGTCTTGGTACTATACTGAAGTTTAAAGACCAGAAGGGGCTTACACTATGTACGATGAGTTGTTTAGTGTTAAATAATAACAGGGATGATAGAAAAGCATATGAAGGCAGGCAGCTTTGTTAAACCATAAAAAGAAAAATAGTTTGAAAAATTTAAAGCAGTTCAGTGCAAATATGTCTATAACTTTCAGCATATAGAGGGAATTGTTTTGATATGAACACCAACACCATCACTTCAACAACATCATTATCCCATGAACTATGAATCACAGATTCTATTAACAACATACTCAGTTTCCAATCTGTAGACATTTAACATTCATAATCTCCACTGTACCAAGATGAGAAGGCAAGGGTTCAAACTGGTTCTTTTCCTTGAACACTGACAGACCTCAAAATTGTCTGAAAGTCTTTCTTCAAACATTCATGTCTCATTTACAAAGAACAATATAAACACAGAAGAATGTCCTGTTTAAATGTCCTTATGCCATACATCTATGACAGCACTATCAATCATTTGAAGGTCATGTTAATGCAGAAATGGAGCTACTAGAAAGAATCGTATCAAGTGGTTCACACATAATACACCAAAAATAAAAAGTTAAGCACAAGTCTATTTTAAAGAAGTGATGCTAAGGAAATGTTAGGCTAAAATAATTGGGAAGACCAAGCCATATTTAGAGAAGGTTCATCTAGTTACTACTTTAGGAATATCATAATCATTTGTATTTACAATTAAAGGAAATCCTGCTAAAGAATATGATGGTCTTGCTTTCAAAAGCAAAAATATCTATTCCCATCCTGCTTATACAACACTATTCAACTTTAGTTTCACTTGTCAAAAATGACAATCACGTGACCATATAACAGTCATTTCTGATTTTCACATTTCAAAAGATGGTAACATGTTTGAGAAAAAAAACTCCCTGTTTTCCAAAAGCCTATACATTCTGTTTAAAGTAAGAGATAATTTCAATAATGGTTTTGTTTTTAAACTGAAAAGTACTAAACCAAAGTATGATGATTGGTTTTTTTTCTGAAAGATCTCCTTTTCAGACAGCCTGTATTATTAGCATATATACTGGATGGCATTTAACTTTTTATTCTCAGTATATTATAAGATTCCAGTGACCTGAAAGATGGCCCTTGTCAGGGTTAGACAAATGCAGGGTGACATGATTTACCCAAAAACAATTCTTACAAAGATGATTCTCATGGTCCACCTAACTCCATCAAGTAACACCTCTCCCATGCTGTGATGAACACAGCAGGTGTCCTTTCATCCATGGGCTTTCACACAATGCTCAATACAACTCACTGACCAATTGACACCGCCATTGTGTGGTATTCAGTGGAGACATTTATCAGAGTGTTCCTTGTGAAAAAATCCTTGAGTAAAGATTAGAGGGTTGACAAGTTCAACAGAACATTGTGCAACTAGTTGCCTTTTAATTATTCTGACATTATACTGTGTGACCCAATCTACTAGATGTTCTAGTATGATGGGGGCTAAAATTAAAGCTAAAAGACAAATGAGTACAGCTATAACAAAACAGCCACTTTAACCTGAAAAAGCCTTTTCATCACTTCTGGCAGTTTGCTGGCTAGTTAAAAACATTCAACAGTGGTTCAACATTTACTGAGTGTGTTACATGTACTGTGCTAGGTGTGAAGTGTAAATACCATTAAACATCCTACTCTACATACACAATCAAAGAAGGATGATGTGTTTTGTTTTTCAAAATGGTACTTGTTTACCGAGGGTGCTTAATGCAAGTGATTAGTGTTCCGTAATGTATTACACACATTCATTTAGCATAGGGTTTTACTCCAAGTGAAGATTTCCCACAGTGATAGTACCAGGACATCACATTTGCAACGCATTTGAAGAACTAAATCCTGCTTCTGATTTTATACATTACTTCTTTGTAATGCATGATCACACATTACACTGTATCTCTCCCCATGGGCACTATTTCCTTTTCATATTTTGAAAACCTTTTGAACATTCTACACATGCAACCATATATTTACTGTTGCAGCAATTCAGGTTTCTGTGATATGAAAGATAACATCTTTTCCTGTACATCACTACCATAAAGGATGCCCATCATGTATCAAATGAATTAGATCCTGCGGCAGTGACTCTATTGTTAATCACAAAATCTAACAAAAGATGTGAGGCCAGATGACCTGTGAGGTGACCAGAGCAAGACTCTAATGGCTGCTGTACATTCGTCATATCGGGTTACATCACTTCCATGTTGTAGCTTCAGGGCTTTCTGCAGATTACATGTCAACATTTTCCAAGCAAGACATGCTCAGTCCAATGGCAGGATTATGGAGTTCAAATACCTCAATAGCTCATGTTTATTTGGAAGTATTTTGGAAGAATTATTTTATGTCTGCATACCCATAAATTGTGAAAACTTAACATTAGGGATACAAATACCCCGAAATGTGAACACTGAAAACATCCAGATTTCACTAACACAGATTTGCTGTCATTGTGTCGAAATGGCCTGTTTTCCATTAGTTTACATACAGTCCTACCAAGGAGTGCACAACCCAGAACTGATACAATCTACCCTGGTCAAAATAAGAAGGCAAATGTTTGAATAACGAAAGTGTATGTGTGCACTGTGACATCCATGTTTGGATAGGGCACGAACATCATAGGTATGAAAACCTTAAAAAATAATTGTCTCTGTGTTGAAGAAGCCGCTGTCCATGTAAACATGTGGATCACCCACATATCTGGAGATGAATGTGGCCTGCATCTGTTGTTTTAGATGCAAAGGGAGCAAGGAAGTTGACATCACCTGGAAAAGTATTTTCCTGTTATCCTGCTTAAATGGCCTAATGGCCTACAGAGAAAAAGCCCAAAATGGTTCCAAAACAAGGATCATAAATCGGGGAGGGACTTATCACAATGACCATTAGATCCTGGTAAGCCTAAGGGACACAACAGGGACTGCACCAACCAATAGCAAGTTTAGATATTGCGAGCATATAAACTTCACAGAGAGAACTGATTCTTATCAAGTTATTTTGTACAATTATTACATGAAACCTAGAAAATGCTTCGCAACTGGAGCATTATTTTCAACGCGTAAAGGAATTTGACGTTATTTTTCAGTGTTTCTTAAAATGACCCACTTCAAAATTATAAGGGACAGTTCATAATTTATGACTACAGGGGGTGATGATGATTTTTATGGAATTGCATGTACAATGTGAATGACCCCACCTAAAATTTATGCACAAAGTCAGCAACCTCCTCGCTTGTCATGTACAAAATCAACATCCCCCATAGCATGTGTACAAAACTGATGACACCCACCTCCCCAGAACAAAATGGGTGACCCCTCCTCAAAGGTACCATCTCCCCACTCACCCACCCCAAGCAATAAACTATGAACAGTACATAAGGTGACCATCAACAGCATATTGTTACTTGCATTTGATGATTTCATCATATTGGTGAAGGTTGTAGGTCAAGGCCTAGCAGTTGTATGTTAATATTTTTGACAGGTCAACAGCAAAAGGTAAGCTAGCCTTAGGGTTCATGACCCACTTCACATAACTGGGTTGGCAAGTTGTAACTGACCTGGAGAAGCATGACCTGCTCTGATCATACACGACTCAGGCATCAGGCTACCTCCTGGGTAGCTCTGGTGATGCTGATGAATATTCATTGACCTTCTCCAAGTATTTGCTAACAAACCCGTGAAGGTCCTGGGGTAGAATAGACCTTCAGCAACCCATGCTTGCCATAAAAGGTGACTATGCTTATCGTAAGTGGCAACTAACGGGATCAGGTGGTCAGGCTCGCTGACTTGGTTGACACATGTCATCGGTTCCCAATTGCACAGATCAATGCTCATGATGTTGGTCACTGGTTTGTCTGGTCCAGACTTGATTATTTACAAACCTCCGCCATATAGCTGGAATATTGCTGAGTGCAGCGTAAAACTAAACTCACTCACTCACACTAACAAAAATTTGCTATCTATCTATTTTGGTAGCAAACAATGTCACACAAAACTGAATTTACATGCATGTGTAATACTCAGTGTCATTGGCATTATAACAATGACAAATTTGTTATAACACACCATGTCAACTTAATAATTTTATAACATATTTGTTATAAAAAAACAAGTCAAACCTGATATAACCTACCCATGCCAAACATGTTTTAACCCATCATGGCTCAGCTTATGAAAATGGAACCTTAGGTAGACAAAAATAGGTTGCATCTGCAGCTCAATGCACAATGACAAATAAAGTCTGGGGTTTGTACTGATAAGAACTCTATAACAAAAGTATACTGTATCTGATATGAACATTTTATCTTACATGAAATCATCATAAATTTCAAAACACAAACATTCTGACACTGTTTGTGTAGTCATCAGAATCACTGCTCCAAGCATGCTACTCATGAGTCTGTTCTCTACCTGAAGTCTGTGTTCCTTGAACAGCAAAATATCAGCATGCACTGTGTACAAGTTGGTTTAAGTTTGAGGTTGCATTCTGCAGTTCCAGGTTGTTCTAGTGCAAGTTGCAAATGCTTAAATGGAGCCCTGCCTATCCATGTCATTGTTGTTTAACACAGCACTCAGCTATATTCTAGCTATAGCCTATCCATGTCATATTCATTACAACACATAAACGCCATATGTGCTATACGTGTGATAACACATACTTTGATGTACTTGGTATACATGAAAGGAAGTCATAGGCCAGGTTAACATACACACATTGATTGAAACACCATAATTTAGTCCTCGACATACATCAGCACAGAAACATACATCAGCACAGAAACACATTAACTGAAGCACTGTCATCTCCTTGTGCCCCAGGGCATCTTTCCAGAAACAATTTAATCCCACCAACGTACCTTCAATATTCTTCACAGACTACCCCTAGTTGTAGTACTACCATCCCTTTGTGAAAGAAGGCCCAGCTCCGTAAACATGACAGATTAAAACTTGTGATGACATAAGACATTGTCCTCACCAAAGATATTATCACAGAAAGTACAGAATAGGTGGTCATGGGCTTGACCAAACCTGACCAAGACAATTGAGTCAGTTAGGACATCTCTTTGATGTATGCTATACAAATCTTCAACATCAATATCATGTTTTAGGTGGAAAGGGAGGTAAAAGGAAGATCACCTGTGTTGTTTAACCTTAAACAAATCCTGGACGTTTCATAACCACTATGTAAACTAATGATGGTTGAAGTTATAGGGAGCAATAGCTATGACAATGGAAGGGACGCACAGTGTATGTGCCTCAAGGGATAAGCTGGTTATGGTTCAACCGGGTCAGACTTGGTACAATTTCTGGAAACGTCATGACCGCAGGCAGAAATATTATCTTTAACATCTCACTTATCTCTTGCTCCAGAGGTCACCGTGTGATGCCATGAACATGGGGCAAGCATGATTTGATCATTATTAATCTGAGTTTATCTACATACACTACTTGTTTCAAATTATCCTAAGAATAGGTGTGCACAGATGGAAAGAATGTTTTTCCTGTATAACTGCGATGTTCCTAGAATCACTAGAATTATTGTTTGTCATCACATTATAAGTTAAGGTATGGCACAGATTCACTTTGGATAATAATGCAACCAAGCGTGTTAACTCACTCTAACTTCAAGTATGACATGAATGGAACAAGCATTTTCAAGATATATGTTGTACTGAGTCTTGCCTACCAGACTGTACATGGTGTATATACAAAACCATGCAGTCTCATCTTTCAGCATTATAAGAGGAAGTGTGATGGATCACCAGGAGATAATAGCAATGTCAGATGTTCAGGGTGTAACTTCACAAGCATATGAAGAATGTACCATAAAGTCAATTATATTTAAGATCCAAATGAATTATGAGGTTTTTGTTCTTGAACTCCTTGAACAGTAAAGAGGCTGTACAGGTAATGAATGAGAAAGGCTGATGGCAAAGGTTTACCACTCAAGTGAAACCTGTAAGTTGCTTATCAGGTGTTCTGGGATTCAATCATGATCATGACACAACAAAGGGACATAACTCTATAAAACAAATGGTGGTCCTTCACAGGACCATACATTCAAACCTGACATTTTCAAGACATATGCTCAACATGCTGAATGAAATACTACAATAAACAAACTGTTCAAAGACAATATTTGAGTCATCCATTGTTATCGTTTTTTTGCTGACCCTGGCCAACTTTTTTACTTCAAGATTAAACATGTCTGCAAACTAAACTCAATCCTGAAAGAAATAATCACATTATATATAGCTCTGACCATATTTCACATGAAACCTATCATGTCAAAATCCACAAATATCTCTGCCTCCACTAGACAATCAGATGACTGTTTGAACAAGATCACATGTCTGACACCCAGTAGTGCCTCAAAGTATTTAAGTAAACAGTTATATCTTTCATAACACATGCTGACACCATCTAGTCTGAAAATATATATATATTGTCCACAGTTCTTTATCAAAACGTTCAAAATAGAAGGTCTGACCTAATTCATGGAAACTGAGCAATAGGTAAAATTAACTTGGATATTTACTGCAAGGAAACCTTGGAATATGTTAATACATCACAATGTATTTTACATCCCTTGCTTCAGTGAATGAGGTAACTGAATATGATCACTCAAACAAAGTAAACTGTCAGAAAAGGATAATGAAAGAATTCAAGTATGTCCAGTTTATAAAATATGCATCCAAAATAAGCTACACATCTCAGTTTGTCTGTTGTTGGGGAAAAAGTACACTCTGTGCTACACAGCATTTGAGGAATTATACCTCCTGCTATGATCATCACTATCAAACATGACTGTAAAGATATCTATCCAAAACGTAACTTGTGCTCTCCATGTCACAGATAAATAATGTTGTGCGCTGTTATGTGAAGGTCTGCCAGACCTGTGAAAGCACTGGGGGCATACTCTCTTCCAGCATACAATCAGCAATGTTAAAGCAATCCAAGACAAAGTATCAAACATGGACAGTCATAACAACATTTCTTTTCCACAATGAGGACCAGACCAACAATAAATTACTGCTGGAGTACCTTGCAAATACAAGTGTCAGTTTTACTCATGAAAGAAATCATCATCAGATTTTGGAGCCTGAGCTCCCATGAAGTCAGGACCAGACAACCAAATGATTCTGTCGCATTCAGATTCATGTCATCAATCATATTAGTTCTTAAAAGGGTTTCCACAGGGGGGTTTACAGTAAAAATGATATTTATTTTACCCAAACCAGTGTGTGACACTTTGGAGACTCCTTAGAACAACACATGGAAATATCTACTTGTCTAGTTTGCCTTCTTAGACTAGAAAGTTGTAACAATGATAATAGATACAGTCAATCTTTATGTTGAACTTCAAGGGACCTGGAAGAAAGGTCAAGTTGTTCAAGGTATAAGTTACCTTGCAAAAAGAATTATAAAAAAAGCAAACTACATGTCATTAGAGATCATCATGTTCTATTAATGATGGGTTCTACTCATTTAACAATTGTCATCGGCAGTCATGTGAAAACAGTTAAGTAACAGAATGCTTAGAAGTCAGCTTGCACCTCTGATGTAAGCTAAATAGGCCTTGATTGGATACTGGCATGTTGTGAAAGGACATTCTGCATAACTGCATTAACTGCAGTGAGGTAGGTCAGCTGTTGATGAAAGTGTGTATGTACATTGTTAATATTTTGAAAAGTTTGAGCCATCAGAGTAATTTCATGCCTAATTGGGATGCCCTTGACTCCCAAAGTTTGAACCTGGGAATTTGCCACACCCAAGTTTGCCACAACTAGGTATAAAATTTGATTGTTTAAATGCTTAATATTCATGATTTTATGTAAAAGATCCCTTTCTTACATTACAAAAATTTTCAGCAGCAGAGTAATTATATCAACCTGATACCAATTAATTCATATCACTGGCCCTGGTTGCAAGACTGATGCACATGGATAATATTGTCCAACACTACTTACATTTATCACAGTGTAACATCTTGACTTCAGTTTAGAGCATGAGAGTTTACTACTGCCACTGCATGTCAGTGATTAATGCTGTTATTGTGTTGCTACTTGATGTTCTTCCCTGTCATCTGAAAGTGGCACAATTTATAACACACTCCAACTTTAAATGCATGACCATCACATGTTCATCTTTAATAGAACTGGTTATCCACCAACCATTCGGTCATCACATGAAACACTAAAGGACATATCGTTTTTGTCAAAATCATTGTTTATATGATGGTGACATAATACTGCTGAATATATTCTGATAGCAAGCTGGTTACTGACATGAAATGGGCTTCAAGTGACCTATGAACAAGATGTCATGTCTCCAGGCTGATCTTCTTGCATAGAGGCAAACTTTGGTGTGGTCTACTGGATAGAGCACCTGTCCAGAAGGAGGCAGAAAGTAGACAGACTTGCACGTAGTATGCATGGCATAAGATAGGGACTGATAAGCCAACAGCTTGTATACAGTGTCTGTGTTAAACTGTGGCCTGGTATCCCTGAGGGCAAGCTCTATAAATCCTGAAGTCCTGACCAGACACACACAAGCCACTATTATTTAAGTAGAATTTACACAATGTTACACCCCATTTCACCTCGTCTTATCAGCTATGGAAACTATTGCACAAGGATGGCGTGTCCTGGCGTGTCTCTTAATTTATAGCAGATATAGAACATGGACATGGACTATCATTAAATCTCCAGGGTATGTAGTTGACAGTAGACATATAGTAAGTATAAAGTGGGAAAATTATGTGGACAAGAGAAAATAATATAGAGAATTCACCTTGGGGTTTTTCTTCAATCAATGATGTTTTTATAGTTAGCGATAATTGATTTATCGCCTGGTGTCAGTGGCATGGCAAAAAGAACACTGATAAGAAAATCGAACATACTAACATTCTAGGATTGCAAGCACTTGTTTAGGTCCTGCGTGTATGAACCACTTCTATGCTTACGTCAACAGGCAACTTTCAATGAGAAGACTCCAGTTGTATCCGTATTGACTGTTGAATCCAAATTTTCCTTTTTCAGTGATCCTTGTTTTATCAAACAATGTGAAACAAATCTTATCATGTACTGTTGTGTGAACACACTGTGCAACAATCTTGATCTCTTTGTGTCATCATGACACTGCTCTGATGGGGACCTGTTTACTGGTCTGTTGCAGTATTTAGGTTCTGTTGAAACAGATTCACACTTTTTGTTATTTATGTTCAGCCATAAACAAAGATGGCTCTTCATAAAATGTCACTGTTGTTATTCTTGGTAACCTCCCAGCTCCAATAAGCATACCCTGCCCAACTTCTAGCACAATTTGTAAATACTGTTTTTGTTTAAGAACAGACCTATACTAAGATCAAATATTTACATGACAGTAAGTTTTTCATGAGTCTTAAAGGAACAAGCAGGCAGAGGAAATACTTTCCTAGTAACCATTACCAAACTATATTCGCAACTACTCTCATTCTCTGAATTGAACTTCTTGTTAATGTTTTTAACAACCAAGCCCCTTCACCAACCTTTTAAGTACTTGTTTTGACGAACACAGTACCTATGATTTGTTATGTCTCCATGTTTCTGTAGATTTCTAGGTTATTTCACTGCCTGTGATTGATACATTTTGAATTAAATAACTGATGCTCAAGAGTATCAATACTTTCACACCTGTCACTACCAATAAGCCTTCTAAAAGCCACACACGGTTACGGTTCAACAAATTCCGAATAGGATACTACACAGTATGTTTCCAAGCTCATGTGGCAAGAGGAGCATGAAGTGAGGCTGTGATCATCGAGAGAGGTAAACATGTTGACACCACGTAAAACCTTACATGGTCCATCACAACAATCACAACATGTGTATCCAGATGTGGACATTCAGGAAATGATCACATTACATGCACTGTGAAGCAGCCATTCACACTACTATCGGCAACAGAAACAGATGGGGGAAAAAGCATACTCAACATGAAAACTGCCAACACATTTACAAAGACTGAGTACCTCTGTCTGACAAACAAAAGTCCAATTAAGACCCCAAAGCCTATCATCAAACCAGGAGTGAAAAATCTTTTGCTTGTATACAAACATTTCTCCTGCTGTAGCCCATAACAAGATGTGTGTATGACATGGAAGAGTGGGTGAGTCACTTGGAGGGAACAAGGGTGAGTCAGTGAGACCATGACCATGAGAGCTGGTGAGTCAGTGACTGAGTGACTGTGAATGTGCCAGTGGATGAGTGAGGGAATGAATGACCTAGAGTGGATGAGTGACTGAAAGTGTGTGACTGTGTAACTGACAGTAGTTTCGTGACTGGGACAGATGGACAGTGTGTGTCTGTTACGATGATAGTGGGTGAGTGAGTGAGGGAGTGGGTTAGTGACTGAAAGGGTGGGTGAGTAAAGAAGTCTCTTGTGACGGTGGTTCAGTCCATGATGGAAGGGTTAGTCTGTCACAGTAACAGTAGATGAATGTTTCTTACAGTGGGTGAGTGAATCAGTAGTGGGTGAGTTATTATGACTGGTGGTGAATCTGTTACAGGAAGGGTGATTCTGTCACAGTAATGATAGGTGAGTCTTACAATAGGTGAGTGACTGATAGAGAGTGAATGAAAGACTGATGGACTGAGAGTGCTTCAGTGGCTATGAGTGAGTGACAAACCATTAACAAGAAAAATCACTGTGGATGACAATTCATACCCTACAGAACACAATAACACACAAGATGCTTCGTGATAACCAAGACATTTGCCTTTCCTTTACTGTCACCAATCACACTGAAGTACATGAAACTAACTTTTCATGAACTCCTTTCCATTATGCTCTTACAAGCAGGCCCTGGGGGCAAAGTCTACCCCCTAATCACATATATTTACACAACATTGGACTTCTTGGCATAAAAATGCTGTTACAAAATATTACTCTATCCTACCTGACACAACCTCAATTTCTCACATTGGCATGTTTAGAGAAAATACCAAACTGACAGAAGCAACATGATGATCATTCACCTCGGAATGTGAAAGTGTGTCATGGTCACCAATCAAGAACCTGGTAATCAGGAAACCATGTACATACTTACACACTCAATCATACTCTAGTATATCGACTTGGAATCAAGGTTACTTTTCTACAACTTCAGAAGTTTTCCCATGGAATTTTGTGACTTGACTGAACCACTGTCTGCTTATGATGAACTGGTAACTTGACATTCAACAGACATTTGATTATGACACAGTTTCTCTTACTGGAGGGCATTTATCTGAAAAAAGTAATCACCAGTATTGTATTCTTATTTTCTTCTCATCTCCTAGTCTTACCCATCTGACTTCTATCCAGTCAGCACTCACACCCTTCTCACACCACTGGCTTGACTTATTTCAACTCTAGCGACCGACATGAAACCACTTCTCAAATCTCGACTTGCCCCTTTCCACTCTAACAGCCTGCACTCACCCATTTCTCATACCTTTCATCACATCATATAACCTTCTCACCTAAAGAAAATGAAGACATTAGAGTGAACCTCTACTACAGAACTACACTTGACATCATTAACTTAAGTATGGAGACTAACAATTTCAGGATTTGTCAACTTTTAGGAGAGCAGTTTGGTATTTTGATAAGGCACAATAGTGTTAATTAACAACAGAGTAGACAAGAAAGAAACTGTCGTAATGATCAGATTAGCTGACATCAAAGTCAGTTGGATGTGCCCAAAGTCTAGCCTCATGTACTTCTTTGTGAATGTGATAAACACTTTGTGAAGGAAACGCCATTGTAACACGCACCTGTGTGTATGACTAAAGACTATATATTGGGCCCACGTCAAAGGAAGAACATGTTTAGTGGAACAATAAGACTTTTCATGCAAATAATATAATACATCTGAGTCTGTGTACTGATACTTTTGTCTACTTTCTCTTTCAGTATAAACCATGGGCTGGGGTGTATTGAGCATCTTGGTCATAACTGAGCTGAAATTCCCATGATACCTTTACAGGAGGTTGTCACAGCAAATTTATTCTGGAATGTCATTAAGACAAGTATTCTGTAGTGTCAACAGAATTTGGAATAATAATGCATAATTCTGTTGTTAGTACAATGTTTCCTCATACAAAGTATTTCTTTTCTCCCTGCATCTACATAACATGAAACACCAGTCAAAATGTTATGCTATGTTATGGTGCCCATTTATATGCATATCCAGGTGATACCAGTATTCAACAAACTAATTTCAACCTCAGGTAAGATAAGATGAGATAATGTCTTTATTATCCAAATGGAAATTTGTTCACTAAGTAAGTTCCATACAAAAGCACTGACTGTCCATAAAGCCAAGTTTCCTATACTGTGAGCCATCTTAGTGTCACATGTATGTTCAGTAGTTACAAACATTGTAACGCTAAGGATGTCATCGTGGACCTAGCTTAAGTAGGTGCCGGATCAGTGATGACAATGACTATATCATACCTCCAGATGCCGCACACAAACAACATTCCCTGCACCCACTCAGCAGTGTCTTGGTTCTGTATGAGTACACATCACATGACGCAGACGACAATAACACAACATACTTTCAGTCAAACTCTTCAGTGTATGTATTAATAAAGAATACATATTAAAACTGTTTTCCTGTACTCCTAGACACATATGAATAACTAGTTTCAGGTGTCTGGAGTGATAAAGAGTAGAGAAGACTAAGAAGACACCTTAGCCAACTATTTTGTCATTGAGGCCTTGTGGGGCAAACATGCAGAGTCTGAATATCCACCTAAATAAAGTGATAAAGGGTCGGGTTAAGTTGAAAAATTCTATTTGTTACTCATGAATCAGATGTTTTTAATATGATCACGTGTATTGCACAATATTGCAATAAAACTGATATGCCAATACACAGTTCTGTGAATGACAACTAAAACTCAATTCACACAACACTGGCAATGTCTTTTTTGAATAGAACTGCCTACATTTTGATGTAATCCTAAATGTTCTACACAGATATATTGTTGATATAACAATCAGCTAAATGAGACACAAGTGACATGAAACAAATAAACCAGTGCTATTTAGAGACATTATGCCAAAAGTCTCATACTAACAGTCATGCTGACACACCCAGTTTGCCATGGATTGTTGAAAGTCGTTCATCGTTCAGTCTCAATAATCTGACACAGAGATCAGCTTATTCTGGTCATCGGAAGAAGTGGGGAAGTGGTCACTCTCCTATGGTAATGGGGAATATTACAAGCATATTTGCCATGTGAATGTCAGTTAATAAACAAAGGAAAGAAGGTTCTTGAGAAACATGCAGAAGTTGATATTCAGAAATAAGACAAAATGTTATGTATGTCAACTTCTTTATTGCTTACACAACATTTCTGGGCTATTCATTGTCCCTTCTTCATGTGGAAGGAAAGAAGAAACAGACTCACAATAAGAATACCTAATTATTTTCATTGAATTTACTACAACATTCACACAAAACTGTTATTATCTGTCTTGTAGTTTTATCATCAGTGGCTAATACCTAATTTTGATTACAGTATTCACAATTTAGTGGGGTCCTTTGATCCATGTGTTTTGATGGTAGAGAGTGTGATTTGTCTCAGTTGGTGTCATGGTATTATCACCAGTGGTAATAATACTTACTTTTGATAACTGTATTAACAATTTAGTGGGGTCCTTTAATCTATGTGTTTAGCTTGAAGAGAGTGTTATACTTTAAAAATAACACCTGAAAAACTTCAAAACCTAATCAATAACCAAAGACAAACATGTTTTGTTCTATGCTATACTCAGCAATAGCCTAGTTATTTGATGTTGGTTTGACCAAATGAATCTGGTGGTTGACATTATGAGTATCTATCCATGCTTTTGAGATGCAATAACATGCAATCAACCAAATGAGCCAACCACTCGATGCATTTCATCATGTCTTACATCAACATATATTCTTCCCTGGTATGCCTGTGGGCTGACATACAAGTAAATGCATAAGATTAAGACTAAGACAGTGATAGGGTGGAGGAGCTTACATACTGAATGTGTCCTCAATGCATAAAAACATGAAAGGCTGGGAAAATATTCCTCCCACACAGAACAAATAACAGTCCAGCCACGCCCCTCTGCACCGACCTCAACTACTGTCCATACATTCCATATCAGCTTACTCCCATAATAATGGTGGGTATGCCAGGCCATTTGAGTTGATTACATTGTCAAATGCTATAAACCACACCAGTATAAGAGCTGGGTGTTGGACTGGGTACACAATATAAAGGCAGCACTTGAACTGTTTCTGGGATGACAGCTACACCTAGGTTTATAGTACCCAGACAGGTGCTATTGAAAGGAGCTTAGTATTTTGATCATGGAAAATTATGAAAGAAGCTAACACTGTTCTTCCAATAAACATTACTGCTTCATGTAGGTGACCTGCTTTAAGCTCACTTACTCTTGTATGGGTATGACACTGTTTCACTGAATCACATACCCCCGTTGAAGACATATTAGTCATACACACATACATATTGCTTTTCTTTACAATATGATAGTAAAACCAATGTTTATACGCAGCTTTAGTAACACATTCCTTTTGAAGACCTGCTAAATTTGTTCCTAAAATATATAAATGTCCCAATTAATTGATTATATGCTTATCATTTATCATCACTGAGGACAGAACTTACCAAAATTGTATGAACAGAACAGTATTTGATTATTCTATCATACCACCTGCCATATATTCCAAGTCTGGAATCCTCACAACCTACAGACAACAGTCACAGAACATAAACAACTGGGTAGGGTGGTTCACAATGACATCATTGCATTGTGCTATACTAAGTTAGATGCAACTATCATGTCATAGGTCAACATATAAATATTATGTTTCACAGTTAGAAAGGTGGACTGTCTGTATTGTGGTAGGGTAGACAGATAGGTGTAGTTTTGGATGTGTGCAGTATTACAGAGCATGGCAGAATTACTGCAGGTTGTGTTCATCTTTCTTATATACACCATGAGCCTGTCATATTGGAACAGGTGCACTGAAAGCCATGTAGTCAAAGGCATTGCAGGTTTTTGTGTAGTGTCCCTTGCACAGCAGATTGATCGATCGAGTTTGGTTTTATGCAGCTTTTAGCAATATTCCAGCAATACCACGACGGGAAACACCAGAAATGGACTTTGCATATTGTACCCATGAGATGAATCGAACCCAGATCTTCTGAATGACAAGCCTATGCTTAAACCAATAGGCTACCCTATTGAAAAAATCTATGATTGAACGTTTGAATCCCAGTTCAACCTGTTTAAGTCTCTAGGTTTTGTCAGCTCCATGCCGATGCTAATGGGTTTTACAAATGTGGTCAAAGTATCTACACTAAACTGACTAATAGCCATGACACAATAGGAACAGTTCGAAGTAATACTAGTCCAATGTCATTCACTATCATAATGTATCATGACATTTAGCCCCTATGTATGTCAATGCAGTCTGAGGTTTTGGCCCCTAGCCTAAAGGCAAACTCAAACATTTTTCATCTAATAGGTTGGGGCATGGACTGTCTAATGTTTTCTTGACATTTGTTGTGAATGACACTTGTGCAAAGCTGGAAATCTAAAATAACCTCTGACAAGGAACCAGGAACCCTTCCTGTACTCTACAATATTCAACACCTACATATTATCTACAACCCTTTCATTGTTGCTGTTGAAAACTGTTTATGTTTGTTTGTTTATCGAGGTCCATGTACATCCTGATATCTCACATGAAAAACTGGTTTACACGAACTATATTTATAATTAAAGCCAAAATAAATTATTAATTACATTTTCATTGATGACATGATTTCATTTCATTTGAAACATTTTAAATATACAGTAAACAATATGTTAAAAGCATGTGTTTATGATAACTATCTCATGATACTATTCACAAGGAAGTATGAAGTGTACTTGGTGGGATTGCAATGACCTTTATAAGGGGAAGAAAGTAGGCAATACTTGTAGTCAGTTGTGAGTCTGCAGGTTTGTTTGCTTTATACTGCACTCAGCCATATTCAAGCAATGCAATGACAGTCTGTATATATCAAATCTGGACAAGATAATCCAGTGACTGACATCATGAGGAGCATCCACCTACATTGGAACACAATGATATACAGTTAAACCCTGTTTACTCGGACCCCACATATCCAGAAACTCTGCCTTCCGGACGATTAAGGTAAACTACAATGTAATTGTACTGTATATAACACTTATAAATCGACCCCTACTATCTGTCATGATGCAAGTTAAAAATAGCCTGCAACATGATCTAAGTTTACTTTCTGCAGAATGCATAAGTTTGACGTGATTCCATATGTTTTTAAGGCATTTAAAATTTAAAAAAAAGAATGTGCAATTGGCAAAATAGAGACTTTTTGTCATCGATTTACATTTTTCATCTAACTTACCACTTGAAGTTCAACATGCTACATGATTACATCCTGACAACCTGACAAATGGTAACCTGCGTTCCGTCTTCCATGTATCATCGGTACACTTATATGTTATGATGATTCACTGCCATTACAATTGACTATTAGTATATTCATATGCCTACCTTCACTTGTTTGATCCAGCTAACTGAACCTCTTGCTATCCGGACGATTTTCAAGTGAAACCAAAACGTCCGGATAAACGGGGTTCGACTGCACATAAAACAGATCAGCCAACTACAACATCCAATCATATTAGCTAACAACAAGCACAGATTAGTGGAGGGAAGTTACTTGTCCATAACTTGTGGACAATAAAAAGATGAGGGGTGGACATCTGGAAGTGGCTATTTATTACATTATGTACCATGGGCCTGTGGCCTTGCACAACAGCTGAACAAGATTCATCTAATATCCAGTGATACAAGACGACATGGAAATGAAATAATACATCTGCCATAACTTTGACAGAATCATACTAATTTTCCACATTCAGTCAATGAGATACCAATATACCTAAGATATCCAAAGTAAGGTATATCTCAATCCCAAAGGATACCTCAGTTGAAAAAAACAGAGCGCAAAGCAAGTAAGAAAAGGGATCAATATTTTACAGTTCATATCATCAAAATTATTTGTTGTAATATATCTAGGCATATAGTACACAATGTTTTAAAATTAACATGAAAAACAAAGGGTCCTGATATAACCTTAATGTTAAAAATACAGATGGGTGGGGATTGGAGAGATAACCGCCTTATAACAAATGTGCAAAGAATGCATAGTGCTCTGCACAACAACGTAAAACCTTTTAACAAACTCAGTGTGATGCTAATAGATAATTCAAACACAATAGGAAAAAACATCACACTCTCTTACATTTGATGTATATCATAATATGTATGTTACCACAAAAGATTATCAAGGTTGCATTCAGAAGAAAAAAAGATGATGCACATTATTACACATACTGGTATGTCAGATTACCCGACAACAAATACAAAACTTGTATCTGCATGTATGCATCATAATATCAATACAGATTACATACTAAAGGCAGTATATCTCAAGAATAGCACCCTACTGAGCATATCACTCTGATAGTCACATTATATATAGCTTGAGATTAATAGTATTAGAAACAAAAGTGTTGATGTCCATCAGGTTTTTCTTAAATAGTTATTAATGTATACCATTAAAAAGTAGGGGATATTCCATTTTGCGACCATGCCACTAGCCAATGCCAATGCATTTTAGAAAATGTACTATATACCCATACAGATGAAACATTTCCAAAGGAATGGAATAAATTGTCACATTTTCCCTTAATTTTCTTCATTATCTTTCATCATTTGCATTTATCTTTTGCATCTTGCAAATACAATATCCCCTACTTTATTTTGAAGGTACCATATAGTATACATGATATGAAGATCCAAAAGTGTGACCCCTAAACTTTTACTGAACACTGTCAAAATACCAGATATAAGTTATTTGCATTTTGAAATTAACCATGGAAGTCAAGTATCCTTGACATAACCATGATGTCAAACTGAAAGATTTAGGGGTCCCCAGAATCAAATATGGTAAGAGAAGACAGCATGTACAGCTGAACTATCTAGGTGTTGAGACAGAACACAGACATCATAAATCTCTGTGTCGGAAAACAAGCACCATACATGTATACTGATGCTTGTCATATGTTGCTGTACATCTCTTGTGAGTTGTTGTAATATATATGTAGTTGTCAATTCTATTCTACATTTTAAACATCAACAAAAAGACAATAAAACCCAAAAATGTCCGTTCGTATGTTCAGTGAAATTAAGAAGACCTAGGGTCCTTAAATCTTTTGCTTACAGTAACCAAATCTTGGGGCCATAACTTCTTCAGCTAACAATAGGATTACAAACAGGTGCCCCTGGCTGCTTAGTTTCAAACACTATCTGTTTCTGGCCGGTAGTTAGCCGGGAGAGAACATGTAACATCAGCTATTCACATGACTCTTACACTACATGTAAGCAAACGCTAAAAGCTACAGTGTTTTGAACATGAACCGATCACATCCAAAACCCTGACACACTATCATTACTTCAACACTACTATCTTTTCACTATTATCTACTAGTATCTTTTACACACCTACTTATGAAAATAAAAAATGTCACAGCTGACATTTGTCAATGCAGTATGAGTATCAGGCACAGCTTTGAAAATGCACTGCTTAGAATTCAAGACTGAATGACCACTCAGGTAGTAATGTTTCTAAATGGAAGTTTCTCACATGTGACAGTTTTGGGAAGACAGGGACATTAATTCAACACTACTAAGGAATCAGTTCCAAGCCATTTATGCATATATCCTATGACATATGTATCAGTGTCTGGTATACATGTTATTGGACTTGAGTACTTACGTTCAGCTTGTACTTATGTTTCTTAAGCCAGGTCCCCATTGCTGATGACTTGGAAGTTGTGTGGCACCTGTACGTCGTGCTCGCTGTGATCCGTCAGAATTGTTGAATTACAAGAGACAAGACATCAAGTCTGTCATTGAATAATTCATCATCGCCCAAAGACGCATTCCATGTTGGATGAATTGTGTCACACCTATAAACCCTATCAGCTCTGACCTGATGAATAGTCAAGAGCTCTGATATACTATGGGTCTTTAAATATAGCTGAATGACAGCTCAACACACGTACCCCTTGACAAGGGGTTTGGGGTCTGGTGGAATATCCGATTCACCAATATAGTCACTGTTTGTCTAGCTGAAAGGACCAGGACAACTGTGGTTGTGTCACGATTGCTTTAAAGATACATTCACTGGTTGTATCGTGCGATACATTCATGTGTTGTAAGGTGTCGTACATTCGGTGGTTGTACGATATGTGTGCTACTTTCCACACAGTTTCTTCTGCTGGTTGTGAAGGTGCCTAACCTGTCTTCACCTGTAACATGGGCATGGCATTCTATACAAACAGAACACTCTACAACTGTTTGACTTATAAGCTATCCAACTGGATTATATCAGTATGTATGAGTATGTCATTAAGAAGACTGATTTATCAAGTGTTGATTCAAACATGTTCTGTCTTCCTGGCTAAATGAGCTGTCAACAATTAACTGTCACTTATCAACACACTGATAGACACACTTTGTACTTGAATGATTGAGTTAAGTTTTTAGCAATACTCCAGCAATATCATAGCAAGGGACATCAGAAATGGGCTTCATAAATTGTACCCATGCGGGAAATCAAATCATTGTCTGCGGTGTGACAAGCGGACACTCTGACCACTACGCTACCTCCCTTCCCCCTTTGTCCATGAAATAAAGAACTGTCATTTAAACATATTCTGTCCCTAAATAAAACATGAACACATGTACAGCTCATGAGTCTAGTTTATACTTAAACATTATTAATAAATCACAATATTACACATAAACATATTACATCATTCAAAAACTAAAACATGAACATAAATTAAAGCTAAGAAATCTTGTGAGAAAAAAGAATTAATCTTAACCCAGTTAAATAAATCTTTTTAAATCAGTTTCAAACACTATTGATACACACACATGACAGTTGGCTACGCACCTCTCCGATTCTGTCAACAAAGTCACTTCAGCCATACATCACAAGTATGGAAATAGAGAGAATAAGTCTGTCATGTCTACATGTTCGTTTACCACCAACCTGCTTCCAGGTCGTGTCCCATCAAACGAGTCAAACCTACATGACCTTTCATGCTTCGAAGTACTGTTACAACATTTCTCAACTCCCGGACTCAAATTTCACAACAGAGGAAAAGCAATCACTCACCCAATGAATCCAAAATGAAATAGCCTGTGAGCATTCCTACACAACTATAGTATGGATACCTGTTAGTCAGTATGAATATGTCAAAGGAGAAAAATAGACCACTTTTGTCCTCGCGTGACTACTTCCACCCTACAATGCCTGTTATCAAAGAGCAGCTATATGTTGCAATGACACAACCTTGCCTTATCATGGGAGGTGCCTTGATCGACATGTCAAAGTTGGTAATCATGAGTTTTGTATTTGTCATGTTTCCAACTTGTTTATGACTGTTATTATCATTAATGTTCCTGAAGTTACAGGTATCTAGTATCACAGTTTCTGTTTTTCTTCCTATTGAATTTCTGACAGTGAAGATGATTAATCAAGTACAGATTGGCACAATCATGGTAAATGAAGCAACTTTCTCCTGCCATCTGAGCATCACACCATTAACTAAGCTATTTGTCGCTTTTGCATTGTGGAGCATAAACAAGTGGTACATTATCATGACCAAATATCTTACTACAATATCAAAATCTTTTTGCTTACTATGTTAACAGATCAAATTGTTAATTTTTACAATATATCAAAAAGTTCATTCTAGAACAATATCGTATCAAAACATTTCTTCCTTACTCAAGAATGTCCCTACACTATATCACATTTGTCTCTTACCACATCACTGCATCTAAATTAAACATTCTATATATGCATCTTAAACATGCCGGTCATTACCTGGTCACGAGACACTAACTCATCACTGTTCTACAAGGGAATGTTCACTGTCTGTTACTGCAGGTGTAACCCTGCACAATGGCCTGAATAATGAACCTACACTTGTAGGAGCCACTAACACTTGTCCTGAATAAATCAGATTTGTTTTGCTCTGGGTGTATGATACCATTACAAAGTATATTTCAGTAGAATGTATCACATCATAGAATACAGGCACAAGATGTATGTAGCAACTGGGAAAGTGGATACGTCATAAAACATTACAATGAAACTCCACCTACATCTGAAAACGCCATTTAAACATACATTGAAAGGGTTGGAAGGTAAGTAACTGAGAAATGGATAAGGGTGGCATAAGTTCCTTAATCTGTATAGCATGTTTTGAAATTAAGAAAGAGGTTGATTGAATGATGTCAGCAATTATGTTAATATCCAAAATTAATAATTTATTTGGTTACTACATCCATGCCTACACAAAATAGATAGCTTTACATTCTGAATAAAATAGAAAATCAAGATGTAATGAGACTTGAGTCATCAACATCTGTATCCCTTGGTGTGCTTTCACTAGAACATTCAGATAACTGTGACACAGACAGCTTATCTTCACAAAACTAAATAAAGAGAGCAATGTTCAGATATAAACCTTACCATAATTGTCTCAGGGGAATTGTTTTTCTCAGTATAAAATATTAACCCATCCTAGTTGAGGACAATTAATCTAATACTGATGTATGTATCCCCCTATCACTTCATAATGATTAATCAATTTTCTTTATCAATTGGATTGATTGAGTGTCATTTATGTTCGAGGCTATTTATCACAATGTACAACATGCACAATACATCCAAAACCCTGATCAGTCTCATGGCGCAATATATAGGGATGTCATGAATATACTATATGCTGATATGACACAGTATCACACAATGTTTTATTTACAATGTATAACAATATTTAATCCATATCAATTCAGCATGAATATTTGTTCATGTAATGAATGTTTCTGTACTTACCTAACCAGACAAGGTCGCTGGTGGTTATAACCTAATGTTCAAAATGACTGCTGATTGATTATAATGGTGTAAGTATATTTGTGCATGTGTGCACGTTCGTTTGTGCATGTGTGCATCTGTGTGCGCATTAACTATTACAGACTGATGACCTGTTTTACTGGTTTTGACTTGACATGTACACTATGTGACTTAATGAACTGAATCTTAGCCACAGCTTTCATTCTACTCATAAGGACAGGGCCAGGAAGATATTCCAGTTATTCACTGTGAGCGAACTAGTAAGTGTTTTGGTTTGCAAGCCTGTCAATATTTTCATCTTAAATGTACCTCTGATATTGTGGGCTTCCCGTGGATATGTCTGTTTGTCCTGTGAGACATCAGTCATAAGAAACTTGCTGACAGATTTAAGGAAATAGGTCGGCCAACGGGAACTCCTGTTTAATATTGCACAATACTTTAAGTACAGGTATGATGGAAATTTCCCCTTTTATCTCACAGGGCTTTAATTAGTTCTGCTCTAATGTAGATTTGTAACATCACTGATGAGCTATGCAGAGTTTACCTCACTTGTCTTCTTAAATATTGTCTGCATAAACAAATTTTGGGATATTTAGATCATTTCAATACCAAATTTCTGTGGAAATGTATATAACAGCAGCTCTCTATTGTACAATTGTAATATAGTGCTATTTTAGTTGCAGAGTATTCTCTCTCTACATAAAATAACAAAAAGCATAAGCGTACCTGTTTGGAAAAACTGTTTGCTTTTGTTGGGTATATTTTGCTACATGTTACAGCTTGATCAGCCATTGTTGAGATTTGTCAAGGCCCCACTAAAAAATGTTATGGAGGAAAATAACTGTCATTCCTCATCAAATATGAGTTTTTAAGAATCAGAGTGTGACATTTATGATGTTCACTTCAACAGAAATTGACTAGAGGTTTGTTGGTAAAACATGGTGATATCTTTGATCACTAATGATATTACTGAAATTTATTTAAACAATCCTGAGTGAAAATTTGATCATACTTTACACAATAGATTATAAATATTGAAATTTTGAGAATAGGTTATAAAATATGATCAACAGTTATTTTAATCAATAAGTGTAATGACATGAGTAGATTGTCTCAGTCCTCATGGACACCGCCCCTTGGATGTAGCATCCAGGAATATGCATTGCAAACCAATCATTGTCAACGGTGGCTGTTGTCTGGTGTCACATTACACTCTGTATATTCCACTGATGTTTACTAAAATTCACATCCAAACCCTGAAGCCAGAGTTGTATAGAGTATATATTTTGTTTCACATAAATTAATGTCATCCAGAATGCATGGTTTGCAGACATATAAGCTGGGTTTGACTTAAAAATAATCCTTTTCTTTTGAAAATTAGTCAAGGCTGCCTAACAAACAGTTGCCCTCTACAGTCAGCCGAGTAAACCTTCTTGCTTCTTCTGTAAATCTACTGCAATACAGTAATGCATATACAATTAACCAAGCTGCTCAAGTAATTATTGTGCTGAGATCATAGAGAGTCTAAAGCAGTCAAGCCTTAGTATGTCAAAAACTGAAGAGAAGTTAGGGCAGCTAAGTATGTGAAACGATCCCCTCAAACAATTGAGCACACAACAAAAAATAAGAATATAACTAACCAACAAAGCCATTTTTTCTCGTTCTTTCACACCAAAAAATTGATGAGCTTTTCTTACCACCAGAAAATTATGTCAAATTTCTGGTCCTCAAAATTCAGCTTCTTTATGATCATAAATGGTAAATATTCTTTTAAGCATGCAGTCAGATCATCACAAACCAGCAAATGGACATTTTGACTTGTTGTGTCATATAAAATAGCATGTAAGAATTGACTGGATTTAAGTACAGAAGAACACATCCTCATGTGGTTTTGGGGGTAAGTTGATAACAAAATAGTCAGCTGAATGCCTATGTTCCAGTAAGGGTAGTTAGTACTTATTTCAGTCCTTACCATGACACCCTGAAGGAATCACTGTTGATGAAAAAAATACCCTTTATTTAACAACCCTTGAGGAAAAAACATTGTTAAAAATATACCTTTTGTTTTTTCACATTACACAAGGTTGCCTAACAAACAGCTACCTTGATAAGTCAGCTGAGTAAATGTTCTTGCCGCTTCTGTACACCCCTGTAAACCCTTAAGCAAACATGTACATGTCTAAGTACATGCGGTCACTGGAACCAGCTCCCAGACAATATCCGTACTCAACACAAAATATTGTTTCAGGCACTCACACCAGAATTTCTTCCTTGATGTAATGTACAAATTCAGCCCTGTACAAATTACAATCAATTCAATCTGGATTCTCTGAGCAAACATACTTGATGCAATATTCCATGTTTTACATGCATCGAATTCCTCGCATGTTTACCTACACAGAACCACAGGAAAGAGATAATTAAGATAAAAAGTTGTATTGTGTGAAATACTAAAAAATCCTTCCCAAGTAGTCATTGAATTTGATATTTGAGTTGGATATGATCATTTGGTAATGAACATGATTTTACTCTCAGGAAATTTGTGCAAACATGCTCTGCTGTTTTATATGTGGTCTCAAATTAGAAACAATCAAGTAACCATGGTAACCATAAATATTTGAAACATACATCATGAATCATCAAGCTTTGTACCCAAATCTCCAGAAACCAAAATACCATGTGACAAGCTGAGTAAAAAGGAACTTGCCTAAGAACAATCTTCCTCAACAAGCTTAATTATGAATAAATAACCTCTTAAAATGAACTGTTCTTTAAACCCTTGATTTCTGAGCAGGAACCACAGACCTGTTCCTGTGACAAAGTGGTCACTGCACATTGTATTATAACTGATGACTCCTATGAACATACAGCTGAAGATGAATTTCATTTTTTATGAGGATTTACATTTTATCCTATTGGAAGCTGCATTTGAAATGTAACAGTCTGTTTTATTAATTAAATGATACCAACAAGTTTTTGTTCCTTAGAAAAGGAATAAAACTGCGAAATATTTTAGCTTCATCAATTCTAAATGTGTTTAAAAGACAGGAAATGATGTGATTCATGTACATCTTATATTCCAAATATAAGTTGTATTTATGTTTTAGTGTCTCATAAGCCAGTTGTGGATTGACACATAGTTTTTACTGTTGAATTATATATTGTGGGTAAAATGTACTTGTGTGTGTGACACTTTAATAAAAATGAACTACAACTACTGTTTTAAGCATGTTTGAGTTCATGAGGTACAGTTGTTTCAGAACTAAAATTGCCTTCAGCACACTATTAACTGCTCACTGAGAAACATATATTATAATTTCTATCCATATCTCAATGCAGGCCCATCATGCAAATAAGAAAGAAAACAGTTAAAAAGATACTCAGTTTGTGATGAATAAATCTTCCGAGAAACCTTGAACTAGTTAAGCACTGAACAGAAAGGCTTTCACACCTGACTGTATGCTAAAACTGAATAACACAGTGGATAGATCACACTTGACTCAGTCAAAGGGGGGGTATTTAAATATCAACACAGACATGTTCTAACCTTTCATTCTACTCTCGCAACCAATCGGTTTGACACACATGGAAGTATTCTTTATAGATAAAATCATGTTTAGTTTCTAAATTCAAAATGTTTACCAAAGACCTTAATATACTATAATGTTCTTGTTCTTTGATATATAAATTTTACTCTTTCAATATCTTAATACCAGTGAGAGCACCTAACCTGATAGTGAAAGGTGATATGTGGTTGGAGGTATCTGGCTGGGTGATCTGGTTGAATGTGTGGCATAGTACCTGTACAACACGGATTGATGATCATTACATTAATCACTTGATTGTCTGGTCTAGCTTTGATGTTCAGAATCATATATAGCTGAAATATTCCAGAGGGCAATACATAGAAACAAACAAAAGATTGGGCTACAGTTGGAACATAATCTATGCTTCAGTATTACACTATAATGTTGAAATCACAGACATACTGGGATAGACTTTCCACTGATCTCAAACTTCAAGCTTCCTTATTTGTCCTGTCGCATTCCTCAGTCATATATGTTCTTATATATTATGGCCAAACTGTGTCACATGTCATAGAATAAGAACATTTCTCATAACATACATACTTCTTTTTGTTTTACACCAATTTAAGTAAAGTTACAGCAATCTGATAGAAACAGGCTCAACATCTTGCACCTATGTTGAATCAAAGTCTTGGTTCAACAGGCAGACACTTTTACTGCTAGGCTACCCTACATTCCTACAGCATCAAAAGGTGTATGAATGATTGAAAGATTTCTTTTTTCTAGTGCCATCAATAACGTGTCACCGGGAGGAGCTGTATGTGATACCACGACCAGTCCAACCAGCCTGTAGTCAATAGCTGTGAAATAATCTTCACATTCTGACATAACTATCTGGCTCAGTGTCCCCAAGGGGCCTTGAGATAAGCAGGGTAATCTGGGTCAAGAGAAACACAGTAGTTGGTGTGATAACATAATGCAACTTCTAGATTAGTCCTTAGAAATCTAATCCTTTGTAAACTTAGTAGTGAGAACGCCTGCCATACAATACATGATGCATCATATGTACATGGGATGTACATCAAATTAATGCACACATAAAACATGAGAATTATATACAAGTTTGGCTCATTACCCTTCCTTTGCAAAATGTTCATACCACAGAACAACTTAAGAAAAATACCTGAGACAATATCCATAAAAGCAATACATATATCAGAGCGAGTAGTTCCTCACCTACTGAGAGCACTAGCAGAAATCCTAAACCTTAAGCAATAAGACAGTGACATACAGATAACTCACATACAAAATCTCCAAAACATCTAACACGTTACACTGTTCATCATGTGAAATGGAAAACTTAGGTAAATGACATTAATAGCTGCACCCAATGGTCTCATTCCATGTCTACCCATAGGAGTTTTAGTGGTTTCATCTCACAGTCAGAAATTTTGAATGACAGAATATGTTTGAATCTACACAGAGCACCTGTTATTTCGGTCTATTACCTCACTTGATAGAATTGGACAAATATGAAATATCCTTCAGTAATATGTTAACATTTAGCATGTATGTTGCATCCAGAAACTTGACATTTCAATCACAAAAATCTTACCATTACCCCAAAGATAAATGTTCAGATTTGACAGATGCAATATTTCACCTTACTAAAGAAACTGACATAACAACACTGGTGTCAACAATGAGAGGATAGTGAAAAAATAAAATCACCTGCAAACAAGTTCCTCAGTCTGTCATCCACCTAACAACCCACTGGAAGGGGCACAAATTCCTCGTTTTTCTGTTAGGCTGTAAATCCCACCTCTGAGTACCTGACAGCACGTGTGAAATGTGAACAGGCACTCAAGAGATTGACAAGTGCACAGAGTCAATGTTAATACTGTAAAGTTCACTTGCAGATGACAGGACTTGAAGGAAATATTCACAAAACTGCTACTGCATGGAGAGGTTCCCGAGTTTCAGTGACATCTCTATACCCACCCATCCACGAAGATGTGGCTGTTCTCAACAACTGTTAGGTAGAACGCAAATAAGCAGACGACAACTCCTTGGGTCACACTCTGCTGAACAGGACAGGCAGGAGACCAGTAGCAGCCTGGGGAAGAACTGGCTTGTTCACTTGTTGCTATTATAAGAAACCTGAATGACAACCTGTTGCTCACTCAAGCACGGAAGCCGGTTGAGAAATCACATTCTCTCTTGAACAATTGTTCCTAATACAATACCCTTCAACACAATTAGGCACATTCCAGGAGAGGTTGAAGCAGTGAGAGTTTTGATATAGTTCAATTATAGTCTGTCTGAGAGACCCTGAACATTTATGATGTGAACCATCAGAGTACATAGTTATTGTGTGAGTTGAACTAAAACAGCGGATCTGCAACCTTAAAGTACAAATTTATGCTCTGATCACTTGCAGTCTAAAGGTAGCAGTGCCCTAAAAGTCAATAAGTGTTAAAGATGTCTGATTTACTCTTCTACCCTTCTGCCATCAAATTTTACACACAGTTTCCAAAACTGAATGAAAATGTAAAGGTCCACCATACAAAATTTCATGATGCAAGGACAGAAAAGTAATATGAATATAAATTCCAACATCACATTTATGATCATCACTGCATGAAAATTTAAAATGATACCCATAGATTAACTCAATTCAGGAAAGAGAGCTAAGAATTGTGAACGAAATTCACATACTGAATCAATAATCCCTGCATGAGAGTTAAAAAGACTCCACAGAATTAAACAATTGAAGAAAGAGAGGTAGAAGAGTATAATTAGAAATTTGAGTGTCAGTCATATCAAAGCGTTGTAGACATATTAGATCATCATTAAACATGTTAAAATGTACCTGAAGTGGGACTGTCCTCGATGTTACAGTTCAAATATCTGTGATCACAAAGCATGCAAGATAAACACGCCTTAAGACTATTTACCATTGAACTTAAAAATATCACATGGTCTACCTAACTAAAGACACAGTACAAAGAGGGAGATATTTAAATTGTCCCATTTAAAGTGAAGAGTAAAAATAACAATCTCTCCAATGAAAGAGGGAGAAATAGTTTGAATGACATGTTACCACATGAGTTTAAAGAAGCATGCATGTGATACAAGTTTCAAAACATTCAAGTCAAAATCGCTCACATGGTAAAGGGAGCATGTGATTTTTTACTGTAATTTTCATCAATAAGCAGTTTGCAGCCATGTCAGTATGGACGTGGACGGCACCATGGACGGTCCTGACACATCGTACATTAGAAAAACAGTTTTTTTTCAAGTTTTAAGAATGTAGGCATCTGAAACCATCTCTCTCTCTCTCTCTTCTTGTTGCATGCACGCACACCCACATAAATAGAAAGGTTGTTATCAAAGATGTTGGCACTAGACAAAACTATATAATATCCATGAAACAACTGAAATACTATCGTGGCAGATAAGTAACACCAGGACCTGCAACTAGTGGTAACTGTGAACAATGACTGAGTTGGGTTTTACACCAATTTTAGCATTATTTAGCAATAATACAGTGGGGACCCCAGAAATGGGCTTTCAATGCTTCTCATGATGCAGAAAATCTGTGTGTTTGATTAACAAGCTATATCAAATTTAGAATTTTGCTTCATGATGACTCGTAATTTGTATGCCAAAGGCAAACACTGGGCTTCACACATTTTACCCATGTGAGGAATCAAACACCGGTCTTAGGTGTGACGAAAGAACGCTTTAAGGCTACCCCCCCAGCCCCTAACTGTAAATGAAAACTTTAATCTACCATGAATTTAGAGAGGACTCAATTCTGATTGATAGACTGAAGTGAGTGAATTGCACTTCGAACAATGGTTATATCACTGCACGTAATTTTGAAAAGGCAGAGAGCCTCAGATGCCAACAACCCAGAAACATTACCAGGCTAACAAGGGTTAAAAAGCACATGGAATGCAACACTACACAATTGCACAATGGTTTAGACTGCCCCTTCTCCACCTGATGCTATGAAATCACAGACCCTGACATGCCAGTTGGTTAAGGGGTCTGTGATAGTTATTGTACCCCATGTAATATTCTGTAGTCAATTTACAGTTAAAAAACAGCAATAATCTTTGATCTCATACAAAAGATGAACACAGTTCCATATTGAATGACAATCTGGAAATTTGTACAAAACACAGATTATAGTTATTAGTTCCTGGAGTTGTCTACAACTGTCAGTTCACATTCATTCAGTCACGTCAAACATGAATTTTCAGAAGAGACCTTGTAACTGAAGTGTAGGCAATGCAGATAAGCATAGGTATGCTCTATTATCTGTATTTATCACTTCTTTGAGTAAAACCCACCCAAGAGCTTGGTGTTACCATCCATTTCGACAACACAAAACAAAGACAGTTCTGTATTGGTTTCTTAAGTAACAAAACATCTGACAGGGAGTTATACAACCCTTACACATATAATAATTGGAAATTCATACCTACCACTAAGGAAGGTTTAGGTACCAAAATCAAGTGAGAAACAAGGGTATTAGGACATTAGTAACCCGGACCGGCTGTTCAGTCTTAACCACTGGTTAAATCCTGAAGGCTGGTTAAATCCTTAACTGGCCGTTAGCTAACGTTAAAATATGCGTTGCCATCAAAGTATAACAGTGTGGTTAAGGTCACTGTTAGCTTCCATATATCCCACAATTCTGTATTCTGTTTACATCCAGTTTACCAAAAATGAAAACGCAAAATGTCTCCTGCACCCCAAGGAAAAAGAGAAGTCAAAATTTCTCCACTGACAAAGAGAATGTAATCCAGTCGATGGTTGAAACCAACTCAATAGTTTATCACTGGCATGCAAATGTTGTAGTGCTACGAATATTTTGTATTGGAACACAAAGTTCCAGTCATTTACATATATATTTTAAAGACATATGATCCCAGCTCTGAGTGGTGCTTACTTCGATTCCGACAACAGAAAAGACATTTTAATGAGAAACTATGGCACAGCCATACACGAAATATGATGAATCCATGATAATAATAACAGTAGAAACATCATTTGTCCGTGGATAGAATATTTACAAATATCACACACATGAGTCATGCATAGATGGCTACAGTCTTAATGAATCTTTGAATTCCCACAAGACTTATTGCTCACTTTTCACTTCTTAAATTATCATAACTACATGGCCAAGTCATGAAGATCCTAACAATATCATTTATTAATGATTTGCAGAGTCTGTCAAAATTGTAATGTCTAACCATACATTGCCAAATCTTTTAAAATCAAACAATATAGATGCTGTGAAATTAATAAATTTATGAGCTTTTTACCTGAACTATGCATTCAATGCCAGTAGAAACTTCATATGTCACTGGCACCACATTCAACTAGATCAAACTGTAATTGTACTACAGGCCTCTGGGCCAACACTGCTGAATTATACTGTGCAATATCATCCTTATCTGAATGCCTTCACAGACACATATTCCTCAAAGATGTCTTGAAAAACAAACTCTGTCTAATTCACAGATGAAATTATACCATACTCATTAATCAGATGAACTTCCATTGAGTTCAATTCACAACTGACTACAGTGTATAGATAGTTTTTTCAATGTCTTCAATACAGACTAAAACATGTACGTCTGTCTTATATTTCATAAGTATATTATGGAATGGTGCAGTAATTCGGCAGAGAAATACTATTGTTCCATTGTATACCCTTGTTTGAGTGGCATTTTAGAAGTTGAGGTGTACAAATAGGACAAATTGTTATGGATAACAACTTCTTTATTGCGTGATTGTGACGTTTCGATACAGATTCTTGTACCATTGTCAAGCAGGAATAATTTTTATGTATGTTTGACAAATTTTATGAATGCTGTTATTGACTTTATTCATCAGTTTATGCAATTTATTTAATGACATTCTGAACACATTTATTGAATGTAGTTGGACCGATTGAAATCATTTTCTGATTCAGTGATTGCCTCAGCATGGCATCAAATTGATAATTGTATTTAATGTAGGTCTAATGAACATATTCTCAAACAACAAGCAAAACATTTATTGGCAGTATTTCATTATAAAAACTTATTACTTTCTCTCCGGATAAAAACTGGTTCAGCCGGAATTATCAGACCAAATAAAGTTTTCGTCAAGTCATACAGCATTTTGAAAAGATGATTTGTTTCAATGAATAATTTCAACGGATGAAAAAGAAATCAAGTTCTTTTACTGAATTATTAGTAAAAATACAATTATAATCCATCAGTGGGAAGGGATGCTAGGGAAGGGATGGATAATTACTCGGAGTACTGACCTTCAAATAGCACATTAATTATCATTGATATCAGTTTTTCATAATATCACTGTTAATTCTGAAACACTGTCGATAAACCAGGAATCATGTTCCGCTTTTTTCATAAATGCATTTACATGAATGCCTAAGTGCACTTTCTGTCCTCCCTTGCTATTGGACAGTGTTACAAAATCACGTTTCGAGAAGGCCAGTATTGAGATGCCAATTACATCACTTATATATCATATTCTGAAGGGACAAAAGCATCACTGAATTCCTCATTTATTTTAGGATCTAATTATAACTGGTCTTTGCTACCAAATGTCTAGATAAGATGAAACAAAAGATATTGACGGTGGGAATGAATGCTGTGCTCAAAAGACAACCTGTTTGAAATGTTAATAAAGAAAATTTCAGCCTTTAGAATTTCTACTTTGTGTAGCATTTTCTCAAATTTTCAGACACCCATTTGCATGGAAAGAGCATTGTATCAAAAAACAGGAATTTCAAAACAGATACAATACAGGAATGTGAAGTGTTTATACGAAACTGTCAAGTTTCTGTGCAGCGTGACTCTGTGACTGATGCAAAATCACGCAGAATGACAATAATAATGACTGACATTTTTGGTTCCTTCCCTGTCTTACAATGAAAACAATATAAACATATAACAATACACATATTGTCAGAACCATTCTGATTACTTACATCTCACATTTATGTATAAATACTGAATACTTGATCTCAGTGCTTTTCGTTACACTTCTCTACTGAAGTCGTCGCACAACCCATTGTCAGCTGCCATTTTTTAAGAAATCCGTCAACAGTAGTGATGTCATACAATAACACTGTGGTACATATATGCCAATTTCTTTCTGAAGGTTAGTAGAATGAGAGAATACACAATCACGATATCCTGTTACACTTTCAGTATCATATTGTAATCGGTTGGATATATTTTCATGAAATCAATTTTGAATTAATTTTATTATCTACGTTTAGCCTTGTTCGATTCCATAACATACTTGGGTATAGAATAGTGTAGTAAACCATATATAAACTTTTACACAAGTGACTTAAATGATGAACCATAGGCATTGTGTACTTGTACAACATTTATTTTAGTTCCTATGATGTGCATAGTTACAGTTTTGTTTTCTATGTAACCCTTCATCAGAACAATTCCCAGTGTTGAAGTTCAGCCCACGATACACCCTTAATCTTTTCTTTGCTGAACTACCAGGGCTCTTGAAATAAAAGCAGCATTAGCCATGAACGTAATCTGCGAGCTAACCACACTGTTAAGAAGTGGTCCTTAGGTGTGTCATCTTAACATCACGTAATCAAGCTGTTAAAAGTTAACAGAGTTTTTAACAAGATAACCCTCTGTTATTAGTTAACAATCGGTTAAACATACTTAATGGCTGGTTAAAAGATAACCAAGTTTTGAACAACCGGGTCCTGGGCTCTAACGGTAACTACCACATTCAACTTTAGTCTGTCAACTACTTCATCAAAATCACCAGCACAGGGGACAATAACTTAATGACTATCACTTATCACTGGGATCCTAAGCCCTGTCTATAAACCCAATTTCAAAGAAAACATAGGTTACTTACAACCAATAAACACATGTCAACACCATATGGTCTATACCCAAGCCAGTAAACAAGCTTTCAACACTCTACACATCCCCTTCCACATCCAGTGACCTTTACCAGAAACCTGCAAGCACACTTCCAACAACCACAACCACAGCCATGACACCAACCACTGTGATCCACCTCCACATTCAACGATCTTTACCAGAAACCTGCAAGCACACTTCCAGTGCCCACAACCACACCCATGAAACCAGCCACTGTGATCCACCTCCACATCCAATGATAATTTCCACAAACCACTAAACACACTTCCAACATCCACACCCATAACTCCAACACTCCAGCTTCCGCATAATTGCACAATGAAAGATTTTTTTTCAAATACACAGCAGCCACAGGTGAAACCATAGCCAGTTTGGAAGTTCCCGATCTATTAATCTACCTGGTATAACTCAAGCCAATAAACCTGCCTCTAACTTCAAAAAAAAAACATACACACTTATAAGAATTATAGTTTTTTATACATCAGTAACCTTAAGTGTATACACCTCCTTTCACAACCATACCATACCTACACCTCTCATGACAACTTGTTAACAAATTGCCATAACTAAACTATCTATTTAAAAAAGAAACAAGTCCCTATAAAGAACTCGGAAGATAGTAACTGCAGAAAACAATCTGGCAGACATGATGTTCATGCAGGTCCACTTAAATCACATTGTAGTTTCCTGAATCACAGTCACATTATTTCAGCATAATGCAGGTATGTGTTTCGACATCACTTTCAACAAGGACCTAGAGCAAAACCACAGAGACATCCTCTTAGCTAGAGGACTGTTTTATACATGCTGTTAGTGTATAACCATGATAACAACATAAGTCTGATTATACACTGAGAGCATGAGTCAGGAAGAGCTCAACACAGGTATATATCATGTCCATTGTTTTTTGACACTGTCAAAAACTCATCCAAAGCCCTTGCAGAATTATTCAACTGTGTCTGCACCATTTTGTGAACCTGTAAGTTATATCTGTTTGTTTTCCCATATTCACTGCATAAGACTGCCAGGTGCTATATCATAACCGCTGAAAATAAGTATGTAAACAACGCCTCATTTGTTTGCTACACTCATTTGGGATTTCAGGTACTAGAATTTGTACTTTACTAAGAAAGTGAAATCCCAAATATGACACATGTTGCATAATCCTCTTTCATGGAATCACACTGTAAACAATCTATTGGACCAGACACTCAGGTGATCGATACTGTTAGCAGAGATCAGAGCAGTCTCTGTGGATGATACATCCACTCAAGCAAACAAATCCCCCGACATTCATTAACCTCTTATAACAACCCCATGCTACTGAAGACCAATTCTAACAGATCATGTTCCCTTAGCCCAATGTTTATATACCTAGCCCAGTGAGCAACAAATATTCACACCAATCAGACATTCTGCAGGTTACATATTTGGTGCAACCAATACACTATGTGGGAAATATGTTATGTATCAGGAATATTGGGTAACAAATACAAATCATTATTTGTGAGTACAGTATTGTAGTTCAGTGATTGATGCACAACACAGAAGTCTCTTGTTGACTGTTAAATAGTATTGACCAGTTATGTGACATGACACTCAAATTTGGTATGAAAGACTAATACTTATAGTCCACAGTACCATGTGCAGCCACTGCAAACTTACATGATGTGCGCTACTGCAAAGCTTATACATATTCCATTCTTGAATAACTCACTTTGAAAAAGGACATAAGTAAAACATGCTCCGTTAAAACAAAATGTAAATATACATTCATATTCAGTTCTGGTGACCACAAATGACGAATTCAATTTATAAAGGGCTCCAGTTTGATTCAGCCTTGATATTTACCTGAATGGATACAAGTATCCAACTGATTTGTTACAGCACACACTGGAGTCAATGCTAATATTTTGATTAATTTCATAATGGCACTCACAGTGAAAATATTAAAAATTCCTGACTCGACACATGAACTATGACACCATATGTTGCTTTGGCCCTGATCATATTTGTTGTTAGATATAATAAGATGAATCAGCGGTATGGTATGTGACTGTTGTTTGAAGCAATGACATTCTATCAGTTTGTGAGCAAGTGAGTTAAGTTTATCCTGCACTTAGCAATATTCCAGCTATATGGCTGTGGTCTGTTAAAACCTGCACCAGACAATCCAGTGATAAACATCATGAGCATCGATCTACACAACTGGGATACGATGACATGTGTTGACCAAGTCAGTAAGTCTCACGACTCAATCTTGTTAGTGTCCTCCTACTGAAGATCAATTCTAACCTGGACCTTCACAGGTCTATATCAGTTTGTGAGTGAATGAATATTGCTTAATGCAAAAGTTATCAATATTCTTACTGCATCACCACAGTCTTAGATAATGAAAATCTCTGCCATATGAACCAGAGGCTAAAACTATGAGCAACTCCATCTGGATAGATGCATTAACATGATCAGTGAAGTTACCAGGTCTGACCATCCAACTCATTTTTCTTATATGTACTGGGTAATTATTCTAATCCCCCCAAAATGTCACTTGAAAATAAAAATTCAAAATATCATACATATTTTACATAAATACTGAACAAACAATACCAGGATAATAGAATACCTGTATTATGCACATGTTAAAAAATCTCTCTACAAAAAAAATCATTTCCCCACATATTCATGATCCTTAACATTTTTAGTTCAGGTAACACATTTCAAGATGAATAATGTATGCCCCAGTTGTGAACTGAGGGTTCCATTTGTGTTAGCCCTGAATTGACACAAGAGTGAAATGTGACCTTCCATATGGTTAGGTCAGGAGTGTTATCAAAGCCAAGGTATGTAAAAACATGCTCATGTATGATTAACACTGTGACACAGTAGCATGCATTATTGCTGCATATGGATGAATATACACTCGTCAACTTAAGTGTGATTTTGTACACTGAACTCAACATTTTGCAAATTTGTCAAATGCTTGGTGAATGAGCAAATGAATAGAAAAGCCAAAAAAGGGCTGTTTTTTACATATGGTACATGACATAAGTGATAGAGTTGGTGAGCTAGCTAGTTGGTTGCTAAAATACATGAAAAAGAACCCACTTTTACACATTAATTAAATTAATAACTGGAAGGTTGAGTAGGTGGCTGAACAATCTGCTTGACAGGAACGTGAGCAAGCTGAAGAAAGAGTGGATCAGTGCATGATTGAGTGAGTGGATGAGTAAACAGGCATGGCTTGCATGCAGGGTAGAGTGTGAATGCCTTAAATAGGACTATTCCATACTTATGGCAGTTGCTCAATCCTAAACCACTGACACACCATTGCAGTTTTAAGATGGATGATGAACTAAGAAAGAGCAAATTGATTCCAAGCCAACTAGTCATTGATGTACCCAATTAATGATGAGCACCAGGCACATACCAACTTTTTACGTAAGTGGGTTTTGCACTCAAATGTTACAAAGTACTACCAGGTCTATATAATTGCATACTTGAATCTTCAGAGTGTAACTGTACCACCATACACACCAGCATCCAACAACTTTACCCACTATGGATACATTGTCCCTCGAAACTGACTATCAGGGTACTCAGAACTTGTTTCTGTCGCTAAATCTTAGCATGTCACACAATGAAATATTTCCAGCCAAAGCAAAGTAGCTTGTCCTAAAAACAAGGTTTATCTCAGTAATCCAGTGACTGAAAGCATGCTCAATGGTCCATGGATGATATACTAGTTACAAGTAACATGAGTCCAACAACCAGATCCCTATCTCATTCCAATCTTAAAGAAGAAACACCACTCGTAAATTCAAGGTTAGAATCTCCATCAACCTACATTTATCATCTCAGAGGACAATAGGACAGGTAAGCAGGTTCTGTAGCTTCTCTGATCACATGTCACTATATCCAAATGATGTGGGATATTGACCTTAATATCAATCACTGGTTTGTCAAATCTGGACAGACTATTTATAGTCATAAACATGAACACAAACATCATCCAATCGTATGTATCACCATTGGCATCCATCATCCCCAATCATGTACATCATCCTTATCCCCTATCTGTGTTATGTAAACGTATCCTATCATCTGTAATGTATTACCATAGGCTTCAATCATTGTTTTCATAACTGTCAGCTTCCTATCAGTGCTTGTTTATACTGGCTTCCAGCTTTCATTAATTCATTCCACTTGTTTCTTTGTTATTGTTTTACATGTACATATAAATACAGCTCTGTACCCCATTCTCATTCATCTGATGAAGGAGTAAGCATTAACTCCGAAATGTTGTGTTCTCATAATAAAGAAGTTCATATCCATAAAATCTTCATTCTTAAGAACAAGAACAGCTATTACATTTAAAAGTGTGCATCTGATGAACCATTGGTCAGTAATGTAAGCAACTATTAACAAGAGGATATTATATGAGTGCCCATGTAATGCCATGTTTACAACATGACTGCTTAAATGTTGGTATTTCCCAAATGAAAGCAAGGGATAAACCAATATGTAGACAAAATTGTCGTAACCATTGTATGATATGGCCATGAATATGATACTCTGTTTATTACGGAAGTCCTCAATTTGAGGAAAATAAACCCAATCTACTTTCAAACACAGACTGATTACCTGCTGTCACAGAAGAAACATGACATCATAGCATTATTTATGATGTCATGTCACCAGGACAAAGTGGTATTTTGCCTCAGGACATTGTATGAAAAATATTAACACTGATATTTTCATCATCGTAGGTAATATAAATAGAGATTATTATACAAGCGTGTCATACAACTTATATGAATTGAAGGTGACATTTTATATTGCCCAAGATATACATCATGTTGCATGATTTTCGTATGGCACACTTGTGAGTATGATAATGTTTTTCATTATCCAGTTTATTTATGTACATTTGTACAGTAAAAGCACAAGCAGTAAGATTTTGTGACAGCTCTCTCCACTGACATCATATTAAACCTTTTAATAACATCACAGACAATGAAATAGAGAAACAATAACTGCTAGACAAAAGTGATGTGTGCACATATGATAGATATATATATAACACTGGTTATGTTTCACCATCTAAAGAGATAATGTGTTTGTAAGCAATGTGAGAACTATTCTGCACTCAGCAGTCTTGTGGGGGCTTGTAGAGTCACTGGCCAACTGAAAACTTATACACAAACAGTGTTATCTTCAATATGGTCAAAAGCTTGCCTTTACAGTGTGTGAAAGAAGATCCTTCAGTCCTTGAGTTTCAACTGTATTTGTATCTAGCTCCCCTAAATACTTCTTAAAAGTTATTTAAGAATCATAAGAAAGATACATTTTGTCAAACATTAACATATGTTACCTGCAAGCTAGGAAAGTTGTCCTTCCTGCAAACCTAAACACTTTTTCGGATGCTCATGTTGCTAAATCATGATTAACTTACATACACTGAGCTACATGGTCTTGCTACACAAAACACATGGGTTATGTCATACTTACATGTGACAAGGCAATGGCACTTTAATATCTTTTAAGATACAATATGTCATCATAAATCTGTGAACAATGTAAGAATAGGTTTATTATTGCAACTTCAGAGTTTCAGTACAATACCCACGTATGTTTCTTGGAAATCTCAAATACTAAGGTATGACCATTGGAGTGGTGACAAAAAGAATGATTTCTGGTAGGTGTCTTGTTAGGTACAGTACTTTAGACCTATCAGAAAAGTGGAAAATATCTCAGATAACTTACAGGGACAAAAAACAAAGGTCCCTACTGCCCCACTTTGTGCATCTGGCGTATCACTCACTTGTCTTGGTATTCAATAACTTGAGGCATGTCAGTATGCACAGCTGTTATATGTAAACTAGACAAGCTTTAAAATGCAAATGTTATGATCATGCATAAGCTTTACTAAATATTTTATTGATTTCCACTCTTTACACGAACACAAAATAGATTTAAACATTGAAATATTGGTAACCTCAAAACAGATTTCATTTCATGGCATAAAAAGTACTATACTGCATCATCATGAATGCCACTTAACAATGTTCAGCATATGGCACACAGACAAAAAAGAGCCTGTTTTCTCAGAAACTTGTGGTGAGGCCTTGATGAATCAAAACAGTCATCATCACCAAAAGCCACAGCCCAAGGTCACACAGATAGGATGTCACAACCAGGAGGACACTATTCTGCTGATCAAGGATCATTAGGACCATGCATGTTCCACTGGAGAGGATGAGGTATCAAGTGCTCTCAAAGGGCAGCTTTTGACAAAAGAACAGGTGTGGCAAAAGCATCAAAAACCATTTCTTTTGGTCTAGTAAGCCAAAATGATTGACATCAATATGTGCTATGTGTTATAATATAATGTAGTTAGTGAGTGCATTCAGTTATACTCTCCTTTTATCAATATTCTAGCATGGGAATGGGGGAGGGGTGAGACACCAGAAGGGTGCTTCACATATTGTACTTATCTGTGAATCAAATCCCAATCTTTGGTGTGACGAGCGAATGCTTTAACCACTAGGCTACTCCACCACCCATATACATGTAATGAAACAGAACTTCAGTACTTGTACAGTTACAAGGTCTTGACACAGATGATATGTATACATTCTGCAATACTAGTCTGCAGCCCAAGCCTAATACTATTTAGTTCGTTGTGTTATCTCAGTTACAATATTCCTCACTACCATCCTTCTGAAACCTGCTGAAAAGGCGCTATCAGTTACAGTTATACAGCTCCTTCCCTATGGAAAGACCTAGTCCTAACCATCAAACTTTCATCATAAATCAAAAGTAAAAACCACACATGCTTACGCTATTGCTCATGGACTTTAAGTTAACATCTCTTATGTGCACTTTGAGCATGCCTCCGATGATTACTAGCGCTACAGATATACTAACATTAACTACTATTGCTTTATGCAGATTATTATCTACTAGAAAATTATTTCATGAAAACAAAATATACATAGCCACAAGGATCCACTATCATCTAATTGGAATATGGTATGGTACACTGAAGCAATAAAAGCAATACAATTACCTAGTACAAATGTGTTAACAATTCCTAATTTTTAGTTCAAATATTGGGCACACATGGGGGACCTGTTCAACTGCTTGAGAGGCCGAACAGGGGCTGACTTGAGAAAATAGTTGAAACCTATGTATGCATTGTATATTTTACCCTAGATCATTATGTTCGCAGTCCCCATCTCAAGGTGAAGGATGAACACACACAATGGCAGGCCCTCTGCTCTGGGTCACCTCTATGGATGTGAGAAAAGATACTGACCTACTTATATCACTGAACTCTTAAAAATGGACTTCATAAATAAATCATGTATACATTATCTCCTCACAAGTCACATCATCACTCATTCAGGTGCTCAAGTGTTGCATATGCTTAAGGTCAATCTGGAAAAGAAACCGAAGATACATTTAATTGTGTAGTATCTCTAAGAATGAAAATCAACTTTCTTCTGTGTCTTGTCACATGAAAGGCTCTTCTTTTTCATCTTCATTTCGCTTAGGGATCCTTTATCATGAAAATGATTTTGTCTGAAGAAAACAAAATAAGAATGGCATGGTCTTTTGATGCCACTGATGGAATTAACTGTATGGATAATAACAATAACCCAAGGAATTCTACAAATATTACCAACCATCATCACTGTTTTTAAATGTCACTATCAAATCCCATGATCCCTTAATATCTGGTTTCGACTATGCTTGTCGTAAGAGGCGACTAACGGGATCGGGTGGTCAAGCTCGCTGACTTGGTTGACACATGTCATCAGTTCCCAACTGCGCAGATTGATGCTCATGTTGCTGATCACTGGATTGTCTGTTCCAGACTCGATTATTTACAGACCGCCGCCATATAGCTGGAACATTGCAGAATGCGGCGTAAAACTAAACTCACTCACTCACTCACTAATATCTGGTTTGTTATGAGACAGGCCAATTGCTTGCTTTGTACTGTGTGCAATCCATCCTTGACCTGACAGGTCACTTCATAAATCAGAAGAAACTAGTGTTTCTATGAGAGCTATCAATAGCTGAGATTTCTTGACTTAAAAGAAATTACTAAACATAGGTATTCAATAGAGGCCAATCAAGAGACAGGCTTAAGTGGCTTTAAACATACATACATCCATGCATCTGCAACATTCCCCCATCTCACATTTCAAATGCAAGTAGCAAAGTATCTTATGTTCATAGGTTACAGAAAGTTTGAGCAAACATTTCTGAAAATAGACAAGATTGTAAGAAGGAACATTAAGACCCATCATAAAACATCTCACCTAAGTTTCTTTCAAAGACTTTCAATACCAAGAACCTTTGATGAAACATGAAATGATTATTTACAAAACAGTCTACAACCATCACTGTACAATGCATGTTACATTTCTTTAAATGACCTTCAAATGTTCAGGTTGGATCTCTTTCTCAATATTATTTTTTAACTGAACATTATAGAAAAGGAAGTCTGTAATTCAAGGAACAATTCAAACAGTTTACTTAAGAAGACATTGCCGAACTTGAGGTATAACAGATGTATGATCTACATAGCAGGGGGACCCTGCTGTAAGCAGGCTTTACAGGCTATGGGGCACGCTTCAACAAACTTACTACATAGCAATAAACAACTGCCATAACATTCAAATATAAATGATGATCTAGCAAAGAGAACTGCGAGATGCTTTGATGCTCTATAAAAGCTTATATGGATTCAGATATAATCTTGACCTATTTCATATATTGTAAGCTACCAATGGTAAATATGTTGTTAACATGTAAAAAGTATTGAATTCCTGGTGATGAACAGATGTAATGACCTTGAAATGTATTTATCAATATGCAAAAGATATGGCAAATTGTCAACAGAAAAGATGTCATAATTTAAAAAACTTGTATTTGTGAAACATACTTTGTAGGTATTTGTAAAACAATGATATGGTTCGGGGACTGCTAGACAAGAGTACTACCTGACTAACTTCTCTCCTAAATATGACTTTCTATTGTTCATATAAAGCACTGAATCAGAAAAACAGGTAAAGACCTGATACCAGGTTATGTTTCGAGTGCACATTGGTGAAATTTGTTACTGTATTTAAAGCTATTGACTTATTTTTGTATGAATTCTTTTCAAACTCATACCTTACCCCATCTCACAGATGTTCTATACTGTACTGAGACAGCTGACATGTTTGTAACAATCATTATATGTGGGACTACACTATCTCAGTACAGATTCCCATCCAGGATTCAATACCACACCTTCAGAGATAGGCACCTAACTGCCAGCGCACAAAGTCAGCTGCCTAACCAGCTCAGCCACCGCAACTTCCACCACTGAACGGGTTGACTTTGTGTGCTGGCTTGAATTAGGTGCCTGCCTTTACTAAGAAAGTGTAATCCCAAATATATCATATGTTACACTTGACCACTCTTTAAATGACATTGTGTATTCATAGCCACAGTGTTTGCCACACAGCGGGATACTGACTACACCTCCATCTTCAGGTGCCTTCAGGTACACCATCATAGACTACAACAACTGAAGTTCCATCAAAGAAATGGGGTTAAGTGGCCTGTGTAAAGCAGTGACAGGACTAAAGCACTGTCACTAATGCATCTTTCCTTATGCATCTGAATGCTAATTTCCTAATGTACCCTGTCTCCATGTCTGCTTCACATATGTCATAGTGTTTTCATGTTCAATGTCATTATTTTTCAGAGCTCTTATTGACTTTTTTTACTAGTTTTGTAATGAGGGCATGTGTTAGAGTCTAAGGAGCGGTCATTAGGACACTCAGGAATTAGCATCACAGGAGGAAGGATAATTTGCATAATGAATATAAAGTATTAAAACATCGATCTCTAGCAAATGAAGTGCATACATGTGACTGCTTTTAAAGCTACATTCCTATTTTCACACCTCATGATAATTTAACAAAAAAAATACTTTGAAATGATGCTGTGGATTTTCTTAAAACTGATGAATAGGTTTGTTCATTGTACCCACAAAACTATTACTCTCTTCAAACCAAAACTATATATTGAAGTAATTTTACTGATAAAGTAAGCAAGGCACCACTCTTTGCTGTTAAAAGCCATAACCACCCAACAAGTGACATGGAGGCTTGGGAACATCGTGGTTTCACAATGTGGACCTATCTTGCAGCCGGTAACTTCAGTAACTACCAAGGTAGTCAAGGAACCAGTTCAGCACACCACCCACCAACCCTGTCATGTGTAGGATGAGGTTATCACCAACAGTCTCATCACCTAACTGTGGCAACATTAAACATGTCACACATCATACTTTTGATCTTAAACTCAACAAAAGGGAACAAAAGGATTTAAGGATGATTTTCTTTATTTCAGAATACACAGATGATGACTGAACAATATCAACCATAATACTGAATTTTTAAAGCAAAGTTGGACTTATCACTTTTGAAAAACTTGAGAAAGAATGTAAGGAAATAGTTACATTAAATATGCAAACAGTCAGAAAATTAAGTTGGGCTAGGCAAAGTCACTTTACCTAAGACTGCAATTAAACTGTAGATTTGCATTACATCACATGATTTCTTTGAGTGGCATTTAGAAATTACAGCAGTAAGGAAGGAAAACAATATTTGGATGAACAACTTCTTCAATAAAATGAAACTGATGCCTTGGTCATATTGCTCACACTGTAACACCCAGGAACTTAACAGGTACATGAAGAACATAAGAAACCAAAAAGTATAATGGCTATAATTTCACACACAACGCTGAAAATAATGGATGCAAGATAGACTGAGTACTACAATCTCTCAATAACATATGAACAATAACAAAAAGGCTTATTCTTTCATCTTGTAACAATATTCCTCCCCATCAAAAGTTTTCTATGACATGAAAACTAAGAGGAAGATTTATGGATGTCAACTTCTTTACCATGTTTATCGTGAATAACATGATGTTTCAGAGCTTATGCTTGCTCCTTCATCGGGTGAATGGTTGGCAGTATCAAGAGGGTATATATACAGAGGCGCTACAAAGAAAACATGTTTAACAACATTGAGGAGTGAAAATATAACACAAACATGAGGCCAGTATTGAATTAAAACAACATGCATTCCACTCCTAAATGCCATTAAAAGACATGAAAACTAAACAAGAAGTTGGGTAAAATAGGTTTTAATGGAGAGATATTATAATGATATTAGTCCATTTGTCATGTGCATTTCTCTATGTAGAATGCAAACTTGATGCACCCATACAATCTATGTATTACTATTAGACCACATAACCCAGAAGGTTATAGCTACATGTCTTTATCCAATTGGGTACCCATTTCTGCTAGGTGAACAGAGACAATTTTGAACAAACTCATTGGCTAAGGTGAGACCACATGTATCACATGTGTTTCGTTAGTGGGGCAGCCTGGCAGGACTGAAGTCCAAGAAACCCTCAGGAGTCAAGTGGCCAAACACAATCATCCATCGAAGGAATCTCCATGCCCAATGTTGCTTAGCTTGACCTGATTTGTGACCCTAGCTCTCTGCACAGAACCACATGCCACCACAATATTGAGCTTCTATTGTACATGAGGTTGCTTGTGCTAATGCCATTCATACGGTGTTGGCACACAGAGATACTGTACTGCAGTGTAACATCAAAATATTGTGACATAAAAGACACAAACACAAACATATAATGGATGTATGTAAAGCAGAAATGTACGTCTAGTATTCACAAACATACATAAAGGACCAAAACATATGTTACTGCATTCTGAGAGATACATAATAATTGTGCCACATTTTGTAAGAGAAATATGCAGTTACTGTAATCAAAGTTATAACTAGATCTTATCAAATCTTAAAGTAGTAGTCAGTCCACTTCTTCATTACTTCACTGAACACTCCTGTAAATCAATAACTGCTGGTCCTCTTGACATACAGTTTTGCAGGTCAGCGTTTCATACATGCACGCATGCACATATATTTGGGTGGCACAAGCATGTAGGGGTCTAAATATTCATTAAAACTAAACACCATCATGGATGTTCCACTTTCAAGGCAGAGTATTCTAACTTCCACGTGAGCAATGATCGGCAGTGGAGGAAGGGAGACAACTCAAATCATCTAGAAACCCATTGGTGAACTGGATATCTATTGCAGCATGATAAAATCACTGTCCAAAATCCTGTCAGAAAGTTAGAAATAGTATCACTTGAACTGACACAAACAGTAAACTTGGCAGGCTAGCAAAACACACTCAGTCATTTCAATCTTTTATTCATCCATGGTAATATCCTCATGCTTCTGAAGCAAGAATCCATTCTAATTTAAGGGTGGGAAGTTAAAGGTCACATGCAAGGTAAACCACAACATTTCAGATTCTCATTCCTTTCCGAATGGACTTACCGAAACAAAACATTAAAAATGCCAATTCAACCTGTAAAGTTGCAAAAAAAGCGATGAAAATAGCCCACTAAATCAGAGTTCAAACGATTCATTAATTTTCCCCAAGTGCTGTGGGAAAAAGTGGTTTCAACAACTATGATGCACTGCTCTCATAACGCATGCACAGTGAATACATTCACGGAGCTTGAAACAGTATGCCTGACCGGTGTATGAGGTCGCGAACGGTAGTCTAATCTTGGTTGTGTACACAAACAAGTAAATAATCTACATGTTACATAAAAAAAACATGTTGATTGTGATAAGGTGCCTCTACCACAGAGAAAACTCAATGTCTGGTTTATTGATACCTATGTGTCTGCCTGCCTCTCTGTTAATGACAACGTGCAATGCACAACTTCAATCACTAACCACATGCAATTTGAAATTAACACCTATCGACCTGAAACATAAACAGTGCTTATCCATAAACAAAGAGTTGGCTAAGCATATTGGCAAATGAACCAGTGGCCAATGAAAATGCTTCTGTGACAGGGTTCAGTATCTTGGTTGAGGGAGGCAAACCCAAGTACAAAATATTGCACTTTCAATTTGCAATTATAAGCTTTTCATTTGTTTATTTTGTTTGTTATAAATTATGAATAAGTGATAACAGTGCTTTAATTATGTTTGATTGTTACATTGTTTGGTGACCTTTAAGGTAAGTTTTTGATATAAACAGTTTGTTGAGATTATATCCACTGGTATAAGCAAGGTTTGTCCAGACTTTGTGCATCAAGAATGTCATGGTGTAGTTCACAAAACATGTTGTCTCCTTGTTCACACATATACATGTTACATGCACTGAAATTAACAAGAGTATCATAATTCAGGACATTAGATATGACATGCACTGTCAAGCCACTGGTTAAAGTGCTGGAATTCAAAGTCTACTATTTATGAACTCATAAGATGGACATCCCTAATGTGCAAGGACACAGGGCAGTTATATGAAAATATAAACATACTGTGAATATTCTTTGAATTAAATGGACCAGCAAAAAATCCTGATAAAACTGTCAGCATTTTTGCTGCATCAGCATGATCAAAACACAACTCTTTGATGTGATAATGATTTATTTATAAGAAGATGTTTTCACACAAGATGTCACAACAACAACAACTAATGGGAATTTATCCTAATGAGGTTTTTGGTTACTTCCATTAAGTATTTAGAGGTGATATACTTCATCAACTCAGTATAGGTCATAAATATAATTCCTAAAAGCATGAAAATTTGAAACAATTTTAACATTTTGAAAGCACTGGAAGTATAACATAAGCATTTTTAAATACAAGGAACATTACTAAGAAATGAAACAGGTCATTTAAAAGTGCAAGTATAATTAAAATGAAGTCTAACATGATTACGTGAAAGAGAATGTTATGCAGTTTAAATTACTTCACTACTACTAGTGTTGGGAATATGATAAAATCTCATGATTGATGACAGGTTCAGTAAAACTCGTCATTCATCGAAAATAATATGTTAATGTCATTTATTAAATTTTTCTGTTAACACATGTTAATACACATAAAAATTACCCATGTAGTCTTTGTTTTTATTTGTAAATTGCACAAAATGCATTTGCAAATTTATATCCAAATTAAAATGAAGCATGTTGCATCTTTAAACAGTTACTTATGATAGGAACATAAACTTCCTGGAATTGTTGAGATAAATTCAGACATGGATTTAATGCCAGAGGACACAAACAACCGTGTGGAAAATAATGCAAACATGTCTTCCAAAATTGTTTGTGTTCAGTTATGAGAAAACATGTTCAACTGCTTGGTAATTTGGTCACTGCGATCAATCTTCAAATATTTCAATTAATCGGAACACCCCTAATTACTACTGTGTATGTAACGTAGAAAAATTCTAATGCTGCTGAACAGATTTGCTTGAAAAAATTAATGATAATCATAATTATGTGAAAAGTAATTACTTCTTATGAAAGTCTTTGTACTGAATTACAAAAATAAAACCAACAACATGGTTTTCAGAGACTGCATATTAAGAGTTGGTACACTGGAGCATGCCTGGAAGAAATAAACACGATATGCAGTTCAAGGTAGTGAAAAAAAAGTACTGAAGCCTCCCCTCAATGAATTCTTTTGAAAGTTATTGAGCTTGACTGATGTTTTAAAAATATGTGTAAATATACCTGAAACTAACTAAGAATAACTACATTTTTTTGTCATCTTCGCACATTCATGACAAAGCAGGGTAAGAAAAATATAGTATCAGTCAGTCATAAAATTCCCACTAAAGATAACTCATACCACATCATGGTAATGATTACAGCTGTCTTTCCTTATCATAAATCTGAATACTTTCCTTCAGCCAGCACCATGTTAAACTGCCATGACATATATTTCATCAAATACCTGTCTTAATGTCTTATGCCAATAGCTCTATTTTGGGTTATTGAGAAAGTCATATCCAACCCATGACAAAAATCAATGAGGTGGTTGTTGTTTATTACTTGGGTACATTACATGTGCATGGCTTTAGCTATGTGCTTGGCATGAGCCATCACTTCCAGACACTCTCTGTTCATTGCCTGGATTGAATACCATTAGCCTTAAGGCTACTCAACATCAAGTAAAGCAAATGTTTCTATTTCATATCTCTACTCAACACATAAAATTCAACACTTACCTTATATAACAAACAAAGTATGAGGAGATTGGTAAGACCTCTACTAATCTCCTCATCATTTTGCAATCCACTTTACTCTGTTTCATACAAATGCATGAATATAATGTCAAGAAGGGATTTTGTAAATGACTTTGCAGAGTTTTTATATCCCAGTGTTAGGGGTTTTCGACGGTATAAGACAAAAACGTATTTTTTATCCTTAATATCATTTTAAGTTTTGATTTTGCTAACCTTGAGTGATAAAGGTATATTCATCTATTTCACAAAATAGTTTCATGTGTTTCCAACAAAAATAGCGTTTATAACATCGTATCGGCGAAACTGCAGTCGCTTGTCACATCCGGGTATTTTTGTATGTGTTTTCGACGGTGAGCCATACTTTTCCCTCTGCACTGCGAGAGAGTGTTTTGATCACGTGGCTTCCTGTTTCATACCTAACCTGTCACTTGCAGACGACTGATCTTGTTGAATTTTGACGCTGTTTTTTGTTATACAGGCAATTGATTTTGCATCTGAAGTGGTATTAACGATCGAGGGTAAATAATATTGTTGTTTATTTGCTCTTTACATAACTTAATTTCTTGATTTCAATTGTCAATAAAATGTCTCACGACAGGAACTGATCATTCGCCCTACCGATGAAACTGTTTGTGCACTCCGATCGCGCACATACTTCCTCGATACAGCGCTAGCAATGCAATCATCGAAATCACCAGACCATCGAATTCAGCTCGCTTTGGGAGTACTAAGTGTTCGACAGAGGTGTTCATTCATGGTTTAAAAGGGATGTTTCCTCAGGGCTGGATATCATCCCATGGCAGGAATAGAGAAAGCAGGCTAAACGGTAGACCTAACTCTTTTAAATTTCTCAAAAACATCCAAAGCTCAGGGCCTGCTTGCACAGAGCTTTCTTAGTTACAATCAATCTTAGGCCCCTACAATCAACTTTACAATCACCGTACAATTGCTCTAATCCACTTGCACAAACACGATCTTAAGACAGCATGGATTTAAGATCATAATCTTAACTAAGATTGAACTCTTCAGCGTTGGAGGTAGAAATTTCTTAAACTCGACTCCTGTCTACAGTTGTCTTCAAGTGCGCATAGCATGCAGCACAAATAAAATGTGGAACTTGTTCCCGCACGCAAATGACATCCCTTCCTTAATCGCACCTTGCAGATTTTTTATGAAAACAAAAACAAAAACAAAAAAAACAAAACAAAAAACAAAAACAAAAACAAAAACAAAAACAAAAACAAAAACAAAAACAAAACAAAACAAAACAAAACAAAACAAAACAAAAAAACCCAATCCACAAATCTTTGAAGGAAATGATAACGTTGAAGAAGGAAGCGATAACGTGGAAGGTAACATGTATAATCACTCCTACCGCAGGGGTTATTCTCTAATTTTTCTACATTCTAATTTTTTATGAACTAAACATGTGATACTGCAACCACAGACCTATCATGTTTTATGCAAGTATTGAAATACAAACAAATACGTTAACAAATTGGGTCTTGAGTTATTGATCTAATAATCATGAAATTAAAAGATAGCTCTTAAATAAAATTTCCTTATGATATAACACCTAAATGTACCATGGTTTGTCAGTGGCTGTCAGTTGAACATAGTTTGGCATCTCGTAGGTGTTACATGGAGTAAAATCCCAAATATATCCCGCAAGCATTAGATTTGTAAAGATATGAAAGTGTGACATGACTAATTATTTGCGTGAAATTGACACCAACTTGGATGCCATTCTGCTACTGACTACAATGATCTTAGCTCTGTACAATTGGTTCCGACCAATTGTAAGTTTTGATTGTAACTTACAACAATCTTAGCCTACAATCACTTTGTGCAAGTGGGTGGCGATTGTAGCCTAGGATCGCGATTTTAAGGATTTACAATAATTGTAGCTCTAAGATCGTTTTGTGCAAGTGGGCCCAGATCAAGTAATGCAAGGTGTGATTGCAAATTCTGCTTGTTTACGTTCAGCAATGAATCGTGCTTCATAGATTATTCAACGTACACCAGCCACTAGCTCTTGCAATCTAAAACACTCGGTTAACTAATAATTAAGCGTTACACTGATAGTTCCAGTTGTGAATTTTGGTTTCCAATGCATTCTATTTCTGACTCTGTGATGTCAATTTCAGACTCTGAGCCGACAATTCGAACACCTACACCATACAGTTCTTTCCCAAACAAAACCACAGAGTAAACGACTATGACCTGTACTAAAAACATTTTTCTTTGGCTTTTTTGATATGTCAATCTGTTATGCACATACATATGATATAGGACTAATCACAGGACTAATCCGATACGATTAGTAATCGTTATGAGTCATTGATCACCGTTGGTCCTGAAAACATTTCTTCTGTAAGTACCTGTTGAAACTCCGAAAAAGCTGTTGTACAATCAGTATGAAATAAAGACTTACCAGTTCGTTCGTCCTTTTGTAATTTGTTATTTGCTTATGTCATTCTGCCATCGAAGATTTTTCACGAAACCGTCTGCTAAACCGGAAGTAGTTTAGTTAATTCCCTTGGCTATCTTGCACTGGATTCACCGTACAACTGCGCATCCGCATAGACGTGTTTAGAATTGACGTATTTGACAGCAAATGTCCAAGTGGGAGTTTCGAATGTTCCAATTCTGTTTCCCTGAGAAATCCTTATTGTACTCTTTATAGCATAAGGACAACGATATAGTGCAACCCATAACCTATAATGTACCTTTAAAGCTTAATTTCCTCCCCTCACCGTCAGAGCAGAGTGGCGCAGTGGAAGCGTGCTGGGCCCATAACCCAGAGGTCCGTGGATCGAAACCACGCTCTGCTAACATTTTTATTTTTTTTTCTTTATATCGCTTAACGAAGTTTTCTTCCGTTTAATACTAGTGTTTTAACTCCCAGTAGCAAATTTTTTTGAAAGCTTGAGCCACAGTTGATGAAAAAAATGCACAAAATTAAAGTTGTTTGAACTGAAATGAATTTATTACCATACACGTTTTGTCCTTTCTTTGCAACAACTCTTTTGACTAATTATCCCAATCCTTCTGCTTTATCATACACATTTACAAAAAAACATGTTCAATAAAATATTCTCAACAAACATAACTGTATAGTGTATATAACCTATAACTTCCGTACTTAAACCAGTAATATATTAATATACACAAATACAGTGTGTTCTTTGTGACAGCACGACTGAATTGCTGTTTGGTGTTTATACAATAATTCATTGACAGATTTGTTGTTCACTATTTTGATTTATGCTCACAACCTTTGATAATTACACTCACAACACAACAACCCCATGTCTAAATGTTAATTTTTATTGTAAAATATGTTTCCAAAGGATTATTTCAACACACAATGAATAGAAACAAAATACTCTTCACAAATAAATGATTTGGAATAAAGTCTGAATCCAGTAGACTAAAATCAAAAACATTTCCTAGTAATAAATAGTTGTGTCTGGACCAAACAATATAGTGATTAATATCATGAGCATCAATCTACGGAATAGAGATGCAGTGACTTGTCAACCAAGTCAGTCAGCCTGACCACTCAATCCCGTTAGCCGCCTCTTACAACAAGCATGGGTAACTGATGATCAATTCTAACTCGCATCTTTAAGGTGTGTTTGCCAATAACTATACATATAATGACTTATTGTCAGTCTTACATACACAACAACAGTCCCTTTCTTGTAACTCTTCAGTTATAACACAACATAACAATGATTCAGAACTGACTTGTTTTTCAGCACACATTTTACCATATAAAATAATGCAGGTTATTGTTGCATGCCAGTGGCAGAGTAATCACAATGGATTTTTACAGGGAACAGTAGACCATCAGTATTTGTCCATACATGTAGTTATGGTCTCTGCTTCCAGTTTACTGGGTATTTATAACCATTAAACTATAGCACACATTTTTTAAAGCAAATTTTTTATAACAATATAACTTAACTTTTCATTTTCTCCTCATCATGTGACTTCCCCCAAATGTGTCAGATATTACAAGTGATGAAAATATCCAACATTATAATCCAGAAGTAGCATTTGCTACATTTTCACGGCAACAGACAGTATGCCTGAAGAAAGAATATTGCCCAAACTGTCATGATTCATAAGATGTTTAAGGTATTGACAAATGCTGATTGTCTGTCTTTATATATAAAAACAAACATTGAAAGCAAGACTGATGGACACTTTTATGAAAACTATTATTAAACTGATGATTTCCATTTATCTCAGACGTTACACACTACGAAAACATTGGTGACTTTCAAATATTGAAAAGCATTAACAAACTACATGTGAGGCTACTGTCAAGCTGATGGACATCTCTAGAATCTGGTTGTAACTGGAGGCAGTTCAATGCCATCTTTCTCCGGCACTTTTGTCTCGATTTCCTCCATCACAGCAAACCCTGCATTGACTTGACCACCATTTATTGCTTCCTTCATCTTTTCCACATACTCTTCAACGAGCCTCTCCCCAACACCTTGATGTCTGTCATACCAGCAACACAGGAAGGAGAGGGTGGCAAACATCACTGAAGCAGCAATGACACCAACAATGACAGAGGGCATGTACTTCTTCATCAAGTCCCCCCAATATGGCCCATGTATGTTAATTCCTTTACGGATGCTGTGAGTAAGATTGCCTTGCACAAATACCAGGCAGTTGTAAACACCAAAATCTTCATCATGGACATGTTTGACTAGGATCCAGTGGCCATTTGGAGATATGTCCACTCTGGAATGGGTACCATTTGGCCGGATGATCTTGCCACTCGGCAGTGTCCAGAGGAGGTTTGTTCCGGTCGACATCCGGGCTGGGTTGAACATCTCATTCTCACAGGTTAGATTTTGTTGTTGATGATAGAGGACATTGTAGACCCAGTGGTCAGAGTGACCACCCACCTGACTGAGGACAACCACAATGAAGATGACCTGGAGTATCATACTGGAATAGCACAGTTCGATACCTGTTATCAGTAAACAACAACCAAGGTAAGTTTGACACACAGTTTGAAACCTGTTTCCAACTTGAATTTATGAGACTCTTTTATATTGATAAACACTTCTTTAAACCTTTGTAATGATGTCCCACAGTACCTTCTCACTTGCCTGGTAGATACAAAGCAAGCATATATTGAATATTCATTGTGAGATCAATGTTCTAAGGTAATATATGTAATGTGCAAGATTAGTGAGGACAAGCCTCAGCTCTATATGCTGATACTCAGTAACCATCAAATGGAGTCCTGAAATGTAACTATAACAGATGGTTCTTTGTTTCATTTTAGCCATACTTTCTTTTGGTAAGCAGTTGAGAAACAAATGTTACAGAATTTCAAAGTCACAAGTAAAATCATCAATAATTTGATTGAGCAGGTTTATGCAAAATGGCATATCATGGATAATATGGTGAAACACTCAAGAGATACATTTTACACTGTGTCAAAAATGTTAAACAAGCGATACCAATAACCTCAATGGGAAAAAGTAGTACCATTTCCTTGTCATGGATAATCAACACAATACACACACATTGCATGTAAACATTATCTCGGCTAAAATACATCACCTTGTCTCCTCTTCCTACCTGAACAGAAGACTGTAGGAGGCCCAGCACTCACCTTGTCCACCTCTGTACCATCTCCATACCGTATTACATGTAGCTTAAGTTCAACATTTTACCTCAGCCATTGATGATTCAGGTTAGCATTGGTCTTCAGAAACCATGCTTGTCATTACAGGAGATTAATGGCATCAGGTGATTAGGCTTGCTGACTTGCTTGACGTAAGTCATCATATCCCAGTTAAACAGATTGATGCTCATGATGTCAATCATTGGATTGTCTGGTCCAGACTATTTACAGATCACCATCACATAACCTGCAGATTTATTAGACAAAAATGACAAACTTCATCTTTCCCCCTAAACAAAACATTTTGAGATAAAATATACTGATATACGATTTCTTTATCAAAACATTTTTGGTGTGTATCCTAACCATTCAATAATTTGTTGTCTTTCAATTCAAATGTGAAGCATGTGACTTCCTTGAGTGGTATTTCAGAAGTTGGGAAGTATAACATTCACCAACTTTATGGATAACAACTTCTTTTATTGCATGAGTGCAACATTTCGATACAGATTCTACTGTTCTCAACTAAGTTTTAAGCAGAATTTTTGTCCACTCACTGGTTTAAAAATAGAAATCTGATTTGAACCAAGGTTATTCAAAATTACTGATCACCTACTGAAAACTGTTGCATTCTTCCATGGCCTGAAATACATATCATTTATTTTTTACTCAGAAAAATCAGTTTCAGAGGTTCTGTTACCAAGGATGTTGGACCTGAAATACACTGACTACAGTAATGTACATGATTTTGTACAGAATCAGTTTACTGAGGTCTGACAGTCTCCTATAGATGATCTACACCTACAGGAAGACTGGAACTAACATCCCGAACTTATTGCTGGACATGCAGACCGCTCATACGACATGTTCCTGTAGCCATTGTTCCTGGTGGGGTCGCTGACCCTGGGGTCATGGTCATTAATGATAGAGTCTGTACTGGCAGAGACCATGGATTGGTATAAGGTCTCCAATACTGTAATTGGTCTGTTTCCATAAGGGTATATGTTGTTTAGTGCCCTGTAATAATATTTCAGTGACATTGTGGCAGCATTGTTCATAAATATGTTTGAAAGCCTGATCCATTGTTTGAGATAGAAATAAAAGCAGTATTATACACTTGTTAGTGATTACACCTCATGTAACACCAGGTTGCTCTGTTTGTAACTGTGGGTAACAGTACACCGACTATTATCAAGGTATACCCAGGATAATATGACTTCGAGTGAGTATGCATGGTTTATCACCACTGTCAGATATATTCCAGGAATATCATGCCTCGGGACAGCAGAAATGAACATCACACAATTTGCACCCATTTGGTATGAAACCTGGATCTTTAGTATGACAAGTGAAAGCTTTAACCACTTGGCTAACTGACCATCCAATATGGCCTACGAAGATCGGGGTTAGATTCGATCTTCACCAACCCTTGCTTTTTGTAAAAGGAGGCACACTGAGTTGATTTGTCATTATATCCCATTTCCATGCATTGATGCTCAAGCTGTTGATCACTGACTGACTCAATTATTTACAAACTGCCGCCATATGGCTGGAATATTGCTAAATGTGGCATGACACAACAAACAAAAACCAAAAAAATAAACAGAATAATTCATCAAGCAATTCCAAATTATATGAGGGTAAATCACACAATTTGATTTCATTTTCCAGACTCAGCTGTCCATGTGATGGAATTGTTCAAAACTGTAAGAATTACAAATAGGACAAATTAACAAGTATGTATTTTTATAAATTACACATGATGCGTTAAAGTTAATTTTTAAAACTAGACACATTTCATGTGTTAAACTGTTTTATTATCCTACTGAATTAGTATACATGAGATTTACAAACAAATTATTAACATAAGACATGTCTGGTTAAATCTTCAACCTACATAATCAGAAAGACACAAAACAATACAGCTTCTAAAATACAACTTAATTCATCATACAACAGAAAGTACTGGTTTACATGTGATACAACTTTAAGATAATAAACTTAATAAAATTTATACAGGGAAAATAACTCTGAGGTAGTAAAAAATTGTCTTCCTTGTTTGTTTTTTTATTTAGGAAATACACATTAGACACATATTTCATGGATTGTTGGAGAGAGACAAAAAAAATGGTGTTTTCACTTTGTATAGTGAATGTTGCATAATCATAAGTACTGTGACCGATTTCATCATTCAGAGTGGTTTCAGCTTGGTTTTATGCCACTTCATGCAACAATATTCTAGTTAAGAAATACAGCATTGAACATCCAAGGTGGTCTTCACAGTCTGCCCCAACGTAGGGAATCAAACTGGACTCTTCTGCACGACAAGTCATTCTTCATTTTTGGAGAGCCAAAGTTTATAAATTACAGTATTTTATCTATACAACTGGAAAATTGAAGCACTTTCAGGAGATCTTTTGGAAACATACAGTCATCCCTCGCCATAATGCGGGTCTTGGGGTCCATTGATGCCCCCTACTCCCCGCGTTATTAGACATCCGTGTTTTAGTATTATTACATATAGTGGAACAAAGGCGAAGTAAAATAGTATTTTCCAAGGACATAACAAAACTGCAGTTTTGTGTATTGTGCCTTGTCAAAACTATATTGTATTGTTGAAGGTGAAAATAAACAAATTTTTTATAAATACAGTGGAAGTAACTTGCAGCCCTCCAATCCTACATGCCCTCAGTTATAATCGGTACTAGAATTTGTCCCCAACAGAAGCTAGTTAATTTATCAGCATTTACACGCCGTCTCATCTGGGATCAGTCTATTTCGTATTCGGCACAAGTAAAAACAACCAATTGACTGTTTGTACAATAAATAACACTCTCTAAACTGTGATCTGGTATCTGAGTTCTCCTGTTGATTGACCGATTGCCTGGATCTGTATTAACAGGGGATTACCATTGTCATTTGGCTAGATCTCTTAAAAAGAAAACTGATAAAAGATTTTGATGCAATTCCTAGGTCTACTACCCACTTATTCCTGAGTACCAGGATGCCAGATACCAGATACGTCATATCATGTCATACAAAGAAACATTGTAATGAAGTCATTGAACAATTATTTTGGGTTTGTGAATTTCAGTCATAAAATAAACTTCTGATTTTTTACAAAAATATGGAAGAATTCAATCTTCAAAGATTAAGTTTTTCCATTGTCTAGTAAGTAGTCCTTAGCTGTGTTTTTTGATGAATTTACTCTTTAGTTAAGGAGTAAGTGAGGTCATTGAAATTCTTGAATCAATACTGTTCCTGTCTGGTTCACAGTTTAATGATATGGACAAGAGCAGACCAGAAACACTGTTTTAGTGATGTCTGTTTCCTTAGCTTTACCCTACACAGACCAACTTTTCTGAATCAAATTTTCAAAGTCAAAACAGTCAAAATGTATACAACATTCATATATTTCACCGATGGAAACCAGTTTGGCCTTGAAACAAGCAGGAATACCAAAACCAGTTGTTATCATTTCTACAACCAAAAACACTTACTCTTAACTAAAGCACATATGAAAGGATGCATTTGTTGGTATGCAGCTAAAAACGTCATCAGCAGTTAAACCTCGGGATCACACATCGACTACAGTTTTGTGGCCAGATCCTTTCCAATTTCAGAATAAAGTGGTGGGTGCTTCTCTCCATTTACTTGTACAGTCTTGGTGTCGACCTGAACACCATCTAACTCCAGTGCAGAATTGTCGATACCTTGGTCCGATGTCCAGAGAGATGATGCTTTCACTCTTTCATCCTCATCAGCCTCCAAGGAGCTGTTTCTGCCAATCCAGTAGCAGAACCCCATCATGATGACAAAGACCACAGCAGCAGCTACTGCCCCAACGATGAAGTTCATGCGATACTTCTCCATCAGGTCCCCCCAGTATGGCCCATTCAAGTTGATACCTGTTTGAACTATCTCATATTTCTGTGTGTCGAAGTTGTGGATGATACAGTTGTAGATGCCAAAGTCAACATCATCTACCTTATTCACTGTGATCTGTTTTCCTTCATCAAAGACTGTTACTCTGTCATGGGTGGTCGTCTTTTCCACAAGGTCACCATTAGGAAGCAGCCACATCAGCTGGTATCTAGACATCTGTGTGGCATCTGGGTCAAAGGATTCACCTATGCAGCTCAGATTTGCAGGATGATCGTACATCACAACAAGACCTGTAACTTCTCCCTTTGCTACCATGGCAACCATAGAGATGGCTGCCAAGAAGATATTCCATGTCCAGAATTCCATTTTGGGGTAGATCTGGAAAATACATGATGGAAAGAAATATAGCTATAATTTGCAATGTTTGTGACTGAGGGTACAGTTAAAAATTCTGAAGAACTGCTAACTGCAACCGGTGCCAACATACAATATGGATAAATGAATCTTCAGAAACCAAGGAAGCTCTTAGAAATAAAAATATCATGTATTGTGTTTCTGAGAAACACAATGCCTTAAAGATTTCTATAATGTTCCTGGTTTGGGAACACTATTTCCAAAATGTGTCAGTGAATGCCATTAACCATCTTTGTTTACTGATCACTGGATTGTTTAGTCCAGACTCGATTATTTACAGACCGCTGCCATATAGATGGAATATTGCTTAAAACCCAACTCATTCACTCACTCACTCACTCTTTGTTTTCAAGAGAAAAAAAACCCACAAAATTGTCTGTGGTATTAAAACAGCCTTTTAACACTGCTCCACTGAAGCTGAGAACAGTAATGTTTAACCTGCAAACAAGAAGACAAAAGCTGCCCAATGATAATCACCACAAACAAACTAAGGAACTGAGAAGCATTGTGCCTCATGTACAGTTTATACATTAGGGGAAAATATACAGGCTACAGTTACCTGCCCTTGGTTAATATTTTAGAAAATACTAAAGTCTGAAAGTCTGACAAGGTGGTTTAAATGACATGGAGGGAAAACCAAACATAAAACCTCTGTAACTATTTGTTTTTCCTAGAGTGTTGGCTTAAACATATCTATTGTGTATATTCATAAAAGGAGGCGGTTGGGTACCCTAGTGCTTAAAGCAATCGCATGTCATTCCAAAGACCCAAGTTCAATTCACCACATGGGTATCAGTGTGTGAAAACCAGTTTTGCTGGCACTCGCCTTGATATCACTGGAATATTGCTAAAAATGTAAAACTGAACCCACTCACACACTGTTAGTCCCTACATACATTTTATTTTAATAATTTGATCAGCAGCACTGAAGATCACAATACCATAAATGGCAATGCATGAGGGCAAACATGCTCGCTGAATAGATTGGGATTCTAACCATTTAACAACCAGTGAAATCAGCTGAGTCCCAGCATGCTCTCATCTCAAAAAACATCCAAACAGTGATGGGATTAATTACTTGAACATATTCCACACTTTGTACATTGAACATACAGAGATTTCTAGAGCAGCTTGTCTACTTGTCACATACAGTATAGTTTAAATGTTTCACAAAATATCATATTTAGATATTTACACCAAACATGAATACACATCACAAGCCCAGGTTGCAGGAAACAGGTCATGAATCTACAGAAACACACATGAACTCACAAATACACACATGAACCCACACAAACACACATGAACTCACACAAACAAACGTGAACTCACAGAAATACACGTGAACTCACGCAGACACGCATCAACTTGTAAGTTCACATATGAACGCACATAAACAAAATGAACTCACTGAAATCACATAAACACACATGAACGTAAATGGACACATGTGAAGTCATGAAACACACATCAACTGACATCTACTCACATGAACAAACTACATGTATTGCTTTTTTTTTCCAAAGCACATCAACCTAATTCCAAGTACATTCTACAAGAAGCAAGTCTGGTTGCTATTAGAAATGACAATTTGGTAATCCACATATTCCTGCAGAAGTAAAGCAATAAGAAAAGTCATGATATTCTTACCGAGACAGTAGCTGTGATTCTCACAATGTGTCCCAATTGTCTGTTGTATTCAGCTGGAAGATCTCAGACCCCTGGCTCAATCTCTAGGTAAACATGGTGTTCAGTGAGAAGCCATGGTTGTTTACCTGTAATTCATGCCCTGCAAGCTTGAACATCTACCTGTGTCTACTTGGGTGCCTTTACACCAGTTGAATCTAGGCTAAGGCCAACACATAAAAACTGTTCTCATCTGACTATTATATTTTATTTTTTTCAGCCTTTAGCATTATCTAATTTAATACTTCAAGATAGATATTTTTGCCCAAACATATATATTGGAATGATGACATTATTGTATGATTGTCTCTGCATTTTTGACTAATATAAATATTTTCCACAAACCAGGCACACTTTTCAAACAATATGGACTGAAAAATATACTTGAACAAGCTAACTTTCAGACACATAACATTCCTTTTTAAAATCCTTAATATTGTCCATATAATTTTTCCTTTGTCTTCTTGTACAAGAACCATTAAAGGACAGTACTTTTTGTGACATTTTAATCACATACAGATACTGATTAAATAAATATCTCCTGGTGTCATGATAGTGTTATAATGTTGCTGAAAATACCAAAAAGTAAAAATTATATAAATATATAAGTACTAAAACGTGATTCTGCACCCCTTGGTAAAGACCCTCCTGGTTTTATTGTAATGAAAGGGTCATATAGTGACCTTAAAGGTGTATCTAGTTTCAACCAATCACGGTGAACTCAAATGCTGTTGGTTTACCCCAGAATGGAATCTGTCTAATAAATGCAAGAGGTTATGTCAAGAACTAATATTTATGAAGGAAAACATGACCTACATGAATGCAGCAAAGGGTTAACACCCTATTCAGAAAGATGAAGAAATTACTTTACTCAGGAATTAAATTAACTGCATGAGCTGAATCTGAACACAAAGTACATTCCTTATAGAATGAATTAAAGTAAAGCACTTGTGATTAGGACTTTATATGGTATGTCCTGTACATTTTTGTTTTAAAGTTGTATGTACTCAAATATTCCATGTTTTGTGCTAGTTACATCTCTAAGCAACTTGTTGGAACCCAGTTTAAATACATATATTGTATAAGAACTGTTTGTTGGAACACAACTTAAACATGGGACATATCACTTTTCTTCACCAAAATCCCTTCAGCAAACTTATGAATTATGTAGTTCTGATATAATAAGTAGAGTCATGCAACATGTGATGACTTTGCACATGACAACATACACGATGTGTAAGGAATGACAAATTTATTAGCTCCAAGTTTCATGTTCTTCATCGATAAAAATAAACATGATGTCACCTCTAGATCATATGTAATAAAGAAGTTATCCATAAAGAATCTTACCCTCTTGTCACCTCTACAGCCAACACAGTTTACTCTACAGAATAGCCGTAGAAAAGAATGATTATGATCAAGTTCCCTGATGATCCAACTGCACTAGTAAGGAACAGCAGGGTTCATACAGAATTTCAAGACCAATATTTAAGGCTTTTCTGGACAAAATTAATGTCAACAAGACAAGCACTTATATTTGTAAACGTATTAAAAATAATATAAAATACCCCAAAACTTCTGAGCACTATTGGGTTTAAATTTAAATGCAAAACAACATAATGCACAACCTCACCAAGACAGACAAACATCACCTCACTAGGTCTGTATCCATCCAAACATCATGAGCTCCAATGGAAGAATGTATTAGGAAAGCACCTTCATACTTTTAAAACACTTGTAAGCAATCCATCAAACACCCACACCCACACCCACACCCACACCCACACCCACACCCACACCCACACCCACACCCACACCCCACACCCACACCCACACCCACACCCACACCCACACCCACACCCACACCCACACCCACACCCACACCCACACCTACCCTCACACTCACATCCACATCCATACACCCACACCCACACCCACACCCACACCTACCCTCACACCCTCACCTACCCTCATCACCTACCCTCACACCCACACCCACACCTACCCTCAAACCCACACCCACACCCATACCCACACCCACACCTACCCTCACACCCACACCCACACCCACCCTCACACTCACACCCACATCCATACACCCACACCCACACCTACCCTCACACCCTCACCTACCCTCACCTACCCTCACACCCACACCCACACCTACCCTCACACCCACACCCACACCCACCCTCACACCCACACCCACATCCATACACCCACACCCACACCCACACCCACGCCCACACCCACACCCACACCCACACTCACACCCACATCCACATTCACATCCACATCCACATCCACATCCACATCCACATCCACATCCACATCCACACACCCACACCCCCCCACACACACACACACACACCCACACCCACACCTACCCTCACACCCTCACCTACCCTCACCTACCCTCACACCCACACCCACACCTACCCTCACACCCACACCCACACCCACACCCACACCCACACCCACACCCACATCCACATCCACACACACACACACACACACACACACACACACACACACACACACACACACACACACACACACACACACACACACACACACACACATCCACATCCACACACACACACACACACACACACCCACACCCACACCCACACACCCACACACCCACACACCCACACCGCCCTGAACAGGATCATTTCAACCCTCCTTGAAATTCCAAATTTGAGCGAGTGAGTTTAGTTTAACGCTGCACTCAGCAACATTAGAGCTATTCTAGTCTGTAAATAATCAAGTATGGACCAAACAATCCAGTAATTAACAGCATGAGCATTGATCTGCACACCTAGGAACAAATGGCATATCCTGACCAAGTCACCTGACCACCTTAGCTGCCTTTTATGACACCTTTTGTGGCAAGCATAGGTTGCTGAAGACCTATTCTACCCTACATCTACACAGGTCTCCAAATTGGAAGTTATTGTAAACTTGGATAAGGTGGTATGAAAATGTCCAGACATATGTAAGTGGTAGGGAACTTTCTATTCTTTTGGTATGATCAAAATTGTCAGAACAGCACTTACATAATACTTACCCAATAACCAAGGACACTGATGTATGAGAAGTTCAAGATACAAGATGATTTTTACTATTTTAGTATTTTTGTGCAGTCTTATTCATCACCTATAAGGAGGAAATGAGGAAAAGACTTGCTCACATTAACATATCTCATATTCTGATATCATAAAACATCTTTCTGAAAATATTTAGAATAAGTTTGTGACATACACTGGCTCTATTTGAACGGTTTTCTTTTCCCTTTTAAACACATCATCCCACATATTTTCTCTACCAAAATCATCATCCCACCTGTTTTTATCAAAACTTTTACCCAACTCCTCCAGTAGCTAGGTATTGTCTTCATGTAAGCCCAACAGGCTGCAAAGCTTAATATTTAGATAGGATTGAGGGCTTGCCCAACCTTTCTAGCAACAATCACGTGTATGCCAGGGCTTTTTTATATGGGTTGCTATGCCCCCACTCTTTCTCTTCATAGCAAACATGCCACCTCACCCTTCCGCTCAGTTCCAAATACCACACTCCTTCCTCTTAATCAAACACCTAACACCTGTTTTGATCAAAGACCTAACCTAACTGTTTTGTTTCTACCAAGAACCAGACCTTTACTCAACTCACTACAACAAAATCTTCTCCATAAGTCCCCCATAACTACTTTCCTCCAACTTTTTTTTGGCTGTTTTCCAACATTACAAACACTCCAACACAAAATATCATCCCTTTTTCACTACTTATTCACAATCTTTTCACCTTCTGCTTCCAATTCTACCTGTCCCATATGAGGAGAAAGGTAGCAGCCATGATTATGTCCCTTAGACTGTGGCTGCATGGAGGTTGTACTGTTGATAAGGAATACAGGGGAAGTAACTCCACCATTACAACCTTTACATCAGGCTATGAAGGTTTCACATCGTATCCATGATTATCACAATTATACATCGCTGTGTTTGTGATTGTGCCTGTCCTAGTCAAGATTAATGCCAGTCATATAGAGCATATCCACTGACAGACCATGATTAAGTATTAACTCTGCCAAAGAATGTTGACTGTTAACTGACATGTCCTGCTTCTAATCTCTTAGATATGTGAAGATCCAGGTTAGAACTGATCTTCAGCAGTCACCAAGCTTGTTGTAAGAGGCGACTAATTGGACTGGGCAATCAGGGTTGCTGACCTGATTGACTCATGTCATGAGTTCCCAGTTGTGTATATCGATGCTCATGCTGTTGATCCCAGGATTGTCCAGATCCAATTACTTACAGACCACTACCAAACAGCTGGAATATTGCTGAGTGTGGCTTAAAACTAACTGCACTCACTCACTGTAACCCCTTAATGCTGGGGGCCATAAAGGGTAACAACTAGTACTTTCTTTTTATGACAATGGGTTTGCACCTAGTTGGCTACTGATATTATCAACACTATTCACGTTATGAAATATGTATAACTGAATCAACATGTTCACCAGCATCAACATCTTACAAGCTGTTCATACAATGTTGGTTGTATGTACAATGTCACAAAATAACATAGATAGCATGTGGTTTTGGCCCTTTATATATTATTCTCTCTTAACTGCTAAGAGGGTGGGTGTTGAACTTGGCTCTGTCTCTGAATCTCAGTGATGTAGACATGGTGACAGGGAATCCTTGCCAAAGTCAGGATTATTTCTTCTAATGTATGGTGATCTTAAATGAGTCATATCCTGTGACTGAAAACTCAGAACACATAGCCCATAGTGTTAATTGTTATACAATTTAAGACAGATACCCTAATCAAGACTTTATACTGACTCTGATCATTTCTCCTCCTATCTCCTAGATGCCAGGCAGGGCACAGGAACCTAATTTTGTCTTTTGTTATGATATGGCAGGAGACGGAACCTTCTCTTCCTCTCTCTGGATGCCAATATGGTCTCCTTTATCTACTATATCCAGGTTTCTAAAACATTCAGAATTCATCCCATAAATATCTGCTTTCTATGAAATAACCATTAACACATAAACATACAAACCCCAGCTCCTAATTTCAACCACCAGGTGGCTGTTTCAACAATTTCAACACCCCGTTATTACTACGACCATCATGTGCCTGTTTAAAACAACAGATCAGTACATCAACAACCCAATGCATTTTCAACCATCACATCCCTATTTCAATAACCAAATCCCTATTTCAACTATCACATCCCTTTTTCAATAACCAAATCCCTGTTTCAACCATCACATTCCTGTTTCAATAACCAAATCCCTATTTCAACCATCACATCCCTTTTTCAATAACCAAATCCCTGTTTCAACCATCACATTCCTGTTTCAATAACCAAATCCCTATTTCAACCATCACATCCCTTTTTCAATAACCAAATCCCTGTTTCAACCATCACATTCCTATTTCAATAACCAAATACCTATTTCAACCATCACATCCCTTTTTCAATAACCAAATCCCTGTTTCAACCATCACGTTCCTATTTCAATAACCAAATCCCTATTTCAACTATCACATCCCTTTTTCAATAACCAAATCCCTGTTTCAACCATCACATTCCTATTCTATTTCAACCATCACATCCCTTTTTCAATAACCAAATCTCTGTTTCAACCATCACATTCCTATTTCAATAACCAAATACCTATTTCACACCATCACATCTCCATTTCAATATCCAATCCATATTTGTTGTTTTGCAGAATTTCTGTAAGGAAATGTCGAACTGCAAGACCTTAGATTAAACGGATTCAAGGCTGTCACAAGCACAGGCTTAAGTGCCCTAATGGCTTAATGACTCCTGATAACACAAATTCTTCATGGATGGCAGCCCAGTTTTAAGCCAGTTATTCTTGGCAAATACCTTTGCGGCAACCAGTTTGAAATTTTACTCTGGCCAGGTTGATTGTCTAGACTAAGTGATTTGATGAAAAGAATGAGTCTGGTATTTCACCAAATGATCAAAGGGGCAAACAAAATTGATTTTACTTTGCAGTTATTGTGGGTAACTGTGTAGAACAAAACTGACCAAGGGTCAAATGGTAATATTGGCCTCATTCTAAATTATGTAGGGGTAAACCTTGTTGAAATGTTGTCAAATGATGCTGGTATAAACTTGGGTGAAATAATGCTGAATGAACTTGATTTCAACATTGCTGAAATGTTGAATTCTCTTGATTTAAACCTTGTGCAGAAATTTCTGAATGAACGTGGTTTTAACCTTTCTAACTTGTTTCTGAAGACATCGGTTTAATTTTACTGACATGTCACAAAATAGCTTTGAACTGTTTCAAAATATGGTTGAGTAATCCTGGTTAAAATCATGCTGAAATCTTTCTGAAACAGTTTTGGTGCAAACCTTGTGGAAACACTGTTGAATTACCTTGGATTAAATATTGTTTAATTGTCACTGAATAACCTTTACTAAAACTTGTTAACATGTTGTAGAGTAACTTTAAACTAAACCTTATCAAAACGGTTTAATCCCTGTTGAAAAGTCTGTGAAGGAATTGGTTTCTGGGAAGGTAGGCCACATCATAATATAAATGCAAATAGAAAATGACAAGTACATACTTCTCTCAGTTACACAAATATTTATTCCTGATTAACACATTTGTACAGTACAATAAACATATACAGTGTTTACTATGCGATAAATCAGATGACCTGTCAGTTTATATGAAATCAGCCAATCCCTAAGGAGACTTCTGATTCTCAGTTTGAATGAGTAGAGTATTCGGTATAAGCATATCTGATTATTGTCTCTCATAAATGAAGTATAAGCACATATACTGAAGGTGAATACAGTCGTACAACTACATTACATTTATCATGACTGAAAGATCTAATTGGACATCAGTAGACAGAGGCAATGCTTGGAAAGATATCACAATGTACACAGTAAGACACAAACAGTCAACATATCTTGTGTGTACTCAAGGTTTGTCAGGGATATTCTGAATATTCTTGTGTACAATATTCTTATATATCAGGAAACAGCAAAACAATATACAATCATAAGGCCAGACCAATTCTAAAAAACATTCTGTGCAAGTTTACATTTTTGGCCAATATACACATTTGAATTATATAATTTTGAGTGTGGAAAATTAATGTTTTTTTCATTCAAGGAAAAATACATAGGATCTGTAAAACAAAAAATAAAATTGGTCTGCCTAAGGGATACATCACAGAAAACCTTAATAAGTGTACATTAAAATATTTTTGCATACATTTTTGTTACAACAATGTGTGGTTCCTATCTCAGCTGATCCAAACATAGACAATACATTGTTTTGTTTCTCTCACTTGACAAAATACTGACAATATTGGGTTGACGTTGAAAGCTGTAATGAAACATTAAACAATGATAAAAACATAAAAAGAGGACAAATAGATTAGGATTGGCCTGGAAACCAGAGGCAGATACACATTTTTTGGTAGCCCTTATGCTGTCAATGGAGCCAGCAGTGTGTGGTGACAAGCTGTATTGTCGATTGCTTCTCCCCCTCAAATAATTCAGTGAAACAGAAATAACATGCCTTGTACAGGTATAAGTACTGTCTGCCGGATATTGTACAAAATGATCATGTTGTAAAGTCATTACAAAGTAGGTGTACAAAACATACAGGATCTGTATTTCTTTGCAATGCAAGAATTTCTGATATAATATATGATGTACACATTTGTATGTATCAATCAGTTTCTAAAATACTGATTAACTTCTGACTGATATTAAGACTATCCTGTTAATGAAGTATAAAATTTCAAAGAGGGTCACAAAACAGTGAAAGTCTTTTCTGGTATATATTGAGAATGGATAAAAAGATAACAAGAAAATAAAAGCAGCTGTATAAAAACAGATATTGCTTGAGTGAAATGAAATTGCATTAAAATGTTTTGGAAGCCACAATGACATCATCATTTAACGAGACCTCAGAATAAAAAAATGTCATCAATGAGTGTGCCATTCTGTAGCTGCTATCAAGAGTTCAGTATATTGTTATTACACATGAGATACTAAACACTGGGAAGAATATTTTTGGATGGAAAACAGTATCTAACTCTTCCGCCTTTTGATATCAAAATATATCAACATCCTTTATTACATATATTTGTAAGTTTTTAGGACACCTGTAACATATGTTACAACTGGGATTACTTTTTATTAGTAAAGGACACCTAACATATTAACCCCAAACATGACTGTAGAGGACAATAAATAGACATCTAGTAAAGATAAAATACCCTGTGCATACATAGTCTCTATGAGACTGGAGACAATTGAATCAGCTTGAATATTCTTTGGAACATTGTATTCACAGTTTTTCATTAATCACCCCATTTGACTTATCTTCTTCAACTGAAGGTGACTTGTCTTCCATCTCTACAGCTGTGTTATCATATGCAACAACCGTGCCATTGGTGCTATCTGGTTTGTACAGATCTTCCCTGTCATTGAAATCCTTCTTGAACCGGTAATGCCAGACTAAGCAACTCACTCCAACTATAGCCACCATCACACCAGCTGCAATACCTCCGATTATGGCATTACTACGATATTGGTCGTGAAGCTCGGTGAAATCGGCGCCATCCACATTGACACCCTTTCTGACTGCCTTGACTGTGTTGTCCTTGAATAGAATCACACAGTGATAGTAGCCGAACATGGAATCGGAAACCTTGGTGATGTTGAGTGTGAAGCCATTAGTGGACAGAGCAAGATTCTGGGGCAGATTGTTTGATGTTCCATCAACTAGGACTCCATCGGTCAAAATCCAGTATAACTTTTGGACTTGGCTCATATTGTCAGAGATATTTAGTGCTAAACTGTCGCAGTGCAGACTGACATCCACAAAGTACCTGACTGTGATGTCCATTGACTCTTTATCCTGACCTTCTACAGGGATGAGACAAACCAAGATGGCTGCCAAAACACCGAAAAACTTCACACCCATCCTGGTCAACAGTTAACTGCAAAACATCAAGACAATAATGTTTAGTGTGTAGAGAATGAAATTTGGTCAAAATGAGATACTTATTAATGACCATTTAATAGCACACTAGCAAAGTACCACTCTCTCTAAAAAAGGTATAACTTGAAATATGTGTAAACAATATACTTTTTCTTCTTTCCACATGCATTTTTACGAGAGATGTAGTAAAATGTTATAAATTGTTGATTCTGATTGTTTACATGTGAATGTCAGGAATCATTGTAGTTTCTAAGCTTGCCCTTGACAGACTAATTGGGATATTCAATATTCATCGTTTGTTAAAAATTTGTATTTTTGGTATCACATACTTTTATCACTTCTCTTCCTTTACATTGTTCCCAGTATGTCAAGTGGTCATGTGACAAACCAACAGACACACCAGTTGCCTCCACAAAGTCTCAACTGTGATAACATGCATTGTTAAAAATGTCATTTTGGGAATATTTACTGACATTACCCGGAGACACATGCCTGTGAGCAAGTCTAGATTAAATCTTGTTTGTTTGGCGATTGTAACTGATATCTTTCCACAGTCTTGTTTACTCTAAAAGACACAGCGATCTTACAATCACGATTCTTACATCTGCAAACATGACCTAAATTTCAAACACAAGATTCACGTCATGTATATTTATTTTATGACAGTGAGATTTTATTACAGTAACAAACAGCATAGTAGTTCAGACTTCTTCTAGAACATTGCGTTACAAGCATTAATAATGATTACTTTAAATGGGGGATGCTTAATTATTTCTACTAATATAAGGGAGCTAAAGTTTTATTTCATTTGTCATTACTGTTGTTAATGAAATGAGAATTTGAAATTGATTAGCATAAGTCAATTGTCATCCTACATTGATGAGGCTGTTGGCTGGCTTAGTGGTTAAAGCCTTTGCCTGTCACCTCAAAAATCAAGGTTTTATAACCTACAAACAATACAATGTGTGAAGTTCTCTACTTATGATGCATTGATACAATTTTTCATCCCTAAATATATGAAATATCATTTCCAAGCACCCTTCATCACCTGGAATCTTATCTTGACTGTGCCAATATGTACTTAACCATGCCAATGATTCTAATACACAAGGAATTCAAAAGCTGGATGTCTGCAACAATAAACTTTCCTACTGCTATATTTTGTTTCTGTCACTTGACTCTGATTCTCAGTCACCATGGTTACCACACATTGCCACTGCATGATCAGAGCTATGAAAGCAGTAGCGGGGTAGTCTAGTGATAAATATTTGGTCATCATGCCAAAGAAAAGGATTTGATTCCTCTCATGGATACAATGTGTAAAGCCCATTTCTGGTATCTGCAGTGATATTGCTTGAATTTTGCTAAAATTGGGGTATATCCATATTAACTCACTCACTGAAAGTTATTTGTTTCTTTATTATCTCCTTCTGACAACTTAAAGTCTATGCTGGTCAGTAGAGTAAGTGAGTTGGGTTTGACACCGAGTTTAGCAATATCAAAGCGGGTGACACGAGATGGGCTTCACACATTGTAGGGAATTGAACTTGCTCCTTCAGTGTGACAAGCAAACACTTTCCCACTAGGCTACCCCACCATTCCCAAGTCAGAAGTGATGTCCTAATGGTTGGATGGGGTCTTCAGACTCAGAGACATCACGTCAGGGCATGGACAATTTTTAACCATATGAACCTCAACAATGTCTGTTCCAGATTTGTATACTCTGTGACAGATGTCATATTGCAATATATACAAACTCATCCACACCCTTTCTATATGCTAAACTCAATGCCCAGTTTGTATTCTAAAATGACAGTATCCTGTCTATGCTTAAGTGATTTTGTGATTGCATGATAATTGTGGTCTATGCTAAAACAAATGCCCCCCCAAATCTATACCAAAATTAGTCGTTCCTCTATGCAAGAGATGGCCGACCTTCCTCTACACTCCACTAATGATCATGGTTACAATGATGAAACAATGTCTAATCAAAGTTAGAGTGTGCAGGTGCATCATACCAAATAATTTGTAATTTTTAATTTTCATATCTTATCATGTATTTATGACCTACTTTTACAAGACTACAATAGTTTCAAACACTGAAGTAGGCGACGCTGTCACACAAAATGAAGTTTCTAAACTGCCTATACCCTCACACTATTTGACTTCCATGCGTTGAAACAGCAAAACATGACTAAGCAAGACATTTCTGATGCATGAATATTTGATCTGAATATTTCATGTTTGTGTATTGATAAACAAACTGATTTAAGAAACAATGTGTTGTTCAACCAACAAAGTTTTAAATTAACGACATCAGTGCATGTAAAATATAAATTGTAAATGTTCAAGATAAGTCAGGAATACTCACCTAGGGATCTATAATGCTGTATGACGTGAATATCACAAGTAGGAACGGCCAGGCATTGTGTGGTTGGAGAGAGTGTCCCAAGCAAGGAGAACTCCACACACCTCAGACAGCATGTTTACTTGGGCTGGTCTATAGTGGAGGGGGGAAAAGGTGTGCAAATCTACACAGCTTTTTACATTTTAAAGAAACTATCTGACAATAAACATATAGATAATATCATGTTGGTTTTAAGTAAAAGCTGTTTCTTCTGTCACATCCAATTGGTTTTATATTATATCAGTTTCGTCTGCTGTCTTTTGTACTTAGTTTTCTTTTGCCCTTTTGAAAATGTAAATTCTAGTTTCCTCTATGTGTAAATTGTAAAGAATCCTTGAATGCATATGTTTCAAGCTCGAATGCATGGACATGTAGACAAGCTGTATGTGGTAAGCACAAGTTGAATGTTGTGTGAGCATTCACTGACTTCATACTGAATAGCAAGACTGTCAGTGGGTAGGGGTGTGTGAGGAAGGGGCCAGGTTAGAGTTAGGACAGGGAAAGGAGGGGTAAGGAAGTGGGTGAGGGTGTTTTGAGGCAGGAGTGGGGGATTGAGCATAATGTTGTAGAGTGTGGTGTGGGTGGAGTAAGGGGAAATGTGAGCTTAATAAGGCAGGGGAGGGGGGTTGATTGAGGACAGAATGGTGTAGAATGTGGGAGGGGTAAGTGTTGAGTGAGAAATGTGGGTCTTGGAAAGGGGGCTGGGGGCAGGAGGGTGTTCAGGCATGGATAGGGGGACTGAGGGAAGAATAGAGTAGGGCGTGTAGGGGTGAGGGTGGATCAAGGGGAAATGTGAATTTAAGAAGGGAGAGGGGTGGGGGGTGGGGGTGTGCTGGTGGGGGGACAGAATCATAGGAGAGGTGGGGACTAAACAAAGACTGGCAGTGGGAGTTAGGAAAGAATGGTGTAGAGCAAGGGAGGGGTGAGGAAAGGGGAAGGGGTGGGTTCAAGGAAGGGTGGGGCTGAGGCAGGGGTGTAGATGGAGTAGTCATGTGAGGGAAGGTGAGAAACTGACAGACACAGTCCTCTCCCACATCAATCCCTTCCCTACCTCTCTGTACTGGTCATTCTTTTTATATTTTATCAAATTATTAGGTCACAAACATTAATATATCCCTTAACAAAATAAATCAAAACAAAGTAGGAAAACAAATGTCACTTTTAAGTATATCTGCAGCAAGGTGTAAATCCCAACCAAAAGTCTCCGAGTTTGCCTGAGTACCCTCAAACAATAGACTGTGCCATGTATATCTAATGTGTACAAGGTCACACACAATGCAGTAGACACAGGGTCGTATGTATCCTCGGTAGAGCTGCATAATAAATTATACCTGTCGACAGGTGAGACCAGCAATATATCCTGAATCTGGGCTGTGTATATTTACTCACATGTATACCTAGTTTAGTATTTCCGAATTGTCTCAGGGTCTGTTTTAATAATGAACAACCTTGTACAAACACTCTCCAGAATAATATTGGTCAGTCTTTGTCAACATTGTTGACATAATGCAGGTGCTCTATGGCCTCTCTGGGCACTTCACTATGCAACAGCCTTGAGGATATAGATTGTCCTTATGAAGTTGGCAACACTCTGCTGGCAACCTTGATCTGATCTAATCTCGGCCACATCTTGTTATGAGAAAATCTTCAAAAAAAACCACCAGAACACCAGAGTGTTTTCTACCTGCAAACAAAATATGCATCACTATGTAGTTCATGATAAAAATGTAATCCTAAATTTAAGCTGGTCAAAGTCCATATGGTATGATAAAGGGACAATCTCTACACAACAAAGTCATAGCTCACACAGTACAAAAGAAACAGTCACCATCTCATGTTAAAGTTCCTACTCTATTCCACAGTAGAAGCAGGTACCTTGCAGCTTAGAAGGGTGACTTTGGCTTGAGGCTGCTTTGAAATGTATTCCAATCTTTGGCATGTAAGTATGATGAAGGAAGAAAGCTAGAAATGAGGTTCACAAGTTACTGGTGTACCCAAGGGGCACAACTCTGCAAAGCGAAATGTGTTTGCTGTAATAGGCAACTGAAGGGATCTCATGGTCAGAATTGCCGACTTGGCTGAAAGTGATACATACCATGTAGCCCAATCATGTAGGGCGATGCTCATGCTGTTGATCACTGCATTATCTCTTTCAGATTCGATTATGTACAGACTGCCTCCATGCAGCTGTAATATTGCTGAGTGTAGTGCTAAACACCAAACAGACACAGACAGACAGACACAGGCATTTAGTAATGAACCTATATGTGTTCTAGAGCCTGAACTGTGAAAATGTCTAGCATACCATGCCATTTGTGACTGCCTTATGTTTGGTAGTAAGAATTCCAAAATATTGCTTTCTGTTTACGCATTGTGGCATCATGCCTTCGTAGTTCTGGAAGTCCATATGTCACCTGTTTCCTGATTGGATGTACTGTAATGAACCCCTCCAATATTGTTTTATATTGTTTGTCTACATCCCAGAAGTGGAAACATCCAGCTACATATCCTCCTGAAAAATATCTTGATATTCCAGACTAATCAGTGATCGATATTGTCAGCACTGAGGTAAAAAGTGATGCATTGCATTTTAGTGAGTGTTATTTAGTGCAGGGTGGCTAATTGTGTGGCACAGGGTTCATTTCCCTATTTCAACCATGTAGTATCTATCTGATACAAGATTATAATCAGATCCTGGATATTACTCTGATATATTTTGATGCAATTATGCATGGTAAATTACAATTACATGTTGCACAGTGTTGCATTCAGTCGATATTTATTGTGGTTGTATGTGCTCCTGTGAGCAGTTGAAGCTAAGCAATGATGGGTGCTGAGAGTTCTTGGATAGGTGACTGTGTTTGGCAGCGTAACTCCTGATAGTTTCTTGGACTGCTGTCAAGTGCCACATATGGCCTCACCTTAGGCACGCGAGTTGATTAAAACTGCTTCAGTTCACTCAGCAGCTAATGGGTACCCAGTTATATGACAGTTAACCTTCTAGTGCCTCACACGAAGCTTGGATTAATGGGGTAATGATTAAGGATTCTATTTTTTAAGATGGTTCGCTAAAAGATCAAAGGCACCGACAGTACTTTATCAGGCGACAAAGTACACTATTTGCATGACGTCATACTCTGTTGACGTCACAAAGCCATTCTCGTCCGCCCCAACGTTATCGAACGAAACCATGGGTAACCAACGTCAGTTGTCATCAATTTGTACAATTTCCTACGGGAACACTACGCCGCTGCACCCGTTTGTTCGGTTGAAGTGCTTCAATCGGCTTGCATCACTGGTGTAAATATTACGCTTCATTGACGTCACGTTCATTTGTTTAATGACGTCACAGAAGACGAAATACAGAAACAACGGTTTGCTAGGCAAAAGTGATATGTGCGCATGTGACTATGTGACACTGGTTGTGCTTCACCTCAAACTAGTTTGATGACGGTTTACTTTCGGGTATTATTGTTGTTTTGTTGTTGTTTTTTTCATATTGGATTAGATCTAATTATATCGAATTGGGGTTACCATCGTTGTCTTTCTTTCAGCCTGGGGAAAATGCAGTTCTGCTAACGGTGTAATTGACTCTATCTGTAAATAATCAGATGCTGCTTTTCTGTTTCCTTTTTCGATGTTTTTATTTTTTCACTTTTCCACTGCCCTAAGAAAAGAAGCGGCAGTATAATCTGCTTTCATATTGTAGGAAAACGCACATACTCTCGTGTCACTGCGAACTGTAAAGATTGTTTTTCAATGTAAAAATGTTGAGATGTGTTCAATTTGGGGATCATCTCAAAATCTTTGTATTTTATACAACAAATCTTTAAACCTCACAATGACACGCGTGCAACTGTCTTTATTACTGTTTGTGTGTATTCGTTGATACAAGTAGAAAATCAGATCTTTGGAATAACGAAAGAATGCTAAACTGGGCTATCACGCCGCAGACCGAAGTTGAAAACATTAAAGATGTGGTGCAAATGATAGAAATGTGCAATAAAAACCTTTGATATCAAAGCATACCCGTAAACAGCAACGAACATGCAGTGAACATGTAAGTTCGCTCATCATATAATACTATACACAGTTCCAAGAGTTCAGTTTAAGGCGGACGGTCATTTCAGACTCTGTCGCCTATAGTTGGCTTCGTATGTCCGGCACACCGACTGTTCGGACCGATGCTCATATTATCGATCACGGTTTTACTTATGAAGATGGATACTTTGGTTTTACACACAACCATAGTTCAGTAATCATTGGTAGTCATTATGACCAACAGTTGAATTGGATCAGTCGCATTAGCTTTACGCCAAAAAGAAAATTCAGAGTGAAGCAGAACACAGCTTTCGAAACTTGATCTCCGACTGTACCTCTGAGCTGGCTAGGACCTTTCATAGGTGGATTGTCTATTTGTTGTTTAACTCCACAAATTCTGGTTGTAAATATTTGGCCTGTAAATATTCGAGTCTGGACCCTACAATCAAGTGATTGATATGAGCAACGACCCGAGGTACATTGAAATGCCAGACCAGACTGACCACCCATTCCAATACGTTGCTAAGATGCCTGTTCCATCTTAGCATCTAAACAAGATGAAGGACATATATCTGCAATACATTGAATGAGACTTCGCTGTAAATAAATAATGAATCGTTTTGATAAACTGGCGTGATATTTATTGCACTAGATATACAATACACATACTCTAATATATGATGAGAGAAAACTGTAATGCGCTGCGCTGAAACATTTGACAGCAGGAATGAACCCTGTTTTATTTTATTTTATTTATTTATTTATTTTTAATACTTTACAGAGGAAAGGCAACTTCGGGTAGACAGGATTTCTTTCAGCACAGAAACTCCATGGTGGCAACGTTAACTCATGCATACATTGTAACACATATATTTGCCATGCACTGAACGCAGACGTTCTCCATATACTGTATTACAGACGGGAGCGCCGAAAACTGCAAGCTCGCCAACGCAATGTGGATACCTTCTCGCCACTTTCTGTTGCCTGGCGTGGTCAAATAGCACGAATCGGTCTCGAATATTCTTCACCACTGCCCCTTTCTGTAACCATCCATGAAGATTCGGGTTAGAATTGATCATCGGTGCCCCATGCTTCCCGTAAGAAGCGAATAACGGGATCGGTTGGTCAGGCTCGCTGACTTGGTTGACACATCGGTTCCCAATTGCGCAGATCAATGCTCATGCTGTTGATCACTGGATTGTCTGGTCCAGACTGTATTATTTACAGACCGCCGCCATATAGTTGGAATATTGATGAGTGCGGCGTAAACTTACTCTTTCCTGTAAGTGACACGGAGCTGATCGTTTGTCCCTGAATAGCACAGACAGTGCCGAATGGACACATCCGCCTTTTCCGTAACATGTTCGTTATTGGGGTTTCGAGTGAGTGAGTTATGTTAGGTTTACGCCGCTTTTAGCAATATTCCAGCAATATCAGGGCGGGGGACGCCAGAAATGGGCTCCGCATTTTCCCCGGAATAACACGAGCTGGTCACAAGATGGAAAGGGTCGCAGAATGGGGCGAGCGGTGACAAACAAAATGGAATGCTACAAGAAGCCATGTATAAGCTTTTCTGGGAGTGAGACCAGTCGTCACGGATACAAAGAGGTATTTGTTGAACATGCATGACGTGGAATGTGATGGAGGGGTTACAAGATGAGGAAAAAATACAATACAGATTAACGCCGTAGGAGGCACACAGTAAAACAGTCTCATCCTTTCAAGACAATGTACGAACACGTGTTTCACACAAAGCAGAGGTCTCCAAATTAATAATGAAAAAACACAACATGCTATTAAGCGCCGGCTTCGTGTTACTGTAAATCGCTACTGACGCTTCTTCAAAATTTGTTTCGGAGGTAAAAACCAGTATGCATTCAGTTTCAATAACAATCATCATAAGCCTCTCCTTTCTCTTTTATCAGAAAAACAAACTCCACGCGTAAATAGAATGACACTTCAGGTGGGGGTATAAATCTGTACTCATTAGTCAGGAAGCACCAGTACCAACATTCGTTACGCACATGGCATGCTCAAATCGTGTCTACTCGATACACAGGGTATATGTGAAATTGGACAAAACAGATATCGATACGGAAAGGGCAAATACTGAAAGTACTACTGGATACAAAATTGAAAATGTACAAAAGAATCACAAATATACAGTTTCGATTACTCGAAGGAAAATCGTAAATTTCATTCATATGAATGACGGGTAACATTTAAGCAGAATTTCAAAATGTATATTGTCTTAAAGTCTCTTGTAAGTCTAGCGTCCTTATTCTTACCTTGATATACCAGGTAAAAGGAGAAAGGCTTCTTTACAAGTTCGAATGACATCGTAGTGGCACTATATGTTCCGCTGTGTAAAGCCGATTGAGGGGAGGGGGTTCTTTTTTGTATCCGAGATACACTTGATGGCATTTTACATTCTCGTGTCATTCCGGAAGCCGGATTGCTTTTCTTGGTCTTCTAATAGGTCACGGAAAGAAATGAGTAATTACGAAGGGTTACTTTACTCGAAATTACTTCTCTGCTGTCAACCCCCTTCCACCTTACCGGCAATAGAAAAATAGGGTAAAACTTTTCTTTTGTTATTGTTTTACAGATGTGTGGATTCTGCATCTGTAGGGGAAAAAACTGGATTATCATAGGAAGCGGCGCCGTTCTGGGGGGCAGATTTCGTGGGAAGCTCTCCAGCCTCGGCCTCGTGTTGTCTTCTCAGCATGTACTTGGCGCGTTCCGACGCATCCCGCTCTTCCTGCGTCTTGAAGCGCCACTTGTATATGGCGCACATCGCCACCAGCGGAACGAAGAAGACGGCAGCGGCAATACCACCAACCATGACGTTGTTCCGGTACATGTCGAACTTGTCCCGCATGCTGGGTTGATATAAGTTGACTGCTCGGTTGATCTTTCTGACAATAACCGTGTTTCTGGTAACCATGCAGAGATACACACCACTGTCCTCATGCTGAACCTGCTTAACCGTTAGCGTGATTCCACGGACCGGCCCCGTGTCTGACAGTCGGTACTTGTTACTACTGGTCATGATCTCCATACCTTTCGGGGAGTGCCACTTAACCGTATCGCCGTCTTGGACAACGGCCTCAGAGTCGTTGCAGTGGATCTCGATGTCGGAGTCTATTTCTGTTTGGTACGACCATTCTGGTTTCTTGTGAAATTCCAGATCAGCAGACTGTGCGATTCCAATAGCCGCCACCAACAGCACGGTACACACGTGAAGAATCATGGCGAGTACCTGAAAGGAAATATCAGCTTTTTATGACTTTCTAAGGTCATAAATGTATATTGTCCTGAAAGGAAATATCAGCTTTTTATGACTTTCTAAGGTGTCAGTATTGTGTCGAAGACCTCAGGTGCATTGCAAATTCAAAGAATTTCGTTTGTAAGTCTTTCCTATTTCTGTTTCAACACCGGGACTAGTCAATTACATGTATTATAGTTTGGTTATGTTACATAACGTTCTTCCCAGATACTCCGCAATTATAATAATATGCCATGTAATTATATGTACATCTGAGAACGGTTTTTAGTGAAAGGTAAAGGTATAAGGCAGCCATCTGGCCCATACGGGCGGAAGCCTTATTTTGTCGACTAGACCACCTTGTTTAATAATTATTGAAATGATCTTAGATGTTTTCGGAAAGTGTTTACGAATGTATGAATTGGAGAGTCTGACTCAGACTGATTTCCTCGGAGATGAACAGCTCCGTCAACATGCCCACAGATAACAGACGTGATCTTTAAACACACTGAAATGTGCCACCGTACTTTTGCATTTAATCAGGATAGAAGTTCCAGAGGGTCTGTGCAAGGCAGACGATGCTATTGACGGCAGTACTTCATTGACAAAAAGTAAATGACATGTAGGCTGGTATTTCAGATTTCATATACACATATATATTGGGGGTAAGGTTTGGGGTTAAGACTCGGGATTGGGGTATTAGTGTTAGGTCTGCCAGAAAATATTTTGGTACAGATTGTGTTAAAGAAAATTTACATTTTAAATGAGCCTGAAAACCTGATTTCCGTGAGCAATGTGACAAGACAAGACAAGACAAAGAACGTATAAGCTGGGGAGCATTGAACTCATTAATACACATTTTCTTGTGTATTTCGCTGTGTTTCAACATCCGAGACAGCTGCGTAGCCCAGTGATTAAGGTGTTCGCTCGTTCCACCGAAGACCAATGTTTCAAGGGTCAAGACACTTTCTGGTGTCCCCAGCATTGATATAGGAATTGAATACTTCTCAGCGTGGCGTAAAACATCATTGGCCTACTCCTTCATTAACCGTAAGTGGTTCAAGATGTACGTTTGTTTTATCCCTGTACTGAGACACAGTATCTAGTTCCACAGTCTTCAAGATTTTGGATATTCGTCGACCAGTAAGATCGAATATCAGTTAGACTGTGTGCCCATTCTTTCCTCGGTGTGTCAACCTAGCAATATGTGTTATTCCAAGGGTACCAAGATGGCGACTTGTAATTCTTATTCAATTTGAGCCTCTATACGGGACAATCAGAGCGGGGAAGGAACTAACACAACATGGAGAGAACGTTACCGTAGGTCGGTTGCATATTTAAAAGATGTAGAGCGCCTTACACCGTAAGCTGTGTGTCGCTGGACAAGATGGTCGTGTGGTTATCTCTGAGGGGGGAAACAGAGTCATGCATGGATGCTTGCTTTCAATCAGGTATCGACGAAACGGGGTCAAAACGAGGGAGAGAGGTGGGGTGCTTTCTTGTTCGTAGTTGGTTTTGACCCTTTTAGCCAAGTCAGCCATAGCGGTGGATAGAAAAAAAGCCACAGTGATCTTTATTTAAAGTTGTTTTGAACATTAGGTAATTTATGTCAGCGACCCTTCGCGCACAGTCAGTTATAACGGTTGAAATTATTGTCGTGTTCGGTTGATGTGGATGTCCGAAGTGACTCTTGACAGATGGCGTTTGCCGTTTTGATGAAACCCACGAGCAAGGGACTGCACTGATGATAAAAGTAGTCTCTGCCAGTACATTTCATACAGTCTTGCATTAATTGGTCTTGTGCGAGTCAGTTATTCCTGTGATGGTGGTATATATTACATAGGGGTGGGTCACATATCTAAACCACTGGGGCCATTAGACGTTACAGCGTAAACTGATAAATTATACACCTGTTGTAACAGAAGACGCTCCCATTGTTAGCGTCAGCTCAAGGCCATGTTGTTTCCGTTCATTATTTCTTAACGCACTGACGATGACTTGGTGTAATTTCTCTGATTATGCCTCAAGGATATGTAGCTATGGCATTTCATTTTGAACAGACCGTGGACGAAATGAACTGCTAAACACTTAATCACATTCGTGCTAACCAGGAATGTGGCAGTGTGGTTATTATACTAGGCGCGTAGCGTGCCATTTTTCGTGTAAGCCCCATTGGTTGCGAAGCGTTATATTTAGACAATAATGGGGGCTTGCCCGACCCTTTTAGCAACAATCATGGGCAAGTCTGTAGATAGTGGTATCTTCGTTTAGACGTGAACTACATTTGTCTGTTTTAACCAACTGTCGTTTAAGTGTTAGTTTTTGAAGGTTCATGGTAAGGGTTTGGCTTCAGAAAAAGGTCGACAGTTTCACTGAAACGCCACAACATTGTGGTCGGTCAACATTCCATGACTGAACTTTGAACGTGTGTTCTACAACAGAGCAATACATGTTGACATCGTTCACACACATATCTGGCGACTCCTAAGTGCGCTCAACGGAGTTTCCACGCCTGAATAACACCGCCTTGAGATGTACTCCTTTAGCCGTAGAGAGCTGTTCGTTAAATGGCGACATGGCGGTATAGCCATGATCGAGTCACGGTCTTTGACTTAACGACAACAAACACAAATAAACCAAAGTTACCTAATTACATCACGAGAGACAAAATAGACTACAACTACTATTTGATTATTTTACACAGAAATTAAACAATCTATGATAAATATAACCAAACCCACCTGTAGCTGAACGTCTAGAAACTTCAATACAAAGCCTCGCCCAGTTGAAATGATTAATACTCAAATGTGCAGTCGTGCTACAACCACACAGCCTCTGCAAAGGTAGGTGCGGGTTGATGACTATGTCAAACAGTGACGTTGTATTCCCCGGTCAACACTCTCACTGTTACAAGACGAGTGTGTCTCAAGTTGTCTCCCAACAAGTAATGGAAAGACGTGCCCCAGTGTGTAGCCATGCGGGACGGCTGAAATACCTGCACGACAAGCTTCTATAAAGACAGTAATCTTTGAGCTGTTGTTAACTGCAGTGATTTATTTACTGTTTTTATACTTACTTATACTGCAGCGGGTTGGTGCTCTTTGAATTACGGTTATCTCTCGCAGTCAAACAACAGTTTTGTCGTAAACTTCTGTTGAGAAAGGCAAAATGAACAAAAACGGGCTTTAGCTGATTTGTGCATACATGTCTGAACTGAGGTGTTCCTAAATTAGAGACTCCGTGTTAAACGCTCAACTTGGAAACATATACAAGAGTAAACTGGGTATTGATGTCAGCGTTCTGTCCAGGCGGGCGGAGATACTCGAAAATCATCTGACATGTCATCTGATTTGTAGGACCTAAAGCAATAATCGTCTTGAACCTATACACCTCGGCCAGTTGTCACCTTAACGAAAACCTCGTGGACTGATGACCCTTTGAACGCATACCGCGGGGACAATAGTTGTCACCCGTAACCAGTATATTCACTCCCTAGACTAATGGTGTTTGGGCAAGACAACAACCACGTACGCAATGCTTTCGACAAACAATAATAATTTTATTATAAAAAAGTAGGGGATCTTCATTTTTTTTTATCTACGATTAAAAATATTTAGGAGATTTATCGGAGTCACTCAAAGTCGATGTGACATTATTGTATGTTTTGAGAGTGCATCACCATTTGCACTTCCTAACAACCATAGTTATTTGGAGTATAGTAGTTATTTAGAATCATCTTTTCAAAGATGATTAGTGTTTGGCATGTAATTTGCATGTATACGATTTTCATTTCAAAACAACCGGCTAGAAACAAACACTAACAAATATGTGATGAAAGATGAGTGTCAAAATTAATATCCTAAGTGATTTCTCCACCTTCTTGAAAAAACGTCAAAATCAAGAATGGGATCCTACGCACGTGCATGGAGCTACTGCGTTGTGCACGTGCATATCATGCGTTGTGTTTGGAGGGGCGCGGCAATAGGAAATGGTGGTACGTTCATAAGATGTCTGTCCTTGAAACTTTTCTTAACGTTTACACTTCCTATCCAAATTGAAAGTTCATTATCCCCTACTTTTTAAAAGAGTATATGTAATAAATAATAATAATAAATATATAAATAAACTGAATGAAAACAATTATTGCAATAAAAAATAACAACCCAAAAAGCCCAAACAACAACGTTTCGTTTGTACAATGGTTTAAACAGGCAGGGCGTTAAATGTTCCAAAGCGATGTTCACGCTCAAACATCCACGAAGGCTAGTCTAGGAGTGAGACTAGGCAGATCCACCTGGCGACTGTCAGTGGTACAACAGGATGTTGTTCAGTTCATTTCCCAAAGTGTCATTAATTCTTGATGGATCGGTGTTATTCGAAATAAAGAAGTACTACCAAGAAGTACCGAATGAGTTGTCACTTCCAGCCTGGTACATTGCAATGTCCCTCGCTTGGAAAGTGGGGTACATTGATAGTACTGGAAGGGCGCTTTAGTCAATCAGAAAACGTCATTTATGTGTGGGAGATGATAACCCTTGATGTCTGTTTTTGCGCTACAAACCCCTGCATATGCTTTGATGTTCCCCGTGATATTGCTATAAAGTTGTTGTAAGCGACGTAAAATTGTATTCATCTTATATCCTTCGTACGTAAGAGGGGACGAGTGAGTGAGTTTGGTTGTACACCGTTTTAGCAATGTTCCAGCAATATCACAACGTGGACACCAGAAATGGGCTTCACACGTTATACACCTGTAGTGAATGGAACCAGGCTACCCCGCCGGCTGAGCTGACGAAATGGATTTGATGGTTAGATTTGTTTACTGCTTGTGGTCGTCACCTGGCAGTGTGGAAGCTTGTTCATGATATCAACCACTTGATAATGCTTGAAAGTTCCTGATTGTTGGTGTTATTCACCAAACGTCTAACGATAAATGTGAGAACGTTTCCAAATGATTTCAATATGTTTGTTTGAATGGATTCGGCAGCTATGAGTACAGGACAGGATGCTCCAAGTGGCGCGAGTGCTGACCTTTCACGGCATATTTATAGTGCTGATAACATAGGACTGTTATGAATTCTATACTGGCAAGAGATTTAAGGATAATCTCTAAGAACTACACAATTCCTTAATCTGTTGATAGTCATCGGAAGTTCAGGTCCGGGCCTAATAATGGTAGATCTATTATTATGTTATGGTTAACCTTTAGATCATAGAACATTTATTTAATTAAGGAATGTTATTGGTCACACCGTTAATACATTTCAGATAATAATTCATGTTGGCTTCTACTATATGACAATACTGAAATCCATTTCAAGCTTTCGTTGTATACGATCGCAGGAATAAAATGTCAATCACTCATTCATTTCGATATGAAAAAATGTACGCCAAGTGTACATTTTCCGGTTTTTACTGGACTTTTTCCCAGACCGGAAGTTTACATGTTCAGGATGGCGGCGGGAATTTCGTTGTTCGAAACATTATTTTCAGAAGATAGTATGATATAGACGTGTTAGAATTGATGTAAGACCCGATTGACTAATGGTATCAGTGTTCATGTGTTAATTCAGACTAGCGTCGTCAGGTAAAATCATGATTGTGACCCATCCGACTCCGAGGCTCATCGTACGGAGTTGGGTATCGGGGTGACAAGTGTTGCTAATTATCCTTCACTCTTGTTATCATTATCGATGGCACGAACTGACAGAGTAATCATGTATTAGCATGTGTCTGGAAGATGTTTGAGAATGCTGATCTATCTTGAAGGTCTTGATTTCATATGTTTTCGAGGTCTTTTCTTATTGAGACCGGACCAAAATAACCGGACTTTACATTGACAAAAACATTCAACTGGATGATATCCTTACTGTATCAGCTTACAGACAGAATTAATTTTTTCATAATGTGGACAAGGTAGTTTGCCTAAAATAATATTTGTTTGTGGCTACAAGACTGAGAACAGTTTTCCTCTCTGGCACAATTACACAAGTTACTTTATATGTCTTACCGAGCCTGCATATCTACATGCTTGTTCGTCACACAGTTCATTTTGTGGACTATTTTTGCATATTTTACAGCTCAAATGGCAATACTATTTTGCTTTCCAGATGGAAGCATGTCATTGTCAACTGTTCTGAAAAATGTGTACACCTTTGCTCAGATTCTTGGTCAGGCAAATGGGTGTGAAGTAGTGCGATGGGAAGTCCAGTCACTGAACCATGCACTCAAATGGGCAGCTTATTGCCAGAAGGTAAGATAAGTTATTTTTTGTGAAGTGAAAAAGTATGTCATCTGATCTAATTACTGATAATTGATTAATGTTGATACAAATTTATTAATTCATCTGAGTGATTGAGCTAAAGTCCTTGTCGTGTCGACACTGAACTGATCCTTCCCTTTCAATTTTACAGTTGACACAAAAGAACATTTAATTCTTAATTGTTTTGTTTCGGAAAATTTCACATTTAGCAGTAGCTTGATTAATGACAAGTCCAGAAAAAAATATGCATCCATTTACATGAAACAAATGTATTTGTGCTATTAATATGTAATTATAAATTATACATGTATTGTTATACTTTTGAATCAACACAGTTTGAAATGCCGTAGAGGCTGAGTACGTAAAGCCTCAAACCTGATGTTATTCTCTTTTCAAATTGACTACATCCAGATCCACCAGCAAGTGAGTGGACAGCGTGTTGAGGAAGCATTCAACAAGAAGCTGATGGAGATGATGCTGTTGGTTGACCCTCCCAGTCGAGTGTGTCTGTGTGTGGATCTCTTGGGTCAGGCTGTGTCACTGTTGCAGCAGGTACCCTCTTACCTAGCATTAACCCACGGGCAAAATGTAGCACAAATGGCGTGGCGCAGCATAGAGAATATGACCAGTTCACACATAAGACTGGTCATATCCTGTACGCTGTGCAACCCCATTTGCACTACAGTTTGCCAGTGATTAACTGAAGGCGCTGTATATTGTGTTATTAAACGATGTTTACTTGCAGCTGTCGTGTGGCATCAAACACCAAACTCAAGACAAACAGAGTGCTGTCAGTGATGGAACAAAGCCATAGTGCCAGTATGGATTCAATTCTCAATTAAGATTACTCGTCTTAGAATCTGCTGATTCCCATTTCCATATAGCAAAACGAAAATGTCAGACAAAAAGTATCAATGTTCTATTTTCATGTCTAGTATCTATTTTCAGTAGAGCAGTCTTTCATATTTTCTTTGGATAACTTGACTTACTAAGAGTTTCATCTCTCTGATATGTTTCCTCATGACAGATCCTACTGCAGAATCCTAGCACCAGTGCAGAGGTGCTTACAGAGCTAATGGATGCTGACATTCACAGTCACACCATGGAGGAGGTAGGACGTTACTTCAGTAAATGTATTAGATGTAAGCACTGATTAATGAGTACCCATGGAGATACTTAGTCCTCAGTAAATCCATCCTCGTAAGATCTGACGAAGATAAGGAGGTCAGACTTGATGACTTGGTTTATGCATGTCATTGTTTCTCTGGTGCATTGATTGATACTCATGATGTCAATCACTGGATTGTTGGGCTAGATTTGATTATTTACAGGCCTTCTGGTGTTTGCTGTACTAAAAAAACTACCAAACTAGAGGAATTGGCCAATGTCATCCTACCATGGGCTTCTGCATGGTGTGGTCATATATCACAACAGATACCACATAATAATAATGCTTGATGCAATCTATTGATATCAGTCTTTTATATGGCCTGTGATCACACAGAGCACTGAGCAGGTGAGTTAAGGTTTACACCACAGTCACAAGTATTCCTGCTATATGGCAGCTATATGACCTCTGATCACACAGAGCATTGAGCAGGTGAGTTTAGGTTTACACCACAGTCACAAGTATTCCAGCTATATGGCAGCTATATGGCCTGTGATCACACAGAGCATTGAGCAGGTGAGTTTAGGTTTACACCACAGTCAGAATTATTCCAGCTATTTGGCAGCTGTATGGCCTCTGATCACACAGAGCACTGAGCAGGTGAGTTTAGGTTTACACCACAGTCAGCAATATTACAGCTATATGGCAGTGGTTTGTAAATTATCAAGTCTGGACCAGAGAACCCACTGATCATCAGCATAAGCATCAGTCTGTGCAGTTGGGAACTTGTGACATGTGTCAACCAAGTCAGTGAGTCTGACCACATGATCCCATTAGTTGCTTCTTATGGCAAGCTTGGGTTACTGAAGACCAATTCTAACCCGGATCCTAACGGATTCACTGAGCACTGTCACCAGTAAGCGTTTGTATAGTACTGAAAGATTTCAGATTTAAGTCCTTCGCTTCATATGAGTCAGGCACATGTGTGCAGTGAATTCTGGTGATGCCTAAGCCACCTGTCTTTCTTCCATCCTTGTCAGTGTAGGATCTATTCAAATTGTAGTTATCTGGAAAGAGGCCAGGCATTACAATGTAATGTTAACTGGAAGTGACGTCAGAAATGTGGACTTCCAACACCATCTGTGTAAGCTGGAGGCACAGAACTTCATAGCTCTGAGTTGTATGTGGCACTTCTATGTAAACTTAAAGTGACATGCTCTCTAGTGATATGAATTCCATATATAATGTATGGAGTGTTTGCTGGGGAACATCTTGCATAGAAATAGGTAGTCAGTTCAGTGGTCACCTTTTTCTTTAAATATCCCCATGGGCAATGCCGTGATGTTAACGCTGCAGAGTATGCAAGTTTAACTGCCATCTTTCTAGTTCAACCAATTGGTGAAAATGTCAACAACAACACACTAAGATGATTGTGCTGGGGTGTTTGTGATTCACAATTTTACAGAAATGCAGAGTTGTGTCCCTTATGTATCTCTGAGACCTGTGACTGTGGGTTTGAATCCTGATTAACTGGACAACCAAGTCTGCATCACTTTAGGCTTTCCAGCCATATCAAACTGACATTTAATATTCACTAGAACCAGTAACAATGTTCAATGTAACATTAATCGCCCAATGTAACAGCAATACTATTCAAGGTAATATTTCACTCTCACCCACTCACTCACTCACTAAACGATATATTGCAATTCAAACGTCAATATGATATATATTGCGGTATACTTTTTGAGTGAGTGAGTTTAGTTTTATGCCACACTCACCAATATTCCAGCTATGTGGCGGCAGTCTGTTAATAATCAAGTCTGAACCAGACTATCCAGTGATCAACAGCATGAACATTGTTCTGACAGTGGCTAGCAGCATTGTTTCAAAGAAAGGAAACAGTAATTTCATTACCTTAAACCATGTGTTACACTTTCACTATACATTCTGATTCATGTTGCAAAATACCATTACAATACTTGGATATCGCAAAACAAAATTTTGTCAATACCCAACCCCTCACTGACTGACTGACTCACTCACCCAGACCTGCTCACTCACTCACTCGCTCCTGTATGCAGCTGTTCAGAACACTGACTGAAGGACAGACCACAGAGGATATGGAGAAGGACATCTTGAGATGCATACAAGAAGAGAAAGTCCTAGAGAAAAGAAAATGGATGAAGAAGAGGAGACGTACCCCTACCCCTGACTCTGAGAATCTCCTAATGACTGCCCAGGCCAAATTCCTTGTGCCTCACATTGTAAAGCTGTCTCAACAAAGTAATGACCGCTCACGGTGGGTGTATAGTTAATGTGTGTGTTATTTGGTATGAAGGACATTTAAAGTGTAGGGGAATAGTGTCTGCAGTAACGGTCACTCTCTGATTGTCCCTGAGCCAAGTTTGATGTTCTGTAATATATTCTTGATAGATCCTGTTTCCAGATCTGCATTGCACATCATATCCTTCAGCAAAGAGCATGCATAGCAATCTGAGAACAATTCCAAAATGGTTAACTTCTCACATTCTTGCCTTCAAATATGGGTATTTATATTTTATAACTTGCAGTGCTAAACTTTCTCATCATGTTGGAACCAAGACAGGAATAGCTTATTTAATACACTACTAACTTATTTAATACACTACCACACTGCAGAGCTACACTTTTCAACAAAGGTATACCCTATAACACGTGTGTACAATGTCTGCAGGCTGCTACAGAGAATTCCACATTTCATCCTGGCCAAGGCTGTCACTGCTGATTCATCTTTTGGGGAAGTGTATTTAGACCACCTGACTTTCCTCGCCAATCAGATGTCACCACACTACCATAAGCAACTGACCAATGGTAGACTCTACTCATGGAGGTAATGGCAGCATCTTTGTGTATCTAGGGTATTATATGTCCTTGCTGTTGTCATAATTACCCTGGTCTCACTTACTATAGGCCCTCTTGCTCATGAGTTTGGAACAGTGAGAAATGACATATATCACTTATATTTATAAGTATATGATTAAACACATTATCATATACCTATGAATTATATGGCCCGTTTTGCACATACAATACTGTCTGTCGTCACATGTTCATATTGACCACTTGGGCCAAAATTCAATCTCAAATGAACTGCCACTTCAAAACTGGTAAGGATGCGTACATGCAAACAGCTCGAAACCTCAGTAGATTGAGCCTAGTTTATCTAGATATGTCCCTTGATGTGCTGTATGATGATAAGGTTATGATATGACTGTGCCCTTTCGCCAGTGATATCAGCCAGATACCACCATATCATCCCCACACACTGAGGACAGATATGACAGGCAAAAAGTGTCATGCAAGAACCTCTCATTATGGCCTCAAGAATGTCAGGGTGAGACAGACTGCCTTATCTCAGTTGGGCATGTGTGCCATCAACCCAGTGTACATTGAGAGCATCAGACTATTAATAATGAAGTTCTCATTGGAAAAGATATTTTCAGAGTACTGAGTCCAGTAATGATCGTAATGATGTTTTTGTCCTGAAGAGCACTGTACTTACTCTGTTGTACTTTCAACATTGGTCAGTGGACTGAGCGACAGGATGGTGTGTTTTATTGTTAGTCACTCTTCCATTTATTGATATTATGATGCTCATCCCTGTGTAAAACTTCAAATCAGTTATACTTTATTCTTTCCACAGGTGTGAGTCAGCGATACAGGAAACAGATTTTACTGATCTGGTTACTGGTTTCCAGTCTCTTCTGGACACTGGAGGTCACACAAGAAAAACTGTTGCTGCCCTGCTCATGGAGAAAGCACAAACCTCTTACTTCAATATATGGAGGGATATATGCAGAAAACTGCACTGATGTTACAGAACAATGACAAATTGTTGTGCTAACCAACAGGATTTGAAATGAACATATAACTGTTTGATTTCACCATGGTAATTTTGTGTCCTGTTATTTGTTTATAAAATAAATGGAACAATATCTTTCATAAAATTCTAGTGTATTTTTGAGTTTCGTGAAGGTTAAGGAACCAGCCATGACTCATGTTTGTATATCTGTATTATGGTCTAAGACATTGTTGGTATTTGAATCATATATCTCCCTGATACCATAGGGTTGGTGGGGTGGCCTAGTGGTTAAAGTATTCACTCATCACTCTGAAGACCTGGTTCAATTCCCCACATAGGTTCAATGTGTGAAGCCCATTTGTGGAGTTCCTTGCTGTGATGTTGCTGGAATATTGTTACAAACAGTGTGAAAAACCAAAGTCATTCACTCCCTGGTGCCATAATAGTGTTTCTCTTGTCAGCTCACCTCACTTGTTTTTCATCCTTATTTAGAGGAAATTTATCCCATCACACATGTGCAAATCTTTAATCATGAATATATTTATTTTTTGTATAGGGTTTCTTACGAGCATTGGAAATGAGAAAAATGAGGATTAGACAATTGTTAATAGCATTTTAATTAAGTTAATTAATTAAATTTTAATTTAATTTCAGTTTGTTACCAGGGGCGGATGCAGCTTTTTGAGAAAGGGGGAAACTTCATTTTCACCCAGATTCAACAGTCATTTAACAAAATTTGAGCATGAAAGAGGAGGTGCACACCCCTACCACCCCCTCAGAATCCGCCTGTGGTTACCTTTTCCGTTGTGTTTTTGTGAGTGTATTAACGAAGGGCCCATGATATTTATTTCATGATGACAGGTGGACAAACCCCGTTTCAACTGGCGTTTTGTTTCCCTGAGAAAATGTCATGCCCGTGTTTTACACAGTTACTTTTGCATTTGTATTCGTCATTGAACATGAACAGTCCCTCGGTATATCGCTGGCATGCTCACTCTGTTGTGGTTCCCAATGAAAGATTTAGACGACATTATTTACCAAACAGTTTCAAAACACTGTCCACTTAAAACAGGTTTTTGCCGTTCACCAGGAGGTAGCTAGGTCTGGTTATAGAAATGTTCAAATGCATGCTCTCATATTCAGTGGCAGCTACTCAGATACTACAGAAACCTTGCAATGTTTGATACTGATTGAATTAATTGGATAATGTAGTATGTGATAAATATGTCGCATAAGGTGAGTCGATCTAATCGGTTAACCGCGCCGTGCTGTGACCCAGTTATAGCCTAGTGTAGCGATTTTATGTGTGGCGGAGTAAAGTTAGGTAAAATCTCTGCCAGAAGCGTGAGCCTCCATAGCTCAGTGGTTAGAGCACTGGTCTTGTAAACCAGGGGTCGGGAGTTCGATCCTCCCTGGGGGCTTGTCTCTTTATATTTTTGTTAAATATTTATTTTTGAGGCGTGTTTTGATAATTTTCATGTTTCCTTCCGCTAACAGCAAACACGTATCGGATAACAAGTGACTATATTTTCATGAAAAAAAGTTCAAAAATTAATAAAAAAATAAGAAGTGCCTCAACACCCCTATGTTTTTATAACTGGCCTACAAACTTCCTGTATTTCTTCATTTTAAAGCGTCACGCATATTGAATTTCGCCCTAGAAATATGTACTGATAGTAACTGAATATTTGGAAATCGAGAATCGATTTGCTTTTGTTTCAGTACTGACAAGACAATACTCGTAGATTTATAGTGATAAACGTCATACCACGTAATAACTTTCTACGACATAGAGAACGATACTTTGGCTTACCTCTCAAAGTTAGTACAATACAATTTAAAAATGATACATATATTTAGCATAACATGCGAGGTTTTTCCCATTTTCGTAATCCCTACTGACCAGATATGAATTAGATACATTTAAAATTATCAGCCAACGTGATAGTTGCCAGAAACAGCGTCACCTAACATTAGACAGTATATTATATTTTGTCGTAATTTAACACAAAGCTGAATCATGTGCACTAATCTATATTGCTCTAATTAAATCCTCATAATATTCTCATGTACCGGAAACGAGGGAAATGGTATATGGGATATGTTATGGATCATGCAATCATTTACTATTGCGAACTGGTCTGGTTAAAATGACAATAAAATTATTTATTAGCAAATCGATGCATTTATTTAAATATCTTTAATTATCTGGAACTTTTAATAAAATTAAATAGAGCAAATTAGCGTGTATGTTCAGTCTAAATTTCAAAGCGTGGTTGTTTTGGTCTGAAAAAGTAGGAATTTCGATCATTGAACGAGATTCAGCTTGCAGGAGTATGTCATCATACGTGGAAATATTCATTGCGCATATTTGTTTGCGCAGCCATGCAACTAAGTTGCTATATTTAGACCGGGTTACCTCAAATACTGATCCCTCATTGGTCAACTACGGGAATCCCACACGAGCGGCCCTATGGGTATGTCACAAGCGTTGCAACACACACACAGCGTGTTTATAAACACACAGCGACAAATACAGCTCATTTCACCTAGATATCAGGACAGTACAGAGCAACAGCCAACGTTATCACATAGTTGTAACGAAGGCCAGTAAGTGGAAATAATGGGAAGGTAGCGAAACGCACCCCGTCCACATGGTGAGTGGACAGACTGAAGCACGAGACTGACACGCCGTATGGTGAAAACAAAATAGCAGCGACGTCCAAAGTTAGACTGGAATATTTTATTGATTAGCAGTGGAAGAAACGTGTCATTATGACGCTCGGAACTCTAACTAAGGAGTTTCACAAACTCCTGAAGAATATCAGGACGCTGTCTGATGGACAGGCCGAGATTGTCGAGTGGGACGATGAGGACGTGTCCAATTTCAAGGTGGATGTCAAGCCCCACGCTGGGGCATACAAGGGAGGCACTTTCCGCTTCCAGGTACGTCTACGTTTTCCTTATTAGTACGATTATTCATGTGTTATTTATAGTGTATGACTAAAAAAGAAGATTTTTGTCATGTCTGAACAGTTTTGGAAACTAGTGCCTCGCTTGTAATCTAGTCTAGCATATGATACTCCTTTTCCACATGTTATCCCACATGGATGTAATGTGTGAAGCTCATTTCTGGTGTTCCTTACCATGATATTGCGGCATAAAACTAAACTCACTCACTCATCCCACAAGTTTAGTATTGAACAGTTTTAATAAAATTAACAATTCTTGAATAATGAAGATAAAGTTTGGATTTTTTTTAGATATTCGAATAACATTTGTAATATTGTTATTTGCAGGTAACCCTTGGCGAAACGTTTCCAGAAACAGCCCCAGTGATTCGCTGTGAAACACATATATACCATCCCAACATTGACCCAACCGATGAGTGTGATGACACCAACATCTGTCTGAACATGTTCAACTCTGATGAATGGCAGGAGGCCTATGGGATGGATGGCCTTGTACAAGGTCTCCTCTTTCTCTTCTACGAACCAAACCTAGAAGATCCTTTGTCACCATATTTTGATTCAACATCTGAGGTGGATTTTGAGATGAATGTACTGGCATCGCTGAAGGGAGAAATTGTGGAAGGTGTTCAGTATAAATGGAACTTTGGGGAAAAGGAGATTATAGAAGAAAAGGAGGGTGATCAAGAGCCTAGCATAAGCAAGGAAGATAATTCCAAGAGCAATATGGTTGAAAAAGCCGAAGATATTGAAAAGGGAGAATACTCGAATGTGGATGATACAGTTATTCTCCGTGAGAAGAGGCAAGCTGTTGACATGGATATTATTCCTCAGAGGAGACAGGGGGTAGTAGCTGACGATAATCTTGGTATGATCAGTGACCCACAGTGCAATAATGCCTCATCTGGTGACGGGGATGACACATCGGAAAAACTCTTCCTTCAACCCTGGGACCTCTCGAAAGTTGTTGGCAAATTAAAGGAAATGACAGCACCGACTGGTGACTCTAGCCCGTCAGATCTGAATCTCCAATCAAATGCCCTGTCAGACTGTCCACTAGTTGTGACAATAGAACCGTGCCCCTCTGACCTCCACCAGCCCCTTGTGGACAGCAGGGATCTGGATCTAACAGTCCAGTGTGTAGGCATGTCTGAGATGAACCTATCACATAAAAGTGTATCCTTAAGCTCCTATGATCCAGTTGTGCCAGAGATGAACCTGCTGTTCCTCATGATAAACAAACTGACAAGACTGTTCAAAACATGTCATCGAACGTGCAAGAAATAAGGCATTCTGCTTATTGTTTAATTTATAATTTTTTTAGTTTTGATAGACAGTACTTTATTTCAATAACAAATTTGTCCAAAAACAAATCATAATTGGCAGGTACTTCTGAAGTTTGACACATGGTGACAAGACCTTGTTATGTGTGTTAGCAAATGCTTATTTATGTGTCAGTGAAAGAAGAGAGTGCCTGTTTTTGTGTACCGGTACAAGAATGAAGAGTGATACAAATGCTAGTTTTGATGTATGTGAATGAATAGTGATTGAGTCAGTTGTGTATTAATTGTGTATGAATGAAAAAATGCATGATTGTATGTGTGTGATTGAAGAGAGTGAGACATAAGGGTATCCCAAGTCTTTCAATGCAATGATACAGATATTTCACGTATGGTATTACATTATTATTTGTTTTGTTAATGAACTCCTGACATTGGAAATACATTGTTTATATGAATGCTGGCTTGTGTTATTTTTCACACTTTAAATGGTGTTAGCCATGGTTTGGCCATGGGATTTGGTGATTTATGACATCTTTATGTACATGGTTGATGTCAGTGTTATGTCCTATGCCCACATTTCAATTATTTGATGTCAAGGTAATGTCCCACATACATACTTGATGTCAAGGTGATGTCTTGGGTACATACTTGATGACAGGGTGATGTCCTAGGTACATACTTGTTGTCAGGGTGGTGTCCTAGGTACATACTTACTGTGAAGTTTATGTTCTAGATATATTCCTGATGTCAAGGTGATGTCCTAGGTACATACTTGATGGCAAAGTAATGTCTTAGGTACATAATTAATGTGAGGGTGATGTCCTAGGTACATACTTGATGGCAAGGTAATGTCCCATGTACATACTTAATGTGAGGGTGATGTCCAAGGTACATACTTGATGGCAAGGTAATGTCCCATGTACATACTTAATGTGAAGGTGATGTCCTAGGTACATACTTGATGGCAAAGTACTGGCCTAGGTACATACTCAATGTGAAGGTGATGTCCTAGGTACATACTTGATGGCAAGGTAATGTCCCATGTACATACTTACTGTGAAGTTGATGTCCTAGGTACATACTTGATGGCAAAGTAATGTCTTAGGTACATAATTAATGTGAGGGTGATGTCCAAGGTACATACTTGATGGCAAGGTAATGTCCCATGTACATACTTAATGTGAAGGTGATGTCCTAGGTACATACTTGATGGCAAAGTACTGGCCTAGGTACATACTCAATGTGAAGGTGATGTCCTAGGTACATACTTGATGGCAAGGTAATGTCCCATGTACATACTTAATGTGAAGGTGATGTCCTAGGTACATACTTGATGGCAAAGTACTGGCCTAGGTACATACTCAATGTGAAGGTGATGTCCTAGGTACATACGTGATGTCAAGGTAATGTCCCACGTGCATACTTAATGTGAGGGTGATGTCCTAGGTACATACTTGATCTTAAGGTAATGTCCTAGGTACATGCCTAATGTGAGGGTGATGTCCTAGGTACATACTTAATGTGAGGGTGATGTCCTAGGTACATACTTGTTGTCAGGGTGATGTCCTAGGTACATACTTGATGGCAAGGTAATGTCCCATGTACATACTTGATGTCAAGGTGATGTCTTAGGTACATACTTGATGGCAAGGTAATGTCCTATGTACATACTTAATGTTAGGGTGATGTCCTAGGTACATACTTGATCTTAAGGTAATGTCCTAGGTACATGCCTAATGTGAGGGTGATGTCCTAGGTACATACTTGATGGCAAAGTAATGTCCCATGTACATTTTTGATGGCAAGGTGAAGTCTTGGGTACATACGTGATGTCAAGGTAATGTCCCACGTACATACTTGTTGTCAGGGTGATGTCCTAGGTACATACTTGATGACAAGGTAATGTCCTAGGTACATGCCTAATGTGAGGGTGATGTCCTAGGTACATACTTAATGTGAGGGTGATGTCCTAGGTACATACTTGATGGCAAGGTAATGTCCCATGTACATAGATAATGTGAGGGTGATGTCCTAGGTACATACTTGATGGCAAAGTAATGTCTTAGGTACATACTTAATGTTAGGGTGATGTCCTAGGTACATACGTGTTGTCAAGGTGATGTCCTATGTACATACTTGATTTCAAGGTGATGTCGTAGGTACATACTTAATGTCAAGGTGATGTCCCATGTACATATTTAATGTGAAGGTGATGTCCTAGGTACATACTTGACGTCAAGGTGATATCGTAGGTACATACTGGATGGAAAGGTAATGAATGTCTCATGTACATATATGATGTCAAGGTACATACTTGTTGCCAAGGTAATATCCTGACATGTACGTATTTGACATCAAGGTAATATCCCCACACATACATACATTATGTCAACCTAATGACCTATGTACATATTTGTCAGTGTAATGTCCTATGTACATACTTGATTTAAACATACGAGATGGCAAGGCAAAGTCCACACTTAGACATATGCTGGGCAAAATGGAAAATTGTCAGAGGTATATGCAAATGTTGACTAATAATCCTACTCACTGACACACCGATAGAATATCAATCAGAAAAATACCAATATCCCTAACTAGTTTTGTCCAGTATATTTGTGCGCATAGTTGATGCCTTAATGAGAATTTGACTGCATGTTTTTGTTGGCTAATATTGGGGCTTTGTTTTGAATTTGCAAACACATCTTTAGATCAAAGAGGAGACATCTAGGCTTTTTTATGAGAATAATGATGCTTAGTTATGCCTTTATACAATTTTCGTATTTGCACTATTTAGCTAATACTGCCTTTTTCACACTTTCAAACACATCCATGACAACAATCTGATAATAATTATCGCACTAGAAGAGTCTGTACATTGGTAAAACGCAATCCAGCTCAGATCTGCACAGAAATTATGTTTTCCATTTCTCAGCCGCTCTTCGTGTACGAATAATTGTTACAACATCTGTCATTTATTTAGTAACTTAGTAAGTGATAAGCGTTATTTCTCGACGTGGCTGTTTATCTTATCTCCTGTATGTATCTTGTGATGTTGGGCATTCCGGTGATCAGCGCAGCTCACTGTTTCTGTATGCAAGCTACAGTCATATTTTCCGGAACGCAAATGCGAAATTAAATGAGAAAATGCTAGTCTCTTCATGTCTATTTATATCTATTTATTCATTAAAGGACCAGTCTTGTAAGTCGATATTACTTGCTAGCTTACCCTGAGAACCATGTCATCTGTGTGGTAATAAGATAATATTGATCTCAAATAAATGAACAATTGAGTATTTCCTTCGTTATATATTAGCTTAGTATCCCACTGTTGCGTGAACAATGCATTGTGGTCCCCTATGCCACAATAGGTTTGCTTAAGCTACATCTATAGAAAACAATAAACTCATTACTCACAAATGTATGAATAAACTCATTACTCACAAATGTGTGAAGGCTGCACCTTTTATCGTAATCCTTTGTATCTGGCTCTGGTCCAGATGTATTTGGGGTTGTGTTTTGCCTCGGCAATGTTCCAGTTTTTGACGGAGTCTGTAAGTAATCGACTTTGGACCAGACAATCCTCTGACTAATAAGAGCGTCTAGGCAACTGTATATGATGACGTGCCTCAACCAAGTCAGCGAACCAGACCACCCGATTCCTTCAGTCGCCTCTTACGACTTGAGTTTGCTGATGAAGACTATTGTAATCCGGATCTTCACGGGTCTGGTCAGAACAGAAGTGAATTTTATTGCTCTTTCAGGCCGTACGGCAACGACACAGGAAGGTCACAAAGATTATATACATTTTGGTGACAGGGCTAGTAGTCTGAATATATGACAGAGCATACACATAATAAATAGGAATACATGGTACTTTCTTTAACACAGAGGACTTACATATAGATTTTCAAATGAATTTTAAAGGAAAAAAAGGGTTACTTTATGATTCAGTTTCCCAGTGACTTGTACCTGGACATGACAGCGTTATGAAACTTCAGAGTTTTCCTATTTTAGCAACTTTTTTCATTTTGAAACAGTTAACAAAATTGAGTTTGCTTGTTTCTTGTAAAGGTTTAATATCTTATATGTATGCTGTATGTTATAAGGACGTTCTAAAACGGCATGATAGTTATTACCGATACAGGTGTTATTAAGAGTAAATACACGCTCGAGTAAAGGTACATCATTCTAATCGCCAACCGCCACTGGTAGACTGTGATTACATGCTCGAAAACGAAGCAGTTTAATTTAGCTGTATTGAGGTAAAATAACTTTCAAATCCAAATTGTGTCTTAAGATGAAGAATTATTAAGCCATGATAAATGGGGATAGATAGCTTTTGGGTTTTTTTTACTATTCATTTGATGTTTCATAAAAGGAATACAACGTCAAGAAAAAGCAGAGTATCATCTACATACTGTCCTAAATCATAATCTTGCCCATCCAAAGCAATACCTTTTATAGCCTTGAAACACGTGTCCGGTTTACCACGAAGCTGATATGCAATCAGTTGGCCCCGAAACGAGATTATGTGATTTGTAAAGCCCATATTTTTTGTTTAGGTTCAGAACTGTTTCTTATATTTTTGAGTGGAAAGCTGTTTCAGAAATATTCCATGAAAGTTTGAGTTTTCTTCCGGTAGTTTAAACTATGAACACTACAAAGGGCTTTGAAGTGGTGATATTTAAAGTGAAAATATAAAACAGAGGGACGCGGTTGTGTTTCGATTTGATTGAAGTTTACCTACAGTTAGTTACAAGTCCTAGTACAAGTTTGTAGTATGTTACATTCTGGGGAGATTAAGTAAGTCAGTGTTAAGGTTTTGCTTTATTGTTTACAAGTGCCATTGAGTTTTTGACTTTTAAAGACTGAAACATGAATTGTGATATTTATGTAAAAATCTGAAATTGTTGAAAGCTAGTTTAACTACATTGACAGCTGAAATATTTGTATTATGTTTCATTCTCGTGAGAATGCAGCAGTCCAGCTATATGGTCTGTAAATAATCGATTCTGGACCAACTAATCCAGTGATCAACACAGCATGAGCATCGGTCCGCCACGTGCAGCAGAGTACCGTGGATAAATGTCCTAGTCCACCCAGATGCCAATAGGAAGGCCTCAATGACTTAGTGCACTTACTGGCTGCAATAATTGCATGATCTCGAGGGTGATGTGCCATTGAGATTGGCATCCAATGATTAAGACGGGAAAAAGCTAAACAGTGAAATAATGATAATAATCTGCGCTTTGATCATGTACTTATTGCGTGAATATGTGCGCAATAAAAAAATTACTGAATTAAAATATCCTGTAATGATCTACGCTATTGGGATACCGTGCTACGGTGCCATGTGTCAGTCACGTCACGTTTCCTCTAACGCTCGATACAGTACGCAAATTTACGATAGGATTTTAACTGTTTTTAGCTTTTGAACTGAGAAGGGTGGTTGGGCCTCGTCGTGTAATGGTGGTGTTGGATTATTGTATAGGGGATAGTTGTGATGGCCGTAGGTCTGTTGTACTGATGGCGGTGACACTGTCTCAGGTAGTGGTGATCTCAGGCAGTGGCACTGTGGTAGTGATGGTGATGTCTCAAGTAGTGGTGGTGATGTCTCATGTTGTGGTGTGATGTCCCAAGTAGTGGCGGTGATGTCTCAGGTAGTGTCGGCGATGTCTCAAGTAGTGGTGGTGATGTCTCAGGTAGTGGTGGTGATGTCTCAAGTAGTGGTAGTGATGTCTCGGGTAGTGGTGGTAATGTCTCGGGTAGTGGGATAATTGTCTCAGGTAGTGGTGGTGATGTCTCAGGTAGTGGTGGTGATGTCTCGGGTAGGGGTGGTGGTGGTTGGGTCTCTCGTAATGGTAGTGGTGGTGGTGTATCAGGTAGTGGTGCCTCGGTTATTTGCGTAATAGTGGTGGTGATGCCCCAGGAAGTGGTGCGATGGTAGTGTTGTTGGTGGAAGGATCTCTCGTAGTGGTATTGGTAGTTGTGGTGTCCCATATAGTGGTGGTGTGTCAGGTAGCGGTGCGGTGGTGGTGTCCCATATGGTAGAGGTGATGTCTCGGGTAGTGGTGCGGGGGTGTTCCATATAGTGTTATACCATATGTTTGTAAAACTGTTGCAATATTTCAGTTCGATTTTAAGGTTACAGCTTTTCATACGTCCCATCATTAGCTTTATAATCTGTGTACAAATATCAGTGATATGGAATATACTTTACTTTTACTTTTACGACCCAAGACGCGATGCCAATCCATGACTCTTTCAGACACAGGAACCCTGATGCTGTATTTGCGCTGCGCCCCTCCCTCCTCCGCGAACATCACGCCAAATGGAAGCTTGGTGCTTATTCGGAAAGGGGGACACAGGCATGGAACGGTCTCATCGTAGGGTTCGATCCAGTCTGAAGATGTGTGCACTTGTCCTTATTAGACTAGCTAACCTCCAATAACAACCTTCAGGGGAACACTGTGATTCTCCCTCAGGAACCGGATGCTCTCGGTGTGTCGGACCTTATAGTGGTGTAGCAGTCCAGTCTTTGTTTCTTGGACCCGTGACGATCCTGGATAGAACAGGTCTTCAGCAACCCATGCTTGCCACAAAAGGTGACTATGCTTGTCGTAAGAGGTGGCTAACGGAATCGGGTGGTCAGGGTCGATAACTTGGTTGACTCAAGTCATCGATGCTCATGCTGTTGATCACTGGGTTGTCTTGTATAGACTCGATTATTTTACAAACCGGCGCGGTCTGTAAATAATCGAGTCTGGACCAAACAATCCAATGATCAACAACATGAGCATCGATCTGCGCAACAGGGAACCGATGACATGTGTCTTTCCCTTTTTGCCTGGTGTACAATGTTGCTGTACCATGGACATCCCGGCTTTGAGTGAAAGTTCTAGTTTATTTTATCGGAGCATGACAGTCCAGAATATGAAGAAGAGTGTCGTTATATTGTATTGTCCAGTCATCAAAATCAGACGAAAGTTGCAGTAGAAGATCTGAAGCATCAATCTCCTTACTGGACTTTATCATTCCTTTTCAGATTACGACATTCTCGTTTTGGTTAAAGCATCTCCAGATCGCCAGGTCGGCGCAAGCACCAAACTAACATACAGAGCATTTGTCAGATCACATTAACCGTTAGCTCAGGGCAACACCAGGTCACTCAAATGGGGAATTGAGTGAGTGAGTGAGTTTAGTTTTACGCCACTTTGAGCAATATTTCAGCAATATCACGGCGGGGGACACCAGAAAATGGGCTTCTCACATTGTACCCATGTGGGGAATCGAACCCGGATCTTCGGCGTGACGAGCGAACGCTTTAACCACTAGGCTACCCCACCGCCTCTCAAATGGGGGAATGCATGTGAACACCTGCGTTATAATTGTGTTACGAATTCGCCAATTTTCACCGAATTTCGCCATTTGTTGAACTCATGACAATAATCTTTTCAACGTTACGAATTTGTTTTACAATATATCAATTCATGTGTAAACACTTCCTTTAAACAGTATGGAATATTTTGCAAAATCTATTTTGAACAGTGAGGCTAAACTTTTGACGGGTAGTATGATTGAGGGAAAGTGAATCAAACCCTGACAGCTGCACACACCATGTGTTCTCAGACGCGTTCAGAGGACCGAACCAAGAGGGTACTGTAAGATGCGGCATGCAGGATTTTACAGACGCATCCGTTAATCTTCATCGCTGCCCCTGGGCTGAAAGGACTATACCATCACTTCAGCCGCGAATAACATAAACGCAAAGGTATTTATGTGAAGCAAATTTCTGGTAATTAGCTACTGACGTGTAGTAAAATATTAAAAACATGATGTATATTTAAAGCAGAGGTGTGAGTATTTGTGCTCGTGAACAGAATTGTACTGTGCATCTTCAAAACAGATTTCATTTCTTGCTTTAAATCCATGTTATATCCTGCAAGTGTTAGTTTAAACCTCTTTTGGCTAGTCTGTTTCCTCTTCTATCATATGTTGACATGTCTTTGAAATAACAGATCACCCGCAGGTTCTCAAGGAAGTCCTGTTGATGGTATGATCACCAGTCGTGCACATGGATTAAAGTAAAACACATGACTGCACTGGACGCAGTGACGTGCCAAGGGTTTTTTAAGTGGCTGTTTGTTATTAGTCATTGTTAACATATCCCAGTCCAGGAAATGTCTCTGACTACGGATAAAAACTGGACAAAAACACGACTTTGAACCTTTCTTTAACTGTGCATGCGCATTATTGGGAGCGTGCCTATATGCGTTCGTTTTTATGCAGGGTATTCTCACACACGCATCTTGACATATGATCTAGATGTGTGTGCATCTTGACATGATGGCGATGTGTGTGCATCCTGACATATGATGTGTGCGTGCGTGCATGCGTGTAAAAATAATGAAAGAAATTTTCATTTCCAAGGTTTGGTGAAAAACATTAAGCAAATTTATGACATTGATAAATATATTTACGGACCTGCTAATGGCACACTAACAACAAATGGTCAACATTAACGCCCACACTTACAGTTTAAACACACAGTCACCGACACCGTCTGTCCCTAAACTTCTTCCCTCCATTGCCATTTACTCTTTCCCCCCCATCCTGTTCTCTCTTCCTGTTTCCACACTTTCACTCCTGGTAATTATCCTTTACGTGCCATAATCTTCTATTGTGTGGTGTACAGCAAATGTTGCATATTTCCAATGATATTGCTTTATCGGAAATGTAACATCTGTTCCTATGCTACGTTCCTATGATACATACACACGTGTGTGTGCGCGCGCGCGCATTTGCACTTGCATCATTTGCATATGTGAAGGCTTGTCTGCGTGGATAACCTAAGATCTATCACGCATCAAAGTTGGCTAAACTCTGAGGATCTGTGAAATGCAAGCATGCAGTTCACTATAATGTGCAATTCTATAGACACGTGAACCAAAAACGCACCTGTGAATGTTTTCGTCCAGTGTATGTTCATGTATATGTATGTCTGCCTTTCTCACTATAAATGTGTCACGTCATAACATCTCGTTCTGAGCTGGCGGTGTGGTGATGTGCTCTGTGTTTTCAGAGAGAGTTCGTTCACCATTATTGTTCTAGCAGTCAACGAATAACTGACAGTTATGTCAATATGATCTGTGTTCACAACGTTAGCATTAAATGATACACATTGGATCGACGCTTAGTCTATGAAAACATTTAATTTGGATGGAAACAAATAAAGTTCATTTCAGAAAATGAGCTCCATTGATCTGGGGGAAAAATATAACCTCAGCAATATTTCAACCCTATGGCGGCTTTCTGTAAATAATCCTGTCTGGACCAGATAATCCAGTGATCAACATCATAAGTATCAATCTTCGCAAAAGGGAACCCATGACATGTACCAAGCGAACCTGAAGTGAATCCCGTTAGTCGTCTCTTACGCAAGCGTTGGCTACTGAAGACCACATCAAACCCTGGTCTTCACCGGTCGTGCTTCATATAGGACCATGACACTGCAGAACACTCTAGGAAGAAGGGCCAAAGATGTACTTCAGGAACAGTAAATCAATGTGTTGATGATTCGGTAATCCTGACTTAGTACTATCAGGTTTAAAGTATTATTGCAGCCTGACATTCCCCGAAACATATATACTCTCGTTTCACCCTCGATCTTCATGTCACGACAGGTCGTCACAAGGTGACGTGCCACGCAATAAAAGACCCCCCTGTCTGGTTTAATCCACGTACGGGGATGCTCGTGCTTGGTCGACATTTAACACTGCATCTTATTGGACAGTTCCTCTACAACGGGCTCTGTTTGGGATATAATGTATGCAATTTATGCAGAGGCTCAAGACGAGTGGGCCTGGCGCAGTTATAGCATTATAAGATTCATCTTTGTAATCTTGCTTGTCATTGCCCAAACAGCATTATCATGCACAAACGTAATGAGCATGTAAACAACATGTAACCTGACCATCCATGAACTTGCAAAAACAAGATTTAGTAAATACGTGGATTAGCATATGCATGTTCAGATGCATTTTGTTCTCGGTCAGTTCTGATGAAATCGACCCAAGACGCAAGGGCAAACTCCTTTAAAACATATTCAGGCCATATTTGTGTAGACTAGGATGATAATGCATTCAGCCATTTTATACACCAAGCCTTAGTTACCAGCCTCTCACACTCCGAAAGGACACCCGGGACCTCGATCCTCGGTACCACTGTTTACTTGTTTACTTTACCGTAAAATGACCCAAACTTGACAGGTGCACTGACGAACTCGTTGCTGTCAGAATACCTCGACTCCTTGTCTCGGCCTGCGGGAAACAGTGCCTGGAGCTTTTGGTCAATTTTTGTATTTTGTAATTAAATGGTATCGGAGGTTTAGAAAGATGGTGGAAGTTCTCGAGGCGGGGGACTATGCCTGCATCGCAATTTACTTTGCCTTGGTGCTGGGCGTCGGATTATGGGTAAGTGTTGAATTATTGTTTATTACTGAAATAATGATAATTGATTACTTATGTTTATATTTCTTGGTAATTTGTTCCTCATTTTCAGGACTTTGAAAGAGGGATTTCTACTGTGAATCATTGTTATGATCAATTAGTCGTAATATGCATTTATTTAATATGTCAAACGATTTATAATTGGCGGCTATTGTTTAAACGCTTCACGTTAAACACACCTATAAAATATGAAGGGATTTTTTAACTGACTTTGAATACTTCTGAAATTAAATAAATTATTTTATTTTTTCATTATGAAAGACTGAAACAACCTAACGTCTTTTTTTCAAAACATTTGCATGAATTGACAGTTACGGTCCTGCCTTGTTAAACGAATTGCCGTTGTAGTGATTACGGTCATAAATATGAGCATTTTAAGAAGATCTTATAAAATGAACAAAGGAAATCCAAGTTCCACTGAAGTCAGTTAATGTGGCATTAAACCAGGGCTTGCACCTGTAGGTGAGATGAACAAGGGCATTAAACTCCGGTTCATCCGTCCCCACGTACCGTACATATCGGCCGAGATTGGCCAGAATATATCACCTTTGTACGTGACGGCACAAAGACAACTTGGTGGTACTTGATGTGCCGCTGGTCGGTCATGTTTGTGTGGGTGATCTGAGACAATTCAGATGAACATAAAGTATCATATACAGATATGACACGATTTCAAATGTTTACTTTCATGAGCGGTGGGGTAGATTTGTGGTTGAGGTCTACGTCCGTTACTCCCCAGGGCCGAGTCCATTCACGTTATGTGTACAATGTGATACTCATGGAATATCGCTAGTAAAGCTGGTCACCAAGTGGATATGCGTTCGTGTGGCGTAGACTAGGCCTGCGTCGGTGGTTCGCCTCCTTACAGGTTTTGCTGTGTCAGCACCAAACCCGTGCTCGAGGGTTTCGTAGCGCCAAGATCGCTTTGTGCACGTAGGAACTGGACGATAAACAGATCACCTAAGCCATAATTAGAATGTTTACATCACTCACTCGATCACTCACTCGATCACTCACTCACTCACTCACTCACAAGAATAGGTTATACGCCAGGGGGTGTCTTATGTGCTTGCATCTTTGAGCGACATGGGCAAAGTTTTGATAACCTGTTGAATTCTTTCTTCAAATTCAATGTTCATGTCATACTTTCTTGCATCCACCAGTTTTCAAGAATTTAGTATGAACTGGGTGGAGTAAGAAATGCCATGGCGCGAATAGCAAACGATATGAAGTTATATATATTAGCACCACACAAAGAAACCATTTTGGCCAGTCAAATTAACAAGTGTATCAAAATATATGGTTGGATCTTTGACATAAACCTAATTAAATTTAATTTGAATAAAGCAACACGTAATGTAATGACCTTTTAAGGATGCGCATACAAGTGAGTGCATGTTCTTGTGTGTGACCCTCGAGTTGTTAACAATGAATCTTATCTTCATGCTTGAACAATGTCTCAAGGGTTTCAGTGTAGTTCTGGTGCTTTTAGGATTCGTACCAAGCTAAGGCAACAATTCTGCTCAGGAGCCTTGGCGGAAATGAGCGCCTGTCCCTAGTAGAGTGAAGTCACACTGTGAGATATTCATATGTAACCAACATATTATGGAGTGTAAAAACAAACTAAATTATTCCCTTTGTCTTTCAGTCCACTTTCCGACCAAACAGAGACAGTACAGCCGGGTACTTCCTGGCTGGGAAGGAGATGCACTGGTTTCCGGTAAGTCACGTGATGCATCTCATCCACTGCCATTTCGTTCATTACATTCCATTCCATAAAAAAGTGTGTGGTTCTTTAGCCAATCAGATATCTGCCCTCCATGTTATAATGGACTGAGACTGTGAGCCCTTTTGTTTGTTTTTGAGATACAAAGACAAACGAACCTAAACCTTTCGTTCGTTCGCACTGAAAATTGAATCCCACTGAAATGTTATAAACAAAGACACAATAAAGTACTTTTCGTTAATATCAGGTGGTTTACTCCGATGTACCTTTCGAAACACAGATATCAACCACGCAGTAGTGCACTTTTAGTACTTCACACAACACATTATAAGGCCCAGTATCACCAGCTGAAAGGTGATGTTTACGCTCACACTATTCAGGTCATTGTCTCGCGAAGGTGTTAGCACAGCCTCAGAAGATCGAGCTATCCATGTCATGGCGCCAAGGACGTATGATCTGAGAATACACTTGACACTGTTTGTATTCCTGTTAGCTGATGGCATCACTCCAAGTGGCATCGTCAAGTACAAATCGTGACATGATGGGAATTTGTTCATTGCCCTGGAATATTGATCTCGACTAAATTAAAACGAAAGTTGAGTCATACAAAAGAGGGTGCGACCTGCTTATGTCCCTTGGTTTGGTAACACTTTACCTCTACGTTTGGTTTTCACCGTGCTATATCATCCGTTCAAATGAGTGAGTGAGTGAGTGAGAGGGTGAATGAGTGAGTGATTGAGTAAGTTATATGCTGCTTTGTATAGTATTTTCATCAAAGGGTTCCTTACACGTAACAGGACAACCTGAAGAAAGTGAGCCCCAGGGAGATCAACAAGAACGCTGACCGTGCCCGTTAAACCTAAAAAGATAATTCACCCTTTGCCATAAAATATTGAAATATACTGAGAAAAAGTAAAATAAGGTATCGCAACAGAAAGGGTTTTTACCCCCATGCAGCTATATATATCCATTCTATGCTAACAGTTGTGTATATGATCAAGTTTCCCTTCACTGACTTTAGATATGTACGAGCAGCGAGCAGTACGTGTTCACGTCGTCAGCAAATATCAAGTTTCAGTAATCTGTTTTGACAAATCGATACCTTGAAAGATATATTGATTTCGTTGTTGATATGCAAATATGGGGCCTCTTTAACTGGTAAGTGCTCAAACATGGCAAGTTTTGGAATGCAGAATACTGTCATGTCATTGAAACTATTGCAAGACAATGCCGACAACATCATCAGTGTCGTCGTCATCAGGGGGGACAACTCCACAGGCCTTTTTGGACTTCAGCTGTTTAAATCGGGCGTCGTGTGAAAAACAGCGTGGCTTGCATTACTTCTCTGAGTGGCATTTGAGTGAGTGAGTGAGTTTAGTTTTACGCCGCTTTTAGCAATATTCCAGCAATATCACGGCGGGGGATACCAGAAAATGGGCTTCACTCATTGTACCCATGTGGGGAATCGAACCCGGGTCTTCGGCGTGACGAGCGAACGCTTGAACCACTAGGCTACCCTACCGCCCCTGGCATTTGAGAGGGCATGGAAGTACAATATAGGACAAACGTTATGGATAACAACTTCTCTTATTCGTGAGTGCGATCTTTCGATAAATTATGCTTGACAGCACTGCAAGAGTCTATATCGAAACGTCGCACTTACAAATAGAAGACGTTTTCATCTTTGAATCATATTGAATAGAGTGTCTTCCACTCAGTCGTCCTGTCCAATAGAAGGGTCCAAAATCTCCTGAAAGATTCAGATATAGAGCCAGACGACTTGTAGGCGTCCGGTCTTGTTCCAACAGCACGACATGACTAGATTGGTGTCAAGGTCACTTGACTTGAGTCAACAGGTTGGACGACAGTCTTTTGTTCTTGACTGATAGCCCAGCTCATGTTTGGCACCGTCGAAACACTGTATATCAGAATGGAATGTCTTGGAGCAGGGGTTGTTTGGGAGGGGTTAATTATAGTGTGTGTGTGTGGGGGGGGGGGGGGGGGGGGGAACTCTCACATTACTGCAAACCTGACCTTGTCACCTTGTTAGTCTGAACGGACAACTGTACATCAATGACATATAAACAAGTTTGTTTTTAGTACATTCCACTGGCCATCCACTGAACTAAAGGTCAGTCTTCAAGGGCGACGGTGCTAGGCTACGTCGTGCATTTGTGCCGTTGGTGATTTCTTACGTCGAGAGATAGTATCAACTATACATTCTCGGCCAAGTGTCCAGGACGAAGTCGAACAGAGCATGTTCCCGAATTATGTGCCGCACAGTACGTAAATGAGATGTATAAGGTAGAATAGACCGCAGTAGCTGAACGTCAAATTTCCACGTCTGCTACCGTCAATGAGTAGAAGGCCAGTCAGGGATGTCATTGCAGTTGGCGGAGCTTGCACCAGATCTTGACATTGTGCTCAGTTGTTGATACTTGTGTGATTTCTTAAGGATTGTATGTTCGAATTTTGTTGACGCCATGCGACCATAGTTATCAACACAATAAAATCAATAAACTACAGGTTGTTTTGTGTCTCGATTTGTCATTCTTTTCTTCATTGAGTGTGAGTGCAATCATACAGTAAGTTAAATTGAGGTTTGGATAATTACTGTGCTGTTGAATGGTAACATAGTCATTCTATGATAAATGGGCGGTGCTCCTATATTTTCCTCATGTATATAAAACACGTATGGAGGCAACGATTGAACCGATAATGAAGATGTCACAGGCATAAATGTCTTTAAAATTAATTTCGGGTGCGAATGTCAATACCTTGTGTGTTACGTTGTGATAGATGACTGGTGATTTAGTGTCTGAAACCGAAGACATGATACAGTCCTGCTGCCTCAATGGCAACACTGTAAGGCCTTTCCGACACATCAAAAAGCCACTATGGAGGCCGAGGACGTCTTCAGTGCACTACAGATGGTAAACTCAACGAATGGGAATAATGAATGTCGTCGTTTCATCAGTTTGAATACACAGTGACAAAAACCCCAACGCAATGTGTGTCTGTGGACATCAAAGTATGGTTTTATCATACATCTTATTACTGACATCCCCAAACCAACACTTGACGCATTTCAGCTTTGTAGCGCGAAGGCGCGCAGGAGTATTCAATTAAAGCGACCAGTTGACCTAGTATATTCTCAAGGTCGTTTGTCCCAAAATCAGACACCCTTTTCAATGTACTGCTATCTTCCTTTATATTCGTATGTTATGCAAACCCGATTCAACTTGCAGCATCGTTTACTCACATTGTATGATCTCTTGGGCTCAACGTGACATTTCTGTAGGCTTTGTTTGTTATGAATTGGTCTCCAGTGACCTTTGAGGGCGCATTCTACATACGTGTTTTTACATGCACCTTGTCTTGAATGGTTTGAAAGTGCCTTTTAGATAAAAATGCGAGTGGGTTGATATTAATATGTCTGCTCCTCTAGTGTAAGACGCTGCGAAGTGTTCATTGAAATGTGCTTGGAGAGTCGTAAAGAGTTATGTCCCTTAGCCATTAGGATCTGCTGATACTTAAAACCCAACAATTAGCCAAACCCGACTTGTTTCTGCCATTTGAAGGTGTATGGGTAGGCGAGTGAGTGTTGAATTTTTTTACGCCGAGGTTAGGTAATACTTTTTGTGTCCCGTACCCCGCTTTATCGCACATTGCATACCCTATCTCCTCCGTGACATGTTTTGCAGAGTTGCCTATCTTAATCTTGTCAGTATCAGCTAATCGTGGGATGCAGCCTCAAAGTGACCACAATTTGGAATGGCACGATCCCTCTTATCCCTGTTTCATGAAACTATACACAGTGGGGTTTGAATGGATGCATACCCCCATTTTGTTCTGACATTTTGTTAAATGGCCATTGAAACCCTGGTGAAAATGAAGTGTGCACCGCCCCTTTTCAAAAGCCCCTCGCCGCCCATGCAAAAGTTGCACATAAACACTCAAAAACCGGTAGATTATAACCCTATGGTGAACTCAGATATACCTTCACTCTGTTGAGATAATGATTGTGCTTTAAACGTATCCACACGACTGCATTCCAGCACCTGTCAGATTCCCAATGTAAGTTAAGTCAGATTCCCAATGTAAGCTAACATATACTAGTTGTAACAAGGCAGGAACGTTCATGCTTCAGTCCCCTGGTGCCCGGATTCAATAGCTGTGGGTTTGAATCCTCAGTCCGCGAGAAGCATTTTTTTCGTTTAACAGCAATAGGCTTTTACATTGAGCTTTCCACCACACTGAACTGCCATGTTGTGGTTCGTGCTGTTGATCACCGGACTGTCTGATCCAGACTCGACTATTGTCAGATCACAGTCATATAGTTGGAATATTGCGGAGTGTGTCGTTAAACAACCAACCAACCAACTCGCTGTGATCTAACATTCCTTTGTGGGTTCCTTAGTCAAAGCAGGGTTAAACCCACTCATCTATGTTTCATCCTAGAAATCTCCAACAAATATGTAACACAAAGCAGTTTGGATAGGATCATGATAGTACAATTACAAATACAAATAATTTTTTATTTAGGCTTTGCTTACAAAAACAGTCATATCATTTGTTTTCATTAACAGATACTCCTCCGAAAAACTTTGAAAAAGTCAAAAGTTATTTCCTTAAAAATTATTTGTAATCGAATAATTTTCTGTAAGAGTTGTATAAAAATTATGGACACATATTCCATATATTGTTTTCCAGGTGGGCGCGTCCATATATGCTAGCAACGTTGGTGCCCCGATGTTTATCGGTCTGGCGGGGACGGCAGCGGCCGGCGGGTTTGCATGTGCGATATACGAGTGGCATGTAGGTATTGCAGCTCCACATACGGTCCATGTGTATACATATAACATTTAAGGTTACTTATATTAACAATTCTGTGGAAGTTTGTACCTGTTACTTGACAATGTTTTCGGATATTTGACATATCATGAAACTTTCAGCATCGAGCGGTTTATAATAATGACAATTTACTTTTGTTTTCCGATGCTTTTACTTACTTCTGCATGTTCCGTTTGTCAGGCCATCTACCTGCTGATTGCTCTCGGATGGGTCTTCGTTCCTGTCTACGTCGCCAGCGGGGTAAGCAACAGCACTACCACAACTTTATTACTTGCACGAACTAACGAATGCGACGAACCGACTCTCTGTTGACTGCGAGTCCAATCAGGTAGCCTAGTGGTTAAAGCGTCGAACACCAGAGTTCGATTCCCAGATGGGATTTATGTGTGAAGTTGATGTCCCCCGCCGTGATAGTTTGGGATATTGCTAAAAGCAGCGGAAAGCATAACCCACTAACTTATGAATCACGCCTTCTTGCAACATTTGAGCAAAATCATTGCTGGATGTCTAGAAATCTGTCTCATCCTTTAGACCCCGAACTTAAGAATTGTTCTGTGTTTACCAAGATTAAACGGAACATTATGCCTGTGAACTGTACAACATACTATATACAGGGACAAATAAATTCGAAATACATTCGAGAATTGCCTAAAGTTCCAAACGCTAAGATTCTAAGGAGTATATACGAGTAAAGATTCGAGCGTTTGTATCACAATGCATTCAGATGTTAGTGCTCGCTGTTACCAACCAATACGCCTTCTATAGTTGTGTTTACTATACTTTCTCTGTTGTACAGGCGTTCACAATGCCGGAGTACTTGAAGAAGAGGTTTGGGGGAAGGAGACTAAGAGTGTACCTGTCCGGCCTGGCCCTCATCTTGTACATCCTCACCAAAATAACGGTAAACCTCGTCCACCCCGTTGGGAGACTTGAGGGTGTGTTTAGGTAGGGATGAGAGGAAGGGTGTGTTTGAGGAGATGTTGTCACCTAAACGGCGTGTGTTGTGGGTTCGGCTCAGGACTGGTTTTCACTCAATTACTTACATGCTACCGATTAAAATATTGATGATGGGGCTTTACTCAGCAATCAATCACTTATCCACGACAAGTAAGAAGTAAAGTATTTGCAGTCCACATGAATAATCACAGTGAAACTTTTGGACACTGCATATTGCGGAAACTTCATCAATCGTATAACTAGTGCCAGATATACATTACTTTGTAGCTGTGTTTGGTTATTCCGGACAGTAGTAATCTGCATGCTTTCAGTGAGAACATTATCGTTCGGGTTAACGGGATTTCACCATGTAAGTCTCCCAGAGCCCAAACTAAAGATTTCATACAATAAAAATATAGTATATATTAGTGTTATCAACTGATGATGCTAGTACGTGCATGTTGTCACAGGCTGAGGTGTATTCGGGCGCCATCTTCATCCAACAACTGCTGGGGCTAAACCTGTACGTATGTGTCGTCGTCATCCTCGGCGTCACTGCCATCTACACAGTGGCAGGTAGGTTGTTACTGTATGCGAGCAGCGTCGCCTGTCTTGCATTAATGCTCCCCATCTTGCCATGACATAAGCACCATTTTATAGTCGACGCCTCGTCCGTCCGTCCGTCCGTCCGTCCGTCCGTCCGTCCGTAATCATTTTGTTTCCGGAGCATAACTCAGAAACCGTTCAATATTTTTAGACTAAAATATTTGTTTTCCCATGGAACGTTTTGCTCTTAGTCTAATGGTGGGTGGGCCTTCGTTTCAGGAGCATAACTCAAAAACCATTCAATATTTTTTTCTTCAAAACTTGGTAGATATATCAGTCAGAACCTAAAGTGGTGCCTTTTGCTCTTTACAGGTTTTTATGAGTTATTATTTTCTCGGTTTCCATGGAAACGTTTCGGACTTAGTCTCAAGAAATTGAAAGGTGTGTTTCGTTTCCGGAGCACAACTCAAAAACCGTTCAATATTTTTTTGCAAAACATGGTATATATATCAACCAGAACTGAATGTGGCGCCTTCTGCTATTTACAAGTTTTTGTGATTTATCATTTTCTAGGTTTCCATGGAAACGATTCGGACTTTGTCTCAAAATGGAGGGATGGGCTTCGTTTCAGGAGCAGAACTCAAAAACCTTTTAATATCTTTCTGCAAAACTAAAGTGGCGCCATTTGCTATTTACAGATTTATTTATTTATTTATTTTCTTTATCATTTTCCCATTTTCCATGGAAGCGATTCAAATCTAGTCTGAAAAGGGGTGGATGAGATTCGTTTCCGGAACACAAGTCGAAAACTTCATAATATCTTTAAGCAAAACTTGCCAGATATGTGAGACAGATCCCAAAGTGGCACCCTTTGCTATTTACAGATTTTTTTGATTTATCATTTTCCCATTTTCCATGGCAACGATTCTGACTCAATAGGGAGGGATGGGTTTCGTTTTCGGAGCACAACTCGAAAACTGTTCAATATCTTTCAGCAAAACTTGGCAGATATGTGACGCAGACCACAAAGCGGTGCCTTTTGCTGTTTACACATTTTTGACATTTTTAGAACTTCGTTTCCGGAGCACAGCTCAAAAAACATTTCAAACCATTATGAGACAGATCTTGAAGTGGTGCCTTTTGCTGTTTACAGATATATGGCATGTATATTTTTTTCATGGATTATACTGATTTCCATGGAAACGTATTCTAAAACAACATCAAGTAACTGTCAGATGATTTGTATTTTCAAATATGTGGGGCCAGGGGATATGTAATCTTCTGATGACTCTTGTTTAAATCAGTCGTTGACATCATTCATTTTTTGAGTGATGGTGAATAGACTGCTTTGTTTGAGCTGTTTTTGTTTCCTTTGTTGTATTTTATTGTATTAAATACAACGTTTGTTTTCTTGCAGGTGGCCTTGCTGCTGTGATCTACACGGACACTCTACAGACCATCATCCTGCTCATTGCATCCTTCATTCTTATGATAATAAGTAGGTCACGGACAGTCTTGAACTCTATACAGCTTTAGTTTCGTATATCAGTACTTCATAGCTGCACTTGATAATATCGCATTGCACGACACGAAAATAACATTATGGAAAGAAATTAACATTTACATACATTTCAGATCTCAAATAATCAACTCTTTACAGTAATTATATAAATTTGAAATTAAACGTGTGCTCACAGTAGACATAACATTGAGACTTTGTAAATCCAGTCAGAGGGAAAATTCCTGATTGAAATATTTACCCTACAACCTGTGCCGGTCATAGGATGCGACTGAAAGAATTGGATGTTCACGCTCTGCGTTTTGAGGATTACGTGCTGTCTCCACTGGCGGCATGGATCACGGCGGGATTGCCTGATTGAGACTGGACTACCATCCAACGTAGTAAAGCTGAAATACTGCTGAATGTGGAGTTACAAATTTAAACCTTCGTCCTAGTACACTATTAGCACCCTGTTCTGGCATCTTGGTAGGGACATGTATAGCAACAAACCTGTATTCTCCAGGTTTCATCGAGGTCGGTGGCTGGGAGCAGATGATGAGGAAATACGTGAACGCAGCCACTAACTACACCCTGGCCAACCCGGAGAAGTACAAGTGTGGGATGCCACGGAACGACTTCCTCCACATCTGGAGGGACCCTGTAGAAGGAGACCTTCCCTGGACCGGCACCGTGTTCGGGCTTACAACCCTCGGGCTGTGGGTGTGGTGCACTGATCAGGTGGGTGGGGCAGGGTAATTAAAGGTGGGGAACAGATAGACGTGTAATACACCGAATCACACCGGCTGTGTTTGGGTGCTTTGGTGTTGTACGAGACGACCTCGCCCCTCCTGGGACGTATTTTCAACACCAAAGGTAGTGGGTGTTCTCGGTAAGGAATAATCCTCTGACAGCTTACCACCCAGTGTATTGCCACCCTCGGGTAGAGGCTCTGATCTACCACCATCGGGGCGTCTTATGATATGTGACGACTGTCCCCTTCAGGCGAGCGACGCCTAGACAATCAGTTGGGGTGCACCGGAAGTCTGGAGAAAAGAAGGATTAGCACAGACAGAGTGGTGTAGAATTTTACCCTTATGTTTAGTCTTTCCTTACACTGTGAGATGACGCATGTTGTATGGAGGTGAGGGGCGACAGTGGGTAACTGAGGAAAACGTTGCACAAAATCAGCATTCGTTAAGAATAACACAATAATATAAATCCTGTATCTCTTCTAGATCATGGTACAAAGATGTCTCTCCGCGAAGAACTTGAGTCATGCCAAAGGTGGGTCCGTCTTCGCCGCCGTCCTCAAGATCTTCAACTTCTTCCTGTGGATTGTCCCCGGCATGATCAGTCGAATCCTTTTTGCAGGTGAGTCGTCCCCCCATAGTCTCTCCTTGAACGTTTAACATTCCCCGCTCCATGGTTGTATCGCCCAAATCCAATTCTCTCTCTCTGTGGGGTGTGTCTCTCTACCGAACTCTTAACATATACCCCTGTCCCCTTGTGATCAAGTTGCGTCTCCCAAATGCCTCTCTACCTATGTAAGCCCTGTCTAACACACACCCAAAGGGTCTCATATATGACCCCCTCTGATAGTTGTGCCATCCAAATACCCCTCCACCCCTGTGACTTATGTCCCCTAAATATCCCCCCACCCCCCACCCCACCCTTATCGAGTTATATAGCCAAGCGAGGTCTCATATACCCTCTCTTGGTGGCTCAATGACCGACTACATGGTCAATATTCCCTCGTAGATGATGTCGCCTGTGCCGACCCCGACCACTGCGAACGCGTCTGTCAGAACCGTGCCGGCTGCACCAACATCGCCTACCCACTGCTTGTCCTCAGGAAAATGCCAGTAGGTCAGTGCTATTGTCATAGTTCCACAATTCTTGGGATTACATACTCACATCCATTGGCCGCAATATGTTCCAGCTTTGCCATTAAGTTGTTCTTTAGTCTTTGGTAGGATATTCAAATTGTTGACAATAAACCCGTCTCTCTCACATAAGCCCCCTTTCCAATCTTTGTCATCGGACGTGACGGTATGCTTAGGGATGTTGAAACTGTTTCCGGTCTTTGTCTTTGGGAAGAATTTGGTATACTAAAATTTAACCAAATTCCGACCGAGATTGATTGATTGATTGGATTGATTGCACTGGTTGCAGATTTCCAGATAGGTACCCACCGAAAGTCGTCTGATGGGTTTAATTCAGAAACTGTGGAGGATCTTGGGCCCAAAATAATCCTGGCACCACGCCCCAAGGTCGTCCTCATCAACTGATTCACTCTACCACCCCTGTATTTACAGGTCTGAAGGGGGTGATGCTGGCAGCACTCCTCGCTGCCCTCATGAGCTCCCTCACCTCCATCTTCAACAGCGCTAGTAGCATGTTCACTATGGACATCTGGAAGAGGTTCCGGACGAAGGCGTCCCAGGCCGAACTGATGATCGTGGGTCGAGTGTGTGTCCTGGTGTTGATCGGCGTCAGCATCCTGTGGCTCCCCATCCTACAGGCGGCACAGAGTGGGCAGCTGTGGAGCTACCTCCAGGCGGTGTCATCTTACACCGCTCCACCCTGGACCTGTATCTTCCTCCTTGCACTCTTCTGGAATAGGACGACGGAGCCGGTGAGTGAATGTCCCGTGAACCCATGCTTGTAAGAGGCGACTAACGGGATCGGGTAGTAAGGCTCGCTGACTTGGTTGACGCATGTCACCGTATCCCTATCGCGTAGATTGAGGCTCATGCTGTTGATCACAGGATTGTCTGGTCCAGACTTGATTATATACAGACCACCGTCATATAACAGAAAACAAAGACTGTTGTCAGATGAAATGACACCAGTGTAGAGAAAAGTAGGAAAACATATTGGTCACAATCAGCTTATATTATATCATATTATATTCAGAATATTTCTGAATACCACTATACACATATATGCATCACCGTTCTGAGAAACTGCCGTCCAGAAGACATATTTTAATATTTACAGACGACGTTCATTCATTAAACCTTTGGAGGTTGGAACATACTGTAACGAGGTATTTTTACAATTTACACTTGCTAAACTGACACATGATAACGAACTGTTTGCTTGATCAGGGTGCGTTCTGGGGTCTAATGATCAGTCTGGTGGCGGGTGTCATCCGGATGGGGCTGGACTTCTCCTACCCGGCACCCTTCTGTGGCAGCGACGACGTGGACAACAGACCGGAAGTGCTATCTAAAATCGGCTTCCTGCACTTCGCCATCATCCTGTCCGGTGTATCCGTCATCTCAACTGTGATCATATCTCTGATGACGAAACCACGACCCCCAGAGAAGGTAAATACACAACCCCGATCCCAGCATCACCCCTTGCCACATCCTAAACTTAACCCTGCCCCGATACACACTGACGGACACATTCCCAGCTGTGTAGTGTGTTCTATTTCCTAATTATTATGTTTGGTCCAAACTCGATTATTAACAGACCGCCGTCATATAGATGGAATACTGCTGAGTGCGGCGTAAAACTAAATTCACTCACTCACTCCTAATTATTATGACAAATACCCAAGGTTCATTGGATTTTCGCCCGCTCCGAATTGCACGACGTAAAACGTGGCCGCCTGATTAAATTACTGTCACCAGCAAGAGATGGTCGACTGAGGCCGAGACGTCACTTCCGTAACAACACTGTGATGTGAACTGGATAAGGATAGAAATGTAATCCATCACAGGATGATCCAGACTCGGATTTACAAGCAGATGAAGATTAATCAGAATGACAGAATCATATCTCTGCTCCATATAAAACTTCATTTCCCCAAAGCAACGCGGAAAAGAAGGTGTTCTGGTGAAACCCGGCTTTGAACTTTCCTTTTTTTTATACCGAGTCGATTATGGATTTGAGTTAATTTCTGTTGATATACACTAAATATAATGTTATTGTTTACTGTTCTAGTTACGTCGGGTCACGTGGTGGACCCGCCATGACCCACTTGACCCGGAAGAATCCGATTCTGATGATGAATTCAACGATGACGATGATGTCGAAGAGCCGGCAGCTCCGATAGGTGAGTTATCTCCCTTTCCATATAATATATTTTAATCTTTTAGATTAATAATATTTAAAAGCAAAAGCAAAAGCAAGCACCTGTTGTAGGCTGCGTCAGGAGAATCCTGCGAGAACTCTGACCACCCAATCTGAACAATCTAAATGGACAGTGCACTGACATTTAAACCAGTCCGCTTTCCTGTCAGCACACAAACACACTACACACACACGCGCGCGCGCACACATTCACACAGCTATAAAACTACAATAACTACGAACATTACCTCACTATACCAATACCTCAATGCTTGCAGCAAAGAAGAAGTCTGTGGGCCGGAAGCTCTACAACTGGCTGTGTGGTATCGAAGACAAACCCAAGCCCAAGATCACCAAAGAGGAAAGGGCTCTCATCAAGAAAAAGATGACGTCAATTGCCGAAAATCCCCGAGCAAGGAAGATAGCAAATATCGCTGCTATTCTGTCGGCTGTCGTCACAGCTTTCCTGCTTGGCTTCTTCTACTAGAGCTGTTATACAACACATGGTTTCAGTCAGGAATTGTGTGTCGGTTGTAGGTGTGGAAGTGGTATCACCAGTAAAGGGGCAGACGGAGCACTGGGCAGTGGGGTTGTTGGAATATTTGAAATGGTCTTTTGATTTGAATCAAGGACAATTGTTATTGTTAATCAATGGGAGAATTTAGTTATGACAATTTGGAATTCTTGACAAAACTTAAGCAAAGACTATCTGCTATAGACTGATCACCAAGGTCGCTGGAACTTTTAAAGGCTTTTGAGATTTAAAGATAATCCTTTTTTTCATAATCACACACACTGTATAGACATGAATCACTTCTGTTTGTGTTGATATCGGACAAATCAGGACTTCTGCTTCATGTTTTGGAGCAACACGGACAAGACGGCCATAAATTCTACAAAGTCAGCACAAATTCGTAATTTTATTTTAGCTGTGTTACCACCGAATTCACTTTAACTTAATGTGTCTTTGTATGTTCTGCACATGTGTATGTACTGCGATGTGCTCTTCGAAACATAAATTATTTTGTTAGAGAACTCGCAGCCTGTTCTGGAGGGCATGGTAGGTGAGTGGGTAAGAGGTCCTTCAATCAGAAATGTGGGTTCGATTTTCTTGTAGGTTTCTTTTTCGAAACATAAGTTATTTTTGTTAGAGAACTCGCAGCCTGTTCAGGACGGCATGGTAGGTGAGTGGGTAAGAGGTCCTTCAATCAGAAAAGTGGGTTCAATTCCTCAGCATGTTCTGATACTCATGTAGGTGCAATGTGTGAATCCTATTTCTGTTGGCCAGGCTTGAATGATACACGGCTGTTGATAATGGACGTAACACCATATTTACTCATGTTAACACGAGTAAAACAACTTCATTTTCTCAGTGAAAATATTTCATTCAAGACGTGCGTGTGTTTTCAGATGTTTAACTGCCAGTTAACGTCAGTGGCGATACCAAGTGGTTTGTCTAAAACCACAAATAAATGTCCAAATTCTATCACATGTTTCCAACCACAGATATGATATAGATCGTATAGCAATAAAATTAAACTGCATATAGACTTCAATTTTAATGTTTTTGTGACTCAAAAGCATTTTGTACTTTGGTACAGTTAATGCAAACTGGTAATATTCCCAACTCTAGTTTTACGTTAAGATTTAAACAAAATCGAACGATCGATCAAATCCATAGTTGTCTTGTGTTGATATTGTGATATTGTTCATTTTTGTAACACTTTAGTGTAAAGTTTTGTTATACTCTTAATATAGAATATGTATTTATCAAGATCATCTACCACGTGATGTGTATACTATATTCATTAATACAAAATAAACGTCATGTTTGTGTTTTGTCTGCTTTGAACCATTTTATTTTGAAGCAACAAGAAATATGAATGAGTTAAAGGAAGGTTTTCTCTATCTTTCCTTCTGATGTTCACGGACGAGCATTGACCTTAGCAATTCTGCTTGATCTCAGCTCGAGGAATAATGACTTTGTCAAGTCCCTCGCTCACTTGAAAACACCATACCCGTGCTCGTGGGTTTAGCCAAACGTTAAACGTCTAAGAACCGTTATTTGTTAACCGTTATCTCCCATATTTGTTTGTAACTTATTTAAAGTCGCACAGCAATATTCCAGCTATATGGCGGCGGTCTGTCAATAATCGAGTCTGGACCGGACAATCCAGTGATCATAAAAAAACCCATCGATCTACGCAATTGGGATATACTGTGTCAAATAAGTCAGCGAGCCTGACCACCCGATCCCGCGAGTCGCCTCTTACGATAAGTTGACCTGCCGTTGACCAATTCTGACCAGGATCTTCACGGGCTGACACACACTGAAATAAATGAAATACTGTACTCATATATTTTTTAACCCGGACTGTGTTACTTTCAAAACAACATCATTCGCAATACCACAGTTAAGATATATAATCGGGTTGTTTTTCATGGTTTATTTCCGTAGTGTGTAGTTACGGTAGAATCGTACAATGTTTATTATTTTGCATCAAATAGGGTTAACGTGTGATACATTCCATATTTTAATTCCGTCAGTAAATATAACGCTCAAACGTTTCTCTTCAAGGGTTACTTTGTGTAGTGAGAGGCGACAGGTCGTGGAGTTGAAGGTCGTGTTCAATACTATTGCACTTTAAAAACATGCGCGCGTGCATTAGTGTTTATAGAACATATACCACCTCCCCTGGGAGGATTGCAAATACGTGACCAAAGTCGGCCTTTATTAAACATCTGTTTTTCTTTATCTATGACACATCACGAGCGAAATACTTATCTTAGTTCCCTGGGTGTCGTATCTCTGTTATGTAAACTGAAGATGCACTCTATGCACACTAAGAATATAGGTAAACTAAACTAAAGCCATGTGGGGACCTCGCGAGATGATCTAGCAGAATTCAATAGCTTTGGACAAATATTTGTCGTATGATCACAAAATTAGGTGAGTCGCGGGGTTCTGTGAGGAACAGTACCACACCAGTCTCGACAGAACCGTATACCGACATCAAAAGACCATAAATCTAGGTTAAAGCAACAAGGAGAGCAATCTGGCCAAGGGAGTATGTGTGCCCGGGGGTCAAGCAAAATATCGCCCAGGTGGACCCTACCGTATATTTCAACAAAAAAAGGAAGACATTTCTAACATATTTTTTTATTTACTATGTTGTCGTTTTCAGTGCTATACGTTACAGAATGTCAACGAATTTCGAGACATCACTGATTATCTAGCCCATGTCAGTCAAGGATGTCAGTCCCTAGTCTTTGTCGAGGGACAGGTATCCATGATTCCTGTACAGGGGACTCTGCAAAAAATTAAAACTAGGACACAACATAGGATATGCCCTTCCTACAGACGCTGACAGACACATTATTGAATGAAGCTTATTGTTCAGATGACAATCGAGTTATGACATCGTGAACAATTAATGACATCATATCTCCTGTTAATCTCAAGAGAGAAACTCTATGGCTCCATATAGATTCACCGTCATCAGGTCATGTGACCTAGAACACGTATTTTAGCGTTAACAAACACGGACATTCTACACAGTATGTAGTTTCATAAAGGTGAGGTAGAACGATTGGAACTAAGAGAAGAATATTTCCTAAGAATCTTTTAGAAAGTCTTTTCTTCAAATCCTTCGCGTTTTTAAGGTAAACCTTTTCCGATATATTAAGCATTAACTATGCCCTGTAGACCTTGTCAGTGCACTGATAGCAAAATATGAACTGATATAAGAAACGTATGCTTATATCATGCAACACTGGATTGGTAAAAACAAAACCATTGCACAGAGCTTGTATAACCTATTTTCTAAATATGAGCAATTTTCCAAGTGGGCAGGTTACAGTCTGTACGTATCAAGCATGTTTAGGAGTATGCAGTCTATAATGAAGAGTACATGGTATAGAGCCGTTTCATAAACATATACAGCATCTTAAGTACCATACATTATATATCTTAGAGTACGAACTACAATCTACAAACATTATTAAAAGTAATTAAACATGCAGTGCACCTGTACCCGCTTAGAAAATATTTGCCTTGAGAATATAATAGCTTCCTGGTCAAAGGGACATAACTCTTAGTTCATCTTGTCCGGACCCTGGTCCCCAATCGCTGTGCACACAAAATCAGGTTCAAACCCGTCCTGTCAAAAGTCTGTCTTGACGGGAAACAGTCTATAAAGACTTCAATGCAGTGGTGATGATTGGTGGTGCAATGGATGAATACTAGCTGTAAATACCAAACTACAACATGCAGGAAACCTTCCTCAACGACATACAACATCAGCAACATACATACACCATACATCAGCTACAGACACCAGACACTAGACACTATACAGTATATATCTATACACACACCATATTATAGATAAAAAAACAGTATACAGAAGATAAAGACTGTGTGCCAAATAGTTTCCAGATTTTGCTAGCTATGTATGAAAGTTACAACCCCACACACTAGTTCAAAAGCCCGAGACTTGAATGTAGAAACTAACAAAGGATTACAAAACAGATGAGAATATGGTGTTTTCGGCACGAGGGGGTTTCATCATTCAGCTGCTGATATGATTTTTGTCAGGCCGTAATGTTATCAGGCACAACTGAAAAGTGTATTATATTTTAAGCAGTCGGAGAGAGCAATACGTTTACAAAATGCCACATGAATATTCCCCGGCCAGTCGACCCAGTGGCTGTGGAGATTGACAGGAATGGATTTTTACTAGACATGGGCTAGTGGATCAATGGCTATTTCTTACACTTGAAAAAAAGTATGTGTGTATGTGTGCGTGCGTGCGTGCGTGCGTGCGTGTGCACGCGCACCCACACTATACAGGTGATATACACAGTATACATGAGATATACCAGCCAGGATGCAGTAGGTGTATGGATGATGCAGTAGGTGTATGGATGATGCTGTAGGTGTATGGATGATGCAGTAGGTGTATGGATGATGCAGTAGGTGTATGGATGATGCTGTAGGTGTATGGATGGTGCAGTAGGTGTATCGAACATCGAACTACGCATCCTGACACCTACTGCATCATCCATACACCTACTGCATCATCCAGACACCTACTGCATCATCCATACACCTACTGCATCATCCATACACCTGCTGCCTCATCCATACACCTGCTGCATCATCCATACGGGTGTATGGATGATGCTGTAGGTGTATGGATGATACGGTGTATGGATGATGCTGTAGGTGTATGGATGATGCAGCAGGTGTATGGATGATGCAGCAGGTGTATGGATGATGCAGCAGGTGTATGGATGATGCAGTAGGTGTATGGATGATGCAGTAGGTGTATGGATGATGCAGTAGGTGTCTGGGTGATGCAGTAGGTGTCTGGATCATGCAGTAGGTGTCAGGATGCGTAGTTCGATGTTCAAGCTGTTAATCATGGATTATCTGGTCCAGACGCGATTATTTACAGACCGCCGCGATACAACCGGAACAATGATGCCTGTGGGTTTAACCAACCAACCAAACAATCAAGTGTGAATCAACCAACTACACTAGTCAGAAACTAGATATACTGGACATTTACTATATAACATCGGCAGTCACCGCATGCAGTAGATATTTACTTTATAGACTGGGTAGTTAATATACTACCCATCGAAAGTTTAGACTCACTAATGTAAGTGTAGCCTCTTACTTCACTCAGCTGTTCAAAATAGAGTTTGCAAAATAGTCAATACTGTTTAAAGGAATTGTTTGCACATAAAATGATGTATTCGTAACGTTGAAAAGATTATTGTTGTTATGAGTTGAAACTCGGTGAAAACTGGCGAATTCACGGAGTTGAAATCGTCTTCAAGAAACCCGTCAATATATGTTTCAGGGCATATGTGAAACCAGGGCTTTCACGTAATCCATAAAAGAGTCAGTGATTTCATGACCCCAAGTGATTTCATGCATTCACTAAAATGTCAAGGAATTTCATGAAATTACTGAATACCAGATTTCATGAAACCTCTGCCAGCCTTTATTAAAATAGAGAGCACCATATTAATACTGTGGATACTAAGTATATATGCTCATAAATTTCATTTTCAGGTACAAGATAGATTTCTGTGACACAGGCTATTGACTCTTGAGTCCCACCCTGACACATTTACAACATCTCGATTTACATTGGTTAGGACCACAACTACTTATCTGGAAACCGTCACCACCACAGATTAAAAATATGAGCCGACTGGATAAACGATTTCATAGCTCTGTTTAAGTTTTGGACAAATCGAAACATGAGTCTCATTAAACAATTCACACAATGACTTGCTTTTCAGCCAGTCAGAAGTTTCTCGTGTGAACGTGAAAAAACCACTACAAACAACTATGATTCTACATGTTAAAGTATACAACATTGTATTTCTATATTTTGTGTCGATGTTTAGCAGCAAGCCGTGAACTAAGACGCCACAGACTACACCTGTTCGAAGAGGTCGTACAATATTCACAATTCATCTGGTTCACTGGTTACAGCTGTTACCGCTGGTTCACTGGTTACACCTGTCACCACTGGTTCACTGGTTACACCTGTCACCTTGTGAAGTGTAATTTTGTAGCGTACAGTGTGATTGATATAACATCCAGATTCAAGGACTTCAGTGTCGTGTAAAATCATATTTGCCAAAGTTAAAACTCACATTTGGGATTTTTACCGCTTAATTTGACGTTTTGTTGAGTTTGTTTCTGAACTGATGGGGATCCATACCGACACTGCGATGAGAAGGTTCAGACACTTTGAATACAACTACTATCAAACAAGGAACGAATTGTAAACATTAAAAGAATGAAGTTTCCACAAGAATATGTGTTATCCAATTTTGTATAAAGCAACTGTGTTATCTCTGGGAATGAAATTCGTCCTGTTGATATAGTATATACGAAACAGAAATCTCTTGAACCGCTCTTCTACCCCCTTCGTCATATTGTGAAACAGTGCTTTGCGCGGTGGAAGAGGAATACCCCTGTTTGCTCTCAGATTAAGACTAACTTGAAGCGAGTGAAGTAAGAGTTCAAGGTACACCCATTTAAGGCCACAATAAAGTGACCAGGGCATCCTGACTCAAGTTAACAAGTAGTCATAAGTAAATTGTCTACGTTTTAAGCCACGAACAATAACTTCACACATTCACTGATATCCTATCGGGGAATGTGTGTAATGGAACACCATCAGTAATTCCATGAAATTCCCTGAAATGTTAGGAAATACATGTAATCATGGGGGTCACAGTGATCATTGACTCTTTAGGGATTACGTGAAATCCCTGGTTTTACACATTCTCTGTAACATACATTAAACTATTCAATTAAGTGATAGATCATCTCAAATAGAAAGCGTGATTAAAAGTTTCAGAAATGAACTTTCCGCTTTGTCTTTCGTGAAATCATTGTGACCCCAGGGATTCCATGCATTCCCCAAAATGTCAAGGAATTTGATAAATCACTGAAATACTGGTTCATGGAATTCATGAAACCTCTGTCAGCCTTTACTGGAACAGGAAACACCAAATTTATATTGGACTGGACATTCAGTTCCTGTGGTATATACGATATCTGACAACCCGAAATACAGACGTTACATAACCGGCAAATGTGGAGTACAAACAACTCATACAGCACATTAAAAAGGCTGACTTTATCCTCAGCAGATCGCCTGGAGCGGCACATGTTCTCGACGTGAGCGTCAGAACTTACTGTAGCAACACACATGTTGAAACCTCCCTGCCATTGTGTTTGACCTTTAGGACAGGACAGCAGGACAGGCCTGTGTCAAGACACAAACTTCCTGGTATTGGTTTGGTAAATGAAGGTCGCTGACCTCCGTCAGCTCCTTTAACCGTCATGAACGCAGCGTCAACTATTCACAATTGTCACTGGACTGGGTCGCGGACTTCAGTGTGTCACATCAGGAAGAAAAAAAGATTCATGAATGAGCACCTTGAAGATTTCAGGTGTAGATTCGAACACCGTTATGAAGTAAATCAAGCTCTTACTTTAATGACGGTATGAGAACCTATACCGTAGCCTAGATCACAATGGAAAGAAAGACGTTCTTCATCTATATATCCCGTCCTTCCTTCATGTTATAAATGCCCCCTAAAGAATTCATTAAATAAGAATAAAGTAATGCTAAAATCTGTTAAACTTGTCGTCTGCAAAGTCTCGCGATGGCTACAAACAGTTTCGCACCCGTGCAAAGAATTCAAAATTAACATTGATCTGTTCCGTAAGGAAAAACGTTGTTCAGTGGTATCTCGGGGTCCATGGGCTGATTTACCCTCAATGTTTGTTATGCTTAGGGAACATAGACAAACATCGAGGGTACATCAACCCGTGTACCCTCGCGATCAGTGAACAACTTATAATGTACAATTCGTAATGTGAAAAATGACCATGTTAGATGTTTGTCTAGACATGGAACACAATGAGGACAGTCACGTCAGACGGTCTGTGTTAAGGGTTCCTACGTCAGACGTTCATTGTTAAGGGGCTGTCTGAGTATTACACGGTCTGTGTATTACTGCTTCCTACTGAAACGGTCTGTGAGTTTTCCTATGTCAGCTGGTCTGTGTTACGGGTACCTATGTAAGACGTCTGTGTTACGAGTTCCTACTTAAACGTTCTGTGTTACGGGTTCCTATGTCAGACAGTCTGTGTTACGAGTTCCTAAATCAGACGGTCTGTGTTACGGGTTCGTACGTCAAACAGTCTGTGTTACGAGTTCCTGCTTTCGGTCTGTATTACGGGTTCCTACGTCAGACGGTCTGTGTTACGGGTTCCTACATCAGTCTGGATTCTTACGTCAGGCCGTCTCTGCTACGGGTTCCTATGCCAGAAAGTCTGTGTTATGAGTTCCTACGTCAGACAGTCTGTTTTACAGGTTCCTACGTCAGATCATCTCTGTTACGGGTTCCTACGTCACACCAGCTGTTACAAGTTCTTACGTCAGGCCGTCTCTGTTACTTGTTCCTACATCAGATGGTCTGCGTTATGAATTCCTACGTCAGGCAGTCAGTGTTACAGGTTCCTACGTCAGATCATCTCTGTTACGGGTTCCTACGTCACACCGTCTGTTACAAGTTCTTACGTCAGACCGTCTGTGTTACGGGTTCCTACATCAGACGGTCTGTGTTACGGGTTGTTACGTCAGTCTGGATTCTTACGTCAGGCCGTCTCTGTTACTTGTTCCTACATCAGATGGTCTGTGTTATGAATTTCTACGTCAGGCAGTCAGTGTTACAGGTTCCTACGTAAGATCATCTCTGTTACGGGTTCCTACGTCAGACCGTCTGTTACTTTTCCTACATCAGATGGTCTGTGTTATGAGTTCCTACGTCAGACAGTCTGTGTTACAGGTTCCTACGTCAGATCATCTCTGTTACGGGTTCCTACGTCACACCGTTTGTTACACGTTCTTTCGTCAGACCGTCTGTGTTACGGGTTCCTACGTCAGACGGTCTGTGTTTCGGGTTCCTACGTCAGACCGTCTGTTACTTGTTCCTACATCAGATGGTCTGTGTTATGGGTTCCTACATCAGACGATCTGTGTTCCTGGTTCCCAGGGCTCCTAAGTCAGACTATCTGTGTTAGGGCAGACAGTCTATGTTACGAGTCGGTACAGAACATGGTCTGTGTCAGTACATAACAATATCAGTATTTTGCGTTTTCATATCGCGCAATCTCTTTATTTCATTTTATGCCTAGCTTAAACGATGTATTAACTATTTCACGATGGAGGAACATGCCGTCACTTTATTTCTGTGCACTGACGCCTAATCCTCTTTTCACAAACACTGCAAAAACCCAGTCCCCCTTTAAATTATCTCATTGGACATTCACAACGCACATGTTTCCTCGGAACGTTCATTGTGAGACGTTTACAAACAAGTAACACTGTGTTCATGCTTGCTTGCAATAGTGTCACCTTTGTTCTTGGATTGAGCATATGCAATGTCATACATATACTGGGATCATAAGGTCAGACAACATTATGGCTTTGCCAAAGAGAAAAGAATATTTCAGTTTCAGAATATGATACTCTCTATATATGAATTACACATTTTGTTTGCCCTCCTTTTCCTTCTCAGCGGTGGTAGTGGCAAGGAGTGCAATTATGGTTTTGCATAAATATAGAGTACAGAAAATGCGTGCAGTAGCAGATAATTATGTTACGTCATATTCAGGAAATAGGCCATATGCATGAATATTCCCTGCTGACCACCTGGTAAGCATCAACCTCCTAGTGCAGTGCCTTTGTAGCAAGCGACGTCGGAGTTTATAGGGTGTGGGTGTGGGTGTGGGTGTGGGTGTGGGTGTGGGTGTGGGTGTGGGTGTGGGTGTGGGTGTGGCTTCCATTGTCGTGAGTTCTTCGCGACGCTGAGCATACTGCATATTTCGCTGATTGATATATCACTGGTTTCAAGAGCAGATTTCCTTCTTGAAGTCTTTAGTCACGTGGTATTGCTGGTCTTTTTAAGAGTAGCCAAATGGCTAAACAGTAAGGTTCGGTTACGATAGGTACAATGTTTGAATCCAATTTCTGGTGACCTCTTCGTGGTATGGTGAACTAGTCCCAACTCTCTCACTCACAGCACATATGGACAACGTTACAATCAAGGCGCTTTCTGTTACTATGGAGACGATAACACCAGAACTATATCAAATAAGTCTGATGATATCAACAATTCGCGTTTTACTGTTACGTCAGTCCCCACGCCGTGCCTTCACGATCCTATAAATCATCAACACGCCTCTACGTGAGGGACGGTATCGAAGTAATCAACGAATAATCGTGTATTTCTGTATAATTAATATCGTCGAGTTACACAAGATATGCTTCTGTAATTTGGGTTATATAAGCTGTGCGTGATGTTGCTGGCAGGATGAGTTACAGATAACGGCAATGTCGTAATGTCGCCATTAGCTACGTCGACGTCAAAGGTAATCACACCTGTCAGCTTGTATATAAGCGTTAGAAATAATATCTTATGCCATCGAACAGAGAAAACCGTGTTTATTATTTCACTTAGGAACAGGGGATAATATATTAACATATCAAATACACGCAGGGCGGTGGGGTAGCCTAGTGGTTAAAGTGTTCGCTCGTGACACGGAAGGCTCGGATTTCGTTCGTCACATGGGTACTACAACGCGTGAAGCCCATTTCCACTGATACTGCTGGAATAGTGCCAAGACCCACCCTCGATATCTCCAGGGTATACATTCATGCTCACTGACTCACTCACTCACGTATTGGTCTGGGATCCATTTCCAGTGTAAACGTAAATACTGCCATGGACTAGGACATCGGAAAACCTGTTCACATCAAACAATCCACTTAGTTTAACATGAGACTGAGAAAGTGGGTTTAGGTTCAGTGAAATGTCCTGGGCCTGCCTCTCAGTCTTAGAGTACTCCCCCTTTAATCCCACATTACTCATCCCAGTAATCAAGCGATATGATCAGCCGTCCACACACCTCCCTTGTTCCCCCAACACTGAAACCAAATAACAACACTCTGCACAAACAAATACGACTCGGAACAGTGTGAGAACTGCCTACTGACTCATGCAAATATATTCTAACAGACGAAACGTATTCCCAGGTTGTCAGGCAACTGTCGTTCAGGAGTCACTATTAGAATAACACTGACGACGCGCTACATTGGCCAACACTGACTTCCTTTATCATTAAGTCTACCTCTGACAACAGTTTTACCTAGCTCCTAACTATACCGGTTGTATATCCCTCATTGCATATCACGTGTTCTTTCAACCCCCGGGAGACAAAGTCTGGTCGGAGAATCCATTAATTAAGCTACAATTGCATAAGAAGATCAATAGAGTCTGTGTCTGCTCCAAGCGAAACCATTGTGTAGGTATATAGATTGTTGATTATACAGGATTAGGGACAACAAAAAGCAACGTGGGTTGAATACTCGCAGAATTTGACTTATCAGCCCGATTCAATATTGGACTGTGGACTGGTGCTGGTCGTATGTTGTCCCGTCTTGACTCTGACCCCGAGGTTTTATGAATCACGTTTACGACCCTTATTTAATGGATTTATTGGTCCGTAATGTGTTACAGTGTCTTTTGGCATGTGTCAAGCTTCAGCAGACGTACCAGACTTGTACCGCGTTAAAGTCGCAAAGTCATTTCCCCCAAATTCACAAAGCTTTGAAAATATATACGGTTACAGTGAGAGAGTGGGTGAATTTAGTTTACGTCGCACTCAGCAATATTCCAGTTAAATGGTGGCGCTCTGTAAAAATAGTGTCAAGACCACACATTCCAGTGATCAACAGCATGAGAATCAATCTTCGCAGCTGGGATTTGTGAGTGAAATAAGTGTTGTGTTGATGAGTGAGAGTTGTTGTTAAGATGGTGATCTCACTTCCTAAACAAAGCTTTCATGGCAAATGAACTCAGTGTGTTTAATCAAAATAGAAATATAATATTCTGGATAATCAAAGATGGGTAAGGCCCACACCACTAACCCTGCTGTCACTACATTGTTCGGGTGTCGTCTGTTTGAGAAGCATCATACTGCCCCAGGGGCGTGAGTGGGTGTGTAGACTGGGTGTTATGACAGTTTCCCCTCATGAGGCGGTGGGTTAGCCTAGTGGTTAAAGCGTTCGCACGTCACTGCTAAGACCCGGGTTCGATTCCCCACATAGATACAGAACGTGAAGCCCATTTCTGGTGTCCCCCGCCGTGATAGCGATGGAATGTAGTTTAAACCGGCGTAAAACCTTGCTCCCTCCATCACTCACTCACTCACTCACTCACTCACTCACTCACTCACTCACTCACTCACTCACTCACTCACTCACTCACTCACTCACTCACTCACTCACTCACTCACTCACTCACTCACTCACTCACTCACTCACGTCCCTCTGTATAATAACCCACCGTGATTCTGTTAGGCTTAAACCTGCGGCTCACAGACTTGAGATCCCAACATTTCAAATTTTGGACATATACAGAAGTATTTATGTCCAGTATAATACATTCCGCAACCTCCTGAGTCGGAAATATTTGGCTAATAACTTGTTATTCAGTTATCATGTTGCATTATTGAACAATTATTTGCATGATGATGCTCAATTCGTTCCTCTATCGAAAGAGGCATAGTGTATATCGATCTAGGATCAGATAAGCCATTGAAATGCAGAAACAAACGTGATGTCAGGACCGAGTGATCATACCTATTGTGTTTGACACACGTTTGAACAATATTTTATCACCACAGGGTTCACGAGTAACGTGATTCACTCATTGTACACATATGGGAATCGCAAATAACCCTTTGGCTTGATGAACGAACGCTTACACCACTCCACGACCACACCAGGTCTTGAGTGATAATTGTATAATTGAATCTATTTTATCATAATAATTTGACACCGATGTCTGACACTTTGTAATATCTCCTCTTAAAGTCTGACCTTCAATGACTGAAATCTAAAACAACTTTCATTATTTCTAAACGGTCATGAATCTTCACCAAATATATATATGACCCTTTTCCTGGATACGGAAGATTGACGTCAGTAGCTTATCTTTACAACCTATGACTTATCTCACATACACTGTGAACAATGACGTGCTGACCTTCGACTTGCGCCCTTCAATGCCAGCTGTTACATATGTCCCTGAACTGATGACCGCTCGCGATATATATTGATATATATTGAGCAAACGCCGATTTGTGTCCTAGACGCTCTCACAATTAGCCTTATCGCCAAAATGACCTATCCACAATTAACGACACACGTTATGGTTAAGGTCAAATGCACATTTAATTCCCGCAGGGCAATCATATAAGAGAAACAGTGTAGTGTACAGTCCACATGTATTGAGGAACTGCAGGGAACTCTTCATGTTTGTACCTGGAGCGTCGACCTGCGCCGCTACGTGGTGTCGCTGTGTCAGATCAGCCTTCAGTAAAGAGACATGCCCTTAATCGGCTTATATCTATTTCATGTACATTTGTACCACGTTTTCTGCTCCAGTGCTGAACCTGGGACAGCCATGTTATTGACGCAGGGGTCGCCGGCACTAAGGCCGTCTTTGTTGACGCCGGCAGCGTGGGCGGAGTCCTCACATTCATCAGATGTCCAAGGACGAGGTTTAACATATGCAGATACTGTTTTCTTCCCTTTTATTCATTTTTTTTCAACAATAAACCATTCCACCATTGTGCCCTCGAAATTCTTTCACAAAGGTGTTTGGGGACCGTAACATATACATGTATTGAAATATACGGCAAAGATAAAATCAACAAAATATAAATCAATCAATTAACAATCAAAGGAATACACCTGAGATAAAACTTGATAATGACCCTTGCTATCTACCGATAGGAGACCATTGGATAGTTCCATGGAAAGAAAAAACTAAAATACTAAAATCAGTAGTTCGAGACATCTTTACTGTAAACAATCTACTGTGGACACACAAAGCTTCATCTAAAATCAATATATGAAGTTCATGGAGTTCGAGACAAATGATGACAACTAGGGGTGACTGTTGAGGGCAAGGATTTTACCAAGGTCACATACGTGTAGTCACACCGAAACGATATATCTGTGCTAAGACAAGGGCTAACCTGGAGGTTAAAGCGTTCGCTCGTCACTCTATAATCCCAAGTTCGATTCTCCTCAAGGGCACAGTGAATGAAGCCCAATTCTTGTGTCTCGCTACATATATCAGTAATATCCTTTGATCCTGCTGTAAACCCTGCTCACTCATATTAGACGAGTATATGGATGGCAACGTCTTCTATATTGTATAACTCAACGTTTCTGAGCTACTCCTTGTCCTTTATTCAGGTGATTGAAATTGGGTTAACGAGGTTGTGCTAGTACTGTGAACTGTAGGAAGGCGTGGTGGCAGGACCGTTCAAACAAACATTTCATACTACTGTTTCAGGAAATGTTCTCGTCGTATTGCTGAAATCGTTTCCTGCGTTGTTTTGGTGACGTTATTTTGGACTTTTCCCCCAGAAAAATCATAACGTGAGCTCACCTGTAAGTACGTACTGGAGGTGTGTGGCCAGGAAGTGGACTGACTACAAATGATTATCATATCCCTAAATCAGTTACAAGATGAACCTTGTCTAAATACTGATTGGTTTTTCTGGTTATTTCAGCCTGGCGCTTTTTATTCTGCGTATAGATGAGAATGAGCATGTCATGTGACCCTCGATTACATGTTTGGTAAAAGGGATCGTTACTGTTCTACTTTAATACTGATTTAAGAAAATGGTAAAGCTATGCTTGTAGAAAGGGGTATTTAGCGGAACAGAGATGTTACATCTTGGCCAATCCTGGATGGCTTGTCGGTTCATACCCGTGAAGGTCAGGCTTAAAATCGTTTTCTGCGACCCATGTTTGAGACACTAACGGTATCGGGTAGTTAGACTCGCTGACTCGGAGATGAGCCATATCGCCGAGCATGTTGTCGACCATTGGATTGTTGGGACCAAACTCGATTACATACAGACACTTGTCATATAGCTGAAACGTCTACCACGAAAGAATAAAACTCACCCAAAACATGTCTTAAAGGTAATGTTTCCAAAATACACATTCACAATCATTACTGGATAGGAAGGTCAAGGTTGAATGTGTTTGGTCAATAGAGGAATCGTTAGATGCGTTATCTAGCGAGCATGTGACTTATCGACGGCGATTTTACCTAACTATTCGATAGGCATCACATGTGTTGATACCACAGCCTTGCGGCTCAAATCAATCTGTTATTAATAGTTAATGCTTAACCCTTTATCCGCCCGGCTTAGGAACATAGCAGGCCACAATAATGAAGATGGCCTGTACTGAATTCAAGGAATGTATTATATACAGTCGCCACTGAAGGCGGACTCATCACTAGGAACGTATTACCTGCCATGAATATTTAACTAAAGCGGTTAATGACAAGGTATTATGTTTATTGTATGTAAGGCAGATAATTGTTTTTAGGGTTGGGTTTTACTCCATGATTGACAGTACGGCAGTGATGGCGTGACTGCGTGTCGATATGGCGTGGGAGTAGCATGATACAAGACGCTGGCTGTAGGAGGTGGAAGGGACAGTGGAGTAGTTTACTGGTTAGAGCGTTCACTACTACTAAAAGCCAGGGTTCGATTCCCTACGCAGAAATAACGCATGACCCGCATAGTTGGTGTCTCCCGCTGCAATATAGGTGGAAAATTGTTAAAAGTGTGACACTGTGTACCTACATACCTCTTGATACTTTAGACAATGGACACATATGATTGTTTACAAAATGAAATCATGTACTAATTACGAACAGATATTCAGTTTTGTTTCTGTACATACATCCGGGAAATGCAATGAAGTATACAGGTTCTGACGACGAGGGGATTTCCCCTCTAGAGTGAGTGAGTGGGTGAGTTTAATTTTAATCGAGTCTGGACCAGACAATCCAGTGATCAACAACATGAACATCGATCTGTGCAATTGGGAACCGATGACATGTGTCAACCAAGTCAGCGAGCCTGACCACCCGATCCCGTTAGTCGCCTCTTACGACAAGCATAGTCGCCTTTTATGGCAAGCATGGGTTGCTGAAGGCCTATTCTTCCCCGGGATCTTCACGGGTCTCCCCTCTAGAGAAACTTTACATTATATCCGACATTGGTGATTATTATTATGTTCTTTATTTCTCCTTAGGAGAGTTATATTACATCAGAAATTGTGAGAATGTGCAAGGGTATACAGTTTCAAATGCGAGAATGCGATGGGAAGTGCAGTCTCGAGAGTGCTGGGTTATATACACTTTCAGGAATGCGAGAGTGTGAGAAAGGTATTCAATTTCTAAATTTGATGATGCGAATATTCGACACTACATATAATTCCAAGAGTGCGGGGCAAAGTGTCCAAGCTCGTAAACCTGCAAGTCTGCTAGATTATGTTCAGAATCTACTGTTTTACTGAATCATCAAGCACAGTATGAATAGTCCACTGATCACCATTGCAGCATAAAAGTTATCATCCCCTCTGTGTAGAGGTACTGGAGGCCTGCAGGATAAGAGGCAGCAAACCAAATCCACAGCATTCAAGGAGTGGAGCTTCACACTCAGCTCTACTGGCTCAGTGGATAGTATATTGCACCACGACTCGTCTCGTTGTTGTTCCGTACTTGAGCACTGGCACACTACATGTACCAAAAAGTCCTCATAAGCCCTCTCGCATAGTGTACTTCTTCCCTTAGCCTGTCCATTACGCCACACTTTCAGGTCAGGGTGAGAGTCTGCCACCTTCCATGCCACATGTGGCTCAAAATTGTGGTGGATTTGACTAAACTGCAGTAGGTCTGGGTCTGTTTTTAGGCGTTGATGCCATGTCGTTCTCTGGCGTTCTAATACATGTTTTTTCACATGCTCTTTCCATTTCCTAGCTTTACAAAAGGGATCCCTGTGTCCAAAGGGGATTGCATGTGTTCTACTAGCTTGTACTTCTTCAGGATCTCCATTACATCGGGTACAAATCCATATGGCGTCTTCACACAATCGTGTGAATAGAAATAGAAACAGTCTTGTCATCAGCAACTTCTTACTCAGATAATGGTTGGGATTGTTTACAAGCTGTCCAAGGAACAGAAGTTTCTTGCCATCAATGTATGACTCTATAGAGTCGAAGCCAAATAATGCACTACAGATGTCTGTACGGACCCTTCTGGGTAATCCCTGCACCAGCTTGAGACAGAATCTTTGAGCCCTTTCAGTTCTCCTCAGGTTAGACCATAATCCACAGCCGAAAAATGCCTTTGGCAAGCACATTGATCTGAACACCTTAGCTCTTGTCAGCGGGTTTATGCCTCTCCCGTCGTACCCTGACCTCTGTTGCCCCAGCATTGATGCTTTCAGCTTTGTGCACGCATTGGTGGTCCATGTTACAATGAAGGTCAATACCGACGTGGTTTATAATTGTTGTAGTGTCTTTTTCATATAGAAGAAAACTGCTCTTTGACGCTCCCCTTCTTCTTGAAAATACCATGGTGTTACTTTTTGGTGCTGAAAACACAAAACGCCACTGCGCACTGTACCTTTCACACATATTCACCATTTCCTGCATGTGTGAAGTGACTGGGCTGAGAAGAGTGATATCATCTGCTTGTGTCGGGGCTGCCACCTTGTTGCTGTTTATTCCCCTGAAATGAGCTGCTAGTACCTTGCAAATCTCCTCGGAATCTTGAACGAGATTATTCTCCGATTTGATAACACCTTTCATATGTCTCTGCCGCCTCCCTCAGTGCCTTTCTGAACTTATCCTTGGCATCTTTGTACCATCTGAATGTATCGTGGTGCAAGCCCCTAGGTCTGCCATTGCTCAGCCATTGGTCCCTAGCATGAGTCATCCCAGCATGGTGAGCTTTCACTTCAGGGGTCCAGAATGGTTTTAGGTGGGGTCTGTATTTGCTTACCGGCAAACATTCATCTGCTGCCTTTTTGAGTGACCACAATCGTATCGTAGAATACATCTAGTGTGTCATCAGTACAGTCCTCTGATGGCATCCCAGTTTCCCATAGCGTGTGTGACACTTAATAAGTGTAGTCCACTATGGCGTTGCTTCTTGAGGCTTTTCCCCAAGTTAGTTTGTGAAAGAGATCACCATTTATATCTGTGGTCCTGTATGAGATTTGAAGTTTTCAAATGATGGGGTGATGGTCCAAGACGTTCAGGGGGTTATCTCCCTTTACTGCTGCTCTCGACACCCACCCCTCGAGGTCGAGTGGAATGAGGATGTGATCAATCGGGGATTGCGGTCCACCTTCATATGCCTGGAATGTACACACTGGTCCAGTACAATAGGTTTGCATATTTACAGCTGTGAATCCATTGTTTGAAATAAAGCTCTCCATTATTAAACTTCGATCATCACCTTTAAAAACACCTCTTGTTCCCTTTACCTTGGCGTTGAACTCACCTAAACAAATGACTTGTTCTTGGTCTTTGTATGCTGTAACGTAGGCTTTAAGTAGTTCTAAATAGTATTTGAATAGTTCAGTAGATCGGTCGGGAGGGGGAAGATATAATGCAAAGATGAACAATGTGAGCGTATCTGTTAAGGCAATTTCCACTCCTGATATTCGTTCACAGTCTGTGTTTATCTCACTTATGTACGGTTGGAGCCTCTTATGATAGAGAATAGCGGTCCCTCCACTGTTTGATAATTTGGAATTTGTTGAGTCATCATGTACTGGATTAGCTACTGATAGGTAGCTACCTTCTATGCTTTCCAAAAAGGATAGGTTGTGGGCTCTCAGTTGATGATCTGATAAGGCACAGATGTCTACATCGTAATCTGACATGCATTTGTTCAAGTAGGCACCAGCTGTCATTATCCCTCTGCAATTCCATGTCATCAATGTGAAATCGTCTTTGCACCGAAAATCTGTATATGTGCTTAACATTACGCATGGTCCTTTCTTTTCTGCTGTGGTTTAGATCTCTCTTGAATCATGTTCCTGAATTGGATTCGGCTCAACCATGGCTTAACCACTATTTCCGTAGGCCAGAATTCTACATTTTCCACGGTTACTTTGTTTTCCACCAGAACATTCATTTGTGCCGAGGCAAAGTGTCTGTCAGGTCTGTTGAACAGTTTGGGGTGTGTAATTGTGACAGCTCTGTCCTTCATGTATTTCCTTATTGACTGGTCCGACCAGTTCTTGTTGATACGTCCAGTATAGTATCTGCATACTTTTGGATCTGGAAGGGGCGGCACAGAAAGAAGTAGAGCTTTCTCTTGTAGCTGCGCATTGGTCGTTCGTCACGTGTACTTTTATGGAACTCACACCATCTGCCGTAGTTGTGGGTTTATTCTCTTCATTCCTCCGACTTGAATCCATTCCACTTTCTGGAGTATGGCCAGAAGTCTTATGGATGTTATTTGGTAGTGACTGTACATGTCCTTTCTCCAATGGTGTTGAAGCCGAGTGAGATGGACTTTGCGAGTTTTCACTGGCTGTGATGTTCTCTAAGGGTGGTAACTCTGATTGTATGGCAATATCTACGGAATATTTAGTGACATCCGCACATGTAATTGTTTTATTCTTTTTTCTTAAATCCTGTTCGATGGCATTAACTCTCTTCCTTATTTCTGTTAATGCATTTACACAGGAGCTGTACTGACTGTCAGAAGTTTTAACATCAACCTCCAGCGACGTTAAGCTTTGCCCTGTAAGAGTTACTTTTGATTTCAGTGCTCCAATCCCCAAAGTTCTCTCACTTGATATTCTAGAGATATCTAAACACCCCGATGACAACAACACAGACCACTTTGATGTGCAAAGAATTCCGTGTGATAAGCAAGCCAATAATTACGACAGGAGTGTGTTAACACTGTGTTTTCAATCTCCACATTGTAAATGTAAGGGAACAAGGTATACGCTTGTCAGCTCTCATTTCAACAATCACCGTTGTTGATTATCTCATAGTGTCCAGTCATGTCAATGACTTCACCATTCTGGATCTTCTTCAGGATGTACCACGTGTACCGTTGTTTATGATAACAAGATATTGCTACAATAAGGAAGATGTACAACGTCTACATTACATGTACCATGTGACAAGATCAGGGGAACTGTAACATACTTTCTGTAATATTTGGACACTGATGTCGAGAGTGCTATTGATAAACTCGGATATTGTGACCACCACTGGACAACCTAAATCCGGCTTTTCGACGACTCCATCAACCACTGTGATTTCATAAACATTGAACGATTAAAATCTGAGAAATACAGATACCTTCGCAAGTTCAGGAATTTGAGATTTGACTAAATCGGAGCTGCTATATGGATGCAACCAAATCTTCAAAGAATATGACAAATTTAAGAAAATACAGTACAACAGGAAAATGCCAGTTGGAATGAATACTGCAGGTGTGGCTGGAAATTGTAATGAATTTTGGAAAGTTGAGGACAAGTTCCACACAAACCACGTTTCCCCCGGATACTGTACTGATACTTTCACCACAGTAGTCAAGATCTCATTCGGACTATCTGCAAATTTCGGATTGTCCACAACGATTTTAATGTTAACAATTTGTGCCATGGGGATGCGCCCATTGAAGAGTTCTACTGTACATTCTGCAAATATGCCTTTTTCTGTAAACAGAACAGAACAGAATTATATTTCAGTAACAGGCCTCCGACCCAAATTGCATAAACATAAACTGATAGATAATTAGACACACGTAATGTGTCATTTATGTGATTTGTGTTTCTTGTCAACAGATTATAAAAATAAACATACATCCTTGCTGATATTTACATTTTTGCTATTTAGTGTAGATATAACAATAATAATTGATGGACATCTACTAAAATATTTTTGAACTTATTTCTCATGTGAGAATATACATCACAGATATGAAATACATGCCATTCTACATCAACAAAGAAGATACCATTTAATTCACAAAACAAGCAAAGCCTTCCATTATGTACAATATTAATGTATCTGCCAGTTTCAATTGCTAGTTTCAAATTACAACACCGAAATCAGCCATATATCATTTTAAAACGAAGATGTCATTATCTGCCAACTAGCTCTCTACGTTTAATAAAGATTTGAATTGTAAAACAGTAAAACATTTATGGCTGCTATCCAAGACTGGGAGAAATCATCATGCAATCTCTTTGTAAATGATTAAATACACAGTTTGTGATCACCGATTTCCTGGCTTATCAAAACAAATTCAAAACCAAAATGAAAAAGAATATTTTTAATTTGAGGTTCCCATGAGCTTCGTCCTATCCTGTCTAAAGAGAATAACATAGAATGACATTGTTTCATAATCTATAATCAGAGAATCAGCCGTTAGAAAGTCTGTTAAGAAGTCTGCACCAGTAGTTCACAGCATTGATTATGTAAATAAGCTGTAAAGGTACTCATCCGTGTGCACCTAAGGCCATATTGTGGGTTTTCCACGTTTCAAATCATATTTACAAAATTTAATATGGACAATAGCATTAAACAGGATGCACCCCATATTCCAGAGCTATAACATAGGACGGGTGATCATACAATCAAAAGTCTTTTTAATAAAACTGTTCAATTAATGCTGCCACGTTTCTTTTCATAATTATTTAAAGACAGAATATTGCCTTATTGACTTGTGATGCCATGAACTGACAACTCCACCCACTTTGTCCACTGAACTGACAACTCTACCCACTTTGTCCACTGAACTGACAACTCCACCCACTTTGTCCACTGAACTGACAACTCCACCCACCTTGTCCACTGAACTGACAACTCTACCCACTTTGTCCACTGAACTGACAACTCCACCCACTTTGTCCACTGAACTGACAACTCCACCCACCTTGTCCACTGAACTGACAACTCTACCCACCTTGTCCACTGAACTGACAACTCCACCCACCTTGTCCACTGAACTGACAACTCTACCCACCTTGTCCACTGAACTGACAACTCCACCCACCTTGTCCACTGAACTGACAACTCCACCCACTTTGTCCACTGAACTGACAACTCCACCCACTTTGTCCACTGAACTGACAACTCCACCCACTTTGTCCACTGAACTGACAACTCCGCCCACTTTGCCCACTGAACTGACAACTCCACCCACCTTGTCCACTGAACTGACAACGCCACCCACTTTGTCCACTGAACTGACAACTCCGCCCACTTTGCCCACTGAACTGACAACTCCACCCACTTTGTCCACTGAACTGACAACTCTACCCACTTTGTCCACTGAACTGACAACTCCACCCACTTTGTCCACTGAACTGACAACTCCACCCACCTTGTCCACTGAACGGACAACTCCACCCACTTTGCCCACTGAACTTAGTTCACTACGCACTTTGCCCACCAAGTTGACCTCTCACTCTAGACCCCATCCTTGTAATCAACCCACAAGTCTAATAAAACATATTCTGCACGTTGTCATTTAGTACAACACACTGACAGTGAAATTGTCCCCCGCGAGTTCCCCGTGGAGTAAGTGGGTCATAAACATTCATATCCATTTGAGCAATAACTCACGCATGTCAGCTAGGAACAGACAATACGTCAGCTATCAAAACGTGACAATGCAATACTGCTTGTTTGAATTCGACTTGACATTATATGGGTACATGTTGTCAGCAACCTTAGCCTGTCATTGGACAATCTGTCGGCAAGTGCCATAGGAATTATCTGGTTGTTAGGCGCGTTAAATGCCGGTAATCTGTTCGTGCTGGACGAGATCGTCAGTTCGCAGACCTCGACTTCGTGATGATAACAGCTCTAAGTAAATTAATGTACCATACGTTTTCTGTAATGGATAAGAAACGATTTTCATTAATCGGAACATTTTGTTGGCATTACTTCAGTTGACACCATGCTAAATGTTATATTCACCATGCACCAAGTTTCAATAAACTCTTCTTACATCTCAGCCAAAAACAGTTTGCTTCTTCAAATGGCGACTGATCAAATGTGGTAAACTATCGACATGCGTGATGTTGGCATGTCATTAAGGTCTGAACAAGGTCGTCCTTCAATGACCTCCATCATTGTAACGTTGACCTTGATACGAATAGACAAGATCTGAACGGGCAACAGTACATCACTGACATCCTGGAGAGAATTGTTGAAGCACACTCCGATGGCCATGTTCGCAACAATGAGTCAAAAGGGTTAGAATTTAGACACCAAATTTTGTAGCTACAAAAATATGTCTAGACAAAAAGGCAAAGTTTACTTCCGGAAAGAGTTATCTCTCTTCCCCTAGAATCGTGTGGATAGCCTGAAACCCGACAACAACCTGAAAGACATTGGTGCCACTGCTGTGTCTAGAGTTTATAACTCCTTCTATGACACGTGCAAACTGTTGGGGATTCTCAGGTACTTAAGACCGGCCACTACTGTGGACTACTTGAGAAGAATGTTCACGTGCATGGTCTAGGACGAACACAAGAAGCAAGGGTTTAGCGTACGCAGCAAGGACCGCACCTCATGCAGTTGAACCTCAGTTAAGGTGCCAAGCTAGAAACAGCAACTCGAGACTTCGAGAAGCCTTGCTTTATTTATCTATTGGGCATCTTCATTCAAGAGAATCAACCAAACTTTTGCTGGACTATCTACGCTTCTTCTTCTAGGCGTTACAAATGCATTTACATGTATATACATATGACCCAAAGTTGAAATTATTTTCATCTCTGTCTGGTGCATCGGCCCTTGGCAAAGCGAAAAGGTCTTTCACTGCTGATGCTGTGAAAACATAGAGTGGACTTTGACGTATACAGATTGCACACTCACTGCCAACGCTCTGTGTTGATTGTAGTTTGATTTATGGTACCAAGGTACTGTAGCGATAGAGGTTACAACTGGACATTCGTCCCTTGGTTAACGCCCTTGTTTGCCGTGTTGCCAGTGTGTGAGTTTCTGAGTGGGTGTTGCGCCGTTTTTAGCAATATTCCACCAACATCACGGCGGGAGACACCAGAAATGACCTTCACACACTGCACCCGTGCCGGGAATCGAAACCATACCTTTGACTTAACGAGCGGACGCTTTAACCACTAGCCTACCTCACCATCCCAGTGTGAGTGATTGAATGTAGTAAAACACTGAGGATCGGCGACTTTGGAGTCCGGGTCCACTTCCACAAAACGGTCGTATCATTGAGACAATGGTAATCTCCTTGCATAGTAGCAGCATTGATGATCACACGGGTCGTCCATCACCGGCGTCCAAACATCTGTAACATGCAAAGTGACATACATACTGATGTAATGTTATAACCTCTTTGCTATTTGTCTGCAGATTAGGTCCACTGAATCTGCTGCTGAACGTCAGGGCCACCTATGATGATTACTTGGAAGTCACAGTGTGGCCTTACTCGTAGTGCTCCGTCTGTTGTTTGTTGCTTAAAGATGCGCAATATTCCAGCAATGTTGTAGCGATGTGTAAATATCCGAGTCTAGACCAGACAATCCAGTGATCTATTGCATGAGCAAATAGAATACGATGACTTGTGTCAACCAAGTCCACCCGATCCCGTCGGTCGCCTCTTACGACAAGCATGGGTTGGTGAAGATCAGTTCTATCCGAATGTTCACGGGTACCCATCCCGGATTCTTTAAAGGCGCCCCTGATGCATTAAACATGGCTAAGCGGGTGGTCACACATTCTCTGGCTCACACAATGGCACAAGCGCATCCTGCATGTTGTCAGGGTGGTTAACGTTGAAAATGTCATTTTAATATCTACATCATCTTTATGTGTATGCACTAAATGCGTCACAACTAATACATACTCATGGAAAACATGACCGACGCTCATCTGGAGCACAGGCAAATTGTAGCGCAAGTGGAACTGCGCAGCATAGAGAATATGACATGTCTTCTTATATGCAAGCGAAGCGAGCAAAGGCTGGCAAAGTACTTCCATCGCTTCGGATCGAAAAATATTTTTCATGTCAAAATAAAATATCGCCACCATCAAAGGTACGCTCCCATTTATTCACTTGGTTGTGCTCTCAGAGTTTGTGGAGACATCTTATTGATGGGTGGGCACCTTCTGTGTAGGGGACCGAACACAGAGTGATAGTGCATTGCACTAGAAGCATTGTATTGAAACTCGTATTTGTAACAAAATCTTGTACAGTAACTTCCCATCATTATGCTAAGGGTCCGGTGGTGTTTTGTCGGGGAGTGTGTTTTGTATTTTTGCTGGAGGCGCTTTGCTGTATTTCTTTTGAAGGGCGTGTGTTGTATTTTTATTAAAAGGGTGTGTAATATTTTCATGTACATTGAAGGGCGTGTGCTGTAGTTTTATTGAAGGGTGTGCGTTCTACTTTTAATGAAGGGTGTGTTTTATTTTTATATATATTGAAGGATGTGTGCTGTACTACCATTGAAAGGTGTGTGCTGCATGTATATTGAAGGGTGTGTTGTTTTGTTGAAGGGTGAGTGTTGGTTTATGAAAGGGTGTGCGCAAGGGGCGTAACTCAACATCACCAAACATATATATCAATTCAAATTTATACACAAAAAGGATGGCATTTTATGATTAGAAAAACCTGAATCGTGTCCAGAAAAATATGCATAACAATATTTTTCAGTAGAAAAAAAAGATAAAATATCAGAGGGGGCATATCTCTTCTACCATTTTGTGATATGCCTTAATATCCTGGCTTTTACATTGGGTTACTGCTCCAGATCAGGAAACTATGGCGATGGGTGGAATATTCCGTCTCTAACTTTCTCATACCTATTCATGTAAGTATTCCATTACTTAAGCAGATATTCCAAAGTCTTTTCATCACACCTTGGTTGATTTCCCATTTAAAGAATTCATGAGTTCACTGTTGGGAGTTGCGTTACAGAAGGTCGTACGTTTATCATCTCATATGGCAAATTCCTGTGCGACTCAGTCCATGGCCTCGATCAATATGCCAGAGAGCGGTCCACTGCTTGTGTATCATGATGCCGAGTCATGAATACTTACATCTGGAGATCAGTTGAACTCCCAGTGTTAGAATGTCTTGCTTATGTGTTTGCTTTTGCCATGATCTTCCTTGAATTGGTCGGCAGGGTGTAGTGTTTGCTGTGGTCCACATTAGCACTAAGCTGCCCTCATATGTTTAGATATTGCTGTGATCGATCCGCATGCAGACCTGTGTATTTATATTTAGTTATGGTCGTCGCTAGTTCTGTACTTGGTTGGCCTTGTTTAGCTCTTTCTGTTGTTATTAATATATTTTGTTGGTTAGAATAATTCGTACCGATTTGTCCTCGTGTGTTTTCTGGTGTTTTTGATATTGTTCTGTTTGGCAAGTTCGGCTTGTATATTTTGATATATTTTTATCGATTCTTGTGCTTATAACGCGATGCATATGTACATATACACCGTTTTAACTGTCATGAGTTCTAATTTGGTCTCAGGTGTTTAGTTCGTGTTATGTTCTTCGTACGATATTTATCAGTGCTGGCATTGTGTATTTAGACATGGCATTGCGTCAAGGCCATGTTAAGTTATGAATGGGTCTCTGAAGTTAAGTTATTGGTATATCTATATACGGGCTGGCATTGGTGTGTGTATTTAAGACATTACACACTTATGATCATCGTAAGCACGTATTTGGGATTAGGTGTTAAGGTCTGACTATAAACTATATCAGTTTGTGTGTTTTGACATTACAATCATTCTAAGTATGGAGGTGGCAAGCCGACATGGCCTTCTGGTTCATGGTGAGCGAGTTTTATACTACGGCACACTCAACAATATTCCAGCTATATGACAGCGGTCTGTAAGTAATCGATTTTGGACCAGACAATACAGTGATCAACAGCATGACCATCGATTATGGTCCACATATAAAATACGACCTGAGCGCGACTTATGTCGTAAGTTTGTGTAACAAAACTTTCGATCATCGTAACACATCGTAATCATCTTTTCATTTAAATAAACATACCCAAAGTCACTATCATGTTAAGAAACCAATGTCTGAATATCGATATTTTGTAACATCCTGTATTTACGGTCATGATAGACAACGACTGGGTCTAAAGGTGTACTGACACTGATTTGTGTGAATGTATGACACTTGACTGCATGTTCACCCAAGAGTGCAGAGCTCCAGACCAAGTTTCGGGATGAAATTGAATCAAAATGTCCTGTACGACAAATAAACCTAACCACACAGCATGAACCATAACCAATAGGCTACACAATCCTATTAACACGTCTGTATTACAGTCCCTGATCCATAATGAATTTCCTCCCGCCCGACCTGGCTGTAATGCAAAAGCCTAACGAGAAGCATATCTACATTTCACAACATTTTAAAAACTCATCTCAGTTGGGCTCCCTTCCAGTTTCAGTGGAGTGTTTTGTTTTTATCACAATTATTTTACTGCTAAGTATATATACTACCAATTGAAAGTTTAGACTCACGTAAAACACTCATTTTATGTTATGTATATACGTAAGGTTACATCTAAGATGAATTTCTCGACTAACTTTGGGGAATCAACTGCAAATCTTAAGCTGATAATTACACTAGGATCATGCATCAAATTGCCAGAAAGTGTGTGCAGATATCGTGCATGTGAACAGCTGCGTTTTGGTGTAAATGTTTTTAAAGAATTTGTTGTCATTCACTAAACTCATGACAATGATCTTTCCAACATTACGACTTTCTTTGATAATATTAATATTGTGTAAACAGTACCTCTGAACAGTATGGAATATTTTGCAAAATCAAGTTTGGAACAGTTAACTCAAGAAATTGGCTACATTTACACAAGTGAGTCTAAACTTTTGATGGGTAGTATATCTGACCTTCACTATGAAATTTAATGTTTAGGTAACACCAGTGTAATTTGACATAATGTGATAGATCTGTAGTCCGCACTAAGGTAGAACAGATGCATCAATAAATAAAATTGGCCATATTTTCATTTACAAAATATACTTAGGAATATATTAGCAGGAATAGTAAACAAAATTCCACATAACACATTTTCACATGTATCTGTATTTATTTCCTTAGTTCAACTTCTGTTGGATTCAGTGGATTTTTACACGGAACAAAGTTTACAGCTAATTTGTACAAATCTGCACTTCAATATGGTGAAATATATACACTATGCATTTAGGTGACATCAGAACTGCTAATAGTTGCTAAAATACATCCTGGATCCTATCTTGGTAATAAGTGTTACAAAATAAATATAAAGTTACAACAACTCACACATGGATATATTTAGATGTATTAATAGGAAATGAGGTACATGTCAAAACGGTCAAACCAGTAGCTTCTAAGGTGATAGAACAAAAAGATTTGATGATTTAATTCATGGAAATAAGTGTGTTCAAATTGATGGACTTTACTAAGGTGTGTTGTGAGGGAACATACACTCTTTCCTCATCATATACATGCAGAATTACAAGGAATTATAAATGTGTATTTATTTCTAAGTTCTAATCCTGCTTTTGATGTTGAGTGGGTGTTACAAGCATGATCTCATAAAAGAACATATTTCTTCTGAAATAAAATATATGGGAATATTTCTGCTTAATTAGTGATACACCAAGATGAATCCTGAAATCCTAAAATGTATCCTGAAATAATGTTTAACTATACAACTGCAACACACAGTGAGTTTCGAATTAAAGGCAGGCTCACATAAATCATACACTACTCAAGAACATAAGGTTCACCCAAGTGTTACACGTTGGTAGTCAATCTGTCATATCACAACTGATAACTACAGCACTACAACAAAATCAGATGGCCTTGACAAGTAAATAGGTGTTTCATCCATTGAAACATAAATGGCTGGGACTACTCTTTCATATGAATTGAGTCCCTCTTTAAATTAAGATCGTGTCTGAACACTACAGCTACAGTATTGTAATATTACTTAATAATACTCCACCATGATCTTGAGTCATGCATATATACTCGGTTAAAAGCTGCAACAACTTTGTTTTATAGGGAGGTCTTAAACTTTGTTAATGCTGTTTTACATCAATCCAGTCTCATAACACATTTGTTTAAGTTAGATGTTGGATCCAACATTGGCTAACTTTGAAAGAAATACAGAAGGACTTTAAAGCAACTGATTTCACACTGTAACATTTTATAATATGAGTTAAGTGTATTGTTTCAAAGTGCACTGTTACCACTGTAGAGGTTGAGACAATGTGAGTGAACCTAACAGTATGTTAACCAGCAGGAAGTCAAGTCTATACTGTTTGTGTAAAAGTCTAAAGAGACAGCAACGACTCACGACTCTGTGACGTCATAACATGATGTGACATGACTGTGTCACACACACTAAGGAATACTAGTGACTACATGACACAGCCACCATGTAAACATGGCATTGTCCAAATCTGAAGTCACAGGACAAGAGTCATTAAAAGAACCTAAACAGGGTTGCCTGTAATACATACTGTACAAGAACTTGCTTGAGAAATTATATTAAAGCGTTAGTTCATGCCCTAACAACTGAAGAAAATCCACACACAATGATGGTCTTAATATCTTTAATTGGTTGCTATACATGAACAAATTTCTCCCAAATTCTCTGTTCCAGAAGAACGGAATTCCCTGTTTCCATGGTTACGTCCATCTTGACAGAAAATGAGAAGAAAGACCAGGGACTTGTGTTAAAGTTTATCATTTGAGTAGAAGTGCTAATCATCACATTACTGCCCATGCAGTTCTCACCTTTAACAGATAAACAAGTTTCAAAAAATCTCTAGGGTGCTGATCAAAAAAAGTTTATACAGACATTGTAAAAGGTTGAATATGTAAAGGAGGCGTTTTCAGCAAGACCTACACATGTACTTCATATATATATTTATATACTTATATCTACAGTCACGACATCTATTCACAATATGAAGAAGTTACCAAAAGAAAGAAGCATGATAGTGTATGTATGTGCACTTAGACAATTCATATACATATCTTACATACATACGACTGTAAATCGGATGAGAATTCTCCACAAGAAATAATTAACAATGAAAAATGCTTAAGAAGTAACGTGCATTACTAATTCCAACATACTTCAGAGCATTAAAAAGCTGCGAATACATTTAGTTCATGATACGACCACCAGGGTCTGTTATCTGTATGCTCCATTGTGACAACATAACAATTAGTTACGTGATTCTCTTGTTAAACATAATTTCTCTGTACACTTTGATACTGTGTAGCATAACAAAAGGGAACACATTCACTGAAGTCATCAGTAACTCAGCTGCTCTAAGTCCATTTTCTGCATCAAATTGAAATGAAGAAAAACAAAATGTAAACACTATCATGCACTTTACCTAAATTTGTCTCGGGAAGACAATGCTTTCCAAGACGTGTGAGAGTGTCAGTTTTGCCATCCTTGTCTACTGACTGGACAAAGTCATAGCTGAGATGAGTCCAGTGTCCGAAACAAGGGGTGATAGGTTATTGTAAGTTCACTCAGATCTCATAATGAGCTGTTCCCAATATGAAAGACTCCAGTTTGGCCACATGGCCAAGTCCACTTCCATAGTCCTATAGATATACCCTCTGGCATCCCAAGGGACCACACAAAGTCTGTATGTGATTCTTCCCTCACACAAAGCCTCACAAGTGAGACCCTTATCAACATAGCACTGATCACCATCACAGACATACTCCAACCCTTTTCACGAATGAAAAAAATTGCATATTAATACTCCAGTCATGACTTGTTTGATAACAATACAGTTATGATGAACGACAACCGAAGAGCTTGATCTTCCTGCGTTGTACTGGCATCCAATACCATCTGACCAGGACACCTTGCACAGATCACCATATCCAGTTCATCCATACAGAATCAGTGAGCAAATAATATCGTAAAAGGTTGATGCATATGGTTGTCTTTGTGTTAAAGATGAATGAATGCAGTGTATGCTCCTCTTGAATATTGGTGTGATGTTGAGTACAGAAAATCACAATCTAAAACTGTCATTTCTGGGACGTTAAGTAAAACTGTCTCTAATTCCACTATCGTCTAGACACAATGAGAAATTTGCAGAATTTTATTCCCATGGAATCAAGCCTTCATCACAGATATTTGATTCAACATATTTTTCTTTTTCACTCGTACAATATTAAACTGTCCTCACGTACATGTTTTGGAGTTTAAAACATAATGTCACAATATATTAGATCTGAATCAAGATAAATGTCATATTAAGTCTGTCAAATTATGTCAGTTATCAAATGAAAGCCTCAGTGAACATGCCATGTGCTAGATACCACTGACCATGTGTCTTATTGATTTTTAGTCTCTTCCTCTGCTTAAAAGAGGGGAACCACAATGCAGAATTTAGTGGATTCAATATCTGATTTCCTGTGATATGCAAATTTTGATGGTTTTGTTGTCCGGCATCCATTCTTGCAATATGAAAGGGGAAAAACTCTGCCAGTGGTGGAGACAGGAACTGGATGCCAAAGGTGTTGTGGGTACTGGCGGCCGGCCACCAGCTGATAGCTGATAGTTAAAGTATAACACAACAGTTGCTGCAGCCACTCTCCCCACTCTTGTCCTTCTTTAACTGGCCTGAAACAAACAAACAAATTATCAAACAACTAGGAGACATGTTCCTTATTTATATACAAAACCAGATGTCACAAAGGCAATACAAGACGCAATATATAGTGTTTTACTGTTTTTTTGGAGGGGGGTGAGGGGGAGAGGAGAGAGAAAGTGTTCTAACACTGCACATAGAAACATTCATATGATGTCTGTGTAACAAAGGCAATCTGCTAGCAGATATTGTGACCAATTGTTGCTATTGTATTTGAGATCAAATGACATGCCTCAAGTTCCTGACTTGGTCTAGAAGAGCCATTTTGGTCATTTCCTGCGACAACAATAGGTTGTTATGTGTTATCGTAATAATGCTTAAAAACCAACACATTCTGTGATGTTGAGAATTTCAGGGACTGAAACACCTAAATATGGAAAAATCTCACGTTCTTATTATCTAATCACCACCTGTCTGAACAGTGACACTTACAGGTGCCCTTAAAATAACACATGATCATCTGGCCACCATTCAACTTATTCCCCCTTAGAAAAGACCAATGGTGGTTCAAAACTATTCTTAAAAGCCACTTGTCACAGGGCAAGTGACATTAAGAAAGTAACTTGTCCTGACTTATTTTCCACTTGCTTAACTTTCTTTTGAGTAATCAAATAAACTGTACCCACCCATTTTTTGTGTGTACACATGTACAGTGTTCCCAGAAATTATTGAGAAAATCTTTGTTTTTTTTCTAATGATGCTAAGATTGGAAAAAGGGCTTTCACTATGCACTAAGCATACTATATAAGGGAGACAACTCTTGACGGCTTAGAAGGCAGCTCATTACGTCAAGAGTTATCTCCCTTGTCTGAGCAGACGGCTTCCTGTGTTGACATGGCAGAATTTACAGCAAGAGAGAAAAGAAAGCTCATTCTAGATGATTTTGAAAGGGGTGAGGCTGATGCTAAAGTGTTAGCTTGTAGACATGGTATTCCTCTGTCTACAGTATACAGAACTTTGAAGAATATTCAAACAGGAACCGGGATAGAGCACAAAGCAGGGGCAGGTCGGCCTAGGAAATTCAGTGTTGTGGATCGCCAAAGACTTTGGGCAGATTGAGAGTAGGGGGCAAATTGAAAAGTGTTGAGAACATCAGAAATGAAATGATTAGCAGAGGAAGTCCTCAGGTATGCAATGAAACAGTTAGGCAGGGATTACAGAGACTTAATTGGGTGAAAAAACGTGGAATTCCCCCACCGTTGATGAAAGATGCACAAAAGGAAAAACATTTAAACTGGTGTCGGGCTCATGAAAATCAAGATTGGGATAATGTTTTCTTTTCGGATGAAAGTTCTGTTTGGCTTTTCCCTAATTGTGTGAAAATTTGGACCAAAGATACTGTCAAACCTATCTACCAGCGACCAAAACATAGCCCGAAGTTTCACATGTGGGGTGGCATATCGGCTCGCGGAGTGACGCCATTGTGTGTTTTCACAGGAAACTTGACAAAAGAAAGATACACTGACATTCTAACTGGTCACATTCTTCCGACAGCACAAACATTGTATGAAGATGATTGGATTTTCCAGCATGATAATGACCCAAAACACACTGCGCGCTACACAAAACAGTGGTTGTTGGGCGAAAATGTTCAAGTTTTAGACTGGCTCAGTTACAGCCCAGACCTAAACCCAATTGAGAATGTGTGGGGAGTCATGAAGGACAGAATAAACCAAAAGGGACTGAGAAATATTGAAGATATGAAGGCCGAGGTGGTCCAATATTGGGATACCCTGTCACACGATTACCTACAAACTTTGATGGGTAGCGTGCCTAGGTGTATTCAGGCATGCATTGCAGAGCGAGGAGGTCTAACAAAGTACTAAAACAAGACTGTACAAGGATGATGGTTTAACATGTTTATGTAAGTAAAACGCCAGAAGTTAATAAACGTAATGAGTTACATGACGCAACATGATTCTCAATAATTTCTGGGAATACTATAAGATCAAATTTATTGAATGTTTACAAACTTCAAGTGTACTTGTATGCAATATGGTCTATAGGTATTTAAACACAAATATTAGCATAATTTACGCAGATATGCAGCTTATCTGTAGCTCAGACATATCAGTAGACAAAATGAGAGATACAATAATGTTAAGGTTACTTGTCTGAATTATGATAAAAACGAGCAACGCCCCCAATATGTTTGAAAAAGTACTACCTCTTTCATCAACAAAACTAGCCCAGGCTTACGCTAATTTCTATCCTTGCAATCAGACTTATTATTTTTAGTAGAGGGCAGAATATTCCAACAACATCATCACAAAGTCTGGCTTTCAGAAATGTAATCATTGTTAAAACAGCTGGAGTAAAAAGACTTCAAGGAAATCCCAGAAATGGTCTACCCCGGTAAACCTCAACTCATTAACTTCTGTAAAGAAAACCATTACTTTCTACATTAAACCTAATTCTATCAAACAATAAACATTAAATCACACTGTGACAACGAAACAAGCATGTTCTGTATAATGTCTTCTTCCATCTATTATAATGATGATTTACCTGATTATCTTATGTATGGACCTGCTACTACTGATAGGCCTCAAGCAGTGTTGCCATGGCACATGCCTGATGTAACAACATACGGTAATAAGACATAATTCCTCCATCATCGGCAATAATCAATACGAATAATCACATGCACACGACAAATTAACGTTATTGTATTTCTCAAATTTCCTGTAGTTTATCCCCAGATCGAAGAAAAATGGACATCAGGGAAATCCAGCCTGATCAGAATTCCAAATCCTCCAGAGCTAAAACAGATAACATAAATGTATTTGTTCTGGAGCAGAAATTGATTCTGGCGAAAAAATATTCGAAGAAGGCAATCTCATTTCAAAAGCTGCTAGCGTCACGGTGCATGACATTTCTCAACCTCGCTGCTCACAGCAAACAGCACCATCATCCCCTGCTACACCACGAGTTAATAATGCCTCTACCAATAGCAGCCAGTACCATACACTGATGTGGTGTAGTGACCCAGCCTCTCTGGGTCCATCACTGTGCGAGGTATTCAAGGCAACCATGCTAATGTAACCATTAATGTCTCATGAATTTGGTTTTGTAGAAATGGTATGAATAACAAGGAACTGAAACACTGTCAGACATTTTCCAATTGTGTCTGATCATTTACATGAGAAACATTCTCAAAATCGCTTTAGAAGTCAAGGAAAGGAAAGGAAGTGTGTTTCATACATTATTTTCCTTCCATGATTTGTTATTGAGAAAGAAAATGCATTTTTGATATGTCTGAAGTAACAATTAACATAAAAAGAATTTAATTCAAATTGCATGTTTTGAACTCTTCTCAGTTGTGGAGGGTGCAAAAATATCTAAATGTTGAATGTCACATAACCTGATAACCTGAGACAATGTTGCTCTATTGTTTGGTCTATATAAGATGGAATAAACAACCAATGTTACTAGCTTACTGAGAGGCAGAAAGAAGTGTTATTATATAGGTGTTGGAAATGATGACAGAAGGGTATTTTCAGAATCCAAATGAGAAAGAAGCATAGATAAATGAGATGACCAATTATGATTCAATATGTTCATTTAAGTACATTATGCATATTTTCAGATCAGCTAATCTTCAAAGACATTTCTGTAGATGTCAGAACTGCAGAAGCTGGACAAACATTAATTCCAGACAAGTTAATTCCACTTGTTTCTCTCAGCATCAGTTTAACAATACATTAAATTCAGTAGAAATGACTGTACATACAATTCTCCACAAAATCAATCATTGCTCCCAAAACAGAATGGATTTCAATTTCTTGTCAATGCTTTCACATACAGATTGCAAATGTTCATGGCTCAATAATTCATCCAAATCTGCCAATATCTTCAACTCAGTAGGCAGTAGTCTCTGAGCACATACACATCACAACTATTTATAGTCCTAACATAACTACATCAATAGGGGACGAGACTATTGGCCACTGATTGAGGGGGATGCTATTTCATATCAAGACAGTTGATGATGATATTCAACCACTCCATGCTGGCTAGTGAGTAAACTAGGTCAGATAGCCTAATACAACTTGTGTAGTTTAGGCAAATCAATCCCGATCGCAATCCCGATTACAGGGATTTAACTTTCCACAACAATCTATCACCATAATGTCGAATGCTGACAGCCACATTTCTGTCACTTATATCCTGATTATGATCTCTGATAAGGCAAACGAACAATGAACATGGATGTGTTGCAGGTAGTGTATTGTGGAATATGGTCACCATATTCTCAAACAAAATGGAGTATTTTCTCAGAATGTTGAGTCTGAAAACATCAGTTGTTATTTTAACTAGTATTTCAAAGTCTCAGTTAAAAGTAGGAAATTCATGCAGATGTAATTTTCAACTAGCGATCAGTGATTGTTATAAAAACATTGTTTTTCAAAGATTTGTGGAAATGACAATAGTCTTGGGTGGGGATATGTCTAACTGCCCTACACGGATCCTCCCAAAATTTCGTTGCTGTTTGTCCTTAGATAAATCAGTTGAATTAAAAACTGTAGTCTCTACTAGTAGCAGAGACTCTGATTGCAATCTAGACTGGTAGAATCTCCACGTCTACAGATTGCAGTGTGTACCCTGACATATACACAAATTTATGCCTGTAGCCACTATTCCCAGGTCCAATAACTTCTGCTGGTAGGGGGTAAGCACTAAAATCCAATGAAAATGACAAGGACAAGTTTGCACAATCTGAATGTTGCCTATTTGACACAGGACTTAATCTCTTCCAGTTTCATTACTTCATTTTACTGCCATAGAAAACAGATTCTGATAACCACTAATTGAAACAAATTATCAACATATGAAATAATGTGGATGCTTCTTCCATATTCCTGTCCTGTTCACTCTATACATGCAGGGATAAACCTGGCTCAGAAAACATGTGAGATAAAATCTCACATGGGATCAAAAGCATGAGATTTTTTAAAGTCTTATGAGATTTAACTGTTCATGATCGTTCAGAAGAAAAAGATAACGAGACAAATAAAACATTGTCATAATCAATTTCAAGTCAAGCAATCCTGAATTGCAATGAATTAAAAGTCTGTAGATCTACTAGCATCACCATTGGTGTCTGCATTCTGGTTGTCATCAAGGTCAACGACTTAACTCTTTCAACACCAGTCAACCAGCGGCATAAACTGCCATGACACCGAGTTCCTAGCAACTCTGAGGTCATAGATGAAGTTTATGTTTATCAAGAGAAAATATCAACTTATAAATCATTATTGCTACTGCATATCATACACCAGTTGAAAGGACTAATCTTACTGTTTGTAAATCTGAAAGTTATTTTTATCATATGTTTCACGTAATACGACTACAACTTAAATAAGTTAATTTGTAATGAAAATGCAGGCATAGACATTTGTATGTCTAGATGAACCACGGAGGAACAAAAACCTGGAGCGTTTTTTCTGTTTGTAACAAGTCATGACATCCCCTTCACTTTTTCTTTCATATGTTCATTTATACACGATCAGAAAATTATTCTAGAAAGATTTCAGAAGTAATATGTATGGTCGTGTATTTCCCGATATCAGTGGCAATTCGCTTGGTAACGTGATACAACAGCATGAAAAACCTCCGTTTTAAAATCTTTGTCTGATAATGAAGAAGATGTGAGGCGATTCGTTTGATGGCGGGTATCATTCGAAAGCTCTGAACATCAACAAAATGACGGTATCCTTGCCTAGAGTATTTTCATAGTTGTAAGAAGCGCGTTTATTGGATAAACATTGGTTTCTAATGACGCTTTTTAGCCTCAGCCTGCAGTAAGGATCGTGATCGGTCAAATTCAGACAAGTGACCTAAGTCAGCCAATCAGATAACAGCAATGGATACTGTTCCCCTCCCCCCCCCCCCCAACGAGAAAGAATGACATGACACGATCGCACAATAACGTTTGAAATAGTAAGTTATAATGTTCTTAGACAATTTTTATGATTACTGTTGTTGCTTTTATTCTTCAGTTTATGTGATTTGTTTAATTATATCCTCTACGCATTGTTGATTTGCTCACTGAGAACTCGGATGTGGACCCGTTGCCGAAGCATGTGTGTGAGAATAGTTTTTCTTAAAAATAACATTACGGAAAAAGAAAATAGTTTTCAATTCTAACCTTGTCGATAAATATGGCTATCTTAAATGTAATAAGTGTTGACAGGCATTATGAAGAGTGATAGATTTGATAAATGAATCATATGTTAGTTAGGTTCCGAAAAGTATAAATCATTTTGATGCAACTACTGACTGGTCGTTTTTTCGACCTACAGCTCCTGGGGACTGGCGATGTCTTGGCCAATTTTTCGGCCTACGGTGTTGAATGGGTCAAGGTGTTTCTTCGTTTTCATTCGTAGTCTTTAAGAATTTAAAGATTTTTATATCGAATAAGATGGTTTCGTTAGAAGCTGCCCTTTGTGTGACGTTGCAGAACACAACTTCCAAATGCGAACTCTGTACACCGTCGCACTGTGCATAAACAACACAGTACTGCGGGGTTCAGAGTTTGCCATACTCCTTGCAGCGCAGCTCATTTTGTGCAGCACTGTGTAACGATGTTCGGTGTTCCATACCAGAAGTTATGTTTCGAAGATTAAAATTAGGTAGAAAGCAACGGGAATATCTTTGACAGGACAAAATAACGACAAATCCTTTCTCAGTAAAACAGATTTAAAAACTTCCTATCATACAGGTAAGCAGGATGCGATTTTAAATCGCTGCAGGTAGATTTGAGTGCGATTTTAAAGCAACTGGTGCGAGAAAATCGCGATATCGCGGCCCAAGTCAATCCCTGTACATGACAACATGGCAGATGTTGATCCTGCAGTGTCTCTCAAGAAACAATGTCAAATATAACACATACATGCCTACCTGATCTCAAGCTTGAAACCTTGACTGTAGGATACTTTCCACTTTGACATGGAACTACACACCTTTGGACTATCACTGAATTACATTATGTTCTCCTTTGACAAGAAAAATATGAACATATGATTATAAATGTGTTACACTACAGTCAAAGCCCATAATCTTTCTAGCTTTTATAATAAATTATTTTTTTTCAATCAAAATACAGTTTGCCTATATTCTTACTGACAGAAGATTTGATATAGCATTACTTCACTTTTGACAATGATAATGCAGAAATCGCCAACCTGCAAGCCCTAGCATCTGACTGAATATTTCACAATTTATCATACAATGGGTAGTGTTCTCGGCAGGATGAAGCCAACGGATATTTTCCGTATCTGTTGGGGTTACTCACAGATACTGATGCAAATTAGAGAGGTCATAAGCAAATTTTAGGGACTACTTTCACACTGTAAACATACATGGTGTCACAACTATCTATCGGCGATCGTGTCCAGATTGACGGTTACGTCACTGTCAGTGCCTTGTGAGAAAATTGTTGTCTCGTAATGATAGATGAGACTGATTACGATTTCACTAGCACCGAAACACACGCGTCTAGCAATCATTGACTCGGACAGCAGCCAGGAAAATCTCAAATGTCAGTTGACAAGTGCGCCAGCAAATTGCCTTGCAAGCATTACAATTATTGTTCAAAAGTTTAACTGAAATTTACCCCAATTCCACACGTGTGTTTTGTCATTTTTCAAACTAAGTTAATATTTGTTGACAACAATACGCTCTTTAACATAAAAGCTGACTGGGAACTACATGACGTGACAAAGTCAAATGAGTGATCAGCAGAACACTGCGTCACCGAGCTTCTGACGTCACGTATTACTACGCGCATATTTGTGACATCATGGATATGCGAGCAGATCTCAGGAGGTTAAGTTTCACGATCTGGGGCAAATGAAATCACATTTTAAGAATGACATTGTATGATAAATAGGTTATCACACTCGTGTGTTTTGGGATGGTTAATATCTTGCATTAGGAATAAACACGATGAATTTAGCTCGCCAAGGCTCGCTAAATACAATGTTTCTTCCCAATGCAGGATAACCTATATGTCTTTGTATGAAGTTGTTATTTGCGCATCTGACACTTGTTTGCGGTTTAGAAATCTTATGTTTATTATCATGTAGTGTTAATAATTTTAATGTGAATTATAAGAAACATCAAATCTGAAATGTGTGTTTGACTTTATTCTGTGGGTCCTGTGAATTTTCAGTGGGACATCTGAAACTACAGGACCCAATGTCCTGTTACTTTGAAACACCATCGTGAACACTGATAATGTTATGTTTAACCTGAAAATGGTATATGAATTTCTTTGAATATTTATCTTTAACTCTTTCAACACTAGTCAATCAAAGGCATATACTGTCATGACATCGAGTTCAAAGACACGCTGAGGTCATAGATGAAGACTATGTTTATCAAGGAAAATATCAGCTCAAAAATCATTATTACTACTACATATCATACCCCATCTGAAAGGTTTAATCCTACTGTTAATATATATGAAAGTTACTTTTTATCATATTATTCGTGTAATATGACTACAACTTAAATAAGTTAATTTTTAATGATAACGTAGGCTTACACATTTATATGGCCATATAAACCACGAAGGAAGCAAAAACTGGGGTGATCTTTTCCATTTATAACATGTCATATCTCCTTCACTTTTCTTTTGTCTTTTCATTTTTACACAATCGGAAAATCTTAAAAAGATTTATGAAATAATATGTATGGCCTTTATTTGATAAAGACTGGTTTCTAATGACGCTTTTTCACCTCAGTCTGTGGTAAGGATCGTGACTGGTCAAATTCAGACGCATGACCTAAGTCAGCCAATCAGATAACAGCAATGGATAATCTCCTCTTACTAAGTCAGCCAATCAGATAACAGCAATGGATGCTCTCTTCTTAAACTACAACCTGTTGATTCAGATGAAAGTTTGGGGTAAGATGAAGCTATTCTGAACGTATTAAACAAAATATCACCATCGATACATATATTATGGAACTTATATGACCTATTGTGCTAGGTTATGACCCGTGACAATAACATTGCAAAAAAATAGTACAATAACTTATTGCCATTTCAAATGTAATAAGTGTTTACAGGCATTAAGAAGGATGATAGATTTGATAAATGAATTATATGCTAGTCAGGTTTCTAAAACTAAATATCAATTTAATGCAAGTAATCCCTGGCTAATTTTTTTGCTTACAGTCGTCTGGGGACTGGTGATGTCTTTGACGATTTTTCGGCCTATGGTGTTGAATGGGTTAACCTTGTAAACCAAGACATTGGAATGTGTGTGACAGAGTGCTGTGTGCCACTATAAGTATCAGAAAAGACACAAAGTAAGTCTTCCCACGTCACAGCCATGTGAGGAATAAATACACTGGGTTCCACATGACAAGCGACCATCTTAACATGCAGACTACCCAATGTAATCGGCATATGTGTATTTGTTTGTTGCGTAAGGAGATATTTCGGCGTATAACACCACTATGTAATAATCAAGTCTGGACCGGACCATCTAGTGATGGTCTGACACAAGATTATGACTTTAATTTACGATATGACATGCATCAACCACACAGCAAAGCGATCTTTACTGAAAATATATTCTAAGCAGGACCTTCACAGGTATTAAGTTATAGAACAGAACCAAGAACAGAACCACAGGTATATTGGCACAAAGCATTCTCAGCTCAATAATAAGGAAATAAATAAAATAACAGCAACACTGTTCAATCACTATTTCACTCATATTCTCAATAAGTTCTTGCATTCTGAATAACAACAGTCACATTAATACAATCATGAACCTTACTTCAAACTGGCATTCTGATTTACTGATAACACCATGCACCTCTTTTAAAACATATACAGAACTAGGTTTAAATAACAAATAGAACTAGATTTGAAACATATAATGAATATGTACATGTGTCCTGCTAGTCACATGTTCCAGATATCAATCAACTGTACTTTGGACCACGTGGCCAAAACACACAATAAATGAATTAAAGTGAATGTGTCATAACCATAGTGCAGAATCAGTGGACAATGTGGCTGCATAAAGTATGATCTAGATTGCTACTTTTTATGTGCTCTTGTTTGGGTAAGCTAAAATAAGCGACCAGGGAATATTTATAGGAGCTGCATTAAAAAATCTATAAGAGATGTTAGTTTCTCCTCCACTGAAACATGCAGGTCAACAACTTAACGTCAATATGAAGACATTCACACAGCAACTCAAATGAACTTATTTCTCATACTCATTAATGAAAATATTAGATTTCTGTAAGATTATCTATTTTAAGAAATTGTGCAAAAGAGATGAAAAATGAAAACTGATCAAAGATTTTGATATTAAAACTCAATTTCCGGGACCCAATAATCAAAACAGTTTTATATCCTTTTCACCTAATCTCTTTACTAATCAATATGTAAACAAATCTATTTCCACCACTTATTTATTTTTTATCCCAAAGCCATTTAACTTGTTTATCTTGAATCCTTTTCAAAGAGGCGCTCTGACAGGCTTGAATAAAATCCAATTGGGAGTCCAAACCTCACAGCTCATGGCCAGATTTCAACTCAAGTCTAATTTACTAATCACTCGCATTTACATTCCGACATTCCTCGTACTTCACTAAAACCAATCAATAATTGATAAACTACAGAATCTTTCAGAGTCAGGCTCTATTTTCCCATCAACTCCTTTCGACTACAGCAGGGAATATTTGGTAGAAAATGTGGGTTAAAAATATATCTGTTGTCATTCAAAGATATAGGGCAATGGTCCCTTGTGAAGAGGCAGTGGCTCGACACAGGACCATACAGATTGTACAAGACTTTCACTTTCAGCACTGGGTGGTGCTTCACGTTCAGATTCAATGATACGAATTTAATGGATTACTGTTGCCTTCTGTCTGATCAGATCTCAGTTTTGAATTTTAGATGATTTTCAGTTGTAATTCCTGGCTTTTATACATTACTTATAAGTTGTAACCTTTAGCAGATATTGCTTTAATTCCAAGATTTCTACCTTTATTGCATCACAGCCAGAAACTTAAAATTTTGGCTGCTATCACACTAACACTAAACCTAAGATTTTCCACACAAGTCCTCTTTGCAGTCACAACTAGCTGTTATACTAGTGGTATGTCTCACAGTCCTTGAACCACATTGTATTCCCTACAGCCTAGCAATCCCTGCCATGCTAGAGTTCTAAATGAAGCAAGTCCTGACTGAATCTCCCATCTCACTAGGGCTCCTTTTAAACTTAAATGGGTTTATTTGGTACGATCAAAATTAAATAAAATCAAGTCCTGAGCATTAGTCTAGTCTAGCAGCACTGCCCTCTTTAAAGCTCTTAAGTGTACAAAGGTGAAAAATCTCACTTCTTTTCTGTAAATGTGCTAACTTTGCCCCTCCTCCTCTGTCCACCAGCACTTGGTAGTGTAGTCAAACTATTACTTAGATATTTAGTTAAGCAGTAATTAACACCAGTTATCACACTCTTGAAGCATAACCACACGTGTGGGAAGCAACCTAAAACAAACTTTTACCAGCTTGTTATATTCCATGAGCAATTGTACATTTCGGACAAACCAACAATCACGATCACGCTAAATCCCTAATTTGAACCTATGAATCAGTGAAACTGTTCACAAACTATAAGATATAACTTTGCCCCTCTGCTAGAACATTGCATCTCCATGGGGTGATTGATCCCCTAATTATATGAAAGAGTAGCGACAGCTGTATACTGTTCTTATCAGTATTGTAGTGACACAGACAATGGCTCAAAGAAGTGAAATAAAATAGCTGCTTTGAGAAAGACAGCAATTATTAAACCCTTGGCCACCCAAATTAGTATTTCCAAAAGACAAGGAAATACAGAATGAAACTAAGTATGAAAGCCATGTTGTGCCTGGTATTTTAACAGCAGAAAACAGTTGGGACAGCCTTCATCATGTTTATATCTAACACTGCTGACTCTTATTATCTTCAAAGAAGCAAAAACATTTAGCAAGAATTTTAATAAGCACATTTGTAATAACCATATTTGAATGTGTAAATATAGGTCAACCTAGGTTTTGAAAACAAATACATTAATCAGATGTTCATACTGAAAAAAACCAACCACACAATTAGAGCTTGACTACTGCATCCATTTGCTTGGCAATAAGTCAATGACTGAGGGAGAATAATATGGGGATTGAATTTGCTACTTCATTGATCACAGACATTCCCAATAAAAACCAGAGGAGGCATGCCCCCTATGGGAATAATTATCTCCCTTTGACAAATCCCCACAGTGCAGTGAGCGATAGGATGTAAGTTTGAATACACAATCCTCATCTAGATGGAATGGTCATGCTAAATGATGACACTTTCATCACACCACTGGGACCTTGAAATATTTGTGAAAATATTGGTTTATACATCCACTGTTCAATGAAACATTAACTAATTGAAATTACCAACCATCTTTACAACACCTCATGATAGAACAGATGAGGAG